>NC_059331.1:8824915-9464338 GCF_018350155.1 Leopardus geoffroyi
TCTGTTTGAAATACACCACGGAGGACACATAGTTGATACTGAGGCTGTGAACTGGAGAGGGGAAGGCGGAGCCGGATTTGGGAAATTAAGCATTTGTTGCCAGTTCAAGGAAAGGACAGGCTGGGGCACAGGGTCGTGGATTTGAGACTCTGTTTCCCCAACATCTGGAACACTCCGGAGAAAACGGGTGCCCCTGGGGAGACAGGAAGGGCTGGGGACCCCACAGACCACAGCACCTCCCGCGTACGAATCCCGGAGACGGAGTCACGACTGTCCCCTGACGACTCCCCCCCTCCCCCCGTGGTCACCGCACGGATCGGGAGAGACGCGGCCGCGCGCAGTGACGGGACAGGACGCCGCGGGGTCCCGGCTGCCCGCACAGCCCGCAGGCCGCGCGCGGAGGGGGACTGAGGTCGGAGCGGCGCCACCGGGGACTCGGGGGACTCGGGGACTCCGCCCCGTCCTGGCACACCCGGCCCCGCACACTCACCATCTCCCGGCTTCTCGGGTCGCCCGGCGTCGTCGTGCCCGCTGCTCCCGCGGCAGGTGCAGGTCACTGCGCGATTAACGCTGCAGCAGAGCCACCTGGGACCTTTTAAGCGCAGGTGAGAAGCGAACCGGAGCCAGGCATCCAGCTTCCAGGGGGCTGCGGGGCGTCGCCACACCCACCTGCCCCTGCCGCGGCCCTGATTGGACCGCTCGCAAGGACCCGCCCCTCCGCTCCTGAGTGACAACAGGGCAGCAGGTCCGATTGCTTGCGAAAACCAGTCTTTTAGGTGGTCGGGAACCTGTCCCCTCCTGGGACGTTTGCTTTTAAACAAAACTTGGTCCTGGCCCTAGGGGGACCGTGGCGTCTTCCTGCAGCTCCTTGTAAACGTGGGGACACAGGCGTCCAGAGTCCGTTCCGGTGGAGCGACTCCCTTGTTCAGAGGAAGAGGGGCCAGGCCAGGCGGGGTTTACACGCAGGGTCTGAGGTCCTCCCTGGGTCGGGGGCATTGGCATGAGGCTGCGAACCTACTCATGGACCTGTGACCCTTTCTTTACAAACATACTTTATTATTATTATTTTTATTTTATTTTTTGTTTATTTTTGAGAGAGCGGAAGTGGGGGAAGTGGGGAGAGAGAGAGACAGACAAACTCAGAATCCGAAGCAGGCTCCAAGCGCTGAGCTGTCAGCACAGAGCCCAACGTGGGGCTCGAACCCACCAGCGGTGAGATCATGACCTGAGCCTAATTAACCGACTGAGCCACCCAGGTGCCCCCAGAAGATTGCTATAGGCTCTATGGGTAAAGGGCTCTAGGGAGAGAGACACGAATGAAATAACTATTATTTGATGAATTCTGGAGCCATTTCTTTCCTCGTTTAAAACTAGTCAATTTGTGGGGCGCCTGGGTGGCTCAGTCGGTTGGGCGGCCGACTTCAGCCAGGTCACGATCTCGGGGTCCGGGAGTTCGAGCCCCGCGTCAGGCTCTGGGCTGATGGCTCAGAGCCTGGAGCCTGTTTCCGATTCTGTGTCTCCCTCTCTCTCTGCCCCTCCCCCGTTCATGCTCTGTCTCTCTCTGTCCCAAAAATAAATAAACGTTGAAAAAAAAAAAAAAACTAGTCAATTTGTAAGTGTTGTGTGAATAAGCAAGCCAGCAAATCTCATAAATATGCAACAGCGGAGATGGCTGTGGCTGAGGGGACTCGACCCATGACATCCGATCTCCCACTGCTCCTGTCACCCTCACAGCTCCCAGCCCCCTGCCTGGTGTTGCCACGGAGAAATTAGCATGAAAATACAAGTCCACATGACACCATACTTGCCATAGGCAAAACTTTATTTCGGCTGTTACCATGGAAAATGAAAAAAAGGCTCCTATATCCATCACCTAAAAAAAGAGCTTTCTCAGCAAGAAAAGTACAGTACACATGTATAATGGAGTAAGGATATTCAGGAACTGCTGCACCCGACCAGTAGAAAATACCAACAAATACCAAACTAATTTTTCAATGGCCCTTTCACACACAAACAAAACATCACAAAAAAATTAAACCGAATTACTCATGACCAATAGACTTCAATTCCCCTGTGGATCCAACAGGCTTCTACAGGGAAAGAAAAAATATGAGTGACTGATAAAAGGGGGGAAAAAAACTACCTATAATCTCAGGGGTTGTGGTGGAAAGACAACTCAGAATTCCCTCCTCTCCACATTCATTTCTGAGAGTAATTAGGAGAAAGGCACCCTGCGATGGTGTGCTTTAAGAAAGAGGCTCATTGGGGCGCCTGGGTGGCGCAGTCGGTTAAGCGTCCGACTTCAGCCAGGTCACGATCTCGCGGTCCGTGAGTTCGAGCCCCGCGTCGGGCTCTGGGCTGATGGCTCAGAGCCTGGAGCCTGTTTCCAATTCTGTGTCTCCCTCTCTCTCTGCCCCTCGCCCGTTCATGCTCTGTCTCTCTCTGTCCCAAAAATAAATAAACGTTGAAAAAAACAAAAAAATAAAAATAAAAAAAAAAGAAAAGAAAGAGGCTCAGTAAACACAATACACATGCAACTTTAATAACAAGTCTTCCGTGTGGAAAGTTTTCTGGAACTCTACAAAGGGATTCCTTCGCATCAAGCTTTGTCATGTTACTTACATGTCTATTTCTTTTCCGGAAGAATTTTCACATCTAAGGGCGTGCGCCCGCTGAAGTCTTTCCTACACCGTTTGCAGGAGAGGTTTTTACCCGGTGAGTCCTTTCGTGCCTTTGGTAGGACTCGGATGACAGAAGGCTCTCCTACATCCTGCACAGTCACGTGGTGTCTCTCCCGTGCTCACCCTCACAGGCGTTTTCAAGTTGGCACGAGAAATGATGGCTTTCCCACGTTCCGAAGGTTTGTCTCCAGTGTGAGTTCTTTTGTGTGCTTGTCACAAACTGCAATCCCTGTGTAGGCTTTGCCACGCTGCTCAGATTCGTAGGGTTTTCTCTCCAGTGTGAGTCCTTCTATGTGTTCTCAATGAAGTGGAATAGCTTAAATTCCCCCTTCCTTACATTTCTAAGGAGCATCTTCTGTATGCGTTTCCAAGTGTCTTTGAAAAGGCTGTGGACCACGTAAAGCTTTCCCGCATTCCTTACATTCGTAGGGGTTTTTCTCCAGTGTGAACCCTTTGGTGACTTTTAAAGGATCCACAAAAATGGAAGGCTTTCCCACATTCCTAACTTTCTCAGTTTTGCTCTCCCTTGTGATTTCTTCCTCTTTCCCCCCCCCCCCCAAAATACTGGAGAGAACTGAAGGCTTTACCACCTTCCTTACACTCGTATGGCTTCTCTCCATATTTCTGGTACTCATAGGGCTTACGGCCAGTGTGACATCTGATGTGACTATTAAGGGATGAATGGCCCATGAGGATTCTTGCACATGCACTCAGATTGAGATTTGGAATAACACTGAACTTGTCTCCACACTAATCCTCTTGACTTTCACAGACTCTCTCTACTGTATGACTTCTATAAAAAATGAGAAGCACGTTAGTAATGACTTCTTCCTTAACAAATTTTGTATTTATGAGAAGGGTATTTAAACTACATTTTTAAATGTTTATTTATTTTTAAGAGAGAGCGGCAGAGACAGAGCGCGAGCAGGGGAGAAGCAGAGAGAGAGGGAGACACAGAATCCGAAGCCGACTCCAGGGTCTGAGCCGTCAGCACGGAGCCCGACGTGGGGCTTGAACTCACGGACCGCGAGATCATGACCTGAGCCGAAGTCGGAAGCTCGACTGAGCCACCCAGGCACCCCTGGACTACATTTTTATGATTTATACCCAAAGGGTAGGTTTTCCCCTTGTCTAAATTGTTTCAAACCACATCGAAGGAATGCTAGAGCATTGTGCTATTATCAAAACTGAGTGGGGGCGCCTGGGTGGCGCAGTCGGTTAAGCGTCTGACTTCAGCCAGGTCACGATCTCGCGGTCTGTGAGTTCGAGCCCCGCGTCAGGCTCTGGGTTGATGGCTCAGAGCCTGGAGCCTGTTTCCGATTCTGTGTCTCCCTCTCTCTCTGACCCTCCCCTGTTCATGCTCTGTCTCTCTCTGTCCCAAAAATAAATAAACATTGAAAACTGAGTGATATTCACATGTAGGGTTTATTAATACCATTTCCGAGTGAACTATTTTGCAAGCACTGAATAAGTATGTCACATATAAGAAAGTATTCTGGGTGACAATTTTCTAGGAATCACCAAATTTGAAGCAGGCGTTGCCCTTTTTTCCTTCCCTCCTTTAGTGGGAGAGTGTGAGCCGGGGGAAGGGCAGAGGGAGAGAGGGAGAGAGAGAGGGAGAGAGAAAGAGAATCTCAAGCAGGCTTTACACCACCAGCACAGAGCCTGACGTGGGGCTTGAACTCAAGAACCGCAGGATCATGACCTGAGTTGGACGCTTTTCCAACTGAGCCACCCAGGCACCCCCGGGGAGAGTCTTAAGCAGGTTCTGTACTACCAGCGAAGAGCCTGACATGGGGCTCAACCTCACGACCGTGAGATCATGACTTGATCCAAAATCAAGAGTCAGACACTTGACCAACCGGGCCACCCAGCCGCACCATTTCCTTCTTCTCAACTATCATCACATGAGACACTGCTTTCTCTTGTGAGTTAACTCACCTTAGTTTCCCCCCTGGCTTTTATACTGATCTTCAAAGTCACAATCTTCCCTTTTTTCCTCCGAAATGCAGAGCCAAACAATTCCAAAATATTACAAATTCGAGAAAAAGTATTAGATTCTCTCTCATCTGTTCGCTGTGACCATGCCTTGTTTAAATTTTTTTTTTAAGTTTATTTCTTTCGAGAAAGAGAGAGAGAGCGTGAGTGAGCACAAGCTGGGGAGTGGCAGAGAGAAGGAGAGACAGGATCCCAAGCAGGATGGGAGCCATCAGCACAGAGCCTGAAGTGGGACTCAAACTCACGAACCGTGAGATCGTGACCGGAGCCGAGATCAAGAGTTAGACGCTTAACCAACTGAGCCACCCAGGCGCTGTCCCCCCGCCCGCTCCATGCCTCGTTTAGTTACCAGTGTCCTCCCTTCCCGCATTCCACATCTTAGAGCAATGTTAACGGAGAAACACCTGTCCGCGGATTGACAAGGTAAAGTTAAGTCGTCGCCCTTACCTACTCTGACCACGTTCCCGAAGGTTCCCCGCATCACATCTCCGTAGAGTTTCTTCTGTGAAGGATCCAGTAAAGCCCATTCCTCCAGGGTGAAGTTCAAAGCCACATCTTTACCGGCCAGTGGGACCTAACACATCCCACGTATGTGTTCAGTGGATGGGGGAGACCGACAGCACTGGGGAACTACCCTCCACTTATAGGAAGGTTACATATGATTCTGTCTTCTCCAAACATTTATTTTAGGACTCGGTCATCAGAAACTTACTCTCTCTGCACACTTCCTCGAAACTATGGCAGCATGACAAACACATGGCAGTTGTGTGCCCACTTTCACTGTGATCACATTCCACCTTATTTCTAACAGCAGGATCCACAGGGCGCCGGGAAATGACAGAAATGCAGTGCAGATGACACACATATTGCAATTTGAAGACCATCAATTCCTTGGGAGAAACATTTTTTTCACCTTCTTATTACCCACCACTTACAGCACCCCATGAGGCAGAAGGCCAAGTCTGCAGGAGTTTTTCATAATAAAAACAGCAAAGAGGGGCGCCTGGGTGGCGCAGTCGGTTAAGCGTCCGACTTCAGTCAGGTCACGATTTTGCGGTCCGTGAATTCGAGCCCTGCGTCAGGCTCTGGGCTGATGGCTCAGAGCCTGGAGCCTGTTTCCGATTCTGTGTCTCCCTCTCTCTCTGCCCCTCCCCCGTTCATGCTCTGTCTCTCTCTGTCCCCCAAAAAATAAATAAACATTGAAAAAAAAATTTTTTTAAACAAAAAAAAAAAACAGCAAAGAACTAAGTTTTTTCTTCGAAGCCAACCACCAAACATGAGAGGCCAGGAGGCCTGTGGAAATTTCTTACAAACTTTTAACTTTTAACAAAGTTAAAACTTTGGTTTAACAAAACTTTTAACTTTTAACAAAGCCCAGTTGGTCATATGATTCTAAAGTATTCCATGCCATTATAAGCCATCGGATTCAGCTGTCTGGATAGAAACATTCTTGAACTTGGGTGGCTCAGCCAGTGAAGCATCCAACGTGGGCTCGGGTCATGATCTCGCGGTTTGTGAGTTCGAGCCCCACTTCGGGCTCTGTACTGACAGCTCGGAGCCTGGAGCCTGCTTCGGATTCTGTGTGTGTCTCTCTCTCTCTCTGCCCCTCCCCCGCTCGTGCTCTGTCTCTCCCTCTCAAAAATAAACATAAAAAAAAAGTACAGTGTACTAGGGAAAAAAAGATGAAGACAGACACATTTAATATTCACACCTGATGACTGACTCATGACAGGCATAGACCATCTTTCGTAAATTAATCTGAATTTATTTCAATAAGTCATAATGGTGCGTTATGAGGCCTGCACCCTGAGACTTAGAAGGGATGGAGAAACTTCCATTGAATGCCTCATTGGAGAGGCCAGCACTGTATGTTCTGGGAAGTGAAGTGAGTGCCCTTGTGACTATCCATAGTGTCTGGAACCCTGACAAAGATAAGGAGTCTCCTGGCGAGGCCTTGGATTATGGCCTTAGGATATGGAGAGACAAGAGCTACTTTGAATTTTTTTTTTAACGTTTATTTATTATTGAGAGACAGAGAGAGACAGAGCATGAGCAGGGAAGGGGCCGAGAGACGGGGAGACACAGAATCCGAAGCAGGCCCCAGGCTCGGAGCCATCAGCACAGAGCCCAACGCGGGGCTTGAGCTCACAAACCGCGAGATCGTGCCCTGAGCCGAAGTCGGACACTTAACCAACTGGAGACAAGAGGTACTTTGAATGATAAATGAGGGTGAGTGGGGCAAAAGATTCCCGGAGTTCTTTTACCCCCCAAAGAGGCAACTCTTAGAGAATCACCCAAGTATAGTCAACAGGTGAAGACGGTCATTATTAGGGAGTGCAAAAATGACCGTGGGGTCTCTTATGATGGCCCTTGGGTCTGCTCCTTCACAAGATGTCCTAGTTAAGACATAAAGAGCAACCACTTTGCTGAGCCCCCCCAGGTACCACTGTCGTGGCGTCATACTTAGAGTGCGTGAACTCCAGCGGTTTGTCACTCGGGGAGTCCTATGGGGGGAGCTCCGCGGCAGTTTGAAGAGCTGGGGCCCCTGGGTGGCTCAGTCGGTTGAGCATCCACCTCTCGGTTTCAGTTCAGGTCAGGATCGCATGATCTCGTGAGTTCAAGCCCCCCATTGGGCTCCGTGCTGACAGTGTGGATCCTGCCCGGGGTTCTCTCTCTCTCCCTCTTTCTCTGCCCCCCTCCGCCCACTCACGCTGTCTCTGTCTCCCTCAAAATAAATAAATAAACCTTAAAAATGTCTTCGGAGAGCCTCCAGCCATTTGTGGTAGGGGTGTCCACTCAAGCTGGGGGCCAATTTGCAAATAACAGCATAAGTGGGTTGAAGTAAAATTTATCAGCAAGGAATCGGTGACCTCTGGAACAACAAAAGAATGTAGCAGGTGTTATGGGTGCTGATGCGGAGAACAGCTATTTCGTCGTGATATCACGGAGGGATTGGGTGGGGGTCCGATTGCCGATAATTTCCAGAAATTTAATAAAGTTGACAGAGCCCACTTTATAGGCATGACACCGTCCCCTCCCCTTTTTGCTAGCCACTTTTTTCAGCATTTGCGTTTCCTATAGGTCCTTGGAGGAGGAAGTCATTAATGTAATGTGGCACCTGTGTCCTTGGAGAACCCAGCATGTAGTTCAGATCCCGCCTGCAGTGATTGTGTGCGAGGGCAAAGCTGTTGAAGATCCATGAGGATAACCCAGTAAAGGTGTATCACGTCCCTTCAAGGTGAAGGCAACCACAGCTGGGGGGCTGTGGAGACAAGCAACGAACAGAACAGATCCGGGTGACTCCGTGACGGCAGGATATCTGCCTGTTGTTGATCAGCTGGAGTCAGCATTTTCCATAAAGCTGGGGACTGGGCATCGAGGACTGTTGGGTGGGGCCACAGCTACAAGGTGGCGGTGATCCACCGTGAGGTGTCATTTGTTCACCCCAGATCTAAGAACAGGCCAAATTCGGCCGTTCAAAGAGGAAGCCCTGGGAATAAACAGCCCTTCGCCAAATCGGCTTTGTGTACGGTTTCGTTCCTTCAAGGGCCTGTGCAATTTACACGGGGCCATATCAACCACTTTATTTGAAGGATAAGGTTCACGGGGTCCCATTTTTTCAAGCTCACTTGTGAGTGGCGATGGCTATATGTTAGTTTATGAATCACTTGTGGGTCGCAGCTCACTATGGGATATTTTAGGACAATGGGTGCTATGACCATGGAGGATTTAGACGGGACCGTATTTCTGACGGTCAAGAAGGAACAGCTGCTCTATTTGTCCCCTACGCACCCGTCAGTAACAGCCCTGCGATCATCCGGGGTACCCTGCGTAAATGTAGTGGGACTCCAGCTGTTCCTATAATTTAAGACCTACTCTTGGCTAACTGCCTGAAGTCTTCTGAATTAGTGCATTACATCAGATGGCAAAATTAACCGAGAACTTATGTTGTAGAGGCTGAACAGCCAAGCGGATAAAGATCTCCTGTGTTATGTCAATCCTTTCAATATATTTTGGATTTCCAAATGGGTCAAGTAATAGACCTTCGTTTCAGTATATATTTGTTTTAATGTTTATTTTTGAGAGAGAGAGAACATGCACGCATGAATGCGGAAGGGGCAGAGAAAGAGGAAGCCAGAGGATCCAAAGCAGCCTCTGTGCTGACAGCAGAGAGCCCGACGTGGGGCTTGAACTCACGAACTGCGAGATCATGACCTGAGACGAAGTCGGACGCTTCACCAACTGAGCCACCCAGGCGCCCCTGTTTCAGTAGTATTTTCTTCTGTTCCCTCTTTTCTGTCTTTGTTCTGGTTTTTTTGTTGACTGGATATACTTACTGTCCAGTATTTGGGGGAAGGGAGTGTCCTCTCTAGACTGGTATTTGTATCTTTTTTCCTTCAGAGATCTCCAAAGCAGTGCCATCAGGGTTTGGAGCCTCCCTGATGCCAACCGATTACTTATAGGGTTTAAGGACCGTGGACCTAAGTCAGGTTTGAACGAATCCCCTTGCTGTGACACAGGGGTACCTCAAGTGTCGTCCCCTGTGCCTGGAGGCTTAAGATCTTTGCTGCAGTAGAGGCAGGGGGCAGAGGCAGCTGAGGAACTTAAGGGCCTGGTGAGCCCCGTGGGGTTAGGACTCTGGACTCAGCCTGTATTCTAATGGCCACCTTCTTCTTTCTTGTCTCTCTCTTTTTCTATAACATTATTTTTTTTTTTTTAGGTTTATTCATTTTGAGAGCGAGCGAGCAGGGGAGGGGCAGAGAGAAAGGGAGAGACAGAATCCGAAGCAGGCTCCGCGCCACCAGCGCAAAGCTGGATGCGGGGCTCAAACCCCCAAACCGCGATATCCTGATCTGAGCGAGGTCAAGAGTCCGACGCTTAACCCACCGCGCCACCCAGGCACCCCCTTGTCTCTCTCTTTTTAAACAGCAGCTGTTTCAGGAGCAACCCCATTGGGCCCTCCTCTAGCACAGGGTGGAGTCTCAGCTGCTACACCCAGTCCCCGGGGTATACCCGGGGCCAACCCAGCCTCTGTCGGTTCTTGCTACGACCCAGATAGACACTGACAAAGACATCCACCCAGGAGCACTTTGAGGAGAGCCCCAACTCCATACTCCTGCTCCCAAATTCCCAGGAACTCTCAAAACTGCCAACTGGGGGGGCGCCTGGGTGGCGCAGTCGGTTAAGCGTCCGACTTCAGCCGGGTCACGATCTCGCGGTCCGTGAGTTCGAGCCCCGCGTTGGGCTCTGGGCTGATGGCTCAGAGCCTGGAGCCTGTTTCCGATTCTGTGTCTCCCTCTCTCTCTGCCCCTCCCCCGTTCATGCTCTGTCTCTCTCTGTCCCAAAAATAAATAAACGTTAAAAAAAAAAAACAAAAAAAAACCTGCCAACTGGGATAGGTCTAAAACTAGAACTGAGGCTTGATGGGGTCGCCAAAGCAACACAGGGCAGCACAGGTCACGGCACGGGCTCCCCGGCACCCGGCAGCCCACGGTACCTGCCCTTGTCAGCCAGCAGAGCAGGTGAGCAAGTCAGAACAAGAAGAGACAGAACCACCGGTCATGGTCATGGCTGGACATGCTGCTCCCGTGGCAACTATTATGGTCACCTGCAGACATGTGGCTCAGATTGATAGCGGGGGTCCCAGGCACGCACTCACCCATACAGAAAGGAGACGAGAAGGCTCATGACTCCCCAAACAGAGATCTCCACTCTGAAATGGCTTCAGAGAACAAGGAAAAGAGGGGCGCCTGGGTGGCTCAGTCGGTTAAGTGTCGGACTCCTGGTGTCGGCGCAGGTCATGATCTCACAGTTCGTGAGTTCGAGCCCCACATCAGGCTCTGTGCTGACAGCGTGGAGCCTGCCCGGGATTCTCTCTCTCCCTCTCTCTCTGCCCCTCCCCTGCTTGTTCTCTCTCTCTCTCAAAATAAATAAATAAACTTAAAAGGAAGGAAGGAAAGAGCCTGGCCTGTGTTTTCACTGGGGTTGGGGAGTAGAGCAGGGGTAAGAATTCGGCACACAGACAGGGGCTTTTCTGCTTGGAATCTCCTGCCTGCTCTAGCGAGACCGCTCAGGCCTTCTCATCAGCTCGTCCAGCCAGAAGCACAGGCAGCAGAAGGCGGGATGAGGCGTAAGCTCTTGGCACTCAAACATCCAAAAATGTGGAGCCCGCCCACTGGCTGCAAGAACGAACACAGCAAAGAATTTGCAATTGCTTGTCTTGATGATATTAAGAAACACTGGGCATCTGACTGGCTCAGTCGGTGGAGAGCGTGACTCTTGATCTCGGGGTCGTGAGTTCGAGCCCCACATCGGGCTCTCACGGCAGAGCCTGCTTTGAGTCCTCTTTCTCTGCACCTTCCTTGCTATCTCTCTCTCAAAAATAAAGAAATAGTGGGGCGCCTGGGTGGCGCAGTCGGTTAAGCGTCCGACTTCAGCCAGGTCACGATCTCGCGGTCCGTGAGTTCGAGCCCCGCGTCGGGCTCTGGGCTGATGGCTCAGAGCCTGGAGCCTGTTTCCGATTCTGTGTCTCCCTCTCTCTCTGCCCCTCCCCCGTTCATGCTCTGTCTCTCTCTGTCCCAAAAATAAATAAACGTTGAAAAAAAAAAATTTTTATAAAAAAAATAAATAAATAAAATAAAGAAATAGACATTAACAAAATAAAATAAAGATATATTTCTATTCTTTATTTTTAACATTTTTTTTTTAGAGAGAGAGAATTCCATGAGGGGCAGAGAGAGAGAGAGAGAGAGAAGAGGGGCTCACCCAGGGCTCTTGTTTTTACCTGATGCGGGACTCGAACTCACGAATTATGAGATCATGGCCTGAGCGGAAGTCAGATGCTTAATGACTCAGCCACCCAGGTGCTCTATTTTTAGACTGCATACATAAGAAGCCATTCTAAGATTTAATTCCTTATAACACTGACAGTTACAAAAGCACAAACCATACAAGATGAAAATTCTCAAGTCTCTTTCTAACACGACATGGGGCAGGTAGTTTGCCCCTCCCCTATACCACACTTGGGATATTTCCAGGAATGAGTAGCATTTTCTAATGCTTTAAAAACTTTCAGTTTAGCTCCTTACATGCATTGGATTTTCAAAGATTTACATAAGCTTTGGGTGGTTTTCCTCACATTAATTAAAATAGAAATTCGGTTGCTCTAGCCTGTTGAATGTCAGTGTTCTCTAAGAATGCAAACAAATAAAAACTGACCCAAAAATGAAAAATGAGGGGTGCCTGGGTGGCTCGGCCAGTTAAGCGTCCACTCTTGCTTTCAGCTCAGATCATGGTCTCATGGTTCATGAGTTCAAGTTCATGAGTTGGGCTCTGCACTGGCAGCATGGAGCCTGCTTGGGATCCTCTCTCTCCCTCTCTGTCCGCCCCTTCCCTGTTCGTGATCTCTCTTCAAAATAAATAAATAAAAACTTAAAAAGGGCGGGGAGCACCTGGGTGGCTCCGTCAGTTAAGAGTCCGACTTCAGCTCAGGTCATGATCTCACGGTTCACGGGTTGGAGCCCCGCATCGGGCTCTGTGCTGACAGCTCGGAGCCTGGAGCCTGCTTCGGATTCTGTGTCTCCCTCTCTCTCTGCCCCTCCCCTGCTCACACTCTGTCTCTCTCTCTCTCAAAAATAAATAAACATTAAAAAAAAGAAAAGAAAAAAGAAAGAAAAATGACCTGAGAACTTAAACACATTCATCTCACACCATGAGGTTGTCTTGAGTAAAACTGAACACAAATCCTACTTGGGTTTCCCGCATTTTCCACCTTGCCTCACACCGTCTCTCTCCACCAGCTTACAGTTCAGGGGCCCAAGTGCAGGGGGAAACCGGGGCCCAAGGGCTGCGCTGTTCCATCAATAAAGGAATCCAGGAAAGAAACTGGACTCAGCAGGGACGAGCAGCCCGCGTCCCACAGGACACGAGGAAAGCCACCTTCAGAAGGTTCCCCAGTCTAGACTGTCCCGGTGGAGACAGAAGCCCTGGAGTGGGTCAGTCCCCGCGGAGGGAAGGGAGGGACACCCGAGCAGCCACAGGAATGCGCTCAGGGAGCCCTGCACACCCTCCCCTCCCCTCCCCTCCCCTCCCCGGGGCAAAGGGAACCTCTCCCTGCCTCAGGGTTCCAGGCTCCCAAGTGAGGACACTCAGCAGGGTTCAGTTTAAGGTTCTGACCCAGATGACCCCCCCCCCATTCACTGACACGGTTCCAGGACACAGAACCGGACTTTCACAGACTTCTCGACGGACGTGATTTATACTGAGCGCACCTCCGCTGGGCGCGCAAGACCAGGCCTACAAACAGGCCCAAGGCAATGAGAGCTACAACTCCAGAAAGGCCTCGACTGCCTCGTCACCCCACCCACCCCGAGTGCCATCCCAGATTTCCACCAGCCTGCAGCTTCTCTCAGAATGAAGGGCTCCCTCTCTTTCTCAAAATAAATAAACATTTAAAAAAAATCATTAAAAAAAAAAAACACAAAAGAATGTTACTACCAATGCTGAGAGGAAAAAGGGGGAACGAGAATTTTTAATACGAGCAGGCGCATCTGTCAGCTCACTGCGTAGAGCATACAACTTTTCATCTTGGGGGCCGTGAGTTCAAGCCCCACGTTGGGTGTAGAGCTTACATAAAATAAATAAAATAAAGCCTTTTTTTTTCCAACTAAAAAATAAATAATTAAATAAAATTATATTTTAAAAGAATTTATTTTATTTCTTTAAAGAATTTCTAATACAAGCAATGTAGTACTGGAATTTTTTTTTTTTCTGAAACACACCCTTTCCTTACCTCCTCGTTAATATTCTATATGGTTTGAAGTTGTACTGATGAAATAAATTTTCACTCATTAAAAAACTGATACTAAAAATGAGTAAATTTTTTAAATTATTTTTTTAATGTTTATCTACTTTTAAGAGAGGGAGAGAGAGAGTGTGTGTGTGCCCAAGTGGGGGAGGAACAGAGAGAGAGGGAGACACAGAATCCAAAGCAGGGTCCAGGCTCTGAGCTGTCAGTACAGAGCCTGACGCAGGGCTCAAACTCAGGAACCCCGAGATCATGACCTGAGCCGAAGTCGGACACTTAACCGACTGAGCCACCCAAACGCCCAAAAATGAGTAAAATTTAAAGGTGACTAACTTAGTTTGGGGCAGTCCCACTGTGGAACCCTGCTGACAAGGCAGATCATTCGGGAAAATTCTCCCAAGAAGGACCGCCACCCAAAGGACTTCCCACAGGATGTCCGTGCCCAGGAAAGATCCTGGGAGAAGTGCAAGAATTTTCCAAACGTAGTTCCAAGCAGTTATTCTCTGCTTTCTTCGGATGTAAATATCTACGGACAAAAATAAACCATTTAAAATGAGCCATCCATTCACTGTGGGAAAATGATGAACAATTGAAACTTTGGGACCGTTTGAACTGCACCACAGAGAACAAATAGTTGGTAATGGTGGGAATCTGGCGTTTGGGCAGGCAGGGAGGTAATGGAAACAGGCATTTACTGCCAGGCGTCGGAGAGCATGGCTGGCGAAACAGGCTGGTGGATTTCAGACCCTGCTTCCCAAACATCTGGAACACTCAGGAGAAAATGGGCTCCCGGTGGGGACAAAGGAGGGACCGGGGACCCCACAGACCACAGCTCCTCCCACACACGAACGCAAAGGAGTCACGCTTGTCCCCTGGAGACTCTCCCCGTGAGACGAAGCGGGCGCAGAGCTGATCAAATGCTTCAGGGCCGAAATCGTGGCGCGCAGGGACCGAGTGCGGTCCCCACGCCCCTCGCCGGAGGCGACCGAGGTCCCAGCGGCGCCATGGGGGACTCGGGTCCGCAGACTCCGGAGGTGACCACGGGGAGGATTCCGACCACGGCGGGTTGGCGCCTGTTTCGAGCGACACTTTCTACCCGGTCATCAGACTCCGCGGGCGCAACCTCCATTTCTACGTTTCCTGGATTACCCAATGGCCTTCCTTCAACTCCCGCGGACACACGAATCACAGCGGAACAGAAACAAGGCCACGGCAATGCGTCCGCTGAAAGAAGGGGACCTGGGCTACCCAGCGAGGCTGAAACAAGCAAGGACCTCCGCAGAGGCTGCGGAGCGATGCCCCACCCACCGCACCGCCGCCGCCCCTGATTGGACAGTTCGTAAGGCCTCGCCCCTCCACGCCTGGGTGACAGCCGGGCCGAGGGTTACGTGTCTGAGCCTAAGGCGGACTGGATCCCGCCGGGTCCAGAACAGTTGCCTTGTAACCAGTGCTGTCAGTCCACTCCTGGATCTCTGATCCTTCTTTACAAACACAGACACTTAAAAGTCCCCTCTCCATATGCAATACTTAGTCGAGCTCTGAAACCGTGCCCCATAGCGTTCATGAGGTTGAAACTAGCGAGAAGTTTATGCTTGTTTTTTGGAGAACTCCGACCCCCCCCCAACCCCCCCCTCAAGCCCCCTCCCCCCCCCCCCCAATCTCCTATTGTGTCTCCTGAGACCTTAGTAACAAATCCACTAGCTATCTCGGCAGAAGCCTGGATTCAAAGTCATCTGATACAGTTCCAGCCTGTGAATGTATCTTAGCCCAGCCTAAGACCCCATCCAGTTGATACTGGCTCTCAGAGAATGCCCAAAGCCCTTTTCCTAGTCCTAAAATAACCTCTTCGCCTCAGGGGTGGAATTTTGTCTCCTTTTGGTGGTGTTTCCATCCTAACGTGAACAACGGTTAAGTTCCGTATGTTTGCTCATCGCGCATGCTCCATCTTTCCTTAGGCGTAGTTAAGTTTTCCCCACCCTTTTCATCAAATTGTATGCAATCACAACCCTTTTGATTATAAAACACTTGTTCTCTCCTCCTTTGGGGAGATGAACTTGAGGCTAGTCTTCTGGAAGCATTTTTCCTTTGGCTGCCGATCAAATCTCTCCTTGCTGCAAACCTGATGTCTCCGTGAAGGGTTTTGCTGTGCATCCGCATTCTTGGGTTTGTTTATAGCTCCATTTTGATCTTGACTGTTGACCACTGGTGTCTGTCACGGTTTTGCCAAAAAGGTGCACAAACACAGATACCAGAGATGCATTTGGTGGGCATCCTTCCAGAACTTAGGTTCCGAAAAAGAGCATTGGAACCAGAAGAAATCGGCACTTCATAAGAAAAATAACTTCTGGGTCATTAGAATGGTTAACTTCAGAAAATGTTTCCGACGTGAAAACTTTAGATCCCATGGAAAATATGTACGAGCAGGGACTCTTTCTCACCGGTGAGTCAATCATTCATTCCCTGTGGTCATGATTCATTTCTTTCTTGCGACTGCATGATTTAATCAATCCATGATGAGACTTGGGTATTTGTGCTAAATTGGCTATTTTTCAGTCCATACTGTCTGGCATAGGACGTATCTCGAAAAATTAGTTCTAAGACCATAGTCCCTGAGCATGACTTCATTATCGAAGAGATCCTGACTTTGTCTCTTGCTTGGTTCGTGTTCTTTGGCAATTTATCTAAGCTTCTAAACCTCATCTGACTCATAAAAGAGATAACAAAGACCAGACAGTTTGCTAAGTAATGTGTGATTAGGAAAATATGCATTTTATGGGGTGCCTGGGTGGCTCAGTTGCTTGAGCATCCGGCTCTTGACTTGGGCTCAGGTCATGATCTCATGGTTGGTGGGTTCAAGCCCCGTGTCGGGCTCTGAGCTGGCAGTGCAGAGCCTGCTTGAGATTCTCTCCCCCTCTCTGCCCCTCCCCTGCTCACGTGCTTGCTCTCTCGAAATAAATAAACTTAAAAAAAAAACCATACATTTTTTTTTTAATTTTTTTTTTCAACGTTTATTTATTTTTGGGACAGAGAGAGACAGAGCATGAATGGGGGAGGGGCAGAGAGAGGGGGAGACACAGAATCGGAAACAGGCTCCAGGCTCTGAGCCATCAGCCCAGAGCCTGACCCGGGGCTCGAACTCACGGATCGCGAGATCGTGACCTGGCTGAAGTCGGACGCTTAACCGACTGCGCCACCCAGGCGCCCCAAAACCATACATTTTAAGTGAGGTACTTTCCGGAAAGCATCCAATAATACACTATACGAAATTATTTCAGTATCTAGATAACAGGAAAAGCAAAATTGTTCCAGAGGACTGGGAGCTGACCTCACACTGCCTCAAGGGCCTAGATAAACCCTGTGGAAGAGAAAAATGTCACACATGTCCATCACCAGACAAAGCTACTCTTTGACCAAGATAGATCAAGATAAACAGACATGCCTTCTGTAACTATGTGTCTATAAATGGTAACAGAGAACATTCCAAAGAATGAAAATGACCCAAATTCTCCTCTTCTAATGTAAACGGTGCTTCTCGCAAATTAGGTTTAGCATCAAAACCATTCTTTCTGCCTTATAGATAAAAACTATTATAATTGCCCGTTATAGAATTAATCTCACTTCCTCAGGGCAACCCAATACAAAACCTTCCTTGAACAGCAATCATCTAACACAAAATCCAACCAAGAAGTCCTTCTGAGAGTAGTTACTGATACACCCTACAGTGTTTTATGCTTTGGGTCACTCTTACAGCTAGAAATTATTTATATTACTGACTACAGATTTGATCACGGTGCTCTTTGGGAAGAGGGTGCTGGAAAAAAAAATGACATACGTTTTTGGTTTTATGAATGAATGAGAACCTAGTCTCATGACCAAAGTGAGTATAAAAGAGAAAAAAAAATAAAATTTGCCTGAGGGGGGAAAAAATACCTGAACTTGGGCCCACAATACAGTTGAGTCAGAATGCATAATAAATGTAGAAAATGACAAAGTTTGATCTGAAAATCCTTAAATCAATGGGACCTTTTAATAAAATGTTTCAAAGGAAAACTATAGAAGCATTCATTGGGGGGGGGGGGGAATGCATATACTTTTAATCACACAGAATTCAACTTCACTGAAAACCTACTGAGGGATTAGGCGAGAAGCGACACAAAACACCCGGAATCTGCCGGTAACGAGGAACGTGCCAGGTTTCAGAGGGAAGATCTGGGTCACAGCGGTCGCTGCACAGAGCAGAAGGATAAAGTCTCACGTAATTCTTCTGGACTGCACCCGTGTGGCCGTCATACCGCAATCAGGAACACGCAGACGGACACTCGCAGTATTAACACAACAGGTGTTGACTACACAAATTCGACCTTGTATGAACCGGATCTAGGGAAGAGGGGAGTAGAACACGCAACCCGTGATGGTAGAAATTTGTTTCCAGGTGGGCACATGACAGATCGCAGGAAATCTCGACTGTGCTGGCTCTTCAAAGTCGGACAGTGGAGACAACTGGAGAAGCCTACTGCTCGGGGGTCAGATGGAAGTCTAGCCGTTGGTGGCGGGTTGGGAACACTGACGCGCATCACAAAGAATGAGGAAAACAGGCTGGAAACAAGCGTCCGGAAAGCCCTATCCTTCTGTCTCCTTCTACACAGATGACTCCAAAACCTGACTGAATCCTATTTCGCTTCTGCATTCCAAGTTTCGTGGATGTTAGGCTTTGGTAAGTTCTAACATGAAACCATAAAGGCCACAGATCCTAGAAAATACAGTTCGCATTACTTACTCGGACACGGTCAAGGAGAGTCGTTCCCAGCTAGGTCTCTATTCGCAATGCGTACTTTATAGTCCAAATTCCAAGAAGAAGGAGGGACAAAGATCAAAAGACAAAAGATGAAATTAGTACTTCCTAGGAGACTGTACTCTATGAATAATTTTGCATACGTACAAATATATGGTCAGTATTTATTAGCAAGGAGAACAGAGTAAGTCTCTTCAGGCCAACGAAAAGGTTTTTGATCAAAAAAGGTAAAGTGTAGGGGTGCCCGGCTGGCTCAGTCGGTAGAGCACGCGACTCGTGATCTCAGGGTTGTAAGTTCGAGTCCCACGCTGGATGTGGAGATTACTTACAAATAAAATCTTAGGGGCAGCCTGGCTGGCTCAGTTGGTGGAGCACGTGACTCTTGATCTCGTGGTCGTGAGTTTAAGCCCACGTTGGGTGTGGAGCCCACTTTAAAAAATAATAAGAGGGGCGCCTGGGTGGCTCAGTCGGTTAAGCGTCCGACTTCAGCTCAGGTCACGATCTCGCGGTCCACGAGTTCGAGCCCCGCATCGGGCTCTGGGCTGACGGCTCAGAGCCTGGAGCCTGTTTCGGATTCTGTGTCTCCCTCTCTCTCTGACCCTCCCCCATTCATGCTCTGTCTCTCTCTGTCTCAAAAATAAATAAATGTTAAAAAAAAATTTTTTTTTAAATAAGAAGAATTTAAAATTTTTTTTAATAAAAAAATCTTAAAAAAAAAAAAAAGGTAAAATATATACACAGGATGGGTAAGGCATATTTAGTACTTGCCGCAGTAAGACAGTAGGAAAGAACCAAGAAATACCAATGCGGAAATGAGAATGAGTCAGGAGGCCAGCAGGGGGAGCTCGAACAGTCTATCACTCACTGTCCCTTGCAGGCCCAACGGGAAGAGACACAACTTCCAAGTACCTAGTACCTCAGCTACTACTTCTACTACCCCCAGAGGAAGATTTTCTACTCCCCTGGCAACAGCCCAGCCAACGGGACTCACAACTCAGCCAATAAAAGGCCACTACACTTCACCCTCCCAGCTTGCTCCAATATCCTTTACAAGGGCACTTCCGGTTCCCCCATTTCCTCTGCACTTTGTTCTCCAGACTTACCCATGGCTGTGCCGGAGCGTGCTTCTCCCGAATTCTCTAGTCTCAGATAAATCCTTTCTTGCTGGTAAGATAGCTGGCCGTTTTATAGTCGAGGTTAATATTATCTGGTGTCAGAAGTCAGATCCTGAGACCGCCTCGACAATGCTGAGGCTGGTGAGCAAATATGCCAATACCCACGGAAACAACCGAGCCCACGGCTTTCTAGCTGCTCCTGGAGTTTGAAGCTATGCTTTCTCCTTGATTTCGAGCCCCAGCTTCCTGAGGTCTCCAGCCTTTCTTCAGGATGGGTTTAAAGGCTTTGTCCTTTCTGCAGGTGTCCCTTGGGCCTTCGGTTCCACTCGTGTTTGGAATTGGGACTGTTCCCATTAAGACTGTGTTAGCCTTTGGGCTGACTCACTTTCAGAACTAGACGGTCCCTCTTGAAACAGTGGCCTCAAGTCTAATTCTTTTGAAACTGGGCTGTCCTATTGGAACTGTGCAGGCCTTTATACCGATTCCTCCTGGAAATAGGCTTTTCCTGTTGAACCTGTTATTTATTTATTTTTTTTTTTCTTTCTGCTCTAAAGAAAAAAAACAACTCAGAAACGGGATCTCAGTCACCAAAGTGCCTTGAGGGTGCCCGGCCCTACTGGGGTCCCTCCTCATATGCATTTCTAACAAAGTGGATGGACTCAATCTAAAGCAACTTAGGGGCGCCTGGGTGGCTCAGTCGGTCAGGTATCCGACTCAACTTTGGCTCAGGCATGATCTCAGTCAGGGTCATGAGATCGAGCCCCAAGTGGGGCTCCATGCTGGGCATGGTGCCTGCTTAAGATTCACTCCCTCTGTTCCTTCCCCCCAACCGCACAAGGGCATTGTCAAAAACTAAAAAGGTAATTTAGAACTTCAATGGGCATTATGGGTAACCTTTGTTCTCCCCAAACTTGTTTCTCTCAAAATTAAATTGAAAAAACATGGCTTATAGAAAACAAAACAAAACAAAACAAAACAACCCTATTTTAATCAGTACCTTTGGGCTTAGCCCTTTGTCAGGTTCCAAGCCAAGCACGGAGCCTCTCCCTCCCCCTCCGCTCTCTCCCCTGCTCATGCTTTCACTCTCTCTCTCTCTCTCTCTCTCTCTCAAAAAAAAAAAAAAAAAAAGTTTCCAGTCTTTAAATGTTGAATGCACCAGGCTAGCACCGAACTCTGTTTACCAACCAGGATCTTTCTCCTTTAGTTAAAAGGACCATGATGGGATGGGAATCTATGTCCCCTCCAGATTTAATCTGACAAATCAGCACACTTGCTACCTGCAAGGAAGACCGTAAAATTCTCAATGCTCAACTCCAACAACTGAAGGAACAAAACCAAAAACCTTCTAGTTTCTGCTATGGTTGCAAAGAGCCAGGTCACTGGAAAAAAGACTGTCACTAATCAAAGTACTCCATGCACCCCTAGCCCGCCAGTCAGTCTTTCCAAGGTCTTCCAAATTCCCAATGACTGGGCTCTGAGAAGTTACCAAGGCTCTTTCCAATCACCTCTCCTAATCGCCTCGGAGGAACCACTCTCCCTACTGGGACCACGGAGCTACTCTTAGACTCTGCTGCTAGGAGGCAGCCCCGGCCTCAGAGCAAGAAAACAGCTTGAGTAGTGTATCTAATAATGACCCCAACAGGTTCCCGTCTCTGAGCCTATTCCCTTTTCTCTAGGCCCTTTGAGAGATGCACACTCTTTTCTCCTGAGTTCCCTGCTCCCGTCTGTGTATTGTGCCAAGATTTCTCACAGAAGTATCGCCTGTAATTTTTCTCCCAAATGCAGAAATAATTCTAGAATTTGACTTCTAGTAATCGAAATAGCCAACCTGATGAGTTAGAAGATCTTTAAATGCCCATCAAAACCCCTCACTAGAATTAATCAATACCCTCCAAATAAAGAAGCCCTTTAGGAAGTGTCAAGCCCACAACAATCCCAAGGCCCACAGCCTCATTGTCCCCTGTGTTAGTAGTAACATCGTTATCCTTCAGCCCTCCATGGTCCCTAACTCCCATATATGTTCCTGACGGCCCTCCCCAACGAAAGCTAGTTTTTCACTGGAATCCATCTGTGCAGGGTATTTTTAGTATTCCAGGTGATACAGAGAGCCAGTATCTTTTTTTGCTTTCTCTTGAGAACTGAAATACATCCAGTCAGTCATGCCTCAGGGTTTCATAGTCTCCCTTAACCTTTCATAAACCTTCTAGGCAGATTTGGAGGATATAAAGTTGTCTACAGGCTCTACTTTCTGACTAATGGAGACGGCTTAGCTTCTCTGCTCCCCTTTCACAGGACAGACAGCACTCCTGTGTTAAACCATGTGGCCTTAAAGGGCTGCCTTGGTGCTCAGTTGGTTAAGTGCCCAACTCTTGATCCCAGCTCGTGAGTTCGAGCCCCGAATTGGGCTCCGTGCTGGGCATGAAGCCTACTTAAACAAAAACTTTTCGCCTTAAAGAAACATAAAGCCTCCCAGAAAACTTGCAGTTTGCTCATTCAAGTTTGATATTTAGGGATCTGATCTCAAAACAAGGACTACATTTGGACCCAGTCAAAATCCCTCATGACTGCCTAATGCTTGACAAATTACCTTTTGACTCCACATAGAAAAAGGTACAGGAAACTCCTCTAACGAATGCACATTTTTTTGTGATTTACTGATGGTTCCTATTTAAAAGATGAAACAACTGTGCTGGGTATACTATTACAACACCTTTTGGGGGCGCCTGGGTGGCTCAGTGGGTTAAGGGTCTGACTCTTGGTTTTGGCTCAGGTCATGATCTCAGAGTTTGTGGGATCGAGCCCCGCATCGGGTTCCGTGTTGGCAGCCCCAAGCCTGCTTGGGAGTCTCTCTCCCTCTCTTAATAGAAGAAAATAATCATTAAAGAAAGCATACAAAACTTTTTTTAAAAAACTTTTTAATGTTTATTTTTGAGAGAGAGAGACAGAGCGTGAGTAGGGGAGGGGCAGAGAGAGAGGGAGACACAGAATCTGAAACAGGCTCCAGGCTCTGAGCTGTCAGCACAGAGCCCGACGCGGGGCTTGAACTCACAAAATGAGATCATGAGCTGAGCCGAAGCCGGACACTTAACTGACTGAGCCACCCAGGCGCCCCACAGAACTCCTTTTGAAGCCACAGCACCTTTACCTTTGGCTATTCCAGCCAAATAGGCTGAGTTATAGAAGCCCTTACATGAGCTTGTACCTTATCCAAGGGTAAAAGCACATTTATACATAGTCAGTATGCCCTTGGGATAGCTCATGACCTTGCAATATTAGGGAAACGAGGTGTCCCTACCTCGAATAAAAAACTAAAAATGTCTATACCCCAAATTTATTAGATGCCACATATTAGCCAGCTACTATGGCAATTATTAAGGTTCCCGGGCATTCCGGATTCAACTCCCTGGAGGCCAAAGGAAACCGCCTTGCTAATACTGCCCCCCAAAAAATGCTGCTCTAGGAAAGCAATACTCAAACCTCCATCATGTTCCAAAGGGAGATTCTCCCAAATGATAATCAGAAAAGTTAAACAGAGACACCCAACATTGGCCCCAGGAAATTAAAAAAAAAAAAAAAAAAAAATCAGAAATCTAACAATTGTTGGTCTGATAAAAGAACTCTGGTTTGGGCCAAAAAACCACTCAGTCTCCCCAGAAATTCTAAAATCCCCACTACTTACCGCTGCACGTGTATTAAACGATGGGTCTACTGACAAGATGAGAGCACTCGTGAACAAATACCGGTGGGAAAATGTTAACAGGACCATGAAAACTGCCTACCCCGCTGACCCGTACCGTTCAATGTATAACCCAGGGAAACCAGTTGGCGCAAATTCAGTTCATACAACTTTCCCGTAACATAGGTATAAATGCGCTTTAGGCATGGTTTGTGTACTTTCTCTCTCGTCTGAGACTCTCCCCTAGGGACAGGCCAATGCTTTCACCGTCACTGAAATTCTGTGACAGATGATGCTACCTGAGGAAGCCCTCTTGAACTTCACGGCAATCAGGGAACCAATTTTAACAGTCAGGTGCTTCCACAAGCGACAACTGTCGCGACGTTTACCATCCTCCATCTGGAGGGTTCGTGGAACACGCTAAGGACACTATTAAGGCTCAGTAGGCATATCTGTAGACACCCTTCCAAATACCAGGGCTGATAACACTGCCAACAATAGTTGATAGGCTGATAGTCCTGCCGCAAGTCAGATCCACGCTCTCTGGAACTCACGGACTCTCACCCTTTGAATCGGTCACAGGACGTCCAATGCACTTGGCCCCTGCCTCCTCGGGCCCACAGCTGATAAAAAGAGATATACTTCCATGGTGAAAAGGCCTAATCGCTTTTATTAAAAAATAACCATGCCTTGGTAAGTACAATCTTTTTACGCCGCACTTCTGAGAGATGACAACCGTAAGCATTAAACCTTGCAACGCGGAGGTTCCATGTGTTGGAGAAGATAACTCCAGACTCTTCAACCTCGTTGGAAAGGTCCTTTTCAGGAACTGCTAACCAACCCTTGGGTTGCCCAACTTCAGGAAGAGACTCTCGGATTCGCAGGATACCTGTCGAGAGAGCACCACACCCTGACTAGACCTGCTCGCTCTATGCCGAACGGAAGGTAAGGATTTCCCAGAATTGAAGGGGCCAACATCTGACCACACAAGCTTTCCCAAGAGATCCAGACGAGGCCCACACACCTTTTTCTCATTGTTGCTTCTTCTCCCCGTCTTGTGGAAACACAAAGGCCTTGCCTGCATTTCCCAAACCCTTGCACAAAGGGGGCAGTCACTTCTTTTGATTATGACCTTTCAGAAATAGCCTGACCGTGACCCTGTGAGAAATTAATTTTTCAATCCCTTTTTGTGAAGCGTGAGAAGGTTCAAAATTCAGGGGCGCCTGGGTAGCTCAGTCGGTTGAGCGTCTGGCTTCAGCTCAGGTCATGGCCTCACAGTTCCCGAGTTCGAGCCCCATGCCAGGCATGCTGCTGTCAGCACGGAGCCCGCTTTGGATCCTCTGTCTCCCTCTCTGCCCTTCCCCTGCTTGCGCTTTCTCTCTCAAAAATAAACATTAAAAGAATTAAAAAAAAAAAAAGAAGAAGAAGATTCGAAATTCACAAGTCTTTCTTTCATCTGAAAGGGTAACTGACTGGATTCTCCTCCAAATTCACCATCTCTGAATTAGAGACCTTACAGGATGTAATCCATTTGGTCACCAACAGCTTTTTTTTTTTTTTTTTTAATTTTTTTTTTCAACGTTTATTTATTTTTGGGACAGAGAGAGACAGAGCATGAACGGGGGAGGGGCAGAGAGAGAGGGAGACACAGAATCAGAAACAGGCTCCAGGCTCTGAGCCATCAGCCCAGAGCCTGACGCGGGGCTCGAACTCGCGGACCGCGGGATCGTGACCTGGCTGAAGTCGGACGCTCAACCGACTGCGCCACCCAGGCGCCCGGAGAGAACACTCTTTAAAAAGCCTTTGAAGGTTTGTTCTACAAAAAACTCATCAGCTGTTGCTTCATATTTATACCTGTACTGTATGTATCTTCCCAAATGCAGGTGGTTGATTATAACCACGTGTTTTTGCAATATTTTCTCATTCTTCGCCTATGGCTGCTTTACGCAGCGACTTCCAAGAGGGATACCGGACTCGAAGGTCTGCATTCAGCGAGCGCACCTTCCTCCTCTAAGTTGGACCAACTTAGTTGTCCAACTAAGTTGGACGGACAGTGCACCCAACCGGGGCGCCTGGGTGGTTCAGTCGGTTGAGCGGCCGACTTCGGCTCAGGTCATGATCTCGCAGTTTGTGAGTTCGAGCCCCGCGTCGGGGTCTGTGCCGACAGCTGGGAGCCTGGAGCCTGCTTCGCATTCTGTGTCTCCCCCTCTCTCTGCCCCTCCCCCGCTCACGCTCTGTCTCTCTGTCTCTCCTTCAAAAATAAACATTAAGAAAAATTAAAAAAAAAAAAAAAATGTACCCAATAAGGTGATGCTGCCTCAACACTCCCGAGATGATCTCCAACACCTCTGACCTTGAGAAGACACAGACCTTGGTTGGGAAATGCCTAGGAGTTCTCCCTCTAACCCAGATTAGTTACTCAAATGTGGCTAATGGGGGTCCAACGGCTCTGCACTTTCTTTCTAATGGAGGCCCTGAAAGAGAAAACCACTCAACGTGGAAAGCCTGACTCTTCAGCAGCAACGCGTTCAAAGAAAGATCTCGACCAAAGGAAGAAATGTAAAAGTTGACAAAAGGAAACCTGTTGAAAATGTCAGGAGTCAGGAGCTCAGCAGAAGTTCCAAGCCCTATGGCTCCTCAGGTGCGCACTCAACGGGATGGGACGTACCCTGAAATACCACTTTGGCGACTACTTTATTATCTCTGCAGGAGAAGAAAGGGTTCCTCCTCACCCCACAACAGGCCAGCCAATGACACAGTCACGACTCGGCCAATGAACAGCCGCTGTGTTTTGAACCCCCGGGGTGCTCTGATCAAACTTGTGTTCATAAAAGCCCCTCCCAAGTCCCCCGCTTTCTTCTATAGGAGGAGAGCACTCCTCTCCTTTGTCCTCCGGTTGCCGATGGCCATGGCCATGGCCATGCATGGCTTCCTTGTCCGGAACTGCACTTCTCTATTGCTGCAAAACTCATTTTTGCTGAAGAACTGGCAGTTTATTTTTAAGGATAACACGTCATTACTCGATAGCCCTATCCTTACAGAAAAATGAAAAAATTATGTAAAAAATTAAACCTACTTGCGTGTTGGAAATAGACTTCAGTTCGTCCACGGATAAAAGTCGTCCAAACAGAAACACTAGCCTTTTACCAAGTGGAAAATTTTACCTGTTAAACTTAGAATCTGCTGCTTCGTGAGTACCTGTAATATTTTCCCACCTCAATGTTTACTTGCAAAACTAAAGTAGAAATCCAAACTACAGAGAATTACTTTAAGAATGAGCCACTGTAGGGGCGCCTGGGTGGCTCAGTCGGTTAAGCATCTGACTTCGGCTCAGGCCACAATCTCGTGGTTTGTGAGTTCCAGCCCACTGTCAGTGCAGAGCTTGCTTGAGATTTTCTCTCTCTCCCTTCCCCTCACCCACTCTCACGCAAAATAAATAAATTTAAAAATAAAAAACAAAAGGGGGGCCCCCTGGGTGGCTCAGTTGGTTGGGCGTCCGACTTTGGCTCAGGTCATGATCTCACAGTTTGTGAGTTCGAGCCCTGCATCAGGCTCTGTGCTGACAGCTCGGAGCCTGGAGCCTGCTTCGGATTCTGTAGCTCCCTCTCTCTCTCTCTCTCTCTCTCTCTCTGTCTCTCTCTCTCAAAAATAAATAAACGTTAAACAAAACAAAAACGAGCCATTGTACCTTTTCCACAAAATATGTAAATCACACCATCAGGCTACATGCCTTAAACTTATGCAGTAATATGTTAATTTTTCCCAATAAAACTGGAGGAAAAAAAGCCGCTGATGAAGACAATATATGTATACTGTTAATAACGTTTCTTTCGTGTTGTGAATTTGGGGGAGTGTCATACACTAATTAATCTGCACCAGGCTTACCCATATTACTTACAAAAATAGGATTTCCTTCCAGTGCAGTGTTCAAAGGACTTTGAAAACATTTGTTAAAATCAGAAGGTGTTCCTTTATAAAGTATCTATCCATTATACATTCTCTTGTGGTGTTGTAAGAAGGTGGGGCAAGTGAATTTTCCTACAATGTTTACATTCAAGACTACCCTCTGCAGTGTGGGTTCTTCTGTGGCTTCTCACGGACATGCACGGATGGCCTTCCCACGTCCCTTACATTCGTATGGTTTCTCCCCCGCGTGCACCCGTGCGTCTCCTCGGAAGACTGTGATAAAGGAAGGCTTTCGCCACTTTCCTTCCATTCGGTTTCTCTCTAGTAGGAGTTCCGTGTATATGAAGGTAACAGCGAGTAGGACTGGACCGTATTGTTTGTGCACGGAGCGTTTCTCTCCGGTGTGAGTGATCTCGTGTATTCAGAAAGAACTGGAACCGAAGTCTTTCCCACATTCCTTACATTCGTACGGCTACGCCCCGCTATGAGTTCTCTCGTGGTTTCGTAGAGAACTGGAACGAGTAAAGGCTTTACCACAATGTTTACACTGATAGGGCTTCTCCCCGGTGTGAGTCCGTTCGTGTGTTCGCAACGAACTAGGACAATCGAAGGCCTTCCCACACTCCTTACATTTGCAAGGTCCATCTCCGGTGTGCTTTATCATGTGCCTTTGAACGTTTGAGAGAGTAATGAAGGCTTTCCCACACTGCTTACATTCGTACGGCTTCTCTCCACTATGGGTCCTTTCGTGCTTTTGCATAGAACTGAGATAAATGAAGGCTTTCCCACACTGCTTACATTCATACGGTTTCTCTCCACTGTGAGTTCTTTCGTGTTTTTGCATAGAACTGAGGTAAGTGAAGGCTTTCCCGCACTGTTTACATTCATAGGGTTTCTCCCCGGTGTGACTTCTTTCGTGTTTCTGGAGGGAACAGGGAAAACTGAAGGCTTTGCCACATTCCTTACATTCATGAGGTTTTTTCCTACTATGACTTCTCTCGTGGTTTTGAAGGGACATGGAAGAACTGAAGGCTTTGCCACATTCCTTACATCCGTAGGGCTTCTCTCCACTGTGGATCTTTGCGTGACATCGAAAGTAATTGGGGCAGTCGAAGACCTTCCCGCACTCCTTACACTTGTAAGGCCCATCTCCGGTGGCCTTCATCACGTGTCTTTGAAATATCGCGAGAGGACTCACGGGACCGCTCTCACAGTCGTTGCATTCACAGGGTTCCTCGCCCGTGTGACTTCTCTCGTGTTTTCGAAAATACTTGGGACAACTGAAGGACTTCCCACAGATTTTGCATTCATAGGACTTCTCCCCGCTGTGTCTCCTTTCATGGTTTCGGAAGTATACGGGGCAGCTGTAGGTTTTACCGCATACCTTACATTCGTACGGCTTCTCGCCCCGGTGTCTCTTCTCGTGACTGCGGAAGGATCTAGGGCAGCTGAAGCCTTTACCGCACTGCTTGCACTCGTAGGGTTTCTCTCCGGTGTGCGTCTTCTCATGTTTTCGAAAGTAATTTGGGCAACTAAAGGCTTTCCCACACTTCTTGCACTCATAGGGCTTCTCTCCAGTGTGCGTCCTCTCGTGTATTCGGATGTAACTGGCGTAACTGAAGGCTTTCCCACATTGCTTACACTCGTACGGTTTCTCGCCGGTGTGAGTTCGCTCGTGAACCCGGCAGTAGCTGAGACAACTGAGGGCTTTCCCACAGTGCCTACACCTGTAGGGCTGCTCTCCGGTGTGCGTCCGCTCGTGTTTCTGGAAGTTGTGGCGATACCGGAACGTCTCCCCGCACTGTTTGCACGCGTAGGGCTTTTCGCCGGTGTGGATCCTTTCATGCTTGCGAATGGACTGGCAGTGCTTGAAGGCCTTCCCACAGTGCTGGCACTCGTAAGGTTTCTCGCCGGTGTGAGTCCTGACGTGTACGCGGATGGACTGGCGATGTTTGAAGGCCTTCCCACACTCCTTACACTTATAAGGCTTCTCTTCGTATTCCTGGTACTCGTACAGTTTGTGGCCAGTGTGGGAGAGCATGTGCCTGCTGAAGGATGAATGATGCCTGAACACCTGTCCACAGAAACTGCATTTACGGAGTTTGATTCCAGTAGAAATCTTCTTTATCTGCTTAGGACTTGGATTCTGGCGGCGGGGGTCTCCGCGCCGACTACCTTCTTTACTTTGACAGGGACTCTCTACCACGCGCCTGCCGGAGAAAGGAGAAGCAGGTTATTAACGGTTTATTAGGAATTTCGTATTCACTGTGTTATTGCAATGAGATTTTTTTTTTTTTCCGCCATTTTCCCAAAAACACCGTGTATGTGGTTCGTGCTGGTCGTCTGGAAGTGAACGTGTGCTAGGCATTCTGCGAGAGGACTCGATCGCAGCTCTCATCAAAAGAGATGGTCATCAACGGGGTTTCTGAAGACATTTTTCCACGTGTACTATTTTTCACACGTTCAACATCTAGGTCACATTACAGCAAAAATTCTTGATGAAAATATCCGAAAAATGAACAGACCTGAAAACTGGTCTGATTTGTTTTATTTGCTTGTTTGTTTTAATTTCATGACAAAGATTCTCTCATGGGACACTCTTTTTTTAATTTATTTATTTACTTTTAAGTAAACATTAAAAAGGTGGGGGGTGGGCACCTGGGTGGCTCAGTCAGTTGGGCGTCTGACTTTGGCTCAGGTCAAGGTCTCCCAGTTCATGAGCCCGCAGCTTACTTCGGACTCTGTGTCTGCCTCTTTTTCTCTGCCCCTCCCTGCACCTCTCTCTCTCTCTCTCTCTCAAAAATAAACATTAAACAGTTTTTTAAAAAAATAACATAAAAGAGGGGCGCCTGAGTGGCTCAGTCGGTTAGGCGTCCGACTTCAGCTCAGGTCACGATCTCGCGGTCCGTGAGTTCGAGCCCCACGTCGGGCTCTGGGCTGATGGCTCGGAGCCTGGAGCCTGCTTCCGATTCTGTGTCTCCCTCTCTCTCTGCCCCTCCCCCGTTCATGCTCTCTCTCTCTGTCTCAAAAATAAATAAAACGTTAAAAAAAAATGTTTAAAAAAAAAATAACATAAAAGAGTTGCATGCTCTCTACTAACTGAGTTGGCCAGGCACCCCCAGGGACACTGCTCTTATATGAGTGGGACTCACCTTCGATTTGTCTCATGTTCATACAGACTTTTACTGTTACGATCTTCCCATCTGTCTCCTACAACGCAGACCAGGAAAAATCAATTATAAAAAAAATACTAAAATTATTTTAGTTTCTACGTCCCTGATGAACTGTCACCATGGCTGCTTCATTTACCAACGTATTTGCTTTCCGCACTTAACCTCTCGAAACAGCACCAATAAACAAGCAACACTGGCTCCCTAGTTGATTAAGTGAATAAGAATATTGACCAAGCAGATAAGAATATCGTCATCCCTACCTACTGAGGCCAGGTTCCTGAAGGTTTCCTGCATCACATCTCTGTAGAGTTTCTTCTGGGAAGGATTCAGAAGAGCCCACTCCTCCAGGGTGAAGTTCACAGTCACATCCTCAAAGGCCACTGAGTCCTAAAACATCCCATACATGTGTACAGGGGGATGGGTAAGACGGGCAGAACTGGCGATCTATACTCAATTCGTAAGAAATTCACATACGACCCTGACTTCTCAACATTTATTCTACGACTTGGTTCTCAGACTCCTCCTCTCTGGCCACACTCACGTCCTCATGAATTTAACAGCATCACGAACACACGAAATTTACTGCTACATTTTTACGGGGATCACTTCAAATCTTCATTGCTCTCTACTGTCAGGGAACAGAACACCTTGGAGAAACGCTACAGAATCGGAAGAAATATTTCCATCTTAAGACCATCAATTCTTTGTGAGAAAAACTTTCATCTCCTTAAATAACCACATCAGGTACCACTCCATGAAGCCTGGGGTCATAAGTGCACGATGTTTTATGAACAAAAACAGGAAAAAAAAAAAAAATGGAAGCTTTTTCTCCTATTCCCATCCCCAAACATGAGGAGCCAGGAGGATCCAAACTATCGAAAGATCCAGCTGGCCATAATGTCCTAACGTCCTGCAGGCCATTGCAGTCATATCCAGCTAGATGAACAACAATACTCTCATAGAAGAGTACAATTCTCATTTGTATAATATTTATCACGGAAATCAGTTTTGCCTTCCGTGCTCTGTCTCATTTCATGGACCAGGATGATATTCGGAGGACTCAACTCAGATGGGAGGAAAAGACGTGACAACTTAGACATCCCCAAAATCCATATACTAACGAGTCTCAGAGTTGCCTCGCATTAATTTTTAGGACACAAAGGCACACAGACCAGAAGAGATTTTCTGACAGAATCATAACTAACCAGGGCCTTGTGACCTTGAGGAACATGTTAAGGCCTGGAGTTTGCAAGGGACTTCGCTGAATTCCACACCAGTACTGAAGATGTATGTGTACGGGATATGAAACAGAGTCCAAAAATCTCATCAAATCCCCTTTTTCTGATTCCTGGTGCAACGGATACCCAACCAGCCATTTGAGAGGCTTTCCTCCCAACTTCTCTCATTTCCGAGTTCCTCTGTTGGGAAGGCAGGACAACAGTCTATCCAAGCACAGGAATCCCTCAACGCATTAATTCCCCTAAATGCTGGTCCGTGAAAGAGATCAGTAATTCAATGATGTCCATGTCTAGGGAACAGCGAAAACTTCCCACCCAGCAATTCTAATGCTAGAATGGACGGATTCAGTAGAGTGACAGCAAATGAGGAACATTTCTCAGGGAGTAATGAGGTGCCTCATGACCAGTAAAGAACTGGTCAGTCATAATTATTCTTTCCACCATGGAACTGCAGAGCACGTTCATAAAAAGTCCTATTATCTAGTGTGCAGAAGAGAATGAACATTAGGAAGCCGGAGACTGCTTAGAAAGCCTTAGCGTGGCGCCTGTGTGGCTCAGTCAGTTAAGCACCTGACTTCAGCTCAGGTCATGATCTCCTGGTTTGTGAGTTCGAGCCCCGTGTCGGGCTCTGTGCTGACAGCTCAGAGCCCGGAGTCTGGAGCCTGCTTCGGATTCTGTGTTTTCCTCTCTCTCAAATTACAGAGATAAAAAGTAGTCATTTAAAGATATGTCCAGGGGCACCTGGGTGGCTCAGACAGTTAACTGTCTGACTCTTGATCTCAGCTAAGGTCTTGATCTCAGGGTGGGGAGTTTAAGCCCCAAGTGGGCGTAAAGCCTACTTTAAAAAAAAAAAAAAAAAAAAAGGGAAAAAGGTCCATAATATTCTATGCTTCTCAACAAGGCCCATCCTCAAGACAATCTATTTCACAAGAGTATAAGTGACCAGGACTGTCCCAAGGCCTATTCGACCTGGGAAGAGGGAAACAGCCAACTTAAGTCCCTTCTAGCCTTATCACCTCCAGAAGGTGGAGTGCTTCTTCTGAGGATGATGAGGTTTTTTTCCCCCTCGTGACACCAAATATGTGATGTCTGTCCCAACACCACTTCTCCAATTCTATGTCACCAAACGGGTGTCTAACAGTTCAATTCACTTACAACACTAACACCCAGAGTCCACATCAGACTCCATAGGTGAAGAGTTCAGTCCCACACACTGCCCCTACTTCGGACGCTGGCTGTGACACTTCTGCTCGGCCGCCCACACATTTGGATCCCCTCCAGGTGCAGTCATGTACGGTAACTTACATGACACAGACAAGAAGTAGTGATGCCAAGTCAGGTGGTCATATGCCTAAGGGGAATGGGGGGGGGGGGAGGGGGTTTTGCAGAGCTGCCCCCTCCTCTCCGGACACGCCAACCTTCTAGCACCTGGATGTAGGTGTTCACCCACCTGGACACGCCCCGAATTGGGTCTTCAAGGGTTTTCGTGGAGATTTCATTCAATGGACCCAATTTATGAAATCTCTGGCCACTGGTGATTAACTCACTCTCCATAGCCTGTCTTCTCTCTCCAGATGCTGGGAGCTGGGGCTCAAAGTCCCAAGCCCTTAATCAAGGCTTGGTGTTCATGGTGTGTTCAACCCTCACCCTGCTATGTAGTAGCAGTATATATTTATATTTACATTATATATATATATATATATACACATTATATATATGTAATATATACATATATATATATATATATATAAAGGGGCGGCGCCTGTACATATTACATACATTATATATATGTAATATATATATATATATATATATATATATATATATATATATATATATATATATATATAAAGGGGCGGCGCCTGAGTGGCTCAGTCTGTTGAGCATCTGACTTCAGCTCCGGTCATGATATCACAGTTCATGAGTTCGAGGCCCGCAGGGGGCTCTCTGCTGTCAGCACCGAGCCCACTGCAGATCCTCAGTCTCCCTCTCTCTCTCTGCTCCTCCCCTGCTCGCACTCTTCTCTTTCAAAAATAAACACTAAAAAAAAATGTTTTTAAAAGACACGATCGGGGCGCCTGGGTGGCTCAGTCGGTGAAGCGTCCAACTTCAGCTCAGGTCATGATCTCGCGGTCCGTGAGTTCAAGCCCCGCATCGGGCTCTGTGCTGAACGCTCAGAGCCTGGAGCCTGTTTTGGATTCTGTGTCTCCCTCTCTCTCTGACCCTCCCCCGTTCATGCTCTGTCTCTCTCTGTCTCAAAAATAAATAAATGTTAAAAAAAAAAAAAAAAAAAAATTTTTAATTAAAAAAAAAAAAAAAAAGACACGATCACCCCCTTATCACTTAGGTAATTCCAAGGGCTTCAAGAGGTTTTTGCTAGGAACTAAGAGACATACCTTTCCCACTGTAGCACAGTAGATCAAACCCAAGTACGTAGATCATAAGCTCCCTAAAGACGGAGACCAAATCGTTGGAGAGGAGGATGCTTCCTTCCCCTGTGCCCACACCTACCTCTCTACACATCAACTGGGCTTTTATTTAATATACGTGCACTACCCTGAAAGAACTAAATGCTTTCTGGTAACATCAGGAAGAAGGCCAGGATGTCCCCTCTCCCCAGTCCTGGTCAACCTTGTACTAGCATTCTTAACTAATGCAGTAAGACCCAAAAAGGAAAACAAAACAAAACAAAACAAAACAAAACAGTATGCAGGTTGGGAAGCTAGAAATAAAATGGTCTTTGCAGCAAAAGACAAGACTGTCTGTGGAGCAAATCACATAGTCCCAAATGACAAGAAAATCCCTTCCAACTCCAGCTGACCCTTGAACAACTTGGGAGTTAGGGGCACCAAACCCTTGGGCAGTCAAATATCTGGGTACATCTTTTGGCCGCCTATAACTATGGACAGCCTACTGTTGACCGGGATCTTTAAGGACAACATAAAAGCCGATTAACACGTATTTTGTATGTTACGTGCCCTAGATTCTTCCAGTAAAGTAAGCTAAAGAAAACATTAATGAAATTATAAGGAAACGTTGATTGAAAAAAATCTACCCATAGGTAGGCCCAGCCAGGCTGGATCAGGCCCAGGGCGCGGTGGGTAATGGCTGCGGGCCTGGCCCCAGGATGGCCACGGTCCATCGCCTGGTAGCTTCAGCTCGGCCAGGCCTCAGGGTGGCGGCAGCAGCCTGGAGGCTGGTGGAGCTGCCTCGCCCGCTGGGAGCTGCACCCCAGGCCCACGCCCCTCAGCAGCTGTGGCCACACCTAAGCGCTCCCACTCCCAGGAGGACTGGGGTGCCGTCCCCGCTGGCCTGGGAGGGACCCGATGACCGTAGCTGTCCCAAATGCAGCGCCAGAGGCCAACCTGCTTGCATAGGACTCAGTGGGTGTGGCCTCCTTGTGCATCGCTGACGAGTTTCCCCACTTCAGCCCGGCCTCCTGAAGACCAGCACGAGATACGCCACCTGACCACCCTGTCAGTACAAGGGCGACCTGCAGCCCTGCCCCGTGCCAGCACCTCCACGGGTACTCAGGAGGCAGCAAGCACTACCTCTGGGCCCGTCACTTTTGATTCAGTCCAGGGAAGGCCGGCCGGGGGGTAGGGGCGGGGGTAGCTGTAAATAAATGCCTTGTCGGGGCGCCTGCGTGGCTCAGTCCGTTAAGCGTCTGACTTCGGCTCAGGTCATGATGTCATGGTCCATGAGTTCGAACCCCGTATCAGGCTCTGTGCTGACAGCTTGGGAGCCAGGAGCCTCCTTTGGATTCTGTGTCTCCCTCTCTCTCTCTCTCTCTCTGTCTCTCTCTGCCCCGCCCCAGTTCACATCCTGTCTCTCTCAAAAATAAAAAAACATTGAAAAAATTTTTTAAATAAAAAATACCTTGTAGCTTTTGCTATCATCTCCTTAAAATTTTTTTATGGGGCGCCTGGGTGGCGCAGTCGGTTAAGCGTCCGACTTCAGCCAGGTCACGATCTCGCGGTCCGTGAGTTCGAGCCCCGCGTCGGGCTCTGGGCTGATGGCTCAGAGCCTGGAGCCTGTTTCCGATTCTGTGTCTCCCTCTCTCTCTGCCCCTCCCCCGTTCATGCTCTGTCTCTCTCTGTCCCAAAAATAAATAAACGTTGAAAAAAAACGTTTATTTTACACCCGCGTACCCACAGAGTTCAAACCTGTGTTAAAAGGTCAACTATACCAAGAGAGTAAGGAAAGCTGAAGGACAAAATGTTAATTTACAAAAGTCAATTACTACTTTTTTTTTTTAAGTTTATTTACTTATTTTGAGAGAGAGAGAGAGAGAGAGCGCGCAAGCACACGGGAGGGGCAGAGGGAGAGGATCGTAAGCAGGCTCCGCACTGTCAGCAAGGAGCCCGATGCAGGGCTTGAACCCACGAGAGGTGAGATCATGACCTGAGCTGAAATCTGAAATCAAGAGTCAGACACTGAATCGACTGAGCCAACCAGGCACCCTTCACTTTCTAAAGATCCACACAAGAATACAGAACTCATCTTTGAGAAAGGACTAAAGGCAATTCAATAGAAAATGTAGCCTTTAGAGTTAATAGTGCAGGAAGAACTAGACATCCATAAACATACACACAAAGAATCCGTACACAGATTTTACACCTCTCACAAAAATTAAACAATGGATCGTAGCCCTGCTACGGAGCGTGACAGGGGCATGGGCTTGGACTATCCCAGGGACTTGGTGAGGGGGCGGGGGGTCCAAGCACCACGACGCTGTGACCAAAGCGCAGCAAAGTGAGCACACAGGGTCAGTGGTGATGTCGACCACCCACCCGACCAGTCTTGAAACAGGGACCAAGGAGTCTAATACGTGTGAGTCGGGGGCTGGCAGGAAGGGGGGTGGGGGTGGGGGTGAAGGATCATAGATTTAGTGTAAAATGTTAAACTACAAAACTCCTAAAAGAGAACACAGGAGAAAATCTAGGCGGCCCTGGGTTTGGTGATTGCTTTGGGGACACAATGACGAAAGCAAGATCCAAGAAAGAAAAAATAAATATGTTTTCATCAAGATGAAGAACTCCTGCCCAGAGAAAGACAGTGTTAATTAAGGAGATGAAAACACAAGCCACAGACTGGCAGAAAATCGTTATAAATCACTTACCTGATAAAGGACTGGTATCTAAAATATCCAAAGAACTCTTAAAACTCGTAGAAGACGAACAACCCAATTAAAAATGGGAAATAGATCTGAACACGCAGGTCAAGGAACAAAAGCAATTTGAAAATGCTGGGTCTTTGGAAAATTGCAAATAAAAGAGTTATCACCAGCCTCTAGGTGTAAACCCTGACAATTGTTTTTTGGTTGGTTGGTTTGTTGTAATGCAAGGGCCTGAATTAAGCTTTGATTGCTAAGGCATTCACTTCAAAGAGGGCCATTTCAAATAAACACACAGCCAGCCTGCAGGAAGAATAAGGCCCCGGCCCCTCACTGAGCCATCTTTTTTGTTAAACATCTTGATTGATTTCAATAACTATCTGGGCCGCTTGTTTTTTCTCCTCCTCCACTTGAAATGCCCGCTCTTGTGTTTTAAATTCACCAAAGAGGGGTGCCCGGCTGGCTCAGTCGGTTGGGTGGCCGACTTTGGCTCAGGTCATGATCTCACGGTCCGTGGGTTCGAGCCCCGCGTCGGGCTCTGTGCTGACAGTGCGGAGCCTGCTTGGAATTCTGTCTCCCTCTCTGCCCCTCTCCCGCTCAAGCTCTGTTTCTCTCAAAATAAATAAACTTAATAAAAAAAAATTTTAATTTAAATTCACCAACAAAAGGCCTTAATTGCCTATTAACATGCATAAGGGTCCTCCATACCTCAAGGCAAGGAGAGCTAAGGAGGGTGAAACTGCAATCACAAGGCTACTGTCATATCCCAAGGGCAGGCTCTAGGCAAAAGGCATGAGGAAAACAGTCCCACATTTGAGCAGTCTGGGAGAACTCCGCCTGTGACCACAGAGTCAGTGACTCATGTCCGGACTATAAGCCCGAACCCAGAAGAGTGAAGCAGCCTTGCAACCAGAAACCAATGGCACCACCAGAGGAAAAAAAATATAACAAAGGCCAATGATCTCCGTGTCACTCTTCACACCTGACTCAATGGGATATGGGTCCGATTCCGGGCATGATGGTGCTTAAAAAAAAAAAAAAAAAAAAATGAAAGGACAGATATAAATGTCATCAACATCCGGGGTGCCTGGGTGGCTCGGTCAATTAAGCATCCCACTTCGGCTCAGGTCATGATCTCACGGTGCAAGAGTTCGAGCCCCGCGTCGGGCTCTGTGCTGACCGCTCAGAGCCTGGAGCCGGCTTGGGATTCGGTGTCTCCCTCTCTCTCTGCCCCTCCCCTGCTCGTGCTCTGTCTCCCTCTCAAAAAATAAATGTTAAAATTTTTTTTCAATAAATAAATGTCACCGACATCCGGTGTAAGCATCCAAGATCCCAGAGGACAAACACCTGCCCCTTGATGAATGCAAAAGCCCAAGGCACGTCCTGGGTGTTCCTCAATGCTATCATACCAGCATGCCAAGAGACTCTGGTCTCCGGCTCTAGAGGGTTCGCCTAAGGGGTTTTTCTCAAAGACCCAGTGCATATCACACTAGTGGAGGCAGACCTCAAGCCAGAAGTCTCTTGGGGCTCCCTGGAAAGGAAAATTGCTAACTATGAGGGCTCACGGTGCCATCATCCAAAAGTGTCTGGTAACAGGGACACCTGGGCGATTCAGTCGGTTAAGCGTCTGACTTCAGCTCAGGCCATGATCTCACGGTTCATGACTTCAAGCCCCGAGCTGGGCTCTGTGCTGACAGCTCAGAGCCTGGAGCCGGCTTCCGATTCTGTGTCTCCCACTCTCCTTGCCCCTCCCCCACTCAGATTGTGTGTGTGTGTGTGTGTGTGTGTGTGTGTGCGCGCGCGCACGTGTCTCTCTCAAAAATAAATAAGTTTTTTTAATTACACACACACACACACACACACACACACACTATACCTTAACTAAAAAATCAAACCTTCCTTGAAGATTTTATGCAGGAAGGAGAGAGGGGAATCAATTGGCTAATTGCGGGTTTTTGATGGTTTGGAACAGCCTCTGAATTGTTACTCACAGCTGCCAAACACATCAACCGGCTGGTATCTCTCAAGACCCTACAAGCCATTAAGTTTCTTAAAGATCCATCCAGGCCTCTATGCTTGTTTCCGCCCAGATACCACAGACCCTAAGCTCCCTCAACTTTCCCCTGGACAGGGCAGAACCAAGAAATACAGGCCCTGACACCAGTGGAATCCCCTGAGAGGGTTACCAGGGCCTCTAACGAGGAGGAAGAGGGAACTGGGAAGGCAAAGGGTCCCAGAGCTACCAACTCATACTAGGACCTCCTTCCAGACTTGGAGATTTGCTGCCTGGCTCTATGCCCATCGTGACATCACAGCGATCACAGCTAAGGCTCCCGGGGAACGGGAAACATTAAGATGAGCCCATCTCCTGCTAGGCGAAACCGGGAAGGTCCAATGGGTTTACTAATTCCTCGACCCCAACCCTTCTTTTCCTACCCTGAAGAGGCCCCATGTGACCCACGCCCAGAGAAGGAGTCCTTGCAGGGCGCTCCCCCTAATCACAGCATGGCACTACCACATCTTGATTGGAACGGTCAAAACCATCCAAAAGGCAAGAAACTCCTAGGAAAGAGCTTGTGTTTTCTCTCTCGGTCCCCTGAAGATGTAAATCTTACCATGCCTTTGAAATGTAAACACCCCAGCAGGTAACTAAAACTGCCCGCAACAGCTGGCCGACAGAAGGAACAAAGAGAGGCTAGACGAATTAGGCTTTTCATCGGGTATGTTAAATTACGTGGGAGGCACCGTCGAATCAGTGATGATGAACTCAGGTCATAAGTTACAGGTGAATGTTATTAAAAGAAGTGTTCTAGAAATTGCATGAAATTCCCGAGACTCCCCTATGTCCTGGTTATCACTTGTAATTCTAGTTATTATCTTGGAATGTTACGTGCCGCAGAAATAAACAAATTGTCCTGGCAACGGCCTCACGATGAACTCTCATCAGATCTTTAACCATGGCCATTTTTAAGTCCTTTGTCAGTCAATAGACAGGTGTTTTACTCTGATGCTCTTGCGAGTGATATTCAGAGATATTCATGGAGATATTCTCAGAGATATTCGTGGAGAGGGCTATGACAAGCCCTCTCGAGTTCAGGTTTCTGATAACTTTCAGATCATTCCACTGAACTGGGTAAGAATTTACAGTGCTCTCAGGAAAAACCGCATCCATAAAACTGCTAACCAAAGATCAAGAGAAAGGATTAATTACATAGGACTGAGTGAACTGATAAGGATAATTTTTATGACTTTTTGCTTAAAATTTTCGGACTCTTTAATCTTTTGCTTCCTAGATCTAAGAAAACCCTTTCTCTTAAGCTAGCTGACTTACATCAATTTATGATAAAGTATACCTTTGTGAACAAAGGTGAAACTATCACTTTTCCTCCCTACCTGATCTCTCCAGAATTCAGAAACTTTTAATGAGTATTCGCAGTTGCATAATAATACAGTTACATAAAATCAGTAAGAATCTAGTCTCCTTGCAAAAGGACACAATTGAAAACATTAGTTGTATTACCACGGCTTTGACTGAAATGTTATGTTTAACAGAGACACACGTAGATTCAAATATGAACAGACAGCTTTTTAAGGAACTAAGGCTGACTTTACGGAGCCAATAAAGCCCCGTGGAAAAATCAAGCCTGATACCTAGTTAATAGGGCTCCCAGCAGCCTTACCAGGTGACTAGGGAAGGTCACTTTCTGTAGGTGCAGGAACCTCAGGATATTTTGAGGACCCCGAGAACAGAGGAATTAAACCCAAACCAATAGGTGTTGCAGGCAAAGTCTGATGGTTAAGTCCTTGGCTTGGCTTCCTAGCCACAAGAAATTTTTAAAAGTCCAACCTGGGGCGCCTGAGTGGCTCAGTCGGTTAGGCGTCAGCTCAGGTCATGATCTCATAGTCTGTGAGTTCAAGCCCCGTGTCGGGCTCTGTGCCGATAGCTCAGAGCCTGGAGCCTGCTTCAGATTCTGTGTCTTCCCCTCTCTCTGCCCCTCCCCTGCTCATGCTCTGTCTCTCTCTGTCTCAAAAATAAATAGAAACATTAAAAAAAAAAAAAAGTCCAACCTGAGATTCCTTATGAAAAGTTCCAACAAAGCAGACTATGTGGTCAATCACTATTCTTACTGCACTTATGTAAATTACCAGGCCAAATTTATTAAAACTAGACTCGGGGCGCCTGGGTGGCGCAGTCGTTAAGCATCCGACTTCAGCCAGGTCACGATCTCGCGGTCCGTGAGTTCGAGCCCCGCGTCGGGCTCTGGGCTGATGGCTCAGAGCCTGGAGCCTGTTTCCGATTCTGTGTCTCCCTCTCTCTCTGACCCTCCCCCGTTCATGCTCTGTCTCTCTCTGTCCCAAAAATAAATAAACGTTGAAAAAAAAATTTTTTTAAACTAGACTCAATTTGCAAACCAATTCGTTTTACTATGGTTATCTTAGATAGAAATGGGGGTGGCTATACAGAGAAAAATTAAGTCATTCATACACCTTTATAAATATTAGATTCTAGCGGCATCATGAGATCAGGACCTGAGCCCAACCAAGTAGGATGTTTACAACCCGCTGAGCCACCCAGGCGCCCCTCACGGATTTAGTTTTATTGTGGGACTCTTCAAATTTGGGACAACGGTTATGGACTGGACTTCAGACTACTGCCCGTTCAACTATCACGGAATTTGCTACCATAATCCGACCTACTTTCTGGGTTTGGACAAACCCTACTCCTGGACTTTCAGCAGATTAACTAACCAGGCAGTTAATGTCCTCACCATCGACTCAGATTCCTCTGCATCACAAGGGTGGATTGTAGTGTAAACGCTGACAGTTTCGGGTTTCTTTTTTTTTTTTCTTTTTTGCGACGCGTGGGGCCTGACTTAAGCTTTGCTTGCTGAGGCATTCACTTCAAAGAGGCATACGCTTCAAAGACAGTATCTAGAATAAACACATTGCCGGCCACGTGACTAGATAAAGAGCCAAACCACCTCCTTTGTTTTGGAGATCTTGGTTGATTCTAACTGACCACTCGGACCATTTGTTGTGTCTCCCGTGATTTAAACGTCTGCTCTTAAGTTTTAAATTCACCCATAATGAGTGTGAGCCAGTAAAATCACAGACCCCCACCCTTACCTCAATAAAATAAGAACCCAAGCCTGGGTGTTGTCTCTCTCTACCGAGGACGTGTGTGACACAGGAGGACATGTGACCCCCAGTGCGCTGTATAATTTCCAGCTCTTTTGGTTATAAATTCCCCCCCCCCCCCAAGTTTCCTGGTGGTTACTGCTGAAAGGGAGTCTTACAGTCATAATAACAGCATCCACAAGGGCCAGTCCAACCACAACTGGTACTAAGACCCAGCACAAAACATAGGCGAATGGGGAGCCTGGCTGGCTCAGTGGGTAAAGCACTTAACTCGATCTTGAGATCAACTTGTGAGTTCCAGCCCAACTAGTTTACTTGAACAAACACACCAAATACAGGCGAATGGAGAAACAATCACTGGTAAATCCACAGGATGAAAGAGTCTTCAGTTACAACAAAAGAAATGAGATTCCCAAGCCACAACCACATGGAGAAAACTTAAAATCCTATTCCTAAGTGAAAGAAGCCACTATGACAACACTGTCTGGCTCCAAGCATATGACATTCTGGAAAAGATAAACGTAAAAGACAGTAGAAGATCCTCGGTTGCTAGGGAATGAACAAGGGGAGCGTGAGCACGTGAGATGTTCAGGACAATGACAATATTCTGTACGACGCAGAAATGATGAAAACATGTGTTTTCATATTAGCTGAAGACCTGACATTGTGTAAGAGTCAACCCTACTGTAAACTACTCCAAAGTTGGCTCATCAAAATAACAAATGCACCAGAGTAATAGGAGATAAAAAAAAAATATATAGGACAGGGGCGCCCGGCTGGCTCGGCTGGAGAAGTGTGCAACTCTTGATCTCAGGGTCACGAGTTCGAGCCCCTCGGGTGTAGAGATTCCTAAAAAAAAGAAACAAACCTTAAAAAAAAAAAAACCCACCTCTGCTAAAAACTATATGTATATATTTATATATCATGATATATAAATATATGACAGTGTCCAGACAGAGGGGTTATGTGGGAAATCTCTGCACTTTACGATCAAGTTTTCTGTACAATGTAAATGCTCTTTAAAAAGACAAGTCTAGGGGCACCTGCGTAGCTCAGTCAGCTAAGCATCTTGGTTTCCGCTTGGGTCATTATGTCATGGTTCATGAGTTCAAGCCCAGCGTCTGGGTCTTCACTGACAGGGCAGAGCCTGCTTAAGATTCTCTCTCCCACTTTCTCTCTGCTCCTCCCCCACTTGTGCTCTCATCACTCTCTCTCTCTCTCTCTCTCTCTCTCTCTCTCTCTCAAAATAAACACGTAAAAAACTAAAATCAGAAAGGGAAGTCTCCAAGGCAAAAAAAAAAAAAAAAAAAAGATGATGAACACAGATGCGTTCATATTCATCCCTGATGCTAGAAAACAGAACATCTTTAATTAATCCGAACTTATTTCAATAACCCACTACGCTGCTCCTGGAGGCCCGCAGCCTGAGACTTAGACGAGAAACTTCCACTCCATGCCTTGTTCCACAGCCCGGCTTTACAAATTCTGAGAAGGGGGCACCTGGGTGGCTCAGTCCACTGAGCGTGGGACTTCGGCCCAGGTCATGATCTCCAGGTTTGGGAGTTCAAGCCCCGCCTTGGACTCTGTGCTGACAGCTCAGAGCCTGGAGCCTGCTTTAGAGTCTGTGTGTGTGTGTCTCACTCTCTCTCTCTCAAAAATAAACATTAAAAAAATTTTTTTCAATTCTGGGAAGGTATGAAAAGCAACGTGAGTTCCACCATGAATGGAAGTGATGCCGTGAGGTTATCTTGAGTAAAACTGAACACAAATCCTACATGCATTTCCCGCATTTTCCACCTTGCCTCACACCGTCTCTCTCTACCAGATTACAGTTCAGGGGCCCAAGTGCAGGGGGAAACCCGGGCCCAAGGGCTGCGCTGTTCCATCAATAAAGGAATCCAGGAAAGAAACTGGACTCAGCACGGACGAGCAGCCCGCGTCCCACAGGACACGAGGAAAGCCACCTTCAGAAGGTTTCCCGGTCTAGACTGTCCCGGTGGAGACAGAAGCCCTGGAGTGGGTCAGTCCCCGCGGAGGGAAGGGAGGGACACCCGAGCAGCCACAGGAATGCGCTCAGGGAGCCCTGCACACCCTCCCCTCCCCTCCCCTCCCCTCCCCGGGGCAAAGGGAACCTCTCCCTGCCTCAGGGTTCCAGGCTCCCAAGTGAGGACACTCAGCAGGGTTCAGTTTAAGGTTCTGACCCAGATGACCCCCCCATTCACTGACACGGTTCCAGGACACAGAACCGGACTTTCACAGACTTCTCGACGGACGTGATTTATACTGAGCGCACCTCCGCTGGGCGCGCAAGACCAGGCCTACAAACAGGCCCAAGGCAATGAGAGCTACAACTCTAGAAAGGCCTCGACTGCCTCACCCCACCCACCCCGAGTGCCATCCCAGATTTCCACCAGCCTGCAGCTTCTCTCAGAATAAAGGGCTCCTTCCACAGTGGCAGTGAGCAAATAGGACACCTGCAGAGAGAGGGACCCCAAGGACAACTGGGGGCCTTCAAGTACTTCCTTTGCAGGTTTAAGGGGGTCTTAGCTTAAGGTGCTCGTGGCTGGCTCAGTCTGGCTCAGTTGATAGTCTGTGACCTTTGATCTTGGGGTCATAAGTTCGAGCCCCACGTTGGTTACAGTTTACTTACAAAAAAAAAGAAAAGAAAAAAAGATTAAGAAAGAAAGGAAGGAAGGATCTAACAAGGGGGTCTTAGCTTAGAGACCCTGACCTCAGGCTTCTGCTTCCCCTTGGAGTTGGGTTGGACACCACTGACATTTTATTTATTTTTTTTAAATGTTTATTAACTTTTGAGAGACAGAGAGACAGAGCATGAGTGGGGGAGAGGAAGCGAGAGAGGGAGACACAGAATCCGAAGCAGGCGCCAGGCTCTGAACTGTCCCCACAGAGCCCGACTCAGGGCTCTAACTCCTGGACTGTGAGATCGTGACCTGAGCCGAAGTCGCATGCTCAACAGACTGAGCCACCCAGGCGCCCCTGACACCACCGACGTTTTAAATCACACAAAAGCACAGCTCGAAGAGGCCAGCAAAAATCACTCAAACCCAGTATTTATGCGGAAAAGAGAGAAGAAAATTGGAAGGCACTCTGCTAGGTCAGCAAGAACCCCCACAAGTAATTATTGCATTCCTGGAGGGGGGAAAAGGTGTTAATTATTATTTCCACGGCAAGTCATTGTTTTTATAAACTCTTAATCATACCTGATTAAGAATCAGGGGCGCCTGGGCGGCGCAGACCGTTAAGCATTCAGCTTCGGCTCAGGTCATGATCCTGCATTTGGGGGGTTCCAGCCCGGTGTCGGACTCTGTGCCGACAACTCAGAGCCTGGAGCCTGCTTTGGATTCTTGTGGCTCCCTCTCTCTCTGCCCCTCCCCCACTCACGCTCGTTTTCTCTCTCTCTCTCTCTCTCAAAAACAAATAAACATTTAAAGAAGGAAAAGAATCACAGTTCTGGTCTGCATATCCATGCCCTGGAAATCCATTTGAACTCACCCCAAATAAAAGAACAAACCTCAGACTCTTACTAGCTGCGCTGGGAGGAAAAAAAGGGAAACAACAATTTTTAAGCCGTGCAACTGTAGTACTGGACTATTTTTCTGAAATTACCTCTTTCTCGCCTCTCTGGAAATACTTCACACCGAGTTTCAAGCTCTGCTGATTACATGAATTTTCAGACACTGAAAAACTAAGACTAAAATAAAGTGAAAAAAAAATCTTCTAAAAGCAACTTACTCAGAGAGGGGCAGCGCTGACCTGGAACTGTGCTCACAGCACAGAACACTCGGGAAAGTTTCAAAGAGGAACCGCCACCCAAAGGACTTCCCATAGGATGTCTGTGCCCAGGAAAGATCCTGGGGGGAGAGGCACAAGGATTTCATACAAAGTAGTTCCAGGTGATTATTCTCGGCGTTTCTCTCAAGTCAAATATCCACACAGAAGACTAGCCTTTTAAAAAACAGCTATGCACGGACTGTGGCTAAATAATGAGCTAAAATGCTGGGTGTTTGAAATGCACCCATAGCACCAATGATTGATAATGATGCTGTGAACTGGTAAAGGGAAGCTGGCGTTAGGGAAGGCGGGAAGGAACTAGAAATGTAGGTATTCACTGCCTGCCCCAGGGAGAGCTAGCCTGGGGGCGTGTAGCGGGGACAGAGTCACAGACTTCAGACCTTGCTTCCCAAACATCTGGAACGCTCAGGAGAAAATGAGCCCGCCCTGGGCAAAAGGAGGGACTGGGGACCCCACAGATCACAGCTCCTCCCACGCACAAACGCGAAGGAGTCACGATTGTCCCCCTGACGACCCTCCCCATGGTCACCACACAATCGGAGGAGACGCGGCTGCGGGTGCAAAGCTGCCCAGGGTCTCCGGGGCCGAAGTCACCGTGCACAGGACGGGGCAGCCCGGACGCCAGGGTCCCCGCTACCGGCCCAGCCCCCAAGCCGAAGGGGACCCAGGCGCCGCCGGCCAACTCGGGTCCGCAGACTCGGGAGATGACCGCGGGGGTCCCGCCACAGCCGGTTCCGGCCGGTTCCAACCGGCCCCTCAGCGCCCGGCTCTGGACCCCAGGAGGCACGCTCACCATTTCTAGGTTTCCTGGGTCCCCCGGCGGCCGTCCTTAGAGCACTGCCCACGGTGTAGCTCACAGCGCGAAATAACGGCGGCTTGAGCAACGTGGCACCTTTAAATACAGGCGACCCGCGATCCCCAGGGAGGCTGAAAAGCGCAGGGACGTCCGGGGTGGTTGCGGAGCGGCGCCCCACCCACCGCGCCGCCGCCGCCCCTGATTGGACAGTTCTCAAGGCCTCGCCCCCTCACGCCTGAGTGACAGCGGGCGCCGGAGGTTAGGTGTCGGAGCCTAACACCGGCCAGGAGGCGCCCTATCCAGGAACATGTGCGCGAAAGCGTAGTACTGCCTGTCCGCTCCCAGAACTCTGACACTTCTTTGCAAACACAGACACTTAAAAAAATCATGTCTCCAAGGGCGCCAGGGCGGCTCAGTTGGTTAAGCGCGCGACTTCAGCTCCGGTGGTGATCTCACGATTGGTGGGTTCCAACCCCAGCTAGGACTTTGCGCCCACAGCGTGGAACCTGCTTTGGATTCTCCGTCTCCCTCTCTCTGCCCCTTTGCTGTTCGTGCTCGCTCCTTCTCTCTCAAAAATAAGTGAACAAATTTTAAAAAAAAATTTTATTTAAAGTCACCTCTCCAGACACAATAATTAATCTAGCTACATTTCGGTCTTTGGCTGTTGCAAAACGGGAGTCTGACACAGTACTTTTGTCAAAAAGGTGCACAGGCAGATAGCAGGGATGCATTAGGCGGGCATCCTTCCAGAACTTAGGTCAGATTCAGAAAAACGTCACTGGAACCAAAACCAAAAACATCACTTCAGATGAAAACTGGCTTCTGGGTTTAGAATGGTTAAATTTAGAAAGTGTTTCTGACATGAAAAATTGGGATCGCATGGAAATCGTAAGCAGGGACTCTTTCTTACTGGTGATTCAGTCACCCCCGCACCCCCCCCCCCCCCCGCCGTCATGATCCGTCCCTTTCTAGTGATCACATGATTTAATCCGTCTATAATCCATCTATAATGAAATTAAATTTTTTTTCAACGTTTATTTATTTTTGGGACAGAGAGAGACAGAGCATGAACGGGGGAGGGGCAGAGACAGAGGGAGACACAGAATCAGAAACAGGCTCCAGGCTCTGAGCCATCAGCCCAGAGCCCGACGCCGGGCTCGAACTCACGGACTGCTAGATCGTGACCTGACTGAAGTCGGACGCTTAACCGACTGCGCCACCCAGGCGCCCCAATCTATAATGAAATTTATCAGAAAACTGGGTTTCGTCAGAATAGCAATCCCACTGATTGATGAATCTAGGATACCAGAGAATAACCATCATTCTGACAATGATGGAATCACTCTGTGACAGGCATCCTCTCCAATACAGCATGCAAAACTACCATTTCTTTTCTTTATTCTTTTTTATTTTTCTTTATTTATTTTTTAATTTTACATCCAAGTTAGTTAGCATGTAGTGCAACAATGATTTCAGGGGTAGATTCCTTAATGCCCCTGACCCATTTAGCCCATCCCCACTCTCACAACCCCTCCAGTAGCCCTCTGTTTGTTCTCCATATTTAAAAGTCTCTTATGTTTTGTCCCCCTCCCTGTTTTTATATTATTTTTGCTTCCCTTCCCTTACGGTCATCTGTTTTGTATCTTACATTTTACATATGAGTGAAGTCATATGATATTTGTCTTTCTCTCACTAATTTCGCTTAGCATAATACCCTCTGGTTCCATCCACGTAGTTGCAAATGGCAAGCTTTCATTCTTTTTGATTGCTGAGTGATATTCCATTGTGTATATATATATCACATCTTCTTTATCCATTCATCCATCGATGGACATTTGGGCTTTTTCCATACTTTGGCTATTGTTGATAGTGCTGCTAGAAACACTGGGGTGCATGTGCCCCTTCGAAACAGCATACCTGTATCCCTTGGATAAATACCTAGTAGTCCAATTGCTGGGTCATAGGGTAGTTCTATTTTTAATTTTTTTGAGGAACCTCCATACTGTTTTCCAGAGTGGCTGCACCAGCTTGCATTCCCACCAGCAGTGCAAAAGAGAGCCTCTTTCTCTGCATCTTTGCCAACATCTGTTGTGGCCTGAATGGTAGCCATTCTCACAGACGTGAGGTGGTATCTCATTGTGGTTTTGATTTGTATTTCCCTGATGATGAGTGATGTTGGGCATTTTTTCATGTGTCGGTTGGCCATCTGGATGACTTCTTTGGAGAAGTGTCTATTCATGTCTTTTGCCCATTTCTTCGCTGGATTAGTTGTTTTTTGGGTGTTGAGTTTGAGAAGTTCTTTATAGATTTTGGATACTAGCCCCTGATCTGATACGCCGTTTGCAAATATCTTCTCCCATTCTGTCGGTTGCCTTTTAGTTTTGCTGATTGGTTCCTTTGCTGTGCCGAAGCTTTTTATTTTCATGAGGTCCCGATAGATCAATTTTGCTTTTCTTTCCCTTGCCTCTGAAGACGTGTTGAGTAAGAAGTTGCTGCAGCCAAGGTCAAAGAGGTTTTTGTCTGCTTTCTCCTCTAAAGATTTTGATGGCTTCCTGTCTTACGTTTAGGTCTCAAGGGCCCTTTAATCACTGTGGTTGGCATACTATCAGACATGCTATCTTGAGGTTGTGTTTGGTAAGAGCGGGTAGTTGTTGCTGGTGTGGAATCATGGCAAACATGAGGGCCAGAATGTACTTAGGGTGCTGGTGCATCCAGCCCCCTGCACTGAGGAAAGCCCCTGAAATCTCAAGACCCATCCTATAAGATGTCCTCTTAACCCATCAAGAGCCCTCTTTACAGGACTCAAGGATTTCTTTGTACATATGGAGACATTTTCCCCATGACCTTGAACTATATACCCCTCATGAAATGCATTACCCAAGGTTCAAGAAGCTGTTCTCAGCTCTGAATGAAAGACAAGGGAACAACTGATCCTTCTTGTGGTGGAAAACATGAACTCTCTTCAAATGGAAAAATGTCAAGATATAGGCTTGCACTTTTTTTTTTAATTGTTTCTTCATGGTCTGATTGGAATATTGACATGGTGTCTGAGGTAGGAGTGGGAGGGAGAATCAATTAAATGGTTCCACCTGATGCGGAAGGCATGAATTACCAAAACCAAGTAATCACAGCATTTACTTAGTGAAGGTTTCAAAGTACAAGAAAGTACCACCTGAACAAGAAATCAAAATAGTCATCACAGAATGTTATTATTTTTTAAACCTGTATCTATTTTTCAGAGAGAGAGAAAGCGTGAACAAGCTGGGGAGGGGCAGAGAGAGAGGGGGACAGAGGATCTGAAGTGTTCTCCAAGCTGACGGGAGCAAACCCGATGCAGGGCTCGAATGCACAAACATCGAACATCGAGATCATGACCTGAGTTAAAGTCAGACACTTAACTGACTGAGCCACCCACGCACTCCCAAAGAATCTTATTAAAAGCATCACTTCGGGGCACCTGGGTAGCTCAGTGAGTTAAGCACCCGACTTTGGCTCAGGTCGTGATCTTGCCGTTCATGAGTTCGAGCCCCATGTCAGGCTCTCTGCTGAGGGCTCAGAGCCTGAGACTGCTTCAGATTCTCTCTCTGCCTCTCTCTGCTCCTCCCCTGCACATGTGCTCGCGCTGTCTGTCAAAATAAATAAATAAACGTCCAAAAAAAATAAATAAAACCATGACCTCTCAGTAGTTTTATAGGCCAGGTGCAATCTTACATTTCCAGGGACATCGATTCATCTGCAGTGTAAAATGTCATAGATTCCACTGAGAGAAGTTTTGCTTCTTAAGTCCTCATAGAGATGATGAAGACAATCACAATGAGAATAGTAACAGGAATGTTAACACTAATAAAAAAAATTTTTTTAATTTTTTTTAATGTTTATTTTTGAGAGAGAGAGTACGAGCAGGGGAGGGGCAGAGAGAAAGGGAGACACAGAATCCAAAGCAGGCTCCAGGCTCCGAGCTGTCAGCACAGAGCCCAACGCAGGGCTTGAACTGACTGACTGCAAGATCATGACCTGAGCCAAAGTCAGACACTCAACCGACTGAGCCACGCAGGGACCCCAATAAAAACTTCTTTTAATGTTTATTTATTTTTGAGAGAGAGAGAGAGACAGAGAGAGAGAGAGAGAGAGACAGAGCCTGAGCAGGGGAGGGGCAGAGAGAGAGGGAGACACAGAATCCGAAGCAGGCTCCAGGCTTGGAGCTGTCAGCACAGAGCCCGACGCGGGGCTCGAACTCACGGACCACGAGATCATGCCCTGAGCCGAAGTTGGCCACTTACCCTCCTGAGCCACCCAGGCCCCCCAGGAATGTTAGCACTAATAATTGACACTGTCAGGAGGCTTGCTGAGGGGGAGGCACCCCGCTCAGCACCGTAGGTGGATCGGCTCGTTACTCATCACCTTCACAGATTTCCTGACGTGGAAGTAATAACGTGATCCCATTTCCTAAGAGGAAACTGAGAGGCAGCAGAGCAAAGGGCCCCGTCTCATGTCACACAGGCTGTCAGTTAAGGGCGCTCGGATTCGGCACCAGGCTGTCCGACTCAGACCAAGCTTTGCCACTGAACACACGTCACCTGTTGTTACGAACTTGGGACAGATAGTTGAACACCTAGGGCGGACTCCTTTGTGCCACTCGGACACATCTTTGTTCTTCCCCTCTACCCTTATTAAGATCCCCGGGGTTGGAATCCGTCCCTCTTGCCCCCCGGTTGACATCTGAAGAGGGTGCCGAGTAGTGTTCGTCACCTTTGGTCCAGCTCCGATGGACACTTGCAGACACACTGGGTGCCAGGCAGGCCTAGGACTCATTCAAGATGGTTGGGAGCACAGCTCGATGAACCATTCCTCCCACTGAAAGGAGGAACGGAATCAAACCAAATCCAAAGATGTTGATCCACACCCCAGTTACTTATCATTGCCTTCGTCTCTAACCTCATGTCAGAAATCACAACGACCAATATGGAGAATACAGGACGGAAGAAGCAAGTGTCGTCAGTGGAGATGACGGTATCGTTTACTTAGCAAACTAAAGGGGAAGTGACTGGAAAACCGCCACCACCGATGAAGGCGTCGTTTTGCTGCACGTTGTGTAAATACATACCGTATACGCAACAGAAATGATTGGACTAAAATCACGTCTTGCAAAATAGATCTAAGATTTGCGGGGGCGCCTGGCTGGCGGGCGGCTCAGTGGGGTTAAGCATCCGACTTTCAGCTCAGGTCACGATCTCACAGGTCGCGGGTTCGAGCCCCGCATCGGGCTCCGTGCCGACAGCTCAGAGCCCAGAGCCTCCTTTGGATTCTGTGTCTCCCCCCTTCTGTCCCTCCCCCCATCACGTTCTGTCTCCCTCTCAAAAATAAATAAACATTAAAAAAAAATTTTTTTTAATTTTTTTGGAGGTCACAGTCTAACACCACGTGCGGGATCTATGTGGACAGAAGTCGAGTGTCTCCTGATGAAGTGACAGAAGCATGGCCTCCGTCATAATATCATCCACTTTGGTGCATGGAGGACGCCTGAACTCAGTGATGCAGTTCTCTCTACCTACAGCCACAAAAGTTAAACAAGTTTCCAGTCGAATTAGCCTCAGGATCTTCTTTTCTGTCCTGTAATAAAATAATTTTAAATTATATGTCTGCGAATAAAGCCAAAGGGTAATCAGGAAATTAGCGCAAGTAAAGAAGGAAATTCAACTTCCAACAGGTGCACCAATGACAAAACTAACAAGAAATGACCATCTAATGGTCTGTGGCCACCCTAGGCACTGATCGGCTGTTTGTCATGGGACAGGGAGATGATTCTGCCGCTCGGGGATATTTGGCAATATCCGGAGACATTTTTGGTCGTCGTGACTCAAGCAGGCGGTAGCCCTGCGGCAGACATCTAGGGATCCTCTAAGACACAACATCGTGTGCCCTCTGACAAAGAACATCACCTGATCAAAAATATCAGTCGTGTCAATGTTGAGAAACTGTGGAATAGTCAGATGGTCCCTTGGAAGTCTATAAACAAACAGAAGGATGTAACAAAATAGGTGATAAGCTGTGCTAGACTATAACTCTCCTATCTGCTATATCCAAATAAATTCTGTATGGATTAAAGAGTTAAAGGTTTAAAAAGATAAAACAGGGGTGCCTGGGTGGCGCAGTCGGTTAAGCGTCCGACTTCAGCCAGGTCGCGATCTCGCGGTCCGTGAGTTCGAGCCCCGCGTCGGGCTCTGGGCTGATGGCTCGGAGCCTGGAGCCTGTTTCCGATTCTGTGTCTCCCTCTCTCTCTGCCCCTCCCCCGTTCATGCTCTGTCTCTCTCTGTCCCAAAAATAAATAAACGTTGAAAAAAAAAAAATTAAAAAAAAAAAAAAGATAAAACAAAAAACTAAAAAGAAAAATCATAAAGTATTTTTGTATGGTTAGGCAGTGGAAGTCTTGGCATACAAAGGGAAAAAATGTAAATCAAAAATAAATACATTAAAAAAAATTTTTTTTAATGTTTATTCAGTTTTGAGAGACAGAGAGCAAGCAGGGGTGGGGCAGAGAGAGAGAGGGAGACACAGAATCCGAAGCAGGCTCCAGGCTCCTAGCTGTCAGCCCAGAGCCCGACGCGGGGCCTGAACTCACGGACTGTGAGATCATGACCTGAGCTGAAGTCAGACATCCAACTGACTGAGCCACCCAGGCGCCCCTAAAAAACAAATACATTTTTTAATGTTTATTTTTGAGAGAGAGAGAGAGAGAGCACATGCCAGCTGGAGCTGGGATGGTGCAGAGAGGAAGAAGGAGAGAGGATCCAAATCAGGATCAGAAGCAGGCTCTGAGCTGACAGCAGAGAGCCCATTGTGGGGCTTAAACTCACGAACCGTGAGGTGATGACCTGTGCCGAAGTCGGATGCTCAACCAACAGAGCCACCCAGGTGCCTCAAAGATAAATACATGGAGGGGTGCCTGGGTGGCTCAGTTGGTTGAGCGCCCCACTTTGGCACAGGTCATGATCTTGCAGTTCATGAGTTCGAGCCCCACGTCAGGCTCTGTGCTGACAGCTTGTAGCCTGGAGCCTGCTTTGGATTCTGTGCCTCCCTCTCTCTCTCTCTGCCCCTCCCCCTCTCATGCTCTGTCTCACTCTTTCTCTCAAAAACTAAATAAACATTAAAATTTGGGGGGAGAAAAAGATAAATACATTTGAAGAAAAGATAAATCCATTTGAAAACTGAAAAATGTAAATGCATCATTGATAATAATAAAAGATATAGAAATACCAATAATATAGGGTAAAAGGTAATATTATTAAGAGTTTAAATTGTTTTTATACATCAAAAACAAAATATAAATGTTTCAATAAAGACATTCAAGGGTCATTCACAAATCTTACAAAATTATAAACTATACATGCCTAATAAAGTTATGAAAATAGATTAGCTCATTAGGCCCAAGGTATGTAGTGGAAATAGAGGTACTTTTTTTTTTTTTTTTTTAATTTTTTTTTTTTCAACGTTTATTTTTGGGACAGAGAGAGACAGAGCATGAACGGGGGAGGGGCAGAGAGAGAGGGAGACATAGAATCGGAAACAGGCTCCAGGCTCTGAGCCATCAGCCCAGAGCCTGACGCGGGGCTCGAACTCAGGGACCGCGAGATCGTGACCTGGCTGAAGTCCGACGCTTAACCGACTGCGCCACCCAGGCGCCCCTAGAGGTACTTTTTAACGAGTAAAATATTTATCAAGTCATGTTCTGATGGGAAAATCAAGTGGGTGCTTCTTGATCTGTTCCCCAGCAAAAGCGTCACCCCGAAAGTAACACTTTATCCATAGAGGAACTGCAGAGATAAGTTTTATCATCAAAGATCTGAGAGATACAGGGGTGCTTTTTTAATTACCCTCCTCTTTTTTTTCTTTAACGTTTATTTATTTTTAAGAGAGAGATAGAGAGAGCATGCAACAGTGGGGGGGGGGGGCAGAGAAAGGGGGGGACAGAGGACCCAAAGCAGGCTCTGCACTGACAGTGGTGAGCCCAACGCAGGGCTCAAACCCACAAACTGCAAGATCGTGACCTGAGCAGAAGTTGGATGCTTAACCCACTGAGCCACCCAGGCGCTCAACTTCCTTCTTTAATCTGTATGTTTGTTACAAGACTATGGAGAGTGAGTTTAGAATATCACAAACTTCAATAGGTAGGAATGTCAATCATAGCAGTTTTCCAAACGCAGTTATCATTCCTATGAACAAGCTTTGTGGGATCAGGTATGCAACTTCTGCTCTCTGTCCTTCTGCCTGTGTTGTGCATCACATTTGATTTTCCATTTCTTGGCAGTCACAACAGCAGATGTTCATTGTCTCGTCCACCATGCTTATCTTCGTCAAAAAGAGTACAGGCACATGCAAATCAGGTGTTGGGGTACAACGCTGTGAATGTGCACAGCCCGCGCATGTTTGTGCATTTTCTAGGGTTTCAGTCGCCTGAGAACAGGATGAAATACCACCTGTAATGTGGAATCAAGTTACTGCCTTCCATAAGGTTGTTATTAAAATCAATGGAGGGGCGCCTGGGTGGTTCAGTCGGTTGAGCGTCCGACTGCAGCTCAGGTTATGATCTCACGGTCCGTCAGTTCGAGCCCTGCGTCGGGCTCTGTGCTGACGGCTTGGAGCCTGGAGCCTCCTTCGGAGTCTGTGTCTCCCTCTCTCTCTGCCCCTCCCCCACTCACACTCTGTCTCTCTCTCCTTCAAAAATAAATAAACATTAAAAAAATTTAAATCAATGGAAATGTTTAGATTTGGAGCCATTTGAGCCCGCTACTCAGAGTCATTTACTCGGTGACACATAACATTACCAGTTTTAAGTGGTGTTCTGCCCAGAACAGAAAAAGTCCTGCCTCATGTCCACATAGTGGTGCAACTGCCTTTCTACTTGGATCTTATTGCCCAGAACTGATGATGTGTTACACGGAATTGATGCTTATGGAAACCTCAAAGGGAAGAATCACAATGCCGAACCCCTAAAACTTTACCGTGTGGTCATACCTTCTCTGGAAAACTTCTCTCCATTTGAAAAACAGGCTTGACTTTCCTCTGAATCCTGGTAGACTGTGACCACCATCAATCATATTTAAAAACAAAACAAAAAAAAAAAAAACAAACCTTTAACATCCAGCATTTACTGGGCGTCATCTAAGCCACCAAACCATAAAACTGTGTAAGAATAGAAGCATGACATTTAAAACGGGGGAAAATATATATGACGGGGCCTGAGCATGTTTGGGAACGCAAGTCCTTTTTAAAAAGAATTTTTTTATAAGGTATAATTTATAAGGTATGATTGACATACAACATTATATTAGTGTTGAGGAGGAAAAATGTCCTTCCATCTTTCAAGGTTCTGGCAGCTGGTCTAAGAATGAAATTGATCTGAAACAGATTAACAGGAGTAAAAAAAGTCTTGTTAGGTTTTACAAGAAAATCGAGACCTAAAAAAATGACCAAGGCAGCAAGTTTTTACACGTTTTAGACAAAGACAGTAAGTCTGTGAAGAATTGACAAGACAAAGAACTCTTTGTGCAAGAGCTTCAATTAGTAAGGAATTCTAAACGGAATTTGGCCGCGGTAGTAAATTAGTAAGAAGTAACAAGGTTTGTTTAGAGAGCCTTCTTGGCTCCAAATTCCCTATTTCTGGTGTTAAGGATGTCTCTTTACCTCTGGAGGATTTACTTCCTGCTTTCTGGAGACAAAGGAGGGGGGGGTCAGATTGTGTTTTTTGCACTCACTTCCTGCCCTTAGCCTCTATGTTAGTTATAATTATTTGTTATCAGTATATATTGTGAAATGATCGCCAGAGTTGGCATAGTTAACATCCCTCACCACATAGTCACAAAATATTTTTTCTTGTGATGAGTACTTTGAAGATTTACTTTTAGCAACTTTAAAATGTTCCGTACTGGGGTGCCTGGGTGGCTCAGTCGGTTAAGAGTCTGACTTTGCTCTCAGGTCATGATCTCACGGTTTGTGGGTTCGAGCCCTGAGTCGGGCTCTGGGCTGACAGGTCGGAGCCTGGAGCCTGCTTTGGATTCTGTGTCTCTCCCTCTCTGCCCCCCGTCCCCGCTTGTGCTCTGTCTCTCTCTCTCTCTCTCTCAAAAATAAATATTAAAATGTGCAGTACAAAAACAAGATATGTAGTACAGTAGTCACTATGTTGTACATTATATCCTCATGACTTATTTACTTTATAACTAGAAGTTTGTACCTTTTTACCCCCTTTACCCATTTCTCCTGCCCCCCACCCTCAGCCCCTTGCCACCACCAATGTTTATTCCGTAGCTTTGAGCTCAATTTTTGTTGTTGGTTTATTTTCGGGGTTTTTGGATTCCATATATAAGTGCAATCCTATGGTATTTGACTTCCTTTGTCTTATTTTATTTATATTTGTGCCAGTCTCAGCTTATTAATAGTAATGCTTTGGGCTATAAATGCTTGGGGCACTCACTTAGGCTCCCGTGAGCTTCCCACATGCCCCTTTCCGAACCAAGATTATGACTGGACCAAATCTTGTGGTTCTTATTGCAACCGCAAGATGCCCTTCAGCAACATTCATTTGGAAACTTTGAAAAAATAAAGGTTTATTATTATTTTTTAATGTTTATTTATTTTTGAGAGAGAGAGAGAGCATAAGCAGGGGAGGGGCAGAGAGAGAGGGAGACAGAATCCGAAGCAGGCTCCAGTCTCTGAGCTGTCAGCACAGAGCTCCACACAGGGCTCGAACTCACAAACTGCAAGATCGTGACCTGAGCCAAAGTCAGACGCTCAACCTACTGAACCACCCAGGTGCCTCAGAGGTTTATTACTTAGAAGACCTGGAACTTAACACAGCACACCAGGGACCACAGAGCAAGATCACCAGTAGAGAGAGACAGAGACAGAGACAGAGACAAAGAGAGAACACAAGGCAGGGATTCTGCTTTTATCAGAGTGAGGGTGGGGACCTAGGATTTCTCTGGCTCACTCATTGTTGTTGAATCGAAAACAAAAGAGCAAGAATTTAAAGTTCAGGAAAACAAAAGACAAGTGCCCCAAATAGTCGGGTTACTGAAATCAACCAAGATCTCTAAAACAGAGGCATGCTGGTGGGGGGAGGTGGCCTGGTTCTTGACCTTAGTCCTGTGGCCGGCAATGTGTATTATCTGAGATACCGTCTTTGAAGTGGATGCCTCTTTGAAGTGAATGCCTTGTCAATCAAAACCTAAATCAGGCACTTGCGTTACAAAAAAGAAAAAGAAAAGAAAAGCGAAAAACTGTCAGGGATTACACTACAATCCACCTGTGACACACAGGTATCAGATTCAATGGTGAGGACATCAACTGCTGGTATAGCTGACGGGCTAAAAAGTCAGGGTTAGGGCATGTTGTAACCCAGACAGTACACATCTAAATAGGATTATAGTAGCAGATGCTATGATAGTTACACAGACAATAGTCTGAAGTCCAGTCCGTAGTCATCGTCCCAAACTTGAAGGGTCCGACAGTAAAACTAAGTCTGAGATCTTGGGGGGGTCCCAGGAATCTATGCAAAGACTTCCATAATATTAGGGAATATTTTAACATCTTGGGCCACCTGGAGTATTGTAGGTTTGAACCTATCCCGAGTTGGTAGATAGCTCATAACTCATTGATCCAGCCTCTTAGTCCTAAGAATGGATCGGTTCAGTTGAGCTGTGTCTCATTTCAGGAGGGGGTGATGCAGGTGGGCGCCCCCAAAGTTAGACCTATATGGTGCAGGTAGTTACATCAGGTTATTAAGAGGTACTTTATGGAGCCAAAAGAAAAACAATGGTTAATGATTAATTTGCTAACATGTCTCACAGAACTCTGAGAAATGTCCTACTAAGGTTTATTCTAAAGAAGGAAACTCTGGAATAGCCAGATGGAACATGCAAAGGGCAAGGTATGGAGAAAGGGATGTGAAATTTACATGCCTTCCTTTCTCCTCCAATCTCCACATGTTCACCCACCCAAAAGCTCTCCCAAACCCTGTCCTTTTGAGTTTTTACGAAGCCCTCATTACACAGGCAGCACTGATTAAATCACTGGCCTTGGGCTATGGATTCAACCTCCCCTGGAGGTCGAGGGCTGGGACTGAAAGTTACAACTTTTTAATCACGGGATTGGTTCCCCTGGCAACCAGACCCCATTCTTAGGTAACCTGAGGGCTTCTCCAAAGCCACCTCATTAACATCACAAGAGGCACCTTTATTGCTTTTATCGAAGGAAACTCCGAGGGATTTTAGGAGCTCCAGTGCTCGGAACCAAAGACCAAATACATATTTGTTTTCATAAGTCACAGGATCACAAGTGTGTATTCTCAAGAGCACTCATCCGGGCTTAGTGACCTTTAACATCAGGGCAAGGTGTTTCTCGAATTTCTCCGTTATAAACTTCACTCTCGTTCCCATTTCATACTGTATTCTTTGCAAGGTACCCATTATACAGAGACCCTACATTTCAGGAGTAGGAGTTATACCTCATCTTCTTACATTCTTTCTTTCTTTTTTTTTTTTTTTTTAAGATTTATTCATTTTTGAGAGACAGAGAGGGACCGAGCACGAATGGGGGAAGGGCAGAGAGAGGGAGACACAGCATCTGAATCAGGTTCCAGGCTCTGAGCTGTCAGCACAGAGCCCCATGGAGAGGGGGTGGGGAGCTCCAACTCAGAAACCGCGACATCGTGACCTGAGCTGAAGTCGGCCACTTAACCAGCTGAGCCACCCAGCTGCTCCTGACAGTTGCTCTTTGAAACTTTCCCTGGTGTTCTGTCCAGTCAGCGATGCCCTAGCCTAAGTTACAAGCTTTATTAACTTCAGGGGCGCCTGGGTAGCTCAGTCGGTTGAGCCTTGGACTCTTGATTTCCACCCGGTCATGATCCCAGGGTGGGGGATGGAGCCCCACCATGGGCTCCTTGCGGATCATGGAGCCTGCTTTAAGATTCTCTTTCTTTCTCCCTCTGCCCCTCTCCCACGCTTGCATGCTCTAAAATAAAAAATGTTTGAATTATTTTTTTAAAAGATGTATTAACTTTTGTCTCAGCTTTTTAATAAATATTTATTTAATCACGCCTTGAAACACAACGTAAAATATTTCCAAAGAGGTAAGGAGGTGAATTTCAGGGGAAAAAAAATCCAAAATTACATCGCATGTATGTTATTTGTTTCCCTTTAGTCTTCCTTTGATCGTGTTAGTAATATTCTGAGGTCTGGTTTTTTTTTTAAGTTTATTAATTTATTTTGAGAGAGAGAGAGAGAGAGAGAGAGAGCAGGGGAAGGGAAGAGAGAGAGAGAGAGAGAGAGAATCCCAAGCAGGCTACGAGATATCAGAGCATAGCCCAATGCAGGGCTGGATCTCACGAACTGCACGATCGTGACCAGAGCTGAAATCAAGAGTTGGACACTTAACCGACCTAACCACCCAGGTGCCCCCTGAGGTCTGTTCTTTTATTTTGGGTGAATTCAAAAGGGTTTGGTTCACACGTACAGACCTAAGTGTTCAAGTATGATTAACAGTCTATAGAAATTTCCCCCAATGGGAATAATAACGTAACTTTTTCTTCCTTCAGGATACAATAGATACTTGGGGGTTTTCTTGTTGAGCTAGCAAAGTGCCTTACAATTTAATTTTCTTCCCTTTTTTCACCTTAAATTTTGCTGGATTGTTCAAACACTGGGTTTGTGTCATTTAAAATAACACGCATCATGGGACCCTTGATCTCGGAGATGTGAGTTCCGGCCCCATGTTGGTTGCAGAGAGTACTTAAAATCTCAGGGCATCTGGGTCGTTCAGTTGGTTAAGCATTCAACTCTTGATTTTGGCTCAGGTCATGATCTCACAGTTGGGAGCTGGAGCCCTGTGTCTGGGCTTAAGATTCTCTCTCTCTCTCTCCCCCTCTGCCCCTCCTCAACTTGCACACATGCTCTGTCTCTAAAAAAAAAAAAAAGAATAATAATAATAATTAATTAAAATAAAGTCTCAAAAAATAAAATAAAATGAAATAAGACTCATGGTTCAAAGCAACTCTAGTTGGGGGGTGGAGGCAGAGGTCTCAGGGCTCTAAGCTAAGGCCTTCCTTGAGCCTGCAGAGGTAAGTATTTGAAGGCCCAGTTATTCTTTGTTCCTGGGGAGCCTCCCCCTGCAGGTGTCTTAACCTGCTCACACCCACCTGAGAAGGAGCCCTTTATGCTGAGAAGCTATTGAGCCCAGGGGGGCTGGGGATACACCTGTAGGGGTAGGGTGGAGGTGGGTGGACCCCTATGCCTTTTCTAAAGTTGCAACTGAGGTTCCTTTAAGTCTTTTTTTTTTTTAATGTCTATTTTTTTTTAATTTTTTTTTTCAACGTTTATTTATTTTTGGGGGGACAGAGAGAGACAGAGCATGAACGGGGGAGAGGCAGAGAGAGAGGGAGACACAGAATCGGAAACAGGCTCCAGGCTCTGAGCCATCAGCCCAGAGCCTGACGCGGGGCTCGAACTCACGGACCGCGAGATCGTGACCTGGCCGAAGTCGGATGCTCAACCGATTGCGCCACCCAGGCGGCCCATTAATGTCTATTTTTGAAGGAGAGACAGAGCTTCAGCGGGGGAGAGGCAGAGAGAGAGAGAGAGAGAGAAACAGAATCCGAGGCAGGCTCCAGGCTCCCAGCTGTCAGCACACAGCCCAACACGGGCTGCAACCCATGAATCATGAGATCATGAGCTAAGCTGAAGTCAGACACCCAGCCGACTGAGCCACCCAGGCGCCCCTGAGGTTCCTTAAGTCTTAAAACTCCCACAGGTTGGTTTTCCCTCCACAGTGTAGGGGAACTCAGAGTACAATTTGTTTACATGGAGAAGTCTGAAAGTCGAGAGCTCTGTGTCCTGGAACCGTGTCAGTGAATGGGGAGGTCATCTGGGTCAGAACCTTAAACTGAACCCTGCTGAGTATCCTCACTTGGGAGCCTGGAACCCTGAGGCAGGGAGAGGTTCCCTTTGTCCCGGGGAGGGGAGGGGAGGGGAGGAGAGGGGAAAGGAGGGTGTGCAGGGCTCCCTGAGCGCATTCCTGTGGCTGCTCGGGTGTCCCTCCCTTCCCTCTGCGGGGACTGACCCACTCCAGGGCTTCTGTCTCTAGACCGGGACAGTCTAGACCGGGGAACCTTCTGAAGGTGGCTTTCCTCGTGTCCTGTGGGACGCGGGCTGCTCATCCGTGCTGAGTCCAGTTTCTTTCCTGGATTCCTTTATTGATGGAACAGCGCAGCCCTTGGGCCCCGGTTTCCTTCAGCACTTGGGCTCCTAAACTGTAAGCTGGTGGAGAGAGACGGTGTGAGGCAAGCTAGAAAATTATGGAACCAAATAGATTTTGTGTTCTGTTTAGCCAAGAGAACCTTGAGATGTGAGATGAATGTGTTTAAGTTCTCGAGTACACGATTCCATTCTTGGGTCAGTTTTTGTTTCTATGTGTCCCTAGTCCTTAGAGAACACTGACATTCAACAGGAGAAAAGCAACTGAATTCCTATTTTAATTGATGTGAGGAAAACTACCCAAGGCTTATGCAAATTTATTAAAATGCAATACATTTAAGGAGCTAAACTCAACCCCCTAACACACTGTAATAGGCTTCTTATTCCCAGAAAATACCCTGAGTGTGATAGAGGGGAAGGACAAACTGTGATGCCCCCATGTCATCTGTCCGAAAGAGATTTTTTTATGGTTTACATTTTGGTGACATTTGGTGTTTAAAGGAATTAAATCTGAGAATGGCTTTCTGAAGACAGAGTTAAATTAAAGAATAGTAAATAGCAAAATACGGCATAAGCTTATTTATTTTTTAATATAATTTATTGTCAAATTGGCTAACATACAGTGTGGGTTTGTGTTTTTGTTAATATAATTTATTGGGTATCTTTATTTTCAATAAATCCATAAGATAGAACAGTCTAAACTTAAGAAAATCACTGTGGAGATTTAGGAGTTAAGATGGCAAAGTAGTAGGGGGACCCTGGGCCTGCCCGGTCCCTCGAACACAGCTAGATAAACATCAAATCATTTTGAACACTTAGGAAATCAATCTGAGGATTAAGGGGGAAATCTGCACAATTAGAGGGAGAGAACTTGGCAGGTGTCGAGATGTGACCTGGGGGGAGAGCAAAGCCCCATTGCTGAGGAGGGGAGGGAGCCCTTTTTGCGGGGAAAGGACAGAAAGAGAGGGAGACAGCAGCGCATTTGGTTTGCATGAGAAAAATACTCAAAGGAACTGACTGTCGCCAAGTTTTTACACAGTGGCGCTCCGATTCTGAAGTTTTTGGAAGTCTGTGCCATTGGCCAGAGTCGACCTGGGAGGGCAGCAGTGCTCCTGGGGAGAAGGAGGGTGGAGACCCAGGAGTGGACAGCATGGTGTGGGGATCCCCTGGGGCGCCCTGGGAGAGAACGTTCCCCTTCCTGGAGTGCATGCGGAAGAGGGTATGTTGCCTCTCCGAGGACAAAAGACCCAGCGGGCACCACTGAGTGGCCATTCAACAGCGGAGGACAGGGACCTGCGGAAGCTTGGGACACAAGACGGGAGACTGTTCTTTTCTGGGAGGGCTTCCTGAACAGCATAGGGGGCAAGCTCCCCTCTCCAGGGGAGGAGAGAGCCCATGAAGCCATCTCCCCCGAGCCCAGCAGCACGGTGGGACCTCAGTGAGTAACACAGCGCCCCCAGTGGCGGCTGGAGCTACTTACACCAACCCCTGCCTGGGCCCTGCTGCTTTATCTTCGCTAAGGCAGGTCTCACTGCGACCCAGCGCAGCGGGGCCTCTCCACAAGAGGACCGACACAGGGCCCCCCCACCACGCCCCATATTTTTTGTTTGTTTGTTTTTTCCTTTCCTTTTCTCGTTTTTTGGGTCAGGCCTTTTTTTTCTTCCTTTCTTCTTCTTTGGAATCGGGCTTATAGTTTTGCCTGTTTAAAAACACATTTTTTTTTAATGTTTATTTATTTTTGAGGCAGAGACAGCACGCGAGCGGGGGAGGGGCAGCGAGAGAGGGAGACACAGAATCTGAAACAAGCTCCAGGCTCTGAGCCATCAGCCCAGAGCCCGACGCGGGGCTCGAACTCAGGGACAGCGAGATCATGACCTGAGCTGAAGTCGGATGCTTAACCGACTGAGCCACCCAGGTGCCCCTGACCCCTTCTTAATATAGCATTACTCTCAGGAGCAGGAAACATAACAAGGGCTCATAGCACACAAAAGATAGAAACCCAGACAAAATGACAAGGTGGAGGAATTCTCCCCAAAGAAGGATCGAGGAGAAATCACAGCCAGGAATTTACTCAAAACATAAGTGATTTAGCTGAACAAGAATTTAGAACAAAAGTCTTAAGAATACTACCTGGGCTTTAAAAAAAAAAAAAAAAAACAAAAAAACAAAAAAACACACACACACACACACATAGAAAACACAAGAGAATCCCTTGCTGCAGGGATAAAAGACCTAAAATCTAGTCAGGCCAGAATAAAAAATGCTATAACTGAGATGCAAAACCAAGTGGATGTAATCACAAGGATGGAAGCAGAGGAGCAATAGTGATATAGAAGATAAAATATGGAAAATAATGAAGCTGCAAAGAAAAAGGAAAGAAAAGTATTAGATCATGAATCTGGACCTAGGGAAGTAGCTACTCCATAAGGTGCAATAATACCCATATCATAGGCATCCCAGAAAAAGAAGAGCGGGAAAAGGGGGCAGGAGGTTTACTTGAACAAATTATAGCTTAGAACGTCCCTAATCTGGAGAAGGAAACAGGCATTCAAGTCCAAGAGGCACAGAGAACTCCCCTCAAAATCAACAAAAACAGATCAACACCAAGACATCTCATAGTGCAACTTGCAACATACAAACACAAAGAGAGAATCCTGAAAGTAGCTAGGGACAAAAGATCCACTACAAGGGTAGACACGTAGGGTTAGCAACATACCTGTCCACAGAAACTTGGTAGGCCAGAAGGGAGTGGAATGATATATTTAACGTGCTGAATGGGAAAAATATGCAGCCAGAACACATTATCCAGCAAGGCCGTCATTCAGAATAGAAGGAGAGGAATGCTTGGGTGGCTCAGTCCGTGAAGCGTCTGACTCTTGATTTCAGCTCAGATCAAGATCTCACGGTTTGTGGGATTGAGTCCCGTGTGAGGCTCTGTGCTGACAGCATGGAGCCTGCTTAGGATTCTCTCTCTCCTCCTCTCTCCCCTCCTTCCCTGCTTATGTGCTCTCTCTCTCTCTCTCTCAAAATAAATGAATAAATAAATAAACATTAAAAAAAAAAAGAATTAGAAGGAGAGATAAAGAGTTTCCAAGTCAAGGAAAAACTAAGGAAATTCATGCACACTAAACCCACTCTGCAAAAAATATCAAAGGGGACCCTTTTGAGCAGGAAAGAGAGACCAAAAGCAACAAAGACTAGAAAGGAACAAAGACTATCAGCAACTTAACAGGTAATACAATGGCACTAAATTCATATCTATCAGTAATTACTCTGAATGCGAATGGACTAAATGCTCAGTAAAAAAGACATAGGGTATCAGAATGGATCAAAAACAAAAACAAGACCTGTTGATATGCTGCTTACAAGAGATTCATGTTAGACACAGACTGAAAGTGAGGGGGTGGAGAACCATCTATCATGCTAATGGACATCAAAAGAAAACTGGAATAGCCATACTTGTATCAGACAAACTAGATTTTACACTGAAGACTATAGCAAGAGATGAAGAAGGGCACTATATCATAATAAAAGGGCTCTATTCACCAGGAACTAACAATTGTAAATATTAATGCCCCCAACTTGGAGGCAGCCAAGTATATAAATCAATTAATAACAAACATAAATCCATTGATAATAATATAATAATAATAGGGGATTTTTAACACCCCACTTACAGCAATGGACAGATCATCTAAGCAGAATTTCAATAAGGAAACAATGCCTTTGAATGTCACTGGACCAGATGGTGTTAACAGATATATTCAGAACATTTCATCCTAAAACAGCAGAATACACATTTTTTTCAAGTGCACATGGAACATTCTCCAGAATAGATCATATACTGGGTCATAAATCAGCCCTCGACCAGTACAAAAAGAGTGAGATCATACCATGTATATTTTCACACCACAACGTGATGAAACTTGAAATCAACCACAAGAAATAATTTGGAAAGACCACAAATACATGGAGATTAAAGAACATCGTACTAACGAATGAATGGGTTAACAAGGAAATCAAAGAAGAAATTTATTATTTTTTCTTTTTTTATATGAGTCATTTTTTTAATGTTTATTTATTTTTGAGAGAGACAGAGAGTGAGTGGGGGAGGGGTAGAGAGAGAGGGAGACACAGAATCTAAAGCAGACTCCAGGCTCTGAGCTGTCAGCACAGAGCCCGATGTGGGGCTCAAACTCATGAACCGTGAGATCATGACCTGAGCCAAAGTCAGACACTTAACTGACTGAGCCACCCAGGCACCCCTTAAAGAAGAAATTTTAAAAATACATGGAAGCAAACAAAAATGAAAACACAACAGTCCAAAACCTTTGGGATGCAACAAAGACAGTCGTAAGAGGAAAGTATATTGCAATAAAGGCCTCCTTCAAGAAGCGAGAAAAGTCTCAAATACATCTTAAAAAGCTAGAAAAAGAACAGCAAATAAAGCCTAAAGCCAGCAAAAAAGGGGACATAATAAAGATTAGAGCAGAAATAAACAGTATAGAAACAAAACAAAACAAAAAAACAGTCAAAAAGGGGCACCTGGGTGGCTCAGTCGACTTTGCCTCAAGTTGTGACCTTATGATTCGTGAGACTGAGCCCTGTGTCCAGCTCTGCATAGTGTGGAGCCTGCTTAGGATTCCCTCCCTCCCTCTCTCTCCCTCCCTCCCTCTCTCTCCCTCCCTCTCTCCTCTCTGCCCCTCCCCTCCCCCACTTGCATGTTCTCTCAAATAAACTATAAAAAAAAAAAAAAAGAACAAAATTTGCACCTATTTTAATATCCATGGTGGCATTCCACCAGCACTTGTGATGGAGAACATGGAAACGCCCCTGTTGTGGCACATTTTTATGGACACGCAGACACTCAAGTTCACAAACCCTCAGAGATAATGGCCCAGGGAAGCCCTGCCCATTGCTCCCCCCCGCCCCCACTCCCATGTAGTTTTCTCTCCCTCCTTAGGTCTAAGAACCACCTGATCAATTGCAGCTCTTACTTCTGTCTTGTTTCTGGTCTCCTAGAATGTCAGCGTCAAGGGGACAAGGATATTCGATCCTTGTCAGTCACTGCAGCACCTGCTAGAGAGCCTGTTATGCAGGAGGAGGTCGAGAAGCATTGACTAACTGGCTTCGCAGACACACACCGACCTCCCCCCAGGAACCGTGTCAGCTTGGCTCGATCTTAAAAGAGTGAATTGCTCTCACCCCCTTCCCACGTGACAATCCCAAGCCAATCCCCAAGGGAGGATCCACGTGCCCCTCCTGATGGCCACGTGACTTCACACTCCGTGAGCAGGAACCATCCGATAAGGCCATCTCTTAAAAAAAACAAAAACAAAAACAAAAAACACAACTCGGGAACCTCGAGAGGGGAGTCGGGGCCCATGGCAGCTGGAGCTGTCGTGTGCCAGCCCCTCCTACAGCTATAACTGCATCCCTTTCTACGCTTCACAACGTGACACCGTGCTCGTTTTGCTCTTCTATCCTGTATTCACCGAGGGGCGCACGGGGTGGCATGTCCTCCATCAGCTGCCACGTCCTCTGCTGAGTTCTCCTGGGTCTGGTATCCATGTCCCCCTGAGGTCTCACCCCTGCACAGACGTCAGGCTGGTCGGCCACCTAGTCCCGTCCTCATACAGGCCTTCTTGATGGCTGCCCCTCCCGGGAAAACGTCTGCTGGGGGGGGGGGGGGAGTGACGGGGTGGGGGGGAGTATGGCAGCCCGGGGACCTCAGTCCCCAGGCCTCCCGGCCGCAGAGATCACTTTGTGGACTCAGGAAAGCACTGGAAGCTGTTGAAAGAGCGCGTCGAGATGTGCCACGGCCCATCTCTGCCTCTTCCCTTCAAGAAGCAGGCGGCGTGGCCTCTGGCAAAGCGGGGCATCGCCTCCCACGCCTGCGCACTTTGGCAAGGACGGACTCCCCGCCGTTCCCGCCGCCCTCTGTGGGGTGGGGCCCGCGCGGCAGTCTGGCGGCCATCTTTGAAGAGGGCGTCCCGGGCCTGCGGGGGTCAGCGGTTTCTGCTGGAGACCTCCGTTTCCCAAAGGCCTCAGGACTGGAACTCTGTAGGGGGAGTCCTGGTCCAGAAAAGGGTTGGCTGTGGCCTTGAGGGATAGGCTCCAAACTCGCCGAGGTGAGGGAACAGAGCAGAGTTAGCGCGTGGGCAGCTGACACCTCTGGGAGGACTGTGCCACAGAACCCCAGGAGGGAGAACGTCTCGGGGAACAGCCCGGCGCCTGAGATTCTCCTGGGCCTAGGCTAGAACGAGGCAGGCTTTTTTTTTTTCTTTGTAATATTTATTTATATTTTGAGAGAGACAGAGCATGAGTTGGGGACGGGCAGAGGGAGAGGCAAACAGAATCCGGAGCAGGCTCCAGGCTCCGAGCTGTCAGCACAGAGCCCCATGCGGTGCTCGAACTCACCAACCGGGAGATCATGACCCCAGGGGAAGTTGGAAGCTTAACTGACTGAACCACCGGCCGACCCCAGGCTTTTTTGATATCACTGGGGGGGTTTTGAGATTTGTGAAATTGTGCTGTTAGCACAGAGCCCTACGCGGGGCTCCAACTGACGGACCGTGAGATCATGACCTGAGCCGAAGTCGGACGCCCAACCGACTGAGCCACCCAGGTGCCCCGCGTAGGTATTGCGTTTAAACTTGGTAGGGCGCCTGGGTGGCTCCATCGGTTAAACATCCAACTCTTGCCTTTCACTCGTGTCATGATCTCATGGTTTACGGATCCAGCCGGGTAGGGCTCGGGGCGGAGACTGTGGAGCCTGTTTGGGATTCTCCTTCTCCCTCTCGCTCTCTGCGCCTCCCCCACTGGCGCTCTATCTCGAAATAAACTTTTTAAAGAAGTGATATAAAATAAGATAAATAAAATAAAATATAAAAATAATAAAATAAAATAAAAAATAAAAATAAATAAAATAAAATAAATAAAAGTTCCTCAGCAGGCAGGAACAGTGTAGGCAAGAGATGGGAAACTTCACATCTGAAAATGGCCTCAAGACCTGCTCTCGGAAAACACGATGCTGATAATCAAGCATTCGATTAGGATAAACCCAGACAGTCCCCACCAGGATCTTTTAGAGGCATCTTTGTTGCGGATGACAGCATTCGCAGGATAGGACCTGAAATTCCTGCTGTTAAAAGTGGCACCAGGAACCCTATCATTTTTTATGCGAATGACAGGAGGGTAAGTGAAGCCCTGAAGGTGTCTAACTTCAGACCAGGTTCCAAGTCTATGGTGGCTTAGGTCCTCCCTCCTCACTTCTCAGAATTCTTCCTAGGAAGGACCCCAAGGTGGAGGAAGTATCGCGCACAGAAATGAAACTTAGGGTTTTAACATCCTCCTAGCACGCGAAAACATTTGTACTGTTTTCTATGAATTACTTTTAGTGTATGCACCTATGATTTGAGTAGTCGTGTATTTTCATAAATGTATAGTTGTGACACTCGCAAGATGGAGAATACTCCATCATTCCCAAAGAACAATCTGTGGTGCCTGTTTGGACTGACCCCTTACCCACCGATCTGTTTTAGGTTCCCACACTTTTGCTTTTTCCGGAACATGTGGAATGCCACGTTACCTTATGAGTCCTGTTGAAAGGACTCTGAGGGCACATTTGTAAAAGTGCACAATCGTATAAACTTTGCCGTGCTCTCCCGAGTTTAAAACTTCTGACACTGCCCAGGGCACATATTATGCCTTCAAAACGGAGAGATTCCACTATTATGAGCTATGTGAATTGGAGTAAGATCCCCTGCTTGTGTGATGGAAGGAATAATGAGGTCAGAGATCAAATGAGGTAGGACTACTAATAAAATTACATCATCTCTACAATACTAAGAAAACAAATTGCCACCGAAGAAAAAAGAAACCAGATATGGATTTCCTTAGCTATTTTATGAAAGAAAAGCTGCCGCTTTTTACCTTGTCTTCCATGATATCTCCTGGAAGTGTAAACAGACAGAAGTGATCCGTGACAATAACAAAAGTGGCCTTGTACACCCTTAAACAAAAACCATCAAGATACTATCTTTAAATTTTTTTTTTTTTTTCAACGTTTATTTATTTTTGGGACAGAGAGAGACAGAGCATGAACGGGGGAGGGGCAGAGAGAGAGGGAGACACAGAATCGGAAACAGGCTCCAGGCTCTGGGCCATCAGCCCAGAGCCTGACGCGGGGCTCGAACTCCCGGACCGCGAAATCGTGACCTGGCTGAAGTCGGACGCTTAACCGACTGCGCCACCCAGGCGCCCCAAGATACTATCTTTATAAAAAGGCACAGAAAATCCCCACTTTGAGGAGGTCAAATATACCTCCTTTGCCACTACCTTGGGATGCTACTTAAAATGATACAGCTCAAGGCACTTGGGTGGCTGAGTCAGAAGAACAAGCGACTTTTTAAATTTTTTTTTTCAACGTTTATTTATTTTTGGGACAGAGAGAGACAGAGTATGAACGGGGGAGGGGCAGAGACAGAGGGAGACACAGAATCGGAAACAGGCTCCAGGCTCTGAGCCATCAGCCCAAAGCCTGACGCGGGGCTCGAACTCACGGACCGCGAGATCGTGACCTGGCTGAAGTCGGCCGCTTAACCGACTGAGCCACCTAGGTGCCCCTGAACAAGCGACTCTTGATCTCAGGGTTGTGAGTTTGAGCCCCATGTTGGGTGTAGAGATTACTTTAAGTAAACTTTAAAAAATAACAATGAGGGGTGCCTAGATGGTTCAGTGGGTTAAGTGTTCGACTTCAGCTCAGGTCATGATCTCGCAGTTCGTGGGTTCCAGCCCCACGTTGGGCTCTGTGCTGACAGCTCAGAGCCTGGAGCCTGCTTCGGATTCTGTGTCTGTCTGTCTGTCTGTCTGTCTGTCTGTCTCTCTCTCCCCCCCACTCCCTTATTCACGGTCGGTCTCGGTCTCTCAAAAATGAATAAATGTTAAAAAAAATAAATAAAAACGAAACAAAAAACAATGAAATGATACAGTTCCCCTATCACTCTACTCACAGGAAAACTCATGATGGGCTATAGCTCCGCAGATGACAGAACCTCCTCAGACTGGAACTTGGCATGGGGCAAAGTGTGCCACTCAGTCTAATCAGCCAGAAAATACGTGCCAAATCATTAAGGGAGTTTCAATTCCTTTCATCTGATGTCAAATAGAAACATAAATAAACATAAACATAATGGTCAGTCTCACGTCCCAACACCCATGAGTGTGCTCATAATCAAATAGCACATGCCCTACAACTTATAACCAGGGCCAAAACAAAGATGAAACTGGTCTAGATCTTTCCTGTGTGGGGAATCCCTGCCCTTCATCCCAGGAGTGCAGGACTTCTGGTGTTATTGGCCATTACTTCCATCCACACACCAGCAGCTGCTCCACATTTAGGATGTGTTAGATGGTGGTAAAACGATCACATTCTCACTCATTGTGGCCCCTACCCTCCATAGAGAAGACATACAACCCACTCCCTACCTCCTTGTCATGGGCCTTCATTTCCTTTCCTACAGAACATTTATTTTCTATTTAAAAACCAAAGCTTTCTCAACTAACCATCTTCTTGTCTCACAAAAACATAAGCACCAAGAACATAGGAACTTGTTTCTTTCATGCCTATATTATCTACGGCCTAGAGTGGCTTAAATATTTGTGCTAAGTTGTATTTTCAGCCTACACTTCCTGACACAGTGTTGAAAAATGAACATCAAGAGCATTGTCTCTGAGCAAGAAGGGCTTCACTGAGGGGCGCCTGGGTGGCTCGGTTAGGCATCTGACTTCGGCTCAGGTCATGATCTCACGGTTTGTGGGTTCGAGCCCCACGTCGGGCTCTGTGCTGACAGCTCAGCGCCTGGAGCCTGCTTCGGATTCTGTATCTCCCTCTCTCTCTCTCTCTGCACCTCGCCGGCTCACACTCTGTCTCTCAAAAATGAATAAACATTAAAAAAAAAAAGAAGGGCTTCACTGGAAGAGGGATCTTGACTGTCACTTTTGGAGTTTGTGTTCTTCGACAATTTCCCTAAATTTGTAAGCATTACTCCTAAAAGAAATAATAAGTCTTACATATTTTGCTAAAGAGTATGTGATTTGAAATATATATACTTTAAGTGAGGTAGTTTACGGAAGTGTCCAATACACTGTAGGGAATATTTCAGTATTTAAATAACAAGAAAGGTAAGGTGTTCCAGATGACTGAGAGCTGGCCTAGTACTCCATGCAAGGCCTAGACCGTTGAAAAGTATCTCATATGTCCATCATCAGACAGATACCTTGTAACCATTTTCGATCAACACAAAAGTATTCTATAACCAAATCCCTAACATGACAATAGAGAACAGATCCCAAAGAAATAACCAAAATGACCTTCTATTCACTAATATGATTTCTGCTTCTTACAAATTAGGTTTACCAACAAGCCATTCTTTCTGCCTTCTATGTAAGAATTACTATGATTATTTATGATTGAATTAAGTTCATTCTCTCAAAGCCCCAATACAGAAAAACGTCTTCCTTTCTTAAACAGCAATCAAATAATCTACCACAAGTCAAATTCCAATGAGAATTCATTTTAATCAAGTGTGCTGATACTGTTGTTACACAGCACGGTTATTTATGGCTTATGGTCATACTTATTTCTAGATTTCATATACTCTTGTCTTTGACTATAGATGCGATACTAGTGGTCTTGGGCAAAATGCAACTGAAAACAACATAAGTTTGTGGTTTTATGAACAAATGAAAAACTAGTTTTATAAAAATTCTAAGTATAAAAGAATTTTTAAATATTTTCCTAAGGAAAAAAATACTCAAATTTATATGCACACAATAATATTGACTTAAAAAAAATTTTTTTTTAATTTATTTTTGACAGAGACAGAGTGCGAGCATGAGCTGGGGAGGGACAGAGAGAGAGGGAGACACAGAATCCGAAGCAGGCTCCAGGCTCCGAGCTGTCAGCACAGAGCCTGACGCGGGGCTCGAGCTCATGAACTATGAGATCATGACCTGGGCCGAAGTCGGATACCTAACCGACTGAGCCACCCAGGCGCCTCAATAATACTGACTTATAATATATAACGATTAAGTGGAGAAAATTATAAAAGTTGATCTGGAAATCCATAATTACAAAATATTTCAGGGGCGCCTGAGCCTGGGTGGCTCAGTTGGTTAAGCGTCTGACTTCGGCTCAGGTCACGATCTCGTGGTTCGTGGGTTGAGCCCGTGTGGGGCTCTGTGCTGAGAGCCGAGAGCCTGAGGCCTGTTTCAGATTCGGTGTCTCCCTCTCTCTCTGCCCCTCCCCCACTCATGCTCTGTTTCTCTCTCAAAATAAATAAAAAACAAAGTTTTTTTAAATAAACAAGACATTTCAATATATCCTCTCAGCATCATACCACATATTAGCATACAAGTGCTTGTTAAAATTAACCAAGTATTTCTAAGAAAAAACTATAAATGAATTCATCAGAGGAAGAAATGCACACATTTTCAATCACATACCAAGATGACTAACAATATATCGAGGGATTATGCTCAACTATGAATTACGTGAAACACCCAGAAAGAATCTGCCTGATAGGAGGAAGGTGCTGATTCTCACACGGAAGGACTGGCCCTCAGCAGTCACTGCACAAGGCCATGTAGTTTTGCTGGACTGGCCCACTACAGCTGTCACAGGGGAAACACACACACACATTCAACCGTGGTATTAACAGAAAAGGGTGTTTACTATACACATTAGACCTTATATGAGCAAAATGTAGGAAAGAAGGGGGTGGCACTTCAGAGAACATTCTCAACCACGACAGCCTAAATTTATGGATACCTGAGACCTTGCTGGAAATTTTAACCCCTGCCGGGTCTCTGATGTAGAACTTTGGACACAACTGTAGAAGCCTACTGCTGGGATCAAATGGAAGTCAAGCACTTGGTGGTGGTTTTGAGATTATTCTGGATTCTCAGGGAAAAAAAGGAAAAAAGAATGAGGAAAACAGGCTGGAAGCAGGTGTCCATGAAGTCCTATGCTTCTACCTGCGTCTATACAGGTGGCTGAAAAACGTGCCTAACCCTATTTCACTTCTGTGTTCCAAGTTTCATGTAGGTTAGGCTTTAGTGAATTCTAACACGGATACATAAATGCAACAGATACTGGAAAACATACTTCACATTACTGACTTTGACATTAACAGCATCAAGGAGGGTCATCTTCAACTCTACATTTATTATTGTTCTACCTCACACAGACCTTTATTCTTTTTTTTTTTTTTTTAATGTTATTTTTTTTTTTCAACGTTTATTTATTTTTGGGACAGAGAGAGACAGAGCATGAACGGGGGAGGGGCAGAGAGAGAGGGAGACACAGAATCGGAAACAGGCTCCAGGCTCTGAGCCATCAACCCAGAGCCCGACGCGGGGCTCGAACTCACAGACCGCGAGATCGTGACCTGGCTGAAGTCGGACGCTTAACCGACTGCGCCACCCAGGCGCCCCCAGACCTTTATTCTTAATGTAACTCTATACTCCAAATCCCAGCCACAAGCAATGACAAATTCACGAGACTGTATGATGAACTTTGCATATTGACAACTATATGGTAAATTGGTAAGGAAAGGAAAGGAAAGTTGGTAAGGAAAACAGAAAGAGGCTCTTTAGGTCAATGAAAGGGGAACTCTGTGTTGATAAAGAAATGTAGAATATAGAAATAATGGCTAAAGCATATTGAGTACATGCCCCACAGGAGGACTCTAGGGAAAAGGAAGAAAGTGTTATTTTTCAATGTTCCTCTCCTTACAGAACTTAAAAATCATATAAAAATTAAACCTACTTGCATATTAGAAATACACTTCAATAACCCATGGATCCAACAGACTTCAAAATAAGAACACGATAATATTACTCGGGAAAAAAATTACTTACTAAACTTAGGAACGCTTGCTTAAAGAGTACCTACTTAATTATCTCACTTCAACATCTGCTTTCAAAGGTAAGTAGAAATCCACAGTGCAGAGAATCACTTTACAAATGAATCCTTTGGGCGCCTGAGTGGCTCAGTTAGTTAAGCATCCAACTTGATTTTGACTCAGGTCATGACCTCATGGTTGTGAGATCGACCCCCACATCCATCCACGCTGGGCATGTAGCCTCCTTAAAAGTCTCTCTCCCTCTCCCTCTGCCCCTCCCCCACCACATGGGCGCACGCTCTCTCTCAAGAGAATGAATCCTTGATAAAGACCATACAGTATAACGATTATAACATTTCTTTCATGTTGTGAATTTTCAGAAGTATTATACATGAAGGTTCAAAGAGCTTACCCATATTACTTGAGTATGATTTCTTTCCCATATAACTTTCATACCACCTTGAAAATATCTGCAAAAATTACAAAGTTTTTATTTTTTAGTTATACAGGATAAATCTGGGGAATGAGATGTTTAGTGATGGCGGGCAAGTGAAGGTTTCCCACATTGTTTATTACCAATAGAATTCTCTCCACTGTGACTTTTGGTAAGTTCTGAAGGAAACAGGACAACTGAAGGCTTTCTTGCGTTCTGTGCATTTCTACAATTCCTCTCCAGTGTGCATTCTTACGTGTCCATGAAAGATTATGCAACAAATCTTTTGCTTTCTCACATTCCTTATTTTCATAGGAAAATAGGAAAAAGCTTTACCACATACATTTCTCTCATGTATGAGTTCTTTCATGATTTCGTAAGGAATTTGTAAGACTGAAGGTTTTACTACAAGTTTTACATTGATAAGGTTTCTCTCCAGTGTGAGTTCTTTCATGTGTTCGTAACGAACTGGGAGAAATAAATGCTTTTTTACATTTCTTACATTTATAAGGCCCATCCCCAGTGTGGATTACCATGTGCGATCGAACACCTGAGCGAAAAATGAAGCCTTTCCCACATTCCTTACATTCATAGGGTTTTTCTCCAGTGTGAGTTCTTTCATGTTTTTGAACATAATAGTGACTGCTGAAGGCCTTACCACATAGTTTACATTCATAGCGTTTATCATCAGTATGAGATCTCTCATGTTTGCGTAAGTTACTGGAGTACCTGAAGACTTTACCACATTTTGCACATTCATAGGGCTTTTCTGCGCTATGCGTCTTTTCGTGTATCCGAAAGGACTGGGGACAACTGAAAGCTCTTCCACACTGCTTACATTCATATGGTTTTACTCCAGTGTGAGTTCTTTCATGAATTCGAAAATAATTGGGACAACTAAAAGCTTTCCCACATTCCTTACACTTATAAGGTTTCTCCCCCGTATGAGTTCTTTCATGATTTCGAAGGGAACTGGGATAACGAAAAGCCTTACCACATTCCTTACATTCGTGAGGCTTCGTTGCAGTATGAATTCTTCTGTGTTTTCCAAGGGACCTGGGAGAGCTGAAAGCTTTACCACATTCCTTACATTCATACGGCTTTACTCCACTGTGTGTCATTTCATGACTACGACAGTTTTTGGGACACCTGAAGGCTTTCCCACACTCCTTACATTGATAAAGTCCATCTCCATTGTGCTTGATCACGGGTCTTCGAAATTTGGTGAGAGAATGCAAGGCTTTCCCACCTTCTTTACGTTCATAGAGTTTCTCCCCATTATGACTTCTCTCATGCTTATGTAAATTACTTGAGTAACTGAAGGTTTTACCACATTTTGTACATTCCTTGGGCTTTTTTGCACTGTGTATCCTTTCGTGTATTCGAAAGGACCTGACACAACTGAAAGCTTTACCACACTGCTTACATTCACTAGATTTCTCTCCGATATGAGTCCTTTCGTGTTTACGTAAGTTACTTGAATAACTAAAGGTTTTACCACATTCTGTACATTTGTAGGGCTTTTCCCCACTGTGTGCCCTTTGATGGATTTGAAAGTAATTGCGACAAATGAAAGCTTTCCCACAGTGCTTACATTCATAGGGTCTCTGTCCAGTGTGCAACCTTTCGTGCATTCGAATGGATTGGCGATGCTTGAAGGATTTCTCACAACGCTTACATTTATAAGGCTTCTCTTCACCTTCCTGATACTCATATAGTTTGTGTCCAGCGTGAGATCTCAGGTGCTTGTTAAAAGATGAATGATGCATGAACACCTGTCCACACAAAGGGCATTTACCTAGTTTTATTCCAGTAGGAGTTCTCTTCTTCAGATTCTGATTTGGAATCTGGCCGAAGATTCCTTCATACTGGCTACATTCTTTACATTTACAGAGTCTTCCTACCATTTGACTGCTGTAAAAAACGAGAAGCATATTTCTAATAGCTTGGTTATTAATGAGCTTATGTTTATTAATAACTATGACAGTGACTTGTTACCATCAAGGAAAATGTAGGTTTTCTGCATATTTTGATTGTTTGAAAGTGAACATACCAAAAGCTCTGCAACAGGGCTCCACCTTAGCTGTTATCAAAACAGTAATACTCATAAATGGTATTTCTATATGCTGTTTCCAGGCGTACCATCTTTCAAAACCTGTACATCTTGGCCACATGTGGGAAAACACTACTGATGAAAATAGCCTATGGATCAATGGATTTAAATAAATCCAGCCTAATTTATTTGTTTGGTTTTAAAATTTTACGGGGGCACCTGGCTGGCTTAGTTGGTAGAGCATGTGACTCTTGATCTCGGGGTCACAAGTTCGAGCCCCACAATGGGTGCAGAGATCATGTAAATAAATAAAACTTAAAAATAAAATTTCATCACATCTCTAGATTCTCTTGTTTTCCCACGTGAATGCTACTCACATTAGATGTGTCCCATGATTCTCATCCCGATCTTCACTGTCATAGACTTCCCATTTTTCTTCTGAAATACATACTAGGAAAAAGCATTATAAATTATAAAAATTTATAGAATTGCTAGATTCTAGGTCCATGATAAGTTATGATCATGGCAGGTTTATTAACAAAAACATTCCCTTTCCATTTTTTCCCTTAAAATAGCACTGAGGAGCAAGTTACACTGGATCTCTAATCGACTTAGTAAGCAAGAAATGTCGTCGTCCCTACCTATTGAGGCCAGGTTCCTGAAGGTTTCCTGCATCACATCTCTGTAGAGTTTCTTCTGGGATGGATCCAGGAGGGCCCACTCCTCCAAGGTGAACTTCACAGTCACATCCTCAAAGGCCACCGAGTCCTAAATAATCCCATATATGTACATAGGATGGATGAGACAGACCCCTGAAGACCTATACTCAATTTATAAGAAGTTCCATATGACTTCCAGAGCCTAAGTGACCGGGGGGGACAAAGGTATTTCTTTCCTTTCTGCTCCAAAGGTGGGGCAGATGATAGGGTTCTCTCACTCCTGATACCAAATATGTGGTACCTGTTCCAAAGCCACTTCTCCAATTCTATGTCACTAAAAAGGTTTCCAATTCTAACACAAACTACCCAGAGTTTAAGTCAGACTCATAGATTAAAAAGCAGTCCCACACAGTGTCCCTATTTGAGATACAAGCTACAAATGGGGAGCCCAGTTTACTATTTCTACAGGCAACTACAAATTCACAGATTCCCTCCACACTCTGCCCTGTTTGGTAATTTACTGAAATGATTTTGAGGAACTTAGCAAAATGCTTTATTTACCATTACCAGTTTACTATAAATCATACAAATAAGGAACAGGCAAAAGGTGCAATACATAGGACAAGTTAAGGCAATGGTAAGGGGAACGGAGATGGGGGGTGGGGCATCCAAAGCACCCACCCCCACTATGGACATGCCAACCTTCCAGCACCTGGATTAATTCACCAACACAGAAACCGTCAGAATCCTGTCTTTAAGAATTTTTTTTTTTTTTCAACGTTTATTTATTTTTGGGACAGAGAGAGACAGAGCATGAACGGGGGAGGGGCAGAGAGAGAGGGAGACACAGAATCGGAAACAGGCTCCAGGCTCCGAGCCGTCAGCCCAGAGCCCGACGCGGGGCTCGAACTCACGGACCGCGAGATCGTGACCTGGCTGAAGTCGGACGCTTAACCGACTGCGCCACCCAGGCGCCCCAGTGTCTTTAAGAATTTTGATGGAGGTTTCATTACATGGATTCAATTTATTAAATCACTGGACATTGGTAATTAACTCAGCCTCTAGCCCCTTATCTTATACCCAGAAGCTGGGACCTACAGCCCAACTTTCTAAAGTTTTAATCAAAGTTGGCTATTTCAGGTGTCCAAAACCCCACCATAAAACCTCACTAAACAAAACACATTCTGGGGCGCCTGGGTGGCTCAGTCAGTTGAGTGCCAGACTTCGGCTCAGGTCATGACCTCACAGTTTGTGGGTTCGAGCCCTGCGTCAGGCTCTGTGCTGACAGCTCAGAGCCTGGGGCCTGAGTTGGATTCTGTGTTTCCCTCTCTCTCTGTGTCCCATCGTGGCTCACACACTGTCTGTCTCTCTATCTCTCTCTCAAAAATAAACATTAGAAAAAAATGTAAAAACACACACATTCTTTCACCATTAACACTCAAGTAATCTCTCAAGGGCTTCAAGAGCTTTTGCTAGGAACCGAGGACACTTACCACACATCTTTCTCATTGTATCACAGTAAATCAAGCCCAGGGACAAAGGCTCACTGAAAGACTGAGAGCAAATCCCTGAGGTAAGAGAATGTTTCCCCACTGACCCCATGTGCCTCTACATCAACTGGGATCTTGTTTAGTATAAGTGTACCACCGGGGCGCCTGGGTGGCTCAGTCGGTTGAGCGTCCGACTTCGGCTCAGGTCATGATCTCGCAGTCCGTGAGTTCGAACCCTGCGTCGGGCTCTGTGCTGACGGCTCAGAGCCTGGAGCCTGCTTCAGATTCTGTCTCCCTCTCTCTCTGACCCTCCCCCGTTCATGCTCTGTCTCTCCCTGTCTCAAAAATAAATAAACATTAAAAAAAAAAAAAAAACACTTAGAACACCAAACAATTGGAAAAATGGAAAGCAACAGGTGACCTCATTCATTGCTGGTGGAAACAGAAAATGATATACCTACTTTGGAAGAAAGGCAATTTCTTAACACTAAGGCCACATTTACCAGACTATGTAGCAATTATACATTTCAAATATACATAAAGGAGCTGAAAACTTAGGTTCATAAAAACCCTACAGGTAAATGTTTATAGGAGCTTTATGCATACTTGTCATGACTTACATGGAACCAAGATAATTTCAATAGGTGAACTGATAGAAAATATCACTGGTGCATCCACAGGATGAAATATTCTTCAGTGATGAAAGAAATGAGCTCATCAAGCCAAAAGACATGAAGAAAATTTTAAATCATATTTCTTTTTTTTTTAAGTTCATTCAGTTTTGAGAGAGAGACAGAGACAAAGCGTGAGCAGGGGAGGGGCAGACAGAGAGGGAGACACAGACTCTGAAGCAGGCTCCAGGCTCTGTTCTGTTAGCACAGAGCCCGACGTGAGGCTCAAACCCACGAACTGTGAGATCATGACCTGAGCTGAAGCTGGACGCTTAACCGACTGAGCCACCCAGATGCCCCTTAAGTCATATTTCTAAGTGCAGGAAAACCATATGACAAGGCTACACACTGAATGATTCCAAGGGAATGACATTTCAGAAAAGAGAAAATTAAAAGTCATTAAAAGATCTCTGGTTACCAGGATATGGGGGGGAGGGAGGGATGAATGATGAGGTAGGGAATAGGAGATTTTCAGAAGAGTGAAAGTATTCTATATGATACAGAAATGATGGAGACACATCATTTCACATTAGCTAAAGACCTGAGACTATATGACACAGCGTCAACCTTAATTGTAAAATAAGGACTTTCATGCATCAAAGTTGGTTCAACAAATGGAACAAGGGTATTACAACAATACAAGATATAAAATATAGGAAAAACCTTGTCAAGGCAGAGGGATTATGTGGGAAGCCTCTGTATTTTCTGATTAAATTTTCTGTTAAAATTCTCTTAAAGTTAAAAAAGTCTACTGGGAAAAGAAAAAGACAGACACATTAATATTCACACCTGATAACTGATCCATGAGAAGCATAGACCATCTTTCATTCAATGAATTTCAACTTATTTCAGTAAGCCATTACGGTGCTCTATGGAGCCTGCACCGAGACTTGGAAGGGAGGAGAAACAACTTCCACTGAATGCCTTGTTAGAGCACCCAGCACAGTATACTTTGAGAAATGAAATGTCTGTCTTTGTTACTGTCAGTAACATCTTGACTCAGACCTAGATAAGTGTCCTGGCAAGGTCTTGTATTCTGGCCTTAGTATATGTAGGGACAAGTGTTACTTTGATTTACACTGGGGATGGTGGAGGCATAAGATTCCTAGAATCTTTTCACCTCAAAGGGGCAACTCAGAGAATCACTCAAGACTAGTAAACAGATGAAGATAATGTCTTGTTGCCTGGTGCTAAAATGACTACTGGATGTGTGGTCAGTAGTAATGACCATTGGGTTCAGTTATTAGTGAGACATCCCAATTAAGACATAAAAAGCAACAACTCTGGGACGCCTGGGTGGCTCAGTTGGTTGAGTGTCCAGCTTCGGCCCAGGTCATGATCTCACGGTTCGTGAGTTCAAGCCCCGTGTTGGACTCTGTGCTGACAGTGTGGAGCCTACTTGGGATATTCTCTCTCTCTCGCTCGCTCTAAATTAATTAATTAAAAAAAAAAAAAAAGGAGCAATTCTGCCTATGCTCCACCATGTACAAATGTGGTGATGTCATACCTAAAGTCTACGGACTACCATTGCTTTTCACTCAGGTACTCCTATGGAGCATCTCGGGGAGGCCAGGGGCCTGGGAAAGGGAGGGGTTTATTTCAGTACTAAGACATCTTGCAAGAGATGGAGCAGAGAATAGGTCACCCCCTCCCGCAGGCGGCTATCTCATAGGTCCAAGGTTTGCCCCATAATGTCTCAAGCTGGTAACAGAGCAGGCCTTTTCCAAGGCCATCATGGGTAATTCCAGGAGGCGTGAAAGGAGGCCAATGAATCATCTACAGTGAAGAAGTCTCTGTGGGCACGACCAGGAGTGCCAGTTCAATGGCAATTTGAAAACCTCCAGCCTTTTGAGGTACAGGTGCCCCTTTGTAAATAACAGCATAAATGGGTTCAAGTAAAATTTGTAAACAAGGAATATGTTACTTCCGGAACAACAAAAGAACATCGTTGAGGTTGGGGGTATTGCTAGGGCGAACAGCTATTTCCTCATGATGTTAGAGAAGGAGCAGGTGTCAGATGATCAAACAATTTCCGGTACAATAACATGGTTGACCAGGCCTCACATTTTATGCATGACAATGTCCCATCCAAATTTTGCTAGCTTCTTTTCTCAATATTTGTCTGTCTAGTATGTTCTCAGAGGAGGAGGAGGAGTTCATTAATATAACGTGACACCTGTGTTCTTGTAGAAACAAGGATGCAGTTCAGATCTTGCCTACAATTGTGCGGGAAGGCAGAGCTGTTGAAGATCCATGAGGATAACCCAGTAAAGGTATATTATGTCCCTTCAAAGTGAAGGCAACTGCTCTTGAGATAAACACTGAACAGAACAGACCCAGCCAAATCTGTGACAGCAGATTTACCCAGTTGTTGATTGGTTGAGTCAGTAATTTCCATAAAGTTGGAGACTGGATATAGACCTCTGTTGGGCGTGACCACATTTACGAGGTTACAGTAATCCACTGTGAGGTGTCATTCATTCATTCCAGCTAAGAATAGGTCAAATTCAGCTGTTCAAAGGAGAAGCACTGGGAATAATCAGCCCCTCGCTAAACAGGTTTTATATGTGGTTTCATTCCTTCAAGGGCCTGAGCAATTTATGTTGAGCCATATTAACTACTCAATTTAGAGGGCACAGTCCGTGAGGTCCCATTTTGTCAAGATAATTTATAAGTGCCAATGGCTTTATTTAATTTTAATTTATGAATCATTGGTTCGGAGCTTCCTAGATCACTCTGGGTTCTTTTAGAACAACCAGGGCTCTGTCCATGGAGGATTTCGACAAGACCATAGTTCTGACGGTCAAGAAGAAACAGCTGTGCTGTTTTTCCCCTATATCCTATTCAGTGACTGCCATGAGACCATCAGGGGTACCCTGCTTAAACGGGAGTGGGATCCCAGGTATAGCTATAATTTGAGACCTAGTATGGACTGACTGCTTAAAGGTTCTTGAGTTAGTGCATTACATTAGATAGCAAAATTGATCCAGAACTTATCTTATAGAGGCTGAAAAGCCAAGCAGTGAATTCTTACCTGTTCTGTTGTATAAATTCTTTTTGTACATTTTGGATTTCCAATTCAGTCAAATTGTGGTCCTTTGTTTCAGTACTTTATCTATTAGTCCCTTCCTCGAGCATCCCTCTTTTGTTTTCTTTGTCCCTGGATATACTTTGGCAGAGGGGGTGCCTTTCTACCCTGGCGTTTATAAACGGTTTCCTCCTGAGAGTCTCAAATCAGTGCCATCAGGGTTAGGAGCCTTCCCCATGATAACTGGTTGCTTTCATGGGTTTAAGGACAGGGAGCTTAAGTCAGCTTTGAACCAATCCCATTGCTGTGTCAAAGGGTGCCATGGATGCTGTCCTCTCAAATCCGCAGAGTCAGGATATTTCTTGCAGAAGAGGCAGGGGCAGGAGCAGCAGAGGTACTCAAAGGTCCCATTCAACCATCTGGTATTCGGAGTGTGGACTCAGCCCACCACTTACTGGCTGCTTATCACCCTTTCTTCTTTCTCTTTCCAAATGTCTGCTCTCCCAGGAGTAAACGCTGAATGAGGCGTTACCTCTTTCCACAGGGTATACAGGGGTCAACCCAGCCTCTGTCACAGCTTCACTCTAACACAGGGAGAGAAACCAGCAAAGACATTGACCCAGGACCACGTTAAGGAGGGCCCCAATCCGACAGTCCTGCTCCCAAAAGCCTAGAAATTCTCACAACTGCCAACTCTGGTTGGCTCAGTCTAGAACTGAGGCTTGCTGGGTCACCGACGCAACACAGGACAGCACAGGTCACAGTACGAGCTCACCAGCCCCCGGCAGTACATGCCACCATCAGGGAGCAACTTACAGCAAGAGAAGACAGACCCATGGAATGGGGGTCACATGTGGACACGCTGCTCACGGTGCCAACTGTTATGGTACCTGCCGAGAAGTGGTTCAGAAATTGAGGCGAATGGCGATGCAGCCCCAACAACACTGTACACAGACACCCAGACAGTCGGAAAAGGCTTAGGACTCACATAACAGAGGTCTCAGGGCAAGGCTGCCTATTAAGGCAGCTCTGAAATGGCTTCAGGAGAACAGAAATGAGCCTGGCCGGGTAAGGAGTCCATTGGGGTTGGGGAGCGGGCGGGGGCAAGAGTTCTGCACACAGGCGGGGGCTTTTCTGGTTGGAATCTCCTACCTGTTCTAGAGGAGAGACCACCCAGGCTTTCTCATCAGCTCATCCAGCGGGGAGCACAAGGAGCAAGGGAGGTGGGAGTGGAGAGGGCAGGGAGAGGCTTAAGCTGTCAGCACTAAAATATCCAAAAATGCAAAGTCTGAGTGCTCATTACAAGGACAAACATAGGTTAAGAAAAATATGCATTCGCAATTGCTTGTTGAATATAAAGAAACCCTAACACGAGGCTCAAGAAATGATTGGGGTGCCTGGGTGGCGCAGTCGGTTAAGCGTCCGACTTCAGCCAGGTCACGATCTCGCGGTCCGTGAGTTCGAGCCCCGCGTCAGGCTCCGGGCTGATGGCTCGGAGCCTGGAGCCTGTTTCCGATCCTGTGTCTCCCTCTCTCTCTCTGCCCCTCCCCCGTTCATGCTCTGTCTCTCTCTGTCCCAAAAATAAACGTTGAAAAAAAAAAAAAATGATTAAAACTGTGAATTTGGGGGTGGCTGGGCTTCACAGTGTTGGAAGGAACTAGGATTTGTTCACAGTGATTTTCTTAAGTCACACTTCCCTACCTTACAAATTTACTTAAAAAATATAGAGAAATTTATGTATATTACACTAACAGTCTTGATTTCATTTTAACTTTTATACACAGGAAGCCATTTGACAATATAACTAAACACTAAAGTTTACAAAAGTGTAAACCATACAAAATGAAAACTTTCTTTTTTTTTTTTTTTTTTTTTAATTTTTTTTTTTTTCAACGTTTATTTATTTTTGGGACAGAGAGAGACAGAGCATGAACGGGGGAGGGTCAGAGAGAGGGAGACACAGAATCGGAAACAGGCTCCAGGCTCTGAGCCATCAGCCCAGAGCCCGACGCTGGGCTCGAACTCACGGACCGCAAGATCGTGACCTGGCTGAAGTCGGACGCTTAACCGACTGCGCCACCCAGGCGCCCCAAAATGAAAACTTTCAAATGCCTAACTGGAAGGACACAGAGTATCAGTCTGTCCTTCCCCCCTGTATCACACGCCGGGTATTTTCCAGGAGTAAGTAGCATATTACAATATTTTAGGAATTTGAGCTTAGCTCCTTCAATGCACTGGATTTTCAAATATTTACATAAACTTTGGGTAGTTTTCCTCACATCAATTGAAATAGAAATTCATTTGCTTTAGCCTGTTAAATGTCAATGTTCTTTCGGGAAAAGTGCATTCACTAACTGATCCAAAAATGAAAGATGACCTTCGGGAGCATCTGGGTGGCTCAGTCAGTGAAGCGTCCAACTTTAGCTCAGGTCATGATCTCACGGTTCGTGAGTTCGAGCCCCGCGTCAGGCTCTTTGCTGTCAGTGCAGAGCCTGCTTCAGATCCTCTGCCCCTCCCGTGCATGCTTTTTCTATCCCTCAAAAATAAACATTAAAAAAATGTTTAAATGACCTTACGAAAACTTAACTGAATGCCTCTCACATGTTGAGGTTCTCTTGCCTGAACAGAGCACAGATTCTACTTAGTTCCAGAATTTTCTTGCTTTCCTCACATGTTACCTCTCAATCAACTTAAGAGTTTTTGAGCCCAAGTGCCAAAGGAAACCAGAGCCAAAGGGCTGTACTGTTCAAGCAGCAAAGGAACCCAAAGGAAAGAAAGATCAGAATCAGCTCTTATGAGCAGCCTGCTTCCCATAGGATAGAAGGAAAGCCACATTCGGGAGGTTTCACATTCTAGGGGCCCCTGTTTGGCTCAGTGGGTACAGCAGGTGTCTCTTGAGCTTGGGCTCATGAGTTCAAGCCCCACTTACTTAAAAAAAAAGTTTCCATTCTAGACTCTCCTGGTGGAGACAGAAGTCCTGAGGTGGGTCAGTCTATGGAAAGGACACCTGAGCAGCCACGGGAATGAACTCCGGAAGCCCCACACACTCGCAGGGGATGTACTGCTCCAGGAGGAAAAACTGGGCACCATGAACTTCCTTTTGCAGCCTCAAGGGGGGGGCCAACGCTTAGACAGACCATCCTGAAGCCTCTGCCTGCCACTGGCATTGCTTTGCACCACCAGAGATCAGAGATATTTTATTGTTTTATTTTATTTTTTATTTATTCGCACCACCAGAGATATTTTAAATGACATCAACCCAGTGTTTGAACAATCCAGCAAATCACTCAAACCTAGTGTTTATGTGGAAAGGAGAGGGAAAAAAAAACCAAAAACTGTAAGGCCCTTAATAAACTGGCTCAACAAGAAACCTCCCAAGTATGAACCGCATTCACAAAAACTAAAAAAATAATAAGACGTTAATTATTTCCATCAGAACAAACTGTTTTACAAGCTATGAATCATAGTTGAACACCACAGGTCTGCAAGTCTAAGCCTTGGAAATTCATCCCAACTCATCCAAATCAAAGAACAGACCTCAGAATATTAGTAACACACTCAAGGGATGGAAAAAGTAAAAAATAAAATAAAATAAAATAAAGTAAAGTAAAGTAAAGTAAAGTAAAGTAAAAGTAAAGTAAAATAAAATAAAATAAAATAAAATAAAAATAAAAATAATAATAATACCTGAGGTGTAATCCCAGAAATTTTTTTTTTTTCTGAAATTCACTCCTTTCTTGACTCTTTGGAAACACTTCACAACTGCTTTTCGCGTTGTATGGATTAAATACGTTTTTATTCACTGAAAAACTTGAGACTAAAATTAATTTTTTTTATTATTATTTTTAATGTTTATTTATTTTTGAGACAGAGAGAGACAGAGCATGAATGGGGGAGGGTCAGAGACAGAGGGAGACACAGAATCCGAAGCAGGCTCCAGGCTCTGAGCTGTCAGCACAGAGCCCGACGCGGGGCTCGAACTCAAGGACCGCGAGATCATGGCCTGAGCCGAAGTCGGACACTTAACCGACTGAGCCACCCAGGCGCCCCAAGACTAAAACTAATTGAAGAAATGTTTCAAATGTGACAAACCAAGGGAGGGAGGGGCTGTGCTGTCGGCACATCACCCAGTAAAGTTTCAAAGAGGAACCGCCACCCAAAGGACTTCCCATAGGATGTCTGTGCCCAGGAAAGATCCTGGGGGGAGAGGCACAAGGATTTCATACCACGTGGTACCGGGCAGTTATTCGCTACTTTTCTATTCCGTAAAATATCCAGGAACAAAAAACTACACCCTTTTAAAAGAGCCATCCACTGACAGCGGGAAAATGATCAACAAATTAAGTATCGGGTCTGTTTAAAACTTTTTTTTTTTTTTAACATTTTATTTATTTTTGAGACACAGAGAGAGAGAGCATGAACAGGGGAGGGTCAGAAAAAGAGGGAGACAGAGAACCTGAAACAGGCTCCAAGTTCTGAGCTGTCAGCACAGAGCCCGAAGCGGGGCTCGAACCCACGGACCGCGAGATCATGACCTGAGCTGAAGTCGGACGCTCAACCGACTGAGCCACCCAGGCGCCCCTCGGGTCTGTTTAAAAGGCACCATAGAGAACGAATAGTTCATAATGACGCTGTGAACTGGAGGAGGGATGCGGGCCAGGAGGGATTTGGAAGTTAATTTAGGCAACGAATGCCAGTCCTAGGGAGGGCTGGGCGCGGCGGGGGGGCGGAAGGGGGTGGGGTGGGGCGACGGTGCCGCGACAGGCTCGTGGATTTCACGGTTTCCCCAAATTTTGGAAAACTCAGGAGAAAGCCGGTCCCCTCTGAAGAGAAAGGAGGGAATGGAGACCCCAAAGGCCATACTTAGCATCTCCCGCTCACGGACACCAGAGAGCCGGTCACGATTGCCCCCCTGTCACCACGGTCACCGCACCATCTGGAAAGACGCAGAGCTGCGGGCGCGGAGCTGTCCGGAGGCTCGAAGGCCGAAGCTGCCGCGCACAGGGACCGCACAGGTCGTCGGGGTGCCGGCGGCCGGCCCAGCACCCTGGCCACGCGCGGACGGGACTGAGGTCCGAGCGGCGCCACCAACGGGTGCGCACACTTCAGAGTCGTCCGCGAGGAGGCCAGTTCACGCCACGGCCAGCTCCGGCCAGTTCCACCCAGCACTCCGCCCCCCTCTCCGGAAGCCCGGGCCTGCCCACTCACCATTTCTAGCTTTCCTGTGTCTCCCGGCGTCCTACCTACGATTTCCGAGGAAGGTCCAGGGCTCAGCAAGACAGAACCCGAGGCACAGCGACGTGGAGGACTTCAGCGCAGGCGACCCGCGATCCAAACAATGGCGGGAGCCAGAAGCCTCCCGCGGCGCGCCTGCGGAGCGTCGCCCCACCCCCTTGCCCTGACGTCTCCCCTGATTGGACAGGTTGCAAGGCCCACCCACTCCCTCCGGAGTGACAGCATGCCAGAGGTAAGGGGTCCGTGGAACGCCAGCTGCTGGGAGCCGCTCCTGGAACTGTGACCCTTCTTTGCAAGTACAGACCCTTAAAAGTCACCTGGCTCCATTTTGATCGTTGACTATTGACAGCGTTGGGTCTTCCACCCGATGCTTCCCCATCCTTATTTCATAGTTTAAAAAGCCTATTGCCTTCCAAGCCTATTGGCTGGGATGGAAAATTGGAGCCCCAGTCTCAGCTGGGGGCAGGGACTCTTTGAAAGACCAACCACAGTTGTAAGAGGCATTGACTAAATTCTCAACTGTACGTTTTACACTGAAAGAAAATTTATTTTTAGGTCATCATTTGAATGTATACTTAGAGAACCTTGATATATAAAAGGCTAGAATACCCCTATAAGGTAATTCGACTACTGTTTTAACTGATATAACAAGAAACAAGAAAAAGTTATGTAAACATGGGACGTTCTTGGAAAGTATTAATATGCTTAAGAGATTGGATTGCAAAACTCTTTTTTTAATTTAAAAAGTGCTTATTTTAATTTTTTTAATGTTTATTTATTTTTGAGAGAGAGAGAGAGACAGAGTGTGAGCAGGGGAGGGGCGGAGAGAGAAGACACAGAATTGGAAGCAGACTTCAGGCTCTGAGCTGTCAGCACAGAGCCAGACGTGGGGCTTGTACTAACTAACCGCCAGACCATAACCTGAGCTGAAGTGGGAAGCTTAACCGACTGAGCCACCCAGGCGCCCCTAGAAAGCAAAACTCTTAATGCATATATCCACTTATTTGAACAACCTTAGGGTGAGCATTTCTTTTTTCAAAATCATTTTATTTTTACATACACCAAATATTTAAAATGTGCATGTTTGTCATTGTCCAGACAAAAAATTGGATATGAGAATGAAAAAATAAAAAAATAAAAAAAAATCATTTTATGTTATTTTTTATCATGATAAATGTACTCTTTTATCCCTATCCCTTATTTACCCCATTCCTCCACCCACCTCACCTCTGATAATTATCAATTAATTCTTTATACTTAAGAGTCTGTTTCTTGGTTGGCTTCTCTCTCTCTCTCTTTCCCCTCTGCTTGTTTTGTCTGTTAAATTCCACATATGAATGAAATCATATGGTATTCGTCTTTCTCTGACTGACTTATTTCACTTAGCATTATACTCTCGAGCTCCACCCATGTTGTTGCAAATGGCAATGTTTCATTCTTTTTTAATGGCTGAGTAATACTCCATTATAGATATAGATAGACATCACTTTTTGTTTACCCATTCATCTATCAATGGCTGCTTGGGCTAGTTCCATAGTTTTGCTATTTGAATAATGCTGCCTAAAGATAGGGGTGCTTTTACTCATTTGAATTAGTGTTTCTGTATTTTGGGGGGGATGAATACCCAATAGTGTGAGTCCTGGGTCATAGGGTAGTTCTATTTTTAATTTTTTGAGGAACCTCCATACTGCTTTCCCCAGTCGCTGCACCAGTTTGCATTCCTACCAACCGCTCAAGAGGGTTCCTTTTTCTCCAAATTCTTCCCAACACTTGCTGTTTCTTGCGTTTTTGATTTTAGCCATTCTTTTTTTTTTTTTAACATTTATTTATTTTTGAGACAGAGAGAGACAGAGCATGAACGGGGGAGGGGCAGAGAGAGAGGGAGACACAGAATCGGAAGCAGGTTCCAGGCTCTGAGCCATCAGCCCAAAGCCTGATGTGGGGCTCGAACTCACGGACCGCGAGATCGTGACCTGAGCTGAAGTCAGAGGCTCAACCGACTGAGCCACCCAGGCGCCCCTGATTTTAGCCATTCTGACAGGTGTGAAGTGATATCTCATTGTAGTTTTGATTTTCATTTCCCTGATGATGAATGATGTTGAGCATCTTTTCATGTGTCTGTTGGCCACCTGAATGTCTTCTTAGGAGAAATGCCTGTTCATGTCTTTTGCTCATTTTTAATTGCATTATTTTGGGGGTATTGAGCTGTGTCAGTTCTTTATGTATTTTGCATACTAAAACTTTACCAGATATGTCGTCTACAAATACCTTCTACTCAGTAGGCTGCCTTTTAATTCTGTTGTTTCTTTTGCTGTGCAGAAATTTTATTTTGTTGTAGTCCCAATAGCTTATTTTTGCTTTTATTTCCCTTGCCTCAGGAGACAAAACTAGAAATATGTTGCTATGGCTGATGTCAGAGAGATTACTGCTTATGCTCTCTTCAAGGATGTTTTTGGTTTCAGGTCTCACATTTAGGTCTTTAATACATTTTGAGCTTGTTTTTGTGTTTGGTGAAAGGAAGTGGTCCAGTTTCATTCTTTTGCATGTGTCTGTCCAGTTTTCCCAACACTTTCCCAACATTTGTTGAAGAGTTGAACAACTTTCTTTAGATCCAATTCACATACTATAACCATAGACCCCTTTCATTTTTACATCTCACCAGTTTCCAGTACCTACATAGATGCATGCAATCATCACCACAGTTCATTTCAGGACATATTTATCTCTTAAAAAGAAAACTCTATACCCTTTACTTACCACTGTCCTATCTTCCTACTTAGCTCCTTCAAGTGTCAGCCCTCGACAACCATTAACTTATTTCCTGTCTGTGTAAAATTCCATATTTGTTGACTTCCATAGGAATGGGATTATATAATATGTCGTCATTGTGTTTGACTTCAATCACTTGATATAATTTTCTCAGGGAATGCCGTGTTGCAGAATGTATCAATACTTCATTCTTTTTAAAAACTGAGATACAATTGGGGCGCCTGGGTGGCTCAGTCAGTTAAGCGTCCGAGTCCGACTTCAGCTCAGGTCATGATCTCGCGGTCCATGAGTTTGAGCCCCACATCGGGCTTTGTGCTGACAGCTCAGAGGCTGAAGCCTGCTTCAGATTCTGTGTCTCCTTCTCCCTCTGCCCCTCCCCGCTCACACTCTGTCCCTCTCTCTCTCTCTCTCTGTCTCTCATAAACATCAAAAAAAATTTTTTTTAATTGAGATACAATTGACTTATTATATTAGTGCCAGGCATACAACACAGTGATTTAATATTTGTATATATTGAGAAATGACCACTACCAAAAAGTATAGTTAACATTCATCATCACGTGTGTAGTTACAATTATTTTCCTGCAATGAGAACATTTAAGATCTACTCTCTCACCAAACTTTAAATATATAATACAGTACTATGAACTATATTATAGTCACCATGCTGTACATTACATCCCCGTGACTTATTTATTTTATAACAGGAAGTTTGTACCTTTTGACCACCTTCCCCCATTCTGTGTGCTCTTGGCCATTTGTAAATCTTTCTTGGAAAATATCTATGCACGTCCCTTGACTTTTCATTTTAAAAAATTTTTAGAGATTTTCATTCTTTTTTTTAAAAAATGTGTTTAAGTTTATTTATTTATTTTGAGAGAGACAGAGACCGCTTAAGTGTCCCTGGGGGAGGGACAAAGAGAGAGGGAGAGAGAGAATCCCAAGCAGGCTCCCCATTGTCAGCACAGAGCCTGATGCAGGGCTCAAGCCCAAGAAATCATGAGATCAAGACTGAGCCACCCAGGCTCCCCAGAGTTTATTTCTATGTAATCTCTACACCCAACATGGGGCTCAAATTCATGACCCTGAGATCAAGCGTTGCATGCTGTACCAATTGAGCCAGCCAGGTGTTCCTACATCCCTTGACTTTTTATTTTTTTTTTTTAATTTTTTTTTTCAACGTTTATTTATTTTTGGGACAGAGAGAGACAGAGCATGAACGGGGAGGGGCAGAGAGAGAGGGAGACACAGAATCGGAAGCAGGCTCCAGGCTCTGAGCCATCAGCCCAAAGCCTGACGCGGGGCTCGAACTCCCGGACCGCGAGATCGTGACCTGGCTGAAGTCGGACGCTTAACCGACTGTGCCACCCAGGCGCCCCCATCCCTTGACTTTTTAAATGTAGATTATTTGAATTGTAGGATTTCTTTATGTATTCTTTTTTACTTTCAACATTTTATTTATGGGAGCGCCCGGGTGGCTCAGTCGGTTAAGCGTGCAACTCTTGATTTCAGCTCAGGTCATAACCTCACAGTCATGAGATTAAGCCCCATCTCGGGTCCTGCACTGGGTTGAAGCCTGCTTCAGATTCTCTCTCTCCACCCCTCTTCTGCTTGTGTTCTCTCTCAAATATTTTTAATGTAGATTTTACTGCAATTTTATTTTTTAATGTTTATTTTTTATTTTGAGAGAGAGAGTGCATGCGTGAGTAGGGGGAAGAGGCAGAGAGAGAGGAGAGAGAGAATCCCAAGCAAGCTTTGTGCCATCAGCATAGAGCCCTACTCAGGGCTAGATCCCATGAACCTCATGATCATGATCTGAGCCAAAACCAACAACAGTTGGACGCTTAACCGACTGAGCCACCAAGGCACCCCTATATATTCTTAATACGAGCACTTTTCAGTTATATTATTTGCAAAAATTTCTTCCTGTGGATTCTGTGTTTAGTTACATTTTATCCATTACAAATTTTTTTAAATGTTTATTTAGTTTTTGAGAGAGAGACAGACAGAGTGTGAACAGAGGAAGGGCAGAAAGAGAGGAGACACAGAATCTAAAGCAGGCTCCAGGCTCTGAGCTGTCAGCACAGAGCCCCATGTGGGGCTGAAACTCACAAACTGTGCATGACCTGAGTGGAAGTTAGATGCTTAACCTCCCGAGCCACCCAGGCACCCCATTTTTTTAATCCATTTTTAAGTAGTTTACTAGCGTGAACTACCCTGTGAAACCAGTCTCCAGAACTTGCAAATCATCTTGCAAAACTGAAACTGTATACATAGTAAACAACAAATCCCCATTGTCCTGTGCCCCAAACCCCTGACAGCTACCATACTTTGCTCCGACTCTATGAATTTTATTAGGCACTTCATCTAAGTGGAATAATACAGTTTTTCTTTTTTTTTGACTGGCATGTTTCGCCTAGCGTAATGTCCTCAAGGTTCACCCATGCTGTAGCATGTGTCAGAATTGCAGTTCTTTAAAAAAAAAATTTTTTTTTTATTTTTTTTTTTTCAACGTTTATTTATTTTTGGGGCAGAGAGAGACAGAGGATGAACGGGGGAGGGGCAGAGAGAGAGGGAGACACAGAATCGGAAACAGGCTCCAGGCTCCGAGCCATCAGCCCAGAGCCCGACGCGGGGCTCGAACTCACGGACCGCGAGATCGTGACCTGGCTGAAGTCGGACGCTTAACCGACTGCGCCACCCAGGCACCCCAACATTTATTCATTTTTGAGAGACAGAGCAGGCGTGGGGGAGGGGCAGAGAAAGACGAGACACGGAACCCGAAGCAGCTTCCAGGCTCTGAGCTGTCAGCACAGCTCTGAGCCATCGTGGCAGGGCTTGAACTCACAGACTGCAAGATGGTGACCTGAGCCAAAGTCGGATGCTTAACCGAGCCACCCAGGCGCCCCCATTTCTTTTTAAAGCTGAATAATATTCTGCTTGTATGTGTCTACCAAATTTTGTTGATCCATTCGTCTGTTGATGGACGCTTGGGTTTCTTCCACCTTAAGGCCACTGTAAATCATGCTCCTGTGAACACAGATGAACAAATATCTGTTTGAGTCCATATTTTGAATTCTTTTGGTTATCCACTCAAAGTGGAATTGTTGGCTCATACAATAACACTCTGTAATTTTTTAAAAACTACCATACTGTTTTCCACAATGGCGGCATGCATTTATATTCCTACCAGAAGTGCATAAGTAGACGGGGTGCATGGGTGGTTCAGTTGGTTAAGCGTTGGACTTCAGCTCAGGTTGTGATCTCCTGGGTCACAAGTTTGAGCCCCACATAGGGCTCTTTGCTGAAGGCTCGGAGCCTAGAGTCTGCTTCAGTTTCTGTGTCTCCCTCTCTCTCTGCCCTTCCCTCACTTTCTTGTTTTCTCTCTCTCTCTCTCCCTCTCTCTCAAAAATAAACATTAAAAAAAAAATGAGGAGAACACTTCACACTCATTATGTGAACCCACAAATCTGATCCAGCAATATGTAAAATTCTGTACCGTGACCAAGTAGGATATATTCCAGGGATGAAAGCTTGGGTTAATATCTCAAAATCCATTAGTGTAATAATGAATGATATCAATAGAGTAAAATGCAAAATGGCAAGATCTCATTAGCCTCAGAGAAAATAAGTGGCAAAATGCAATATGCTTTTATGATTAAAGCACTCAGCATACCAGGAATAGAAGGAAATTAACTAGCCTCCTTATGAACATCTGTGAAAACCCCAAACTAAAATTATTTTTAGTGGTGAAAGACTGGATGCTTTCCCCTGAAGTAAGGAACAAAACAAGGATATCTTTTCTTGCCACTTATATTTGGGGGTGTACTGGCCATATTAGCCAAAGCTGTTATCCATAAAAAGACAAAACGCATTAAGATTGGTTAGGAAGATGTAATGGCATCTCTACCTCCCACTGAGATACCTTATCTTTAGAAAACTTTAAAAATACAAAAAAAAAAAAAAACATTAAAAAAATACTCTTAAAACTGATCACTGAGTTCAGCAAATTGCTTGGATACAAGATCAATATGTAAAAATCAATTGTAGTGTTATACCCTTGTAAGGAACAATCTGATAATGAAATTAGGAAAGGCATTTACAATGAAATCAAAAGGAATAAAATATTTAGGGATAATTTAGCAAAAGAAGTACACAGTGAATACTCAAAAAGCTATAAAACGTGGGGGAAAGACATTACTAAACGTGTAAATAAATGGGAAAGTGGATCAGAATACTTAACATTTTGAAATGGCACTCGCCCCCAAAATGGTCTAGAGACTCAACACCATACCTGTCATGATCCCACTTCATTCCTTTATATAAATTGGCAACCTGGTTTTTAAAATTATATGGAGTTGCAAGGGAACCAGAATAACCAAAGCAGTCTCGAAAAAGAAAAGCAAAATGGTAGGGCTAACATTTCTTAAGGTCACAACTTTGAGATATGCAGTAGTAATCAAGAGAGTGTGATACTGACATAAGGGTAGACCTATAGATCTGTGGAATAGATTTAGATTTGAGAAATAAACCTATATATCTATAGTCACCTGATTTCTTGTGGGCGGGGGGTGGCGGAAGCCAAGAATAGGGCAAGAATATTCTTCTCATAAATTTGTGCTAAGCCAACTGGATAGCCGTAAGCAAAAGAAAGAGGTTTTATTCTTACAGGATGTCACATACAATACTTTACCGGAAAGGATAAAGGCCTAAATGAAAATGATAACACACTTACATAAACATAGGAAACCATTCTAGACTTGTATTTGGTAAAGAATTCGTAGATAAGACACTGAGGGCAAGAATGGAAAAAAACAAGAGACTTCATCAAATTAGTGACTTTTGTCCTTAAATGATACTATCAGGAAAACGAAAATACTCTTTGAAACCCTTGTTGTACTACGGCTGAGAATATAAAATCGTGTTGATGGTATATAAAACAACATGACAATTCCTCAAAAAACTACAAACTGAATTATCCTCTGATCCACCAATTCTATTTTGGGAATTGAAGGAGAATTCAAAGCAGCAACTCAAACAGTCTTACTCAGGTCATTGACCTGAGTCACATGCCTCTATGCCCCCTGGGGTTGCTTGGGACCACCATTATATGTTGTTGTCATTGTTTAATTTTTTTTTAATGTTTATTTATTTTTGAGAGTGAGACAGACCATGAGTGGGGGAGGGGAGGGGTAGAGAGAGAGGCAGACACAGAATCTGAGGCAGGCTCCAGGCTCTGTGCTGTCAGCACAGAGCCTGACATGGGGCTCAAACCCATGGACTGTGAGATCATGACCTGAGCTGAAGTCAGACGCTTAACGACTGAGCCACCCAGGCGTCCCAGGACCACCGTTATATGCTATACGACACAAACCAACATCACTCAAACTCAATGTTTGCACAAAATCACTCAAACTCTGTGTTTATGTGGTAAGGAGGGAAGAAACTGTAATGCGTATTTACTAGTTCGACCAGAAAATCCCATATATCTATTCCTTTGGGGGGAAAGAAAGATGTCAACTAATTATTGTTTTCATGGCAAGACATTGTTTTGCAAATAATCAGTCCTGCTTGGATACTTCCTCTCTGCCAGTCTAAGCAGATTTGAAATCACCCAAAATTAATGAGCAGGCCTCAGAAACTTACAACGCACTCCCAGGGGAAGAAAAACTGAAATCAAAATTATTAACAAATGGGATGTAATACTGGAATATCTGATTTTTTTCCTGAAACTTACCACTTTCTTACCTCCTTGGAAATATTTGGTACTTTCTTTCAAGCTCTACTAATTAAATAAATTTTACCCTATTGGAAAAAGAGAAATAAACGAGTACATCATTTTAAGGTGCCCAAACCCAGCACGGGTCGGCGCCAACAGGACAGATCACCCAGAAATTTTCAAAGGGGAAACTCTACTAAAAGCCTTCACATAGGACGTTTGTGCCCAGGAAATATGCTTAGCGGTGAGGCACGTGGGTTTTATACAGGATATTCCAGGTTGTTTTTCTGTGCAATTAAAACTTTGAGTCTGTTTGAAATACACCGTGGAGGACAAATAGTTGAAAATAATGTGAATTGGAGAGAGGAAGACGGCATTTGGTAATGAAGGAGTGATCTCAAAATTTAGGCATTTATTCCAGTTCTGAGATGGACTTCCCAATGTCACGGTAATTCTCACTACTGAGCTATATGCCTAAAATAGAAATTTTATAGAATGTGTAGGCTACCACAATTAAAAGTACAAATTAAAAAAAAAATTTAATGTTTATTTATTTTTGAGAGAGAGAGAGAGAGCAAGAGTGGGGAAGGAGCAGAGAGCGAGGGAGACACAGAATCCAAAGCAGGCTCGTCAGTACAGAGCCTGACGTGGGTCTTGACCTCATGAGCGGTGAGATCATGACCTGAGCCGAAGTTGGTCGCTTAACCGACTGCGCCGCCCAGGCGCCCCTAAAAGTATAAATTAAAAAAAAATTTTTTTTTCAACGTTTATTTATTTTTGGGACAGAGAGAGACAGAGCATGAACGGGGGAGGGGCAGAGAGGGAGGGAGACCAGAACCGGAAACAGGCTCCAGGCTCTGAGCCATCAGCCCAGAGCCTGACGCGGGGCTCGAACTCACGGACCGCGAGATCGTGACCTGGCTGAAGTCGGACACTTAACCGACTGCGCCACCCAGGCGCCCCTAAAAGTATAAATTTTAAAGCAAAAAAACTCAAACGCTTGAGAAGGCATAGGGTTCTCTAGCTGAAGTACCACATACATGCAGGTGGAGAAGGGACGGGTAGAAGCCTCAATGTTGTCAACGGTTAAAGATCATGGAACCAGTCTTTATTGCATACGGTGAGGTCATTTTTTAAAAATTTATTTATTTATTTTGGGAGAGAGCTAGTGGGAGGAGAGAGAGGGAGAAAGAGAAAATCCCCAAAACCACACTGTCAGTGCAGTGCCACAGAGCTGACACCGATCTCAAACTCAGGAACCTCGAGATCATGACCTGAGCCAAGATCAAGAGTCTGATGCTTAACCGACTGAGCCACTAAGGCGCCCGTGAGGTCATTTTTATTATTTGATTTGATTTGATTTTTCCCCCGTGAGGTCATTTTTAAAGTGTTTTTGTAAACAAAGGGTCACAGGTCCATGAGTAGGTTCGCAGCCTCATGCCAATGCCCCCGACCCAGGGAGGACCTCAGACCCTGCGTGTAAACCCCGCCTGGCCTGGCCCCTCTTCCTCTGAACAAGGGAGTCGCTCCACCGGAACGGACTCTGGACGCCTGTGTCCCCACGTTTACAAGGAGCTGCAGGAAGACGCCACGGTCCCCCTAGGGCCAGGACCAAGTTTTGTTTAAAAGCAAACGTCCCAGGAGGGGACGGGTTCCCGACCACCTAAAAGACTGGTTTTCGCAAGCAATCGGACCTGCTGCCCTGTTGTCACTCAGGAGCGGAGGGGCGGGTCCTTGCGAGCGGTCCAATCAGGGCCGCGGCAGGGGCAGGTGGGTGTGGCGACGCCCCGCAGCCCCCTGGAAGCTGGAGGCCTGGCTCCGGTTCGCTTCTCACCTGCGCTTAAAAGGTCCCAGGTGGCTCTGCTGCAGCGTTAATCGCGCAGTGACCTGCACCTGCCGCGGGAGCAGCGGGCACGACGACGCCGGGCGACCCGAGAAGCCGGGAGATGGTGAGTGTGCGGGGCCGGGTGTGCCAGGACGGGGCGGAGTCCCCGAGTACCCCGAGTCCCCGGTGGCGCCGCTCCGACCTCAGTCCCCCTCCGCGCGCGGCCTGCGGGCTGTGCGGGCAGCCGGGACCCCGCGGCGTCCTGTCCCGTCATTGCGCGCGGCCGCGTCTCTCCCGATCCGTGCGGTGACCACGGGGGGAGGGGGGGAGTCGTCAGGGGACAGTCGTGACTCCGTCTCCGGGATTCGTACGCGGGAGGTGCTGTGGTCTGTGGGGTCCCCAGCCCTTCCTGTCTCCCCAGGGGCACCCGTTTTCTCCGGAGTGTTCCAGATGTTGGGGAAACAGAGTCTCAAATCCACGACCCTTTCCCCCAGCCTAGCTCTTCCTAAGGCCAGCAATAAATCCCTGTTTTTCCAGATCCTACCCCGCCTCCCCAGACGCCAACTTCCCCTCTCCAGTTCACAGCCTCAGTATCAACTATGTGTCCTCCGGGGTGCATTTCAAACTGACGCAGCGTACACATTATATGGATGGGCCATTTGAAACGCTTGTGATTTTTGTCTGGATGTTTTACACGAGAGGGAAGCAGACAGTAAGCACCTGGAGCTACGTTTTAGGAACTCCTGTGCCCCTCCCCTCAGGACCTTTCCTGGGCACAGGCATGTTGCGCGAACTCCTTTGGGTGGGCGTTCCTCTCTGAGACTTTCCTGGGTGATCTGCCCTGTGAGCACTGCCCATCCCTAGGTTTGTCACCTTGATAACACTCAGTCACTTTTTTTTGGTGTCCAGTTTTCAATTAAATGTAAAATGTATTTAAGTGATAGATTGAGAAAGACCATATTAAATATTTCCGAAGAGGGAAGACAAAGGTGAATTTCAGCTGTATATACATACGTATATACATATATATACACGTATATGTGTGTGTGTGTGTGTGTGTGTGTATATATATATACAATTTTACTATCACATCGCATGTGTTGACATTTCTTGTTTCTCGTTTTTCTTCCCGAGTCGTTGCAGTAATAGTCTGAGGTCTGTTTTGTTGCCGTTTTTTTTTAATTTTTGTAAAAATGTTCATTTCTGAGACAGAGCATGAGTGGGGGAGGGGCACAGAGAGAGGGAGACACAGAATCCCAAGCAGGCTCCAGGCTCTGAGCTGTCAGCACAGAGCCCGACGCGGGGCTCGAACTCACAAAGCGTGAGATCATGGCCTGAGCCGAAGTGGGGGTCGCTCAACCGGCTGAGCCACCCAGGTGCCCCACTGTTGTTTTTTGTTGTTGTTGTTTTGTTTTTTGGTGAGGGGGAAGGAGAGCAATTTCAACTATAATTCCAGCACTTTGAGCATTCAAGTCCGATTAATTGTTTATAGGACAATTTCTTGCCATGGAAGTAATGTCTACTATCCTTATTTTATGAAAGTAATAAATACTTACGGATTTTCTTGTTGAACTAGAAAAATGCCTTACAAGTTTCTCCATCTTTTCTACATAAAATTGGGTTTGTGTGATCTTCCTAGATTCTTCATATACTGGGTTTGTGTCGTTAAAAATATTCCTATAGTCCAAAGCAATGTGACAGAAGCCTATGGCTGGCGACCTAAGCTAGGCTCCCCGCCCCCTTCCTCACAGAGTCTGCAAAGGGAAATACCTTCAAGGCCCAGCTGGTTCTTCCTGAGGAGCCTCTGCAGGTGTTTTTACCTGCTCACACCCACCTCAGAAGGAGGCTTGTCTTTCTTTTTAAAATGTTTATTTATTTTTGAGAGAGAGAGAGAGAGAGAGAGCAAGTGGGGAAGAACAGAGAGAGAGGGAGACACAGAACCCGAAGCAGGCTCCAGGCTCTAGGCTCTGAGCTGTCAGCACAGAGCCCGATGTGGGGCTCAAACCCTTGAACTGTGAGATCGTGACCTGAGCTGAAGTCGGACGCTCAACGTACTGAGCCACCCAGGTGCCCCCAGAAGGAGCCTTTATATGGAGAGAAGCTACAGAGCCTGGAAAGCTGGGGATGCTTATGCACAAAGGGGTGGGGAGGAGATGCCCTTTCTAGGTAAGTGTGGATCCCTTGGTCCTGTGTCTAGACCCAGGTTGGAGTTTTGCATCCACATGTAAGTGCACGGAGTGTCATTTGTTTGTATTGAGAAAGCCTGTGAAAGTCAGGAGGTCTGTGTCCGGGCTAGGGCTCGTGAGTTTGGGAGTTCATTTGGGTAACAACCTACAAGTGAATCCTGCTGAGAGTTTCCTCACTTGGAGAACAGCAGCCTTAGGGAGAGAGGGGTTCCACTAGGCCCCGGGGGAGGGAGGGAGTTCAGGGGTCCCAGGGTTCATTCCTGTGGCTGCTCAGGTATCCTTCCTCCCCCCGCCCCACTCCCTACCTTAGCAGGGATCTTCCAACTCCGGGGATTCTGTCTCCACTGGAAGTGTCTGGAGTGTGTTTAAAACTCTCTGGGGGCGCCTGGGTGGCACAGTCGGTTAAGCGTCCGACTTCAGCCAGGTCACGATCTCGCGGTCCGGGAGTTCGAGCCCCGCGTCAGGCTCTGGGCTGACGGCTCAGAGCCTGGAGCCTGTTTCCGATTCTGTGTCTCCCTCTCTCTCTGCCCCTCCCCCGTTCATGCTCTGTCTCTCTCTGTCCCAAAAATAAATAAACGTTGAAAAAAAAAAAAAACTCTCTGACTGTGACTTTCCTTCTGTCCTGTGAGGAGCTGCCTGCTCGTCTGTGCTGAGCTCAATATTTATGCTTCTTTTCTCCGGATTCCGTTAATGGATTGAGTATTGCAGTCCTTTGCTTCTAGTTTCCCTTAGCACTTTAATTTTGCTGCCTGTGGGAGAAATAACATTTTTTTTGGTTAGTTTCTTGGGCTTGAAAATGTAAGTTGATTGAGAGAGATGATGGCAGTAAGACAGGAAAACTGCAGAACTAAATAGAACTTTTTGTTCCTTTTAGGCAAAGGTTTGAGATGAATGTGCTTGAGCTTCCTGGTACAATTTTTCATTTTTACATCAGTGTTTACGCATGTCCTTAGGGGACAGTGGCATTTAAAAGGGTAAAGGGGATGCCTGGGTGGCTCAGACTCTTGTTCGGCTCAGGTCATGATCTCACAGTTCATGGGATCGAGCCCTAGGTCATTGGGCTCTGCCCTGACAGCACAGAGCCTGCTTGGGATCATCTCTCTCTCTCTCTCTGCCCCTCTTCCCACTTGCATGCGCTGTCTGTCTCTGTCCCCCTCTCGGTCTCCAAATAAATAAATAAAAGGGTAAAGAAAGTGAATTCTTATTTTAATTGATGTGAGGAAAGCTACTTATAGCTTATGTAAGTCTTTGAAAATCCAATGCATTTAAGGACCTAAATTCCAACCCCTATCGCATTAGAATATGCTACTTATTACTGGAAATAACTCCAGTGTTGAACTAAGGGAAGGACAAACTATGATGCCACATGTCCTTCTACTTAGAGATTTAGGGGTGCCTGGGTGGCTCAGATGGTTAAGCATCCCACTCTCGATTTTGGCTCAGGTCATGATCTACAGTTCGTGAGTTTGAGCCCTGAATCAGGCTCTGTGCTGACAGCGAGGAGCCTGCTTGAGATTCTCTCTCTCTCTCTCTCTCTCTCTCTCTCCCTCTCCCTCTCCCTCTCCCTCTCCCTCTCCCTCTCCCTCTCCCTCTCCCTCTCTCCCTCTCTCCCTCTCTCCCTCTCCCCCCCTCCCTCCCTCTCAAAATAAACACTTGAATTAAAAAGAAAAAGATTTGAAAATATTCATTTTTTTATGGTCTCACTTTTGTAACTGGGTTTAAAGGAATTCAATCTGTGGCACCTGGCTGGCTCAGCTGGTGGAGCGTGCGACCCTCGATCTCAAGGTTGTGGGTTCGAGCCCTATGTTGGGTATAGAGATTACTTAAAAATAAAACCTTTAAAAAAGAAGGGAATTAAATCTTAGAATGGTTTCCTATGTACAAAAGTTAAAATTGAATAAAGACTGCTAACTAGTAAAACACAGTGTCTGCCAACTTCTATTTTAAGTATATCTGTGAGATAGAAAGTTTAACATAAGAAAACTCACTGTCCAAACATCCTGCTCCCCTCCAGTGCTGTGACTCCAGCCATCTCCAAATACACACTGTCGATCATTTCATGAACTTCCTGTTGGTGTTAGTTTTTTATATAGAAATAAGCCATGTCTATATAGAAATAAGTAGAAATATTCTTCTTACCCATGTGTGTCCTTATAATCAGCCAGACTCCACATCTTTTCATGTTTGCTGACCGCTTACTCCTCACCACCCCCTCCCTTTCCCTTATCTCCACCACCTGGACAAAGCGACAAGACAATCCAGAGGCTCAGGATGCCTGGGTGGCTCGGTCAGTTGGGCGTCAGGCTTCAGCTCAGGTCACGACCTCACGGCTCGTGGGTTCGAGCCCCGCGTCGGCCTCTGCGCTGACAGTTCGGAGCCTGGAGTCTGCTTCGGATTCTGTGTCTCCCTCTGTCCCTGTCCCTCCCCTGCTCATGCTCTGTCTCTCTTTCTCTCTCTCTCACTCTCAAAAATAAATGCACATAAAAAAAAAAGTCCAGAGGCTCCCTTCTATGGCACTGGCCTCAGATTCCAAGCACACAAGTCCCTGTGTGCAAAACTCTTGCCCTGGCCCCACCCCCGACAAATATTCTTTGCTTGACCAAACTTGTGTCAGGCTCCTAAACCTTCTCGTAGGTCTATCTGGGTAGCTCCCTGTAAAATTCAGTTTTAGCAAGAACCCTGCTAGGTCAGCTGAACCAGAATCCTTCCCACCCCCTCCATGTCTGACCACCCTTGATAGCTGATCAAGTTCCTCCCCACCACCCCCCCCCCTTATCCCCCAGTTGAAAGTGATCACCCTGGCCTGTCTTCAGGCCTAATCCTGTTAGGTCGTTTTAGCCAGAACCCTCTTACCCCTGATTTTTCTCTGAGTCCTTTTCCGTCCACTGACCTCCACCCTGTTCTCTGGCCGTGAACTCCCACCTGCCCATGCTGTGTCCAGAGTTGAACCCCATCTCGTTTCTCATCCCCTGTGAAACTCCCATCACAGGTGTCTCTACACCCGTCACGATGGTTCTGAATGAAACCATCTTAAACTCATGTGCTCTCCCATCTTTGACAAGTGCCACTGAATGTTTTTTCACTAACCCCCCAGCCACAATGAAACCCCATTCCAGGCTCCTTTCCTTGGTTTCTGAAGCCAGTTCAGAGCTGCTTGAGAGACTGACCCTGCCCTCCCCTCCCCTGGATCTCAATTATGTGAGTCATGTGAGGCCTAAGCCTTTTCCTACCCTCCTGGTGTATGGGGGTGGGCCTCAGTCTTAATGCAGGAACCGCGTATCTGCATGTGACCATATCAGGTGGCCATGAGCAGCATGTCCAGACAAGACCACTGCCCCCGGGTCTGTGTTCTCTTACTCTGACTTGCTCACCTGCTCTGCTCCATGACCGTGGCATGTCCCGTGGGCTGCTAGGTCTTGGGGAGCTCATGTTATATGCTGTGCTGCCCTGTCTTGGGGCAAGCCTACCAACCCGAAGTTCTCGATTCAACCGACCAGAGTTCTAGGATTCCTAGGCCTTTCAGAGCAAAATTGGGGCCCTCCTTACAGTGGTCCTGGGTTAATGTGTTTGCAGAGATTTATCTGTGCGTCAGAAGGAAGCTGTGATAGAGGCAGAGTTGGCCCTGAGATATCCCCGGGGGTGGGGGTGGGAGAGAGGACTATGCAAGAGGAGGCCATATCAAGAGGTCACTCCTGAAACAGCTCCCATTTAAAAAGAGGAAGAGGTGGGTGCCTGGGTGGCTCAGTCGGTTCAGTGGTCCGACTCTTGCCTTCTGCTCAGGTCATGATTTCACAGTTGTGGGGTTGAGCCCCGAGTCGGTCTCTGAACGTGGAGCCTGCTTTGGATTCTCTTTCTGTCTGTCTGTCTCTCTGTTCATTCTTGCACTCTCTCAATAAATAAACTTGAAAAAGAGGAGAAGAGAGGAGAAAGGCAGTCATTAGAATGTGGGGTAAGTCCTGACCCCACATGCCAGAGGACTCACCAGGATCTTAAACGCCTCTGCTGCTGCCTCCCTGTCCGTATTGCAGCAATGACTGTGACCCACAAGGTTCTAGAGGACAATACCCCCGGCCTCACTGCGGCACAGCAAAGGTATCAGCTGAAACTGACTTAGGTCCGGGATCTTTTTTTTTTTTTTTTTTTTTTTTAATTTTTTTTTTTCAACGTTTATTTATTTTTGGGACAGAGAGAGACAGAGCCTGAACGGGGGAGGGGCAGAGAGAGAGGGAGACACAGAATCGGAAACAGGCTCCAGGCTCTGAGCCATCAGCCCAGAGCCCGACGCGGGGCTCGAACTCACGGACCGCGAGATCGTGACCTGGCTGAAGTCGGACGCTTAACCGACTGCGCCACCCAGGCGTCCCAAGGTCCGGGATCTTTAAAACCTATACGCCAACAAGTCGTCACAGGGGAGTTTCCTGATGGCACTGATTTGAGGCTCTCTGGAGGAAAAAATATACAAACATCAGGGTAGTCTCTTTCTCTGCCCTTCCCCCACTCGCACTCAAAAATACAAAACATTAAAAAATTTTTAATTAAATAAAAATTAAAAAATAAATATCAGGGTAGAGAGGACCCTCCTTTCCCTGAAGTTCATCCAGTGACCAAAAAAAAAAAAAAACCCAAAAAGCAAAATCGGGAAGGACAGGTGGGAAGGAACAAAAGAGAAAAATACTAAAAGGTCCACAATTTTACCAAATTGGAAATCCAAAATATGCTAAAGGAAGAATTTACACAACAAAAAAGATTGCAGGGCACTATACAAACCCTTTAAAAGACACAGGGTTTGGGGGCCTCTACAACACAGATTCCGAATTAATTTTGCCAACTGCTTCAATGCATTAATTCCAAAACCTTCATGCAAAGGATACTAAGGCTCAAATTCTATCCCAGAAAATTTAAGCAAGTTACCCCTGATAATGTAGGGGAGTTCCTGAGTATAAATTAGGGGACAAATAGATATATCTCACCTTAACCCTTTCCTCAGTTTCTTGCCAGGTACATAGTTCTGGAAGAGGCGACTTTTCTATCTTCAGTATGATGTTAGCTGTGCATTTGTCATATATGGCTTTTATGCTATTGAGGTACATTCTTTTTTTTTTTTTTAAGTTTCTTTATTTATTTTGAGATAGAGATCATGTGCAAGTGGGGTAGGGGCAGAGAGACAGGGAGAGAGAGAATCCCAAGCAGGCCCATGCAGGACCTGATCTCATGACCCTGAAATCCAACTGAGCCACCTAGGTGCCCCGAGGTACATTCTTTCTCTACCTAATTTGTTTTATTTCATCATTAAAGGATGTTGGATGTTATCAAATGCCTCCCCTGCACCTGCTGAGATGATCATATGACTTTTCTCTTTCATCTTGTTAATTGGGTATATCACATGTATTGATTTGCATATGTTGAACCATCCTTGCATACCAGGGATAAATTCACTTGATCAAGTTGTATAAGCCTTTTAGTGTGCTGTTGAATTTTTTTTTTTTAATTTTTTTTTTTCAACGTTTATTTATTTTTGGGACAGAGAGAGACAGAGCATGAACGGGGGAGGGGCAGAGAGAGAGGGAGACAGAGAATCCGAAGCAGGCTCCAGGCTCTGAGCTGTCAGCACAGAGCCCGACACGGGGCTTGAACTCACAAACTGCAAGATCATGACCTGAGCCAAAGTCGGTCGCCCAACCAACTGAGCCACCCAGGTGCCCCTTAATTTTCTTTCCTTGGAGTGTCTTCGTCTGACTTTGTTATCTATGTAATGATGACCTCAGACACCTGGGTGGCTCAGTTGGCTAAGCATTGATGGTACAGAGCCTGCTTGTGATTCTCTCTTTCCCTCTGTCTCTGCCCCTCCCCCTCTCACACATTGCTGTCTGTCTCAAAATAAATACACTTTTAAAAACTTTAATAGGGGAGTGTGGGTGGCTCTGTCGGTTAAGTGTCCGACTTAGGCTCAGGTTATGATCTCACAGTTCGTGAGTTCGGGCCCTGCGTCAGGCTCTGTGCTGACAGCTGGGAGCCTGAAGCCTGCTTAGGATTCTATGTCTCCCTCTCTCTCTGCCTCTCCCCCGCTCATGCTCTGTCCACCCTTTTTCTCAAAAATAAATAAACATTAAAAAAATTTAAAAAAAACTTTAATGATGGGCACCTGGGTGGCTCAGTTGATTAAGCATCCGACTTCAGCTCAGGTCATGATCTCGCAGTTCACGAGTTTGAGCCCCACATTGGGCTCTGTGCTGACAGCTCAGAGCCTGGAGCCCGCTTCAGATTCTGTGTTTCTGTCTCTCTCTCTGCCCCTCTCCTGCTCACACTCTGTCTTGCTGTTTGTCAAAAATAAATTTTAAAAAATATATTTTTTAAAAAACTTTAAAAAATATGCTGGCCTCATAAAATGATTTTGGAAGTATTTCCTCCTTTCTAATTTGTTGCAAGAGTTTGAGAAGAGTTAGTATGAATTTTTAACTTTTTTTTGAGAGAGAGAGAGACAGAGCATTTGTAAGGGAGGGACAGGGAGAGAAAGAGACACAGAATTGGAAGCAGGCTCCAGGCTCTGAGCTGTCAATACAGAGCCCAACGTGGGGCTCAAACTCTCCAACCGCCAGATCACGACACGAGCCAAAGTTGGATGCTTAACCGACTGAGCTACCCAGGTGCCCCAAGAATTTTTTAAGTGTTGGGTAGAATTCACCAGTGAAGCCATCTGGTCCTGGGCTTTTCTTTGTTGGGAGTTTTTTTTTTTTTTTTTGATTCCTGATTCGATTTCCTTACTCCGTACTGAGTTTTGATTTTCTGTTTCATGATTCAGTCTTAGTAAGTTGTATGTTTAGAGGAATTTATACTTGTAGGTTATCAAATTTGTTAACATATATTTATTCATAGTAGTCTCTTATGATACTTTGAATTTCAGTGCTATCAGTTATAATTTCTCCTTTTTACTTTCTGATTTTATTAATCTTTTCTTCATTTAGCTAAAGGTTTGTCAGCTTGGTTTATCTCTTTCTTTCTTTCTTTCTTTCTTTCTTTCTTTCTTTCTTTCTTTCTTTTTTTACAGTTTTATTTATTTTTGAGTCAGGGAGAGACAGAGCATGAACAGGGGAGGGTCAGAGAGAGGGAGACACAGAATCTGAAACAGGCTCCAGGCTCTGAGCTGTCAGCACAGAGCCGGACGCGGGGCTCGAACTCACAGACCGCAAGATCATGACCTGAGCTGAAGTCGGCCACTCAACCAACTGAGCCACCCAGGTGCCCCATTCTTTATTTTTTTTAAGTTTATTTATTTATTTTGAAAGAGAGAGAGAATGAGCAGGGGACGGGCAGAGCGAGAGGGGGACCGAAGATCTGAAGCAGGCTATGCACTGACAGCAGCGAGCCCGATGCGAGACTTGAAATCACAAACTGTGAGATCATGACCTGAGCCGAAGTCGGACGCTCAACTGACTGAGCCACCCAGGCACCCCTCCAGTCATTATTTCTTTAAGCGTTCTGCCATTCTCTCTTCTTCTGGAATTTCCATTATGTGCGTATTGTTTATTTTACAGGTGTCCCCTAAGTCTCATAACCTTTCTTCACTCCTTTTTGTTCATTTTTCTTTTCTTCTCCTTCATCTGTATGATTTCTAATGACTGGTCTTCAAGTTCACGGATTCTCTCATCGTATTCATCAAGTCAGCTCTTGAGCCTCTCTGTTTGCATTTCTTTTTTTCATTTCACTGTTCCTTCAGTGCTGGAATTTCTATTTGGGTTCTTTATGATTTCTACTCCCTGCCACACTTCTTGCTTTGTTCATGTATTGTTTTCTTGATTTCATGGAGTTGTCTGTAGAGGCTGCTTTTGGACAACAGGCTTGTGCAATGGAAACATGATCAAGGCAGAAGAGCCCAAAGTGACCCCAACCCCCCTGGCTGAATACAGCCGGGCCCGTCAGGCCACCCATCTCAAAATATCCATAGTCCCTAACTGACCAATGGGCTACTTAGCTCTAGGCACAGTTACCAAAGAAGGGAAAATTCCATATGTCACTATACCCCCTTACCTTCCCTCTCTAACAACAGCCCCCGTTCCCAGCCTCCTTTGCTGTCCTGCCTGCTGCTGCCTTGCAGTGTATTCGATAAACTTCTTCATTCTGCCTCGGGTGAATCCTTTCAACTGTCCGCACCACTGGCTTCCACCCGATTGTCACCCCACGCTTGGGGGTCCCCATCTGATCGAGAGAGACACCACATTGTCTATCTGGGCTCTTGTGAAGTTTTCTGAGCTTTCTTGGAACAATTATATCAGGCAACTTGCAGATCTCTATTTCTATTGGATAGGTTACTAGAAAATTGTTGTGTTCCTTTGTTGGCATCATTTTTCCTTTGTGTGTGTGTGTGTGTGTGTGTGTGTGTGTGTGTGTTCGTTCCTTGAATTCCTTGAAGTCTCACGTTGGTGTCTTTGCACGTGAGGAAGTAGCCACTTTCTCCAGTCTTTACTAACTCACTTTGGGAGAGAAACACCGTCACCAGTCAGCCCAGCTAGGGATTCTGAGGCTCTCTCGGATCTTTTCTACTGATGTACCTGCTTCATACCTCCAGCCCCCTCATTAGGGGTAATTCTGAAGATTATACACCTTCTTTCGATCCCTCAAAGCCAGGCCAGGTGCTGAGAGCTTCCTTTTTGTTTCCCCTAGGGTGGTACCCTGAAATGCTCAAGTTGGTGCATTCTTTTCTCTTTTTTTCAAAGTTTTTTTTTTTTTTTTTTTAATTTAAACGATCTCTGTACCCAATGTGGGGCTCGAACTCGCAATCCTGAGATCAAGAACTGCATGCTCTACCAACTGAGCCAGCCAGGTGCTCCTGTGCACCTTTTTCTAATCCCACTGAGTTGAGCCCTCTGAATGCATGTGCTTACAAGACATTAAGAGGCTTGTACTCACTGTCTGGGCTACAAGGGAGCGGATCATATGGGTGGGAGTGAGGTGTATGGAGTATTGGGTGTGCCCATGGGCCATTTGGGAGTGTCCACGGGCATTGCCTCCAAAGTGGCTGAAACGCAAGCATCCAGATCGAATATGCAAGCACTTAGTAGGACCCGCAGCCATTTGTTGAGTTCCGAGCTCTGGTTGCCTTAGGTCTTTCCAAGTCCTTCCTTGCTCCCAGCCTTCCAGCCACTCAGCCGTGTTGATATCCTCAGTATTTTCGGTGAGACAGGAAAGTGGTGAGCCTTCTGAACAGCATCCCACACCACCGGGGGAATCCAAGTTCTCTCTTATAACGTTTCACTTTCCCCATGGGGGGAATTATGGGCCAACACCGTCTCTCTTGGGAAGGAGCTGTGCTGCCTTTGGGGAGAAGGTGACACAGGTAAAATAAAACCACTCTTCTTACCTCCTCATGGGGTCTATTCTCAGAGTTTTTGCTCCTTCGGGGTGCGTGAAGTGGACCACTGGAAATTTCCGCAGAGGTACTCTCATCATTGGGTGGCTTTCAAAATCGGTGCCTGGCGGGGATATGACAGTAGAAAACTTCTATTCCACCATCTTCCACTCTCTTATTGACCCATATGATATTTTGGTGTGTGGAGATTTCCCAACCATTGTTCTGTTATTGATTTCCAAGTTAATATAATTTTGGTTTACAAGCATAATTTTCTTTTTCTTTCTTTCTCTCTTTCTCTCTCTTTCTTTCCCTTTCTTTCCTTCTTTCCTTTCCTTTCTTTCCTTCCTCCCTTCCTCCCTTCCTTCCTTCCTTCCTTCCTTCCTTCCTTCCTTCCTTCCTTCCTTCCTTCCTTCCTCTCCGAGTTTGTTAGGGTGTGTTTTATGGCCCAGAATGTGGTCTGGTTTGGTGGACGGTCTACATGAACCTCAGAAGAATGTTTGGATGAGGTGTTGCATAGGTTTCAATGAAAGCCACTTGCCTGATGGTGTTAACAGTGTCCTTCATTATCTCTGCCTGTTGGACCTGCTAATTACTGACGGGGGCTGGTGTTGGAATCTCTGTAGTAACGGGTTCAATTATTTCTTCTTAGAGTTCTTTCAGTTTTTGCCTCGTGTGTTTTGCCCCACTGTTACACACATACCCTTGAAGGAGTGCTGTGTCTTCTTGGAGACTTGACCCCTTTATCATTATGTAATGCTCCAGAGGTAATATACCTATACCAGCTTTCTTGTGTTCAGTGTTGGCATGCCATGGTATATCTTTTCCCATCTCTTACTTTTAATCTATGTGAATCTTTGTATGTAAAGCGTGACCCTTGTAGACAACATGTAATTGTTATTTTATTATCCACTGAGACAGTTTTTGTCTTTCCCTTGTATTTAGACCACTAATGTTTAAGAAGATTGTTTGATTAAACTCTAGGGGCACTGGGATGACTCAGTTGATGGAGCTTCCAACTTTGGCTCAGGTTATGATCTCGCAGTTCACGAGTTCAAGCCCCGCGTCGGGCTCTGCGCTGACAGCTCGGAGCCTGGAGCCTGCTTCGGATTCTGTGTCTCCTTCTGTCTCTGCCCCTCCCTCACCCGTGCTCTCTCTGTCTCTCAAAAATAAATAAGCATTTTAAAAAAAACCTATATATTTTATTGTTTCCCATTTGCTGCCTTTGTTCTTTCTTTGTTTTCTACTTTTTTCTTCCTTCTCTGCCTTTTATTGAACATTTTACCACATTTCATTTCTTCCGCTCTCCCAGCATATCATTATACCTTTTTTAGTTGTTAGGCTCGAGTGTTGATGTATATTTACAGGTAGCCCAAGCCCTCTCTGAAGCAACACTTTACCATGCTCTGGATGAGGAAGTACCTCATAACAGAGTATTTCCAATTCTTCCCTCCCTGTCCCTTGTGACATTGCTGTCATTCATTTTTGTTTATAAGGTCTATGCACTGAAAATACTGCTATTATGGCTTTGAACAAAGTGTTATTTGTCAGATTAAATACAAACAGCAAAAGCACGTCCTTGAATTTTACCTTCGCTGATTTCTTCTCTAACATTCTGCCTTTCTTTATTATTACCTTCTTCCCGATGAGTTTCTTTTTTCTTAATTTTTTAAATGCTTATTTATTTTTGAGAAAGAGTGCAAGCAGGGGAAGGGCAGAGGGAAAGGGAGACACAAAATCCAAAGCAGACTGCAGGCTCTGAGCTGTCAGCGCAGAGCTGGACAGGGGGCTCAAACCCACGGACCGTGAGACCAGGACCTGAGCTGAAGTTGGACGCTTAACCGACTGAGCCACCCAGGTGCCCCCTGACGAGTTTCTTTTAACATTCCTTGGGAAGCAGGTTTTACTGATGACAAACTCCCTCAAGTTTTGTTTGTCTCAGAAAATCTTTTTTTCTCAGTCATGTTTTTTAAGTTTATTTATTTATTTTGAAGGAGAGAGAGCACGCACGTGTGCACTACGAGCTGGGGAGGGGCAGGGAGCGAGGGGGAGAGAGAATCCCAAGCGGGCTGCATGCTGTCAGTACACAGCCTGATGTGGGGCTTGAACCCACGAATCATGAGATCATGACCTGGGCTGACACCAAGAGTCGGACGCTGAACCGACTGAGCCACCCAGGCACTCTTTTCCCTCACTTTTGAAGGATAATTTTGTTTGACACAGAATTGTAGCTGGGTGTTTTTTTTTTTTTTTTTCTTTCAACGCTTTCTATTTAACAAAACTGTTTTCCTACTTGCATGGTTTCTGAAAAGAAGTCAGATTTAATTCTTTTCTTTCTTTCTATATAATGAAGGTTTTCTCCCCCTAGTTTCTTTCAAGATTTTCTCTTTGCCTTTTCCCCTCAACTTTGAATATGACATTTCCAGGTGTGCATTTCTAGGTTTTTATCCTCTTTGGTGATCCCTGGGCTTCCTGGATCTGTAGTTTGGTGTCTAACATTAGTTTGGGTACTATTGTTTGACTTCTGGCCCCTGTTCCTTTCTGGTTTTCTTCTCCTTCATGTATTCCAATTATGTTTATGTTACACCTTGTAGAATTGTCCCACATTTCTTAGATTTGTTTTGCCTTTTTCGTTTATTCTCTTTGCATTTCAGTTTTGGAAATTCTATTGACATTTCTTTTTTTTTTTATTTTTTTTCTTTTTTTTTTTTTTATATATGAAATTTATTGTCAAATTGGTTTCCATACAACACCCAGTGCTCACCCTTTTTTTTCTTTTCTTTTTTTTTTTTAATATATGAAATTTATTGTATTGACATTTCTTCAAGCCCACTGAATCCTTCCTCACATACTTGCACTGTATTCAAAAGGCCCCCAAAGGAATTCTTCATTTTTCTTCTATTGTTTTGGGTTTTTTTTTCATTTCATGCATATTTCTTTTGGTTCTTAGTTTTCATCTCTGAGTAGAGTATCTACGGGGCGCCTGGGTGACCCATTTGGTTGAGTGTCCGACTTTGGCTCAGGTCATGATCTCGTGGTTTGTGAGTCAAGGCGCCCATCAAGCTCGGTGCTGACAGCTTGGAGCCTGCAGCCTGCTTCGAATTCTGTGTCTACCTCTCTCTCTGCCCCTCCCCTGCTCATGCTCTGTCTCTCAATAATAAAGAAACGTTAAAAAATTTAAAAACAATTTTTTTTAAGAATAAAAACAAAAGGGGCGCCTGGGTGGCTCAGTCGGTTAAGCGTCCGACTTCCACTCAGGTCACGATCTCGTGGTCCGTGAGTTCGAGCCCCGCGTCGGGCTCTGGGCTGATGGTTCGGAGCCTGGAGCCTGCTTCCAATTCTGTGTCTCCCTCTCTCTCTGCCCCTCCCCCGTTCATGCTCTCTGTCTCAAAAATAAATAAACATTTAAAAACAAAAAACAAAAAAGATTACTTATCTGTTCTTGCATGTTATCCACTATTTCTTATTAAAACACTTAGCATATTTTTTGTTAATTTTTTTTAGAAAAAAAAATTTTTTTTTAAATTTTTTTTTTCAACGTTTATTTATTTTTGGGACAGAGAGAGACAGAGCATGAACGGGGGAGGGGCAGAGAGAGGGAGACACAGAATCAGAAACAGGCTCCAGGCTCTGAGCCATCAGCCCAGAGCCCGACGCGGGGCTCGAACTCACGGACCGCGAGATCGTGACCTGGCTGAAGTCGGACGCTTAACCAACTGCGCCACCCAGGCGCCCCTAGAAAAATTTTTAACGTTTATTCATTTTTAAGGGACAGAGCGTGAGCTGGGGAGAGGCAGGGAGAGGAATCACAGGATCTGAAGCAGGCTCCAGGCTCTGAGCTGTCAGCACAGAGCCCGATGCAGGGCTCAAACTCATGAACCATGAGTTCATGATCTGGGCTGAAGTCAGACACTTAACCTACTGAGCCACCCAGGCACCCCTAATTTTTTAAATTAATTAATTTTTTAATTTAAACTTTTAATGTTTATTTTTGAGAGAGAGCATGAGTGAGGGAGAGACAGAGAGAGAGGGAGACACAGAATTCGAAGCAGGCTCCAGGCTCTGAACTGTCAGCACAGAACCTGACGCAGGGCTCAAACTCATGAGCTGTGAGATCATGACTCGAGCCAAAGTCAGATGCGTAACCAACTGAGCCACCTAGGCGCCCCTTAATTTATTTTTTGAGAGACAGAGCTAGCAGGGGAGGGGCAGAGAGAGAGAGAGGGCGGGGGGGAGAGAGAGAATCCCAAGTAGGCTCTACCCTGTCAGCACAGGGCCCGATGCAGGCCTCGAACTCACGAACCATGAAATCATGACCTGAGCCAAAACCAAGAGTCGGACGCTTAACCGATTGAACCACCCAGTGACCCCAAAAGTGCTTAGCATATTAATCATGGTTGCTTTATGTCTCTGGTCTAATAATTGTAACATATCTGCTACATCTGAGTCGAGTTCTTTTACTTGTATAATCTCTTCAAACTGTGTATTTTAATGATGTTGTTGCTGTTGTTGTTCAATGCCAGGCACGATGTACTGTGAAAAAGGAACTGAGGTAAATAGGCCTTTGGTGTGAGGGTTTGTGTTTATCTGACTAGGGTTTAGGTTGTGTTTACTCTCTGTTGCAGCTGCCAAAGGCTAAAATGCTCTCAGGTGTCCTTTTGTCACCCATGTTATCTTTGGGGGTACTATAGAGACTTCTTTAAGTTCTGAAATGTACAGTTCTTTGTTTATTCCACGGTTGTTAAATGGGAGTTTTCTGATGGAATGTCTTGGGTGGAGAGAAGTGTTCTATAGTCTTGATGTCACTATTTTAATGATCACATGTCTCTGGGCTGTGACCTTTGGTATAATAAGAAAAATGTCTGGGGCACCTGGGGTGGCTCAGTTAGTTAAGACCTTGATCTCAGCACGGATCTTAGAACGTTCAGCCCCGCCCCCAACCTGTAGGGAGTGGGGAGGAGCTACAGTTTGAGTGATTCACCAACCACCAATGATTTCATCCCTCGTGCCTAGCTACGCACGGAAACTTCACCCAAACCCTTAAACCTCAGGATTCAGAGAGATGCTAAGCTGGTGAAGACACCAATGTGCTGGGAGGGTGCTGTATCCGGAGAAGGCACGGGAGTTCCCTACCTTCCCCCACCTACTTCGTCCTGCACACCCCTTCCATTGGGCTGTTCCTGACTTGTAGCTTTTATAATAAGCCAGGAATAAAAAATAAAGAGCTTCTATGAGTTCTGGTAGTGTTTCTGCTGAATTAACAAACATGGGAGTGCACCTAGAGAACCTCCCGGGTCGGGGCCTCCCCTTTGCAGGGGGCGGCTGATGCGGCGGGCCCTTTTGTGGGCTGTGCCCTTAAACTGTAGAGTCTGATAGGAACTCTGGTTAGCGTTAGAACTGCATTGAACTGTAGGCCACCCAGCTGGTGTTGGAGAGTTGGGGAAATAGTTTTGGAAAACACACCACACGTTGGCTGTGAGCGGTGAAAAATGACCCGTGAACCTCGCAAGTCTATCTCCGATCCCTACACCCTCACCTTAGGTCAGGCAGAAAGGCTGGGGAGAACTGCAGTTAGTTATTTCCCTCCCTGCCCCCCAGGTGATTCTTGAAAAACCAGTCTTTGGAGGACAGGTCTTGTTAAGAACAGACCATTGTAGGAATGTATCAAAATGGCTGTTATTTTTGGAGAAGGCAGTTTGTACTGTGACCTCAATTCTTTGATAGATCATTGATTTTTTTTTTTTTTAAGCTTACTTGCTTTTACCTGGTAAATATAGAAATGTCACCTTCTGAACTTCTTACGTGCCAGAGAAGAAACCAGAAGTCTCTGACTCCAGTTTTAAATATTTGACTGCTGATATACATTGGGAAAATCCAGTATTATTCTGGAGTAGAGAAAACCCACTTCTTTTCTCCTATGTGTCTCCTTTATATTTCCTGAGAACACTTTACTTCCAACAGTTCTGGTCACCAAACGTGTGTGAGGGTTCCCCCCCCCCCCAACTGTGATACCAGCTGGGGGTCCTGTAATTTAACTCAGTCTTGACACTATCCATCTGTAGGCAGTGTAGATCCCTCAGTCCCACAGGACCTCTCCCATCCCAGTTCAGATGCCGGTCACATGTAGTAAGTCCCAACAAGGTTACTCACAACTTCTGTCCTGCTACAAATCAGAGGTTCTCACAATCTCCTGCTTGGGTTCAATTAATTTGTTAGAGCACCTTCCAGAAGTCAGGGAAAACTTACTTACACTTAACCAATTTATTAAAGGATATGATAAGAGATGCAAACGAACGGCCAGGTGAAGAGATAGGTAGGGAGAGTACTTGGAGGGCCCCTACGGACTTGGGGTATGCCACCCTCCCAGTACATGGTTGGGTCCCCCACCCCCAAAGTCTCCAAACCCCATATTACTGGGATTTTATGGAGGCTTACTAATGTAGGCATGATCAATTATTAACTCCATTTCCAGCTTCTCCCCCCTCTCTGGGGGATGGGGGCTGGGCTAAAAATTCCAAGCTCCTAATCGTGGCTTGGACTTCCTGGTGACCAGCCCCCACCCAGGAGCCCACCCAGAGTCGCCTCATTAGAACAAAAGTTTCTCCCAGTGCTGGTATCACTTAGAAATGTACATAGTTTCGGGGCACCCGGGTGTGTCAGTCAGTTGGGCATCCGACTTCGGCTCAGGTCATGATCTCGTGTTCCATGAGTTCGAGCCCCCCATCAGGCTCTGTGCTGACAGCTCAGAGCCTGGAGTCTGCTTCAGATTCTGTGTCTCCTTCTCTGCCCCTCCCCCACTCACACCCTGTCTCTCTCTCTCTCTCTCTCACAAAACATAAACATCAAAAAAAAAATTTTTTTTTAAGAAATTTACATAGTTTCAAGAGCCCTGTGTCAGGGACAGAATTAAAGGCCACATATTAGGCCAAGACTGGCTGTTAGTGCTCTTATCCCTAGGAATTTACAAGTGCCAGTCACCTGGGGCAGAGATATTTCCCATTATCTGACAGATGACTCTTAACATTTTATATCCCTCCCTCTACTCTTTGGGCTCCACATCTGTATAAGGTGATAAGAAAGCCTGGGTGCTCAGCTTTGGCCCTGGCAAGAGAGTCAATCACATAAGTCCCTGCCCATGAGCACAAACTCTCACCCTAGCCACCCTCCAACCAACCTGAATAAAACCCAGGCCGGTCTCCTTCCCTTGCTTTCTCAAAGCATTTCTTGCCTGCTTGAGAAGGCCTGCCTTGCCCTTCCTGGAAACTTCCATTATGAAAGTTAATAAACCTTTTCACACGTTTCTGGTAGGTGCGTTTTAGTCTCTGCTACTCAACCAAACCTTGGTGAGGGGGATGGGAGGGTGGTGGGGATCCTCCTGTCTCTACAGGTTATAGAAGAGGTGACCTGGCATATATATATATATATATATATATATATATATATTACAATATAGTTAGTATGTTTGTTCTAGTAATGCATACTCGTTGATCTTTTCATATCATACCTTTGTTTTGTTTTAAGCAGGTGTTTTTTTATTAAAAAAAAATTTAATGTTTATTTATTTGAGACAGAGGCAGAGACAGAGCATGAGCAGGGGAGGGGCATCGAGAGAGGGAGTCACAGAATTGGAAGCAGGCTCCAGGCTCTGAGCTGTCAGCACAGAGCCCGACAGAGCGCTCGAACTCACAAACGGTGAGATCATGACCTGAGCCGAAGTCAGACGCTCAATCAACTGAGCCACCCAGGCGCCCCTCAAAGCAGGTTTTTTTTTAAGTTTTGGGGCGCCTGGGTGGCGCAGTCGGTTAAGCGTCCGACTTCAGCCAGGTCACGATCTCGCGGTCCGTGAGTTCGAGCCCCACGTCGGGCTCTGGGCTGATGGCTCGGAGCCTGGAGCCTGTTTCCGATTCTGTGTCTCCCTCTCTCTCTGCCCCTCCCCCGTTCATGCTCTGTCTCTCTCTGTCCCAAAAATAAATAAACGTTGAAAAAAAATTTAAAAAATAAATAAATAAATAAAGTTTATCTACTTATTTATGAGAGAGAGAGAGAGAGAGAGCGAGCAGCTCACACGTGCGCAAGCAGGGGAGGGGTAGAGAGAGAGAGAGAATCCCAAGCAGGCTCCTCACTGGCAGTGTGGGGCTCGAACCCAGAAGTGGTGAGATCATGACCTGAGCCCAAATCAAGAGCTGGCGCCAGCCAGGTGCCTCCCCCTTTGATTTTTAAAGTACGTATGATGAGTTTATGTAACTCATTCTTTCTAAATAGACAGTTGGCTTGTTACCAATTTTTTTCTGCCACACCTGAGAATGAAAACTCACACTGCCCCATTACAGAAGAAACAAACTTACAAATTGTTCTTTTTCGACCTTAATAACTTCTTAAAGTCTTTGATCATCCAACATACTGAGAAAAGAGTGTACAAAATGTTTTGTGGTAGGATTTGCTAGTAATACACACATCCTTGGAAGCATCACGAAGATTCCTAACTGTGGGCCGCAGTGAGAGTCTCATGTTGGTTCCCTCCCGGGCTCACCACCGTCCTGCCCCCTAGGTGACCCCGTCCCGACGCTTTGTTCATCCTTTAGACCTTTACTGTCTATTCTTTGCCATCAAGCAGTGTTCTTTCGGTTTTCCTTCTTCCGTCTTTGAACAGAGAAGTATCAACGGAATTACACTGTTAGGTTTTCTCACATGCGAGCACCTGAGGCTTCGGGCCTGGTCTGGGACTGTGGGGCTCAAACCTCCCACCAAGCTCAGTGGCCTCAAGGCTTTGAGAGTCTTTGAAGACCAAAGGAGTGGGGGTTGGGGGCGCGGTGGGCAGACGACTCCCTGCTGGAAAATGATCAAAGACCAACATGGAACCGGACTCATGCTTACGAATGGTGAGGTCACTTGCGCGTGCGCTTGTGAGGAAGGGTCACGGTTCCGTGAGTGGCCTGGCGGCCTCGCGCTTCCCAGCGATGGCCTTGGAGACAACAGGCGGCAGCCCCCTGCCCAAGCAAGGTCGGCTCAAAGACGTGACCTCCGGCCCGCTGTCGCTCAGGCGGGAGGGGGCGGGGCCGTGCGAGCCGTCCAATCAGGGGAGCCGCCGGAGCCGTACGTGCGGGCGACGCGCCGTGGACGCCGTGGACGCCGTGGACGGCGAGGGCTGTGTGCGGTGGCTGCTGTGCGTCCGAGCCTCGCACCCGCTGGCGCCGTCCTTACGGGCTTCGGGAGGTTCCGCCGCGTCCTGGGTCGCCGCGACCTGCGCTGGCCGCGGCAGCCGGATGGTGGGCGACCCAGCACCCCGGAAACCGAGCGATGGTGAGTGTGCGGGGCCGGGAGTCGGGAACCGGGGGCGCGGGACCTGAGCTCGCGGCCGTGACCCCCGGAGTGTGGGGACCCGAGTCCGCTGCCGGCGCGGCACGCAGCGCGGGGCCGGGCGGCAGCCGGGACCCGGGCGTCCCGTCCCGTCGCTGTGCGCGGCCGCGCCTCCCGTAGACTGGGCGATGACCACCGGAGGGTCATCGGGGGACGGTCACGCCTCGGTCTCCGGGGTCCTTGCGCGGGAGGAGCTGTGGTCTGTGGGGTCCCCAGTCCCTCTCTCCCGGGAGGGAGGGGGGGTACCCGTTTTCCCCTCACTTTTCCAGATGTCCGGGGAGTGGGGTCTCAAAGCCACGACCCTGTGCCCCCAGGCTAGCTCTTTGTAAGACTGGAAATAAATGCCTCAATTTCCAGATCCTTCCCTGCATTCCGAAACGCCATCTTCCCTCTCCAGTTCACAGCATCATTATTAACTGTTTGTTCTCCGTGATGCATTGCAAATTACGCAGTATTTTATCGTTTATCTATAGAGCCGCGAATGGCTCTTTTTAAAGACTTTTTTTTTTTTGGCCTGTGAATATTTTACGTAAGAGGAAAGCCGAGAGTAACCACCTGGAATACATAGCATGAAATTCCTTTGCCTCTCCTCCCAGTATCTTTCCTGAGCACAGACATCGTATGGGAAGTCCTTTGGGTGGCGGTTCCTCTTTGGAAACTTCCCTGGGTGCTGTGTCCTGTCAGGATTGCCTCACCTGAGTTTGTGACTGTCTTCAACTTCTTTAAGCCTGCGTTTTCTAATAAGATGTATTTAATCCATAGATCTTGAAAGTATAAAATTCTGCAAAGAGGCAAGAAAGGGGTGAAGTTCAGGGGTGGGGGGAACATTTCCTTGTTTCACCTATTAAAATTTTTGTTTCCTTTTTTTCTTCCCATGAGCAGGTGTAGTAACACTCAGAGAGTTGTCCTTTTGGGTGATTTCAAATGCAATATCAGGACTTAGACTTGTACCACCTCGAAAGGTGTTCAATAATTATTGTTTCCAAGCAGTTTCTTGCCATGGAAATAATAATTAACTGACATATTTATGGTTTTTGAAAGGAGTAGATATTTGTGTGTGTGTGTGTGTGTGTGTGTGTGTGTGTTGTTGAACTAAAAAAATGCCTTACAATTTGCTTCCCTCCCTTACACATACATAAACGCTGGATATGAGCGATTTTTTTTTCACAGTAGGCTTATCACTTTTAAAATGTTACTCGTGGTTCATGGGGCGCCTGGGTGGCGCAGTCGGTTAAGCGTCGGACTTCAGCCAGGTCACGATCTCGCGGTCCGTGAGTTCGAGCCCCGCGTCGGGCTCTGGGCTGATGGCTCAGAGCCTGGAGCCTGTTTCCGATTCTGTGTCTCCCTCTCTCTCTGCCCCTCCCCCGTTCATGCTCTGTCTCTCTCTGTCCCAAAAATAAATAAAAAAACGTGGAAAAAAAAATTAAAAAAAAAAATGTTACTCGTGGTTCAGAGCAAGTTGGTAGGAAGCAGAAGCCTGAGGTCAGTGTTTCTAAGCTAAGGCTCCCCCCTTGGGGCACCTGGGTGGCTCAGTCGGTTTAAGTGTCAGACTCTGGCTCAGGTCATGATCTCACAGTTTGTGAGTTTAAGCCCCCCGTCGGGCTCTGTGCTGACAGCTCGGAGCCTGGAGCCTGCTTTGGATTCTGTGTCTCCCTCTCTCTCTGCCCTTCCTCTGCTCACTCTGCCTGTCTGTCTGTCTCTCTCAAAAACAAACATTAAAAAAAAATTATGGCAAGGCCCCCCACCTTGAGCCTAGAAAGGGAAATACTTGAAGGCCCAGTTGGTTCTTCCTGGAGAGCCTCCCCCAGCAGGTGCCCTACCTGTTCAGACACCCCAGAAGGAGCTGAGAGAATCTGCAGAACCAAGAAAAGCTGGGGATGCTTGTGTACATGGGGATGGGGTTAGGGAACAGGGCAGTGTGTCTCCTTCTGAGGTTGTAATCGTGGTTTCCTTGGACTTCTTTTCCTTCCTTCCTTCCTTCCTTCCTTCCTTCCTTCCTTCCTTCCCTCCCTCCCTCCCTCCCTCCCTCCCTCCCTCCCACAGACCGTGCAAGTGGGGGAGGGCCAGAGAGAGGGAGAGAGAAGGAATCCCAAGCAGGCTCCACACTGTCAGCACAGAGCCTGACATGGGGCTCGAACCCACGAACCGTGAGATCATGGCGTGAGCCAAAGCCAAGAGTTGGACGCTTAACCTACTGAGCCACCCAGGCGCCCCCCTCCTTGGGCCTGTTTCTAGACACAGGCTTGAGCTTTGCGTCTGCAGTGTAGGCGCACTCGGAGTAATTTGTGTACATTGACAAAGTCCGGGAAGGTCAGGAGATCTGCCTTCTGGACAAAGAGTTTGTGAATTTGGAAGTTCTTTTGAGTCAGATCCTTAAGTCACATCTGGCCAGTGGTTTCCTGACTTGCAAGAATTGAACCCTGAGAGACGAATGTTTCCATTATGCCCTGAGAGAGGTGTATGTGTAGCTCCCACCCTTCATTCCCGTCACTTCATTCCTGTGGCTGCTCAGGTGTTGCCCCCACCCCCACACCTCCATCACCAGGAACTGGGCCCGGGGGCTGTATCCCAACAGGTGCGGTCTGGACCACAGACTGGGAATGGGAGTTTTCCTTCTGAACCGTGGGGAAGCAGGCTGCTTATCTCACCTGATTCAAATATTTGCATTTTTTTTAGTGTTTATTTATTTTTGAGAGAGAGACAGAGCAAAAGCAGGGGAGGGGCAGAGAGACAGACACAGAATCCGAAGCAGGCTCCAGGCTCTGAGCTGTCAGCACAGAGCCCGACATGGGGCTTGAACCCACTAACCGTGAGATATATGAATATATGGAGTTTTTATATATATATATATTTAGATCTTTTTTTAAATGTTTATTTTTGAGAGAGACAGAACATGAGCAGGGGAGTGGGGGCATAGAGAGAGGGAGACATAGAATCCAAAGCAGGTTCCAGGCTCTGCACCGTCAGCATAGAGCCTGACGCGGGGCTCGAACTCCCGAACCGCAAGATCATGACCTGAGCCGAAGTCGGATGCTTAACCGACTGAGCCACCCAGGCGCCCCTGCGTTTCTTTTCTCATATAAGTTTATATATTGCATATTGCAGCTTTTAACTCCATGTAGTTTCCTTTAGCCATTAGTGATCCTGTTTTGTTTGCGAGAGCAATGAATTTTTAGTTCTTGGACTTTGAAAATGTAGGTTGATTTAAAGATACAACGGGAGGGGGCGCCTGCGTGGCTCAGTCGGTTGAGCGTTCAACTTCGGCTCAGGTCATGATCTCACAGCTCGTGAGTTCGAGCCCCACGCCGGGCTCTGTGCTGACAGCTCAGAGCCTGGAGCCTGTTTCGGATTCCGTGTCTCCCTCTCTCTCTCTCTCTCTCTGCCCCTCCCCCATTCACACTGTCTCTCGCAAAAAAATAAATAAACATTTAAAAAATAAATAAATAAAGATACAATGGGAGTAAGGCAAGGAATTATGAAACCAAGCAGAGTGTCTGTTCCTTTTTAGGCAAAAGAGTCTCAAGATGTGAGATGGGTGTATTTGAGGTTCTCAGGTAGATTTTATGTTTTAGGTCAGCTTTTTATTTGTATGCCCCCAGAGAGCTTTGGAAATTTGAAATCTGTAATATTGTTAAAGTTTAAGGGAAATGAATTCCTATTTTATTTTATTTTTTTTTTAATTTTTTTTTTCAACGTTTATTTATTTTTTTGGGACAGAGACAGACAGAGCATGAACGGGGGAGGGGCAGAGAGAGAGGGAGACACAGAATCGGAAACAGGCTCCAGGCCATCAGCCCAGAGCCTGACGCGGGGCTCGAACTCACGGACCGCGAGATCGTGACCTGGCTGAAGTCCGACGCTTAACCGACTGCGCCACCCAGGCGCCCCATGAATTCCTATTTTAATTGATATGAGGGAAACTACTCAAAAGTTGCATCAATCTTTGATAATCCTAATACATTTAATGGGTGAGGACTAAATCCCTAGTATATTATAATACGCTACTTAATCTTAAAAATACTTTTTAAGTTTATTTATTTTTTTATTTTTATTAAAAAAAATTTTTTTTTTCAACGTTTATTTATTTTTGGGACAGAGAGAGACAGAGCATGAACGGGGGAGGGGCAGAGAGAGAGGGAGACACAGAATCGGAAACAGGCTCCAGGCTCTGAGCCATCAGCCCAGAGCCCGACGCGGGGCTCGAACTCACGGACCGCGAGATCGTGACCTGGCTGAAGTCGGACGCTTAACCGACTGTGCCACCCAGGCGCCCCTTAAGTTTATTTATTTTGAGAGAGCAAACACACAAATGGGAGGGGCGGGGGAGGGGGGAGAGAGAATTAGAAAGTGAGAGAGAATCGCAAGCAGCCTCTGAGCCCAATTCAGGACTCGAACTGACAAACCGTGAGATCGTGACCTGAGCTGAATTTAAGAGTCAGACACTTAACTGACTGAGCCACCCAAGCATCCCCCCCATCTCCCCCCACCAAAGTTTTTTTTTTTTTTTAATTTTAAAGAGCAAAACAAGTTCATTCAAAATAAAGGCTGTTAGAAAAATATGGGGCACCTGACTGGCTCTGTTGATGCATCACGTGATTCTTGATCTCGGGGTTATGAGTTAGAGCCCCATGTTGGGTGTAGAAATTACTTAAAATCTTAAAAAATAAAAATAAAATAACAGTAAAAAAATGTGGTTTATATATATGACTATTTTATTTCATTTTAGTTTTTAGTTTTCATTTTTGAGAGAGACAGAGACTGCATTAGTGGGGGAGGGGTGGGGAGCTAGGGAGAGAGAGAAAATCCCAACCAGGCTCTGCACTGACAGTGTGCAGAGCCCGAAGTGGGGCCTGAACTCACGAACCTTGAGATCATGACCTGAGCCAAAACCAAGAGTCAGACACTTACCCAGCTGAGCCACCCAGGCGTCCCAGTGACTATTTACTTCAGATAATGTATGCATGGGGGGCGCCTGGGTGGCTCAGTTGGTTGACTGACTGACTTCAGCTCAGGTCATGATCTCACGGTTCGTGAGTTCGAGCCCCACATCAGGCTCTCTGCTGGCCGTGTAGAGCCTGCTTCAGATTCTCTGTCTCCCTGTCTCTCTCTATCTCTGCCCCTCACCGCACTCTCTCTCAAAAATAAACAAACATTAAAAAAAAAACAAAAAAAAAAACCTTTAGCTAATGGATGCATGGGTTCATAAAAATCTGGTCCACTCCAGAGCTCTGGCTTCAGCCACCCCCAGAAATAAGCGGTGATCATTTCTGGAGCATCCTGTCTGTGTTTCTTTATATGAAAACAAGCACTCGCACATTCACGTTTTTCTTCCCCACGTTTTCCTCCTTGTAATGAGCAGTAAGATTGGACATCTTTGGGTGTTTGGCTGCTCACGGTTTAAGCCTCCTCCTTCCCTCTTTCTCTTATGCCCCCAACTTGGTCAAGCTGATGAGAAAGTCTGGGGGGTGTCTCTAGAGATGGCAAGAGATTCCAATCACGGAGGCCCCCACCCCTGTGCGAGAATTCTTGCCGCGGCCCCACCTCCCAGCTCCAGGGAACATCAAACCAGATTCTTTTCATTGGTTTCTGAAGCCGTTTCAGAGCTGCTTGAGGGGCCAGCCCTGCCGTCCCCAGAGCCTTGATTATGTGATTTGTAAGCCTTTTCCTCCCATCTTGATGCATGTATGCGTGTACACGGGAACCACATCTCTGCAGGCGACCGTAAGTTTTGTCACCGTGAGCCATGTCCAGACGTGACCCCCATGCTGCGGGCCTGCTTCTCTTGCTCTGACTTGTTCACCAGCTCTGCTGCCCGAAGGCGGCGTGTGCTGTGGGCGCTGGGTGCCAGGAAGCTCGCGCTGTGACCCGTGCTGCCCTGTGGTGTGTTGGTGACCTTCCCCAGCCTCAGCTCTGTGTTCAGCCCACCAGAGGTGGCCGTTCACAGGATCCCTAGGTGTTTGGGAGCAGGGGTGTAGGATTGAGGCCCTCCTTGAAGTGGTCCTGTTCCACGTATTTGCTGGTTTGGATCTGTGTTGGGGGGAAGCTGTGACAGAGGCTGGGTTGGCCTCACATGCCTGGGTGGGGGGCAGAGGGACTATACCCTGTGCAAAAGGAGGGCCCATTGGGTGGTCAGTCCTGAAATAACAGTTAATTAGAGAAAGAGAAGAAAGGGTGAAAGGCAGCCAGTAGATGGGGGCCTGAGTCCACACTCCTTAACCCCAGAGGACTCACCAGGACCTTTAAGGACCTCTGCTGCTTCTGCCCCTCCCTCTACTGCAGCCCAGATCCTGAGCCTCCAGTAAAGGGCATGACGCTCAGGTGCCCCTGTGGCACAGCAAAGGGATTAGTTCCACTTGATTTAAGTCCAGGGTCCTTAAACCCTGTAGGGCAGCCAGTGGTCACGGGAGAGGCTCCTAACCCTGATGCCACTGTTCTCAGGCTCTCTGGAGGAAACGGTGTGTAAATACCAGGACAGAGAGGCCGCCCCCTCCCTCGAAGTATAGCCAGTGATGGGAAAAAACAAGACAGGAGGGAAGCAAAAGAAAAAAGCGTTGAAGCTGATGCAGGCAGCCGGGGACTGAGAACCCAGAGGGGTTTCCGCTGGACCAGCTGAGAGGCTCCCTGGCTGTGCGCAGGATAGAAATCAAATGCCAGCCAGCAGGAAGTGAGAGAGAGTTTATTGAAGGTAGAGAGAGCAGATTCATATGGAGCACTTAGGAGGCTCAGAAAGGAGAAGGAGAAGGAGTCTCATCTTTGTTTAGGGCCTGGGGTTTCTGTTGAGGACGGTGGTCTGGTGTACGTGTCCTCTCGGGTGTCGGGGAACTCGTCCAACGAGGGCGAGTGCTCCTGTGTCCTCCGTAAGTCACTTACACCCTGGAGCCAGGGGTCTCAGCATCATCTGGAGTCAGTGTTCCTGGAAAACGTATATGATGACGCCCCCTGCTGACTCCTTAGATGTTACGTATTTTGCTGGAAAACGCCAAAGATATCATTAATTCCTTGACCTTTACAAAGAGAGCACACGTTTTGGGCACCTGGGTGGCTCAATGGGTTAGGCGTCCAGCTTCGGCTCAGGTCATGATCTTGCGGTGCATGGGTTCGAGCCCCGCATCAGGCTCTGTGCTGACAGCTCGGAGCCTGGAGCCTCCTTCAGATTCTGTGCCTCCCCTCTCTTTCTGTCCCTCCCTCTCTCTCTCTCTCCCCCCCCTTTCCTCTCTCTCTCAAATAAGTAAACATTACAAAAATTATTAAAAAGAACAACAAAAAGAGCATACGTTAAGGTACGTGTAAGGCAGGGATGCGGGCCCTAGCAAGAATAGAAGCAGGAAAAGGAGCAGAGAGAAGAAAAAGAAAACAGCCTTTTTTCCCATGGGGTCCCTTCAGTTGCCCTGTCTCAAAACCCAGCTCTGCAGTTTTACCAGTTGGAAATTCAACATCTGCGAAAAGAATTTACACAACAGGAAAAGATAAAAGTACCCTCCTTGCTGCTTCCGGCCTCCACAGCACAGGTTCCAGATGCATCTTGCCGGCTGCCCTAACGCGCTAACTTAGGAACCTTCAGGCACATAATCGGTACTAGGGCTCACCTTGCAGTTACACCCGGGGACCCCACTAAACTTAAGCAGGGTACCCCTGATCATCTTAAGGGAGTTGCTGACTATGACAGGACAGCTAAGCAAGTCTCCTCTTAACCATGAGAACCATGGTCTTACCTGATTTCCCATGGTTTTAGCGCCCGTTGTTCTTAAATATCTTGCGCTGAGCGGAGCAGGTCTGAACCCAGTGTCTCCAAAAATAAATTTAAATTTTGTGTTTGGCACTTATGGGACCCCACAGATCTTACTGCACCCCTCCCCACCCCGTTAAATTACTTAATCTGACCCACTGTAAACTAAAAAGGGCCTTGAGGGATTGGAAACCATTGGTTAGAAACCACTTAATTTAAAGAAAAAGTAATTATTCCCCTGGTTCTCCTTTTAACAGCCTTATTTGACCTATTCTTAAATCTGCAAGCAATGAATGCCCCCTCAGAATGAATTAGTGCAAACTCAAGGCTGTGTTCCCAGTCCCCACCGTTATGGAAATGACTGACTCCCTTCAGCGACAGATCAGTGTCGTGCAGTCACAGGTTTGGCCACGTCTGTTTTGTTCGGGGCCTGTTTCAACAGTCTGCCAGGTGCGGTTGGCCGTCAAGTAGTGTGATACCAACGACATCCTCCTCTGAAGTCATGTGGGACTTCAAAAATTTTGACAAGAAGAGCTCATGAAAAGGGGACGTGCCGTCACCGTATATACGGTGTGAGGCTTTCGCACCTTGTCTAAGTTCTTAAAAAGAATTCTTGGTAAAGAGGTAACTGTTGTTCAGATTCTTTTGGTGTTGTGGAGGCAACATATTCCTTGTTTAAAATTTTACTTGAGCCCGTTTTTGCTGTTACTTGTAAAATGGCCCATCCTGAATAGGCACCCCTTACAACAAAACAGGAAGATTCTGGACGCCGGTCAAATTGCTGTGCAGCAGACACACCTGTTAGTGCCCTCCAGCGGTTTCACAGCAGAGGCTTCAGTGTCTTCCTCTCGTGCCTCCTGGAGTTCCCTGCGACGGCCTCATGTTGTCCCTAGGTTTTTAATGCGCGAGATGGCCTTAGGCCCCAAACTGTATGCCATCCGTCTTGGCACTGAGCAGCAGTGGCGTCCCCTGTGTTTACAGACTCTTGGGTGATTGTCCAAGAGATGCCCCTCTGTGGTCAAAGAATTCTGGGACTCTCTCGCCTCACAGATACCCACAACATATAAGTCAAAGTAATATGTCTCCGCGTCTACTAAGGCGTCTGTGTAGGTCCTCGCCTGTCCACATCGGCTCCTTATCCACATCAGAGTTCCAGACGCTCCTGCTGGTAACGAAGGCACTCGTTTCACTGCTCAGAGCATACAGTGGCGAGCTCTCACGAAGACACTGAGTGGAAATTTCTGGTCGCGCGCGTCTCGGGGTTTAGGCTTCATAGAGTGCTATCGTAGGTTATTGGAATAAATTCAAAGGAGTTGAATGAACAGTGGCTTCTTTCAGTCATCGGGGGTGAATAGTAGCGCATCTGTCTTCCTCTTTTTTTTCCCCCCTGATAGACTTTTTTTTTTTTTTTAACAGCAATTTTAGGTTTACAGAAAACTTCACCAGGATGTACAGAGTTCCCACATAACCCCCCTGCCTTCATACAGCTTGCCCTGTTTTTTTTATATTTTACATCAGTGTGGTACATTTGTTACATTCGATGAGCCAGTATTAATGCATCGAAGTCCTTGCTTTACAATAGCTGGACACTTTGGGGCGCCTGGGTGGCTCAGTTGGTTAAGCATCCGACTCTTGGTTTCGGCTGAGGTCATGATTTCATGGTTCGTGGGTTCAAGCCCCCCATCGGGCTCTGTGCTGACGGCACGGAGCCTGCTTGGGGTTCTGTCTCCCCCTCTCTCTGCCCTTCCCCTGCTCGCTCTTTCTTTCAAAAATAAACAAACATTGCAATAAGTAGACTCTTTGCGTTACACAGTCTTAGGGCTTTGGCAATGTGCGATGATGTGTGCCGATCGTTTTTGTATCATGTAGTGTATTTTCAGTGCCCTAAACGTCCTTTGTCGTCCATCTGTTTATTCATTCCTTCTTCCCACCCCCAAATCCCTGGCAACCGTAGCTCGTTCACCACCTCCCGCTTTTGTTCCTTCCAGAATTTTGCTGTCCAGAACTGTGCTTGGAATCATACAGTCTGTAGCCTTACCGTATTCTCTGCTTTCCCCTAGCAATGTGACTTTGAGGTTATTCCACGTCTTTTGGCTGGATATCTCATTTCTGGTTATCCCTGAATATTTCATCATATGGATGTTCCATTGATTAATTTTCCATTCATCTGTTGGAGGATATCTTGGTTACCTGTAAGTCTTGGCAACTGTGAATAAAGCTCTTACAGATATTCAGGTGCTGGGTTTTTCTGTTTAAGTTTTTTTTTCAGTGTTTATTTTCGGGAGATAGAGTGGGGGAGTGGCAGAGAGAGGAGGAGACAAAGAATCCAAAGCAGGCTCCAGGCTCTGAGCCTGTCAGCACAGAGCCCGATGTGGGGCTCGAACCCACGAAGCATGGGATCGTGACCTGGGCTGAAGTCAGACGCTCTACCCACTGAGCCACCGAGGCACCTCTAAAGTTTTTTTTTTTTAATATTTGCTTATTTTTGAGAGAGAGAGAGAGAGAGAGAGCATGTAAGAGCAGGGGAAGGGTAGAGAGAGTGGGGGAGAGAATCCCAAGCAGGCTCTGCCCTGTCAGCGCAGAGCCCAGTGCAGGACTCGATCCCATGAACCGTGAGATCATGACCTGAGCCAAAATCAAGAGTTGGATATTTAACCTACTGAGCCACCCAGACGCCCCTCATGTGCACGTTTTTTTATGAATGAGTTTTCAACTCATTTGGGGTAATGGGAAGGATGGTGATTGCTGGATAGTATGGTAAAAAAAAAAAAAAAATAGGTTTATTTTTTTAAGAAACTGCCTGTCTTCCAGAATAGGGATACATTTGCCACTCCCATCAGCAATGAATGAGGGTGGAATGAATGACTAAATGATTTTCTCTCACATCTTTACTATTGTTTGTTTGTTTTTTTTTTTTCAAGGTCTTGAATTTTAGTTATTGTAGTAAGTATCTGGCGGTATCTCATTTTTTTTGATGTTTATTATTTTTTCTGTTTTTAATGTTTACTTATTCTTTTTTTTTTTAATTTTTTTTTTCAACGTTTATTTATTTTTGGGACAGAGAGAGACAGAGCATGAACGGGGGAGGGGCAGAGAGAGAGGGAGACACAGAATCGGAAACAGGCTCCAGGCTCTGAGCCGTCAGCCCAGAGCCCGACGCGGGGCTCGAACTCACGGACCGCGAGATCGTGACCTGGCTGAAGTCGGACGCTTAACCGACTGCGCCACCCAGGCGCCCCGAATGTTTACTTATTCTTGAGAGAGAGCACGCAAGTGGGGGAGAGGCAGAGAGAGAGGGAGACACAGAAACTGAAGCAGGTTCCAGGCTCTGAGCTGTCAGCACAGAGCCTGATGCAGGGCTTGAACCCACAAACCACGAGATCATGACCTGAGCTGAAGTCGGATGCTTAACTGACTGAGCCACCCAGGCACCCCTAATGTTTATTTATTTTTGAGTGAGGAAGCATGAGCAGGGGAGGGACAGAGCGGGGGCAGGGGGGACAGAGGGTCGGAAGTGGGCTCTGTGCTGACAGCAGAGAGCCTGATGCAGGACTTGAACCCACGAACCATGAGATCATGACCTGAGCTGAAATCAAATGCTTAACCTGTTGAGCCACCAAGGCTCCCCTATATCTCATTCTTTTATTTGCATTTTTTTTTTTTAATTTTTGTTTGTTTTTGACAAAGAGAGACCACAATCAGGGGAGGGGCAGAGAGGGAGAGACCCAGAATCTGAAGCAGGTTCCAGGCTCTGAACTGTCAGCACAGAGCCCGATGCAGGGCTCAAACTCACGAACCATGAGATCACGACCTGAAGTCAGACATTCAGCAGAATGAGCCCCCCCGGCGCCCCTTCTCAATTTCTTCTGACGTGGTGTTGAGCATCTTTTTATATACTTAATTAGCATTTATGTATTTTCTTTGGTGAAGTGTGTGTTTGGATCTTTTGCCCATTTTTAATTGAGTTGCTTGTCTTACTGACTTTTAAGAGTTCTTTGGACATTTCGGATACCAGCCCTTTAGCAGAGAAGTGTTTGTAAAGATTTTCTCTCAGTCTGTGGTTTCTGTTTGCCATCTCTTTAACTGTCTTTCACAGAGTGGGTTTTCATTTTAATAAAGCCAAACTTGGTATCTTTTACTTTCATGGATCCTGATTTGGTGTTGGATCTAAAAATAATAATTACCAAACCCTAGGTCTCCTAAATTTTCTCCTGTGCTATCTCCTGGGAATTTTTTAGTCTTGGTTTTCTATAAGATCTATGAATCCATTTTGAGTTAATTTTTGTGAAAGGTGCAAGCTCTGTGTCTAGATTTTTTCACGTGGATTCTACTTTTCCTGGCACTTTTTGTTGAAAAGGCTGTGTTTTATGGGGCTCCTGGGTGGCTCAGTTGGTTAAGCGTCCACCTTCGCTCAGGTCATGATCTCACGGTTTGTGGGTTTGAGCCCCGCCTCAGGCTCCATGCTGACAGCCTGGAGCCTCCTTCAGATTCTGTGTCTCCCGCTCTCTCGGTCCCTCCCCTGCTCACACTCAGTGTGTGTGTGTCTCTCTCTCTCAAAAATAAACATTAAAAAAAAATTTTTTTTTAAACTCTTTAAGAAAAAAAAATTACAGTGATTATTTTTTTTTTTATAATTTTTTTTTTTCGTTTATTTATTTTTGGGACAGAGAGAGACAGAGCATGAACGGGGGAGGGGCAGAGAGAGAGGGAGACACAGAATCGGAAACAGGCTCCAGGCTCCGAGCCATCAGCCCAGAGCCCGACGCGGGGCTCGAACTGATGGACCGCGAGATCGTGACCTGGCTGAAGTTGGACGCTTAACCGACTGTGCCACCCAGGCGCCCCTAAAGTGATTATTGATAGGGGTGCCTGGGTGCCTCAGTCGGTTAAGCGTCTGACTCTTCATTTTGGCTCAGTTCATGATCTCATGGTTTGTGAGTTTGAGCCCCTCGTCGGGCTCCATGCTGATGGTTTGGAGCCTGCTCGGGATTCTCTCTTTCTCCCTCGCTCTCTCTCTCTGTCCCTCCCCCATGCACACTTGTCCCCCCCACACACACTTAAAAAAATAAAGTGACTATTGATATCATTGGATTAATATATACCATAGTTATCTATCAGATGAAGTTCTTTTTTTTTTTTTCAGGTGAAGAATTTTTAAAATTTACTCCTTCTGAAATGCCCTCCCTTTCTTCATCATTTTCCTGCTTTTTGAAGAAGTTTCTTTCACATTTTTTTTTTTTGCAAAGCAGGTATACTGGTGGAAAATTCCCTCCATTTTTGTTTGTCTCAGAAAGTCTTTATTTCTCCCTCACCCTTGAAGAATAATTTTGTTCGACACAGAATTCTGGGCACATCGTTTTTCTCTGTCAACCCTTTAAAATATTTCATTCCACTCTCTTCTTGCTTGCATGGTTTTTTTTTTTGGGGGGGAGGGGGATGAGTATAAATTAATTCTTTGTTTCTCTATATCTGAGGTGTGTTTTTCCCTCTGGTTTCTTTCAAGATGAAGTGTCTTAGTATGCTATGGGATTTTTTGTTTTATTTGTTTGAAGGCAGACCTCATATGCTGAGAAGGAACTGAGGCAAATAGGCCTTTCAAAAGAAATAAATAAGAGGAGGCCTTTAGTGTGATGTTTTACGTTTATCTGGCTAAGGGTTTGTGAGAAATAAGGCCACCGACCCGATCAGAGGAGGGACGTGGAGAGTCGGAGCACAGCGGATCGAGGTTTTCTTCGACCTTCTTGCAGGAGCGGGTGTCTTGATGGACAGGCATGCTCGGGGCAGTTACAGCAGACAGTTTATCTCCAGGGTGCGTGTCCCTCCCCTGATTCTTCACTGGCTGAAGCCAGAGCCTTACCCGGACGTCGCCTGTGCCCACGCGAGGCAGAAAGTAGTCTGATTGGGGGACAACAGCCGGGTGCCTCAGTCGGTTGAGCGTCCGACTCTTGATTTCAGTTCGGGTCATGATCTCCTGGTTCGTGGGATCGGCCCCCACGTCGGGCTCTGCGCTGACAGCGTGGAGCCTGCTAGGGATTCTCTCTCTCTCTCTCTCTCTCTCTCTCTCTCTCTCTCGCCCTCCCCCACTTTCTCTTTCGTGCGCACGCTCTCTCTCTCTCAAAATAAATAAACATTAAAAAAAAAAAAAGTAGTCTGGGGCGCCTGGATGGCTCAGGCGGTTGGGCAGCTGACCCCAGCTCAGGTCATGATCTCACGGTCTGTGGGTTCAAGCCCCGTGTCGGGCTAAATGCTGACCACCTGGAGCCTGCTTCAGATCCTGTGTCTCCCTCTCTCTCTGCCCCTACCCCCACTCTCTCTCAAAAATGAATAAACATTAAAAAACAAAAAAAAAATTTTTTTAAAGTAGTCTAATTGGAACAAATGTACATTTCCTGAGGTGATGCAGAGACTTTCAGTCCCCCCTTTGTTCTTTGGCTCATGCTCATTTCAGAGCCCACCAAAATAAGCCTGCAAAATAGAGCGGGGAAGAAAAACCAGGAGGTGAAATGTCCAAGGATTCGGGACTCCATTATGGGGGGGGGGGGGTCATATATATTTCCAGTAGGTTGTAAACATGTTAACTAGACAGCACAGCTTTTGTTTTGGTATTTCTGAAGGTGGATCCTCTCCCTTACTTCTCACAGGCTTAGTCTCTATTGTGATTTGTTGTACCTGTGGCAGAAACTAAAACTTCTCGGGCGTCCTTTCTTTTGTCACCCCTGTCATCTGTGGGGTTCTCCAGAAGCTTCTCAAATGAGGGCTGGAATGTGCAGCTCTTTTCCGCGTATTAGTAAACAGGAGCCCGGCTGCTGCCGAGGTAAGTGTGGGCGGAGGGGAAAGCATCCTGCAGTCGTAGGATTTAGTCTCAGTCTTTCGTGAGCACGGGACCCCCCTGGGCTGTCCCCTTCTTCCTCACAGATACAGGGAAGATATTTGGTCTTTGTCCGTGGTTCCTGGCCAAGATCTCCCGAGCCTTTGGAATTTCCTGAGTGATAAGGGTGATGGAGCAGTCTTCTGTTCTAGGAGCCCGCCCAGAAATGCCTCCGATGGCTTCAGGATGGGGATTGGACACCAGAAACACGGGGCCTTGATTGGAGGCTTAGAATGTTCAGCTCCACTTCCCAGGCTCTGGAGAGGGAAGAGGGGCTGGAGATTGAGTTCATCACCAAAGGCTTTGAGTTCATCACTTGTGCCTACATAATGAAACTTCTGTCAGAAGCCTTAAAGGGGGCGATGCCCCTGGGTGGCTCAGTGGGTTAAGCGTCTGACTTTAGCGCAGGTCGTGATCTCATGGCTCAGGAGTTCGAGCCCCATGTCGGGTTCTGGCCTGACAGCTTAGAGCCTGGAGCCTGCTTCGGACTCTGTGTCTCCCTCTCTCTCTCTGCCCCTCTCCCACTTGCTCATGCTATCTCTCAATAAACATTAAAAAATTTAAAAATTAAAAAAAAAAAAGAAAAGGTACACTGGTGTATCTGTTGGAATACATTTTGCTTCATTATTCTATTGATAAGTCCTTCACATCTTTCCATACCAAGACACGTCACCCTTTGCTTTTAAACAGTGACTATGTGGGGCACCTGGGTGGCTCAGTCTGTTAAATGTCCAACTTCGGCTCAGGTCATGATCTCACGGTTTGTGGGTTCAAGCCCCACATGGGGCTCTGTGCTGACAGCTCAGAGCCTAGAGCCTGCTTCACATTCTGTCTCCTCCTCTCTCTGCCCCTGCCCCACTCATGCTCTGTCTCTCTCTCAAAAAAGAAACATTAAAATAAGCAAAAGGTAAGTATATAACCAATTCTTTCTCTTTTTTTAAATTGTTTGTAGCGTTTATTCATTTTTGAGAGAGAGGCACAGAGCGTGCGCTGGGGAGGAGCACAGAGGAGGAGACACAGAATCCGAAGCAGGCTCCAAGCTGTCAGCAATAGAGCCCGACGCGGGGCTCGAACCCACGAACCGTGAGATCACGACCTGAGCTGATGTCGGACGCTTAACCCACTGAGCCAGGCGCCCCACCAATTCTTTCAAAATAGACCCTTGTTACCAGTTTTGGCTGCCAAAAATCTGTGAACTAGTACTCAGATTTCCACCTTACAGGGTAAAAAAAAAAAAAAAAAAAAAAAAGAAAAAACCTACTTCTCCAAACTTAATTCTTTAAATTTTTATCATTAAATATGTTCAGAAAATAATGTGCCTGATGCCTTATCAGAAGACTTTGTGGTAATAACAGTATAAACATGTTTGTGATCATTAAGATTTATAAGTGGGCATTGAGCAGTTGTCAGCCTCCCAATGTTCCTGACCTGACTCCTCTCCATCCGACACCACATGTGACCTCTGTCTGGATTCTTTATTCTTCAAAACCTTTACCATCTGTTCCCCGCCCCCACTAAACAGTGTTCTTTTAGTTTTAACTTTAAAAAATATTTTTAATATTTATTTTTGAGAGAGACATTTTTTCGCATATGGTCTTTCATCTTCTGTTAAATATGTTTTGATTATTTTCTCCTTTTTTAAACTATATGTTGAGTCTTACTCTGCACACTAACCTCTTTAATGTTGCATGTATTACAGATATTTTCTTCTATCTTGTGTTTTTTGATTTCCTTAGTTTATATATGAGTTGTTCAGTCTCTCGTTTAGACCTTTTTAAATTGTTTTTAATGTTTATTTATTTTTGAGAGAGAGGGAGAGAGCACAAGCAGGGGAGGGGCAGAGACAGAGGGAGCCACAGAATCTGAAGCAGGCTCCAGGCTCCGAGCTGTCAGCACAGAGCCCGAGGCGGGGCTCGAACTCACGGACCGTGAGATCATGACTCGAGCCGAAGTCAGACACTTAGCCGAATGAGCCACCCAGGCGCCCCCGTCTCGTTTTAGATGTTACTCTTTCCCTTATCTGAGAAAATTCTCCCTATTTTTGGATCAATAAAGTATTTATCTATGGCTTCTGCAAGTGCCTTGGTTTTATCTTTCACATTTAAGTCTACAGTGAATTGGCTATTTTCCACGGGATAGGAGGGAATATAATGCGCTTTTCCAGTTAGGTGACAATTTGTCTTTGCCCCATGTATTAAAGGGCTTCAGATGTCTGCCAGTGCTCCACAGTGCCTGATCCGCCCTTGACCAGCTTTCGATATTTAATGCTGGTCCACGAAAGACCCTTTTCCTTTCTCTCGGTCTGTTTTTCTTTCTGCTAATGCTATGTTGTCTGGAATACTGTGATTTGAAAATCTTTGATGTATATTCGGCAAGCCGCCACTTTGTTCTTTGGAAGACCTTGACCATTTTTGGACATTTGTTTTTCCTTTTAGGTTTGGAGGTCTAATAAAAAGTCTGTTTTGGGGCGCCTGGGTGGCGCAGTCGGTTAAGCGTCCGACTTCAGCCAGGTCACGATCTCGCGGTCCGTGAGTTGGAGCCCCGCGTCGGGCTCTGGGCTGATGGCTCAGAGCCTGGAGCCTGTTTCCGATTCTGTGTCTCCCTCTCTCTCTGCCCCTCCCCCGTTCATGCTCTGTCTCTCTCTGTCCCCAAAATAAATAAACGTTAAAAAAAAAAAAAAAAAAAAAGTCTGTTTTGGGGATTGTTGGAATTTAATAAAGATACATTTTGGGAGAGAAAACATCTTAAGAAGTGGAGTTATTTCTAAGAACATGTACCATATTTTCACTTTTTTTCATTCTTCTTTGTTCGAGAAAAATGTACATCTTTTTCCATTAGGACTATTAAATATCATTCATTAGTCTTGTTTAGTGTTCAGCTAAATTTGTCCTGGAGGGGGATGCCCCACTGGCTCAGTCAGTAGAGCCTGTGATGCTTTTTTTTTTAAACTTATTTTTAATGTTTATTTTTGAGAGAGAGAGAGAAAGTGTGAGCAGGGGAGGGACAGACAGACACAGAATCCAAAGCAGGCTCCAGGCTCTGAGCTGTCAGCACAGAGCCCCATGCAGGGCTCGAACCCACAAGCTGTGAGATCATGACCTGAGCCAAAGTCGGACACCCAACCGACTGAGCCACCCAGGCGCCCCTGGTGCCTGGGACTCTTGATCTCTGGGTCATGAGTTGGAGCCCCCGTTGGGTGTAGAGATGGCTTAAAAATACACACACACACACACACACACACACACACACACACACACCTTAAAAAATATAAATAAATTTGTTTTGGAGGAAACCACATGCAAGCTTCAAGGAGATGTTATCTCCTACTGTAATCCATAGGATGGGCTCACTTCCCCAAGCAACAAGTTGTAACAACACATGTAAAATACTGTCTTCCAGGGAAGTTCATTCGGGACTCCGTGCCTAGATCCCATAGGCCCCCTCTACTGCGCATAACAAAAGTTTGGACTCTCAGAACGAGCACAAGAGTTTGGGATACGTCATAATCTTTGCCTAAACAGTTTGGGCACACTGAGTCACTCTCATCAGGTTGGGGAGGTCCCTCCTATATCTTGGCTCCCAGATACCAATGAAGGAAGGACCGACACCGCGAGCAGGCATTTGTAAGGATCCGCCGTCTCAGACCTGCTAATAACGTTAACTCTCTTCCACATGCGAGGTACTAGGACGCTTTTATGAGCCAGCGCTGCAGAGTAATTGGAGCCAATCCAAGTAATTGAGCCAATCCAAGTAGTTCCTTTTACTCCGTGGATCTCGCAAGAAGTGTGGATTTCCTGTTGTCTTTTCTTAACCAAATGGGTGAAATCTACCATCCAAATTACCGTATGGGAGCCATTTCTCTATCACCTGCACGTAGACCTCAGTGAGTTAATGATCTTGTTCAGAGACCAGCCTTTAGGGGAATTGTGTAGCTGAGGGATATCTGTGCCCAGAGGTTAGGCTGGCATGCCCCTGGTCCCCACACGAGGGGTCAGAAGTGCAGGAAATGGAAGGGCAGCCTCTAGGGCAACTGGTTGAATATCACTGCCTCCTGAGATCAGAGAAGGGAACCTCTGTGTTCTTTTGGGAGAAAACACTGACGGGGCTCCTGGGTGGCTCAGTTGGGTAAGCGTCTGACTCTTGGTTTCGGCTCAAGTCATGATCTCCTGGTTCGTGAGTTTGAGCCCCGCGTCAGACTCTGCACTGACCGCGTGGAGCCTACTTGAAATTCCGTCTCTCCCTGTCTCTCTCCGCCTCTTCCCTGCTCATGCTCTCTCTCAATGTAAATAAATTTATTTAAAAAAAAAAAAAAACAACAACAACACACTGCTGAACCTTTTGTGTGTCTCATGATGATGAGTGCATTGACCGTCAAACCACTGTGGCTTTCAAGTGAACTTTCTCGCAGATTGCAATGTTTATCCAGTTCCTCAAGCTCAGCAGGGCCTGAGGTACGCTGTTAGGGTTCTGCCGAGCATCCTGTCATCTCAGCGTATGTGCATACACGTGCTTAAAAGTTGGCGAGAAGCGGCTCCGAGGCCCTTGCGTAGAGAGGTTTTGTGGGGTTCGGAGTTGTGATGCCTTCCTTTTCATACATAAGCTGTAATATCTGAATGACATCCTCACCCCGTGAAATGGGACGGATAGGAGGGAATGAGTGAATCTCTGACAGATATTTTTATAGACAGATGAAAACGAACACTTCTCTGCCAGGATATTTTCATTCAGCCAGCTGCGTCAGACTATTCCTGATGGCCTGGAGTACTTGGGGACAATATGGCTAGCTGGTCCTAGTTACCAATTGGATTCCCACAGGCCTTCTGGCCTTTCATGGTTGGCAGTGGAAAGAGAAGCAGAAGCTCTCAGGGCGCCTGAGTGGCTCAGTCGGTTAAGCATCCGATGTCGGCTCAGGTCACGATCTCACGGTCCGGGGGTTCGAGCCCCGCGTCGGGCTCTGTGCTGACAGCCTGGAGCCTGCTTCGGATTCTGTGTCTCCCTCTGTCTCTCTGCCTCTCCCCTGCACGTCCTCTCTCTCTCTCTCGCTCTCTCTCAAAAATAAACATTAAAAAGAATTTTTTAAAGAAGCAAAAGCTCTCAATGTTTCACTGTGTTTTTATTCATTGAAACGACGTGGCTGTGCCCCTCTGCTTCATGGAGTGTTGTGTGACATGGTGGGTAATTAAGAAGGAGGCGAGCTTTTTCTCACAAGGAATTGGTGGCCTTACAATGGAAATGTTTCTTTCATTTGCATAGTATTTCCTTTCCCAACGTGCTTGGGACTCTACCATTAGAAGGCAATGAGACTGGAAGTGAACGTAGTAAACGTAGTAGAAGGAATAATTCTTTTAAAAAAAGTTTTATCTATTTATTTTGAGAGAGGAGCATGAGCCCACGAGCAAGGGAGCAAGCAGGCTGTGCGCTGACGCGGTGCTCGATCTCAGGAACCGCGAGATCCTGACCTGAGCCGAAATCAAGAGTCGACGCTTCACCGACTGAGCCACCCAGGCGCCCCCAAAGTAGAGAGAATTTCCGTGTATTCATGACCCTACCAAATTTTTGAGGAGATGATTGTGTAGAGAGAGTGGGAATTCTGATGACCGAGTCATAGAGTATTTTGAGATCACAGAATCATGTGAACTTCTTATGAATTGACTATAGATTCCTAGCGCTGTCTCATCCATCCTCCTCCACACGTATGTGGGATGTTTTAGGACGCAGTGGCCTTTGAGGATGTGGCTGTAAACTTCACCCTGGAGGAATGGGCTCTGTTGGATCCTTCACAGAAGAAACTCTACAGAGATGTGATGCGGGAAACCTTGAGGAACCTGGCCTCAGTAGGTAAGGATGACAGCTCACTTTCCCCCCGTCAGTTAGAGGACGCGTGTTTCTTGCCCATCAGTGCTCTTTGGTTTGGAACGGGGCAAAGGAGTCCTTTGGCAAATCAGGCATGGGCAGAGCTCATCATGGACTTGTGATAATTCTTCTATAATTTATTGGTTTTTTTTTCTGGGTTTGCATTGTAGGGAAAAAGTGGAAAGACCATAACATTGATGATCAGTACAAAAACCAGGGAAGAAATCTAAGGTAACTTGCACTCACGGTGGAAAGGAGCATCCAAAGGAATCTTTGTATGTTGCCAAGAATTGAAAAGCAAGCAGACATGGGGCGCCTGGGTGGCTCAGTTGGTTAAGCATCCGACTTCAGCTCAGGTCATGATCTCATGGTTCGTGGGTTTGAGCCCCACGTCAGGCTCTGTGCTATTAGCCTAGAGCCTGGAGCCTGCTCTTGATTCTGTGTCTGCCTTTCTGTGCCTCCCCTGCTCGCACTCTCTCTCTCTGTCTCTCTCAAAAATAAACATTAAAAAAAAAAAAAAAAAAGCAGACACAAGACAGCCCAGCTTCAGATGTAGGTTTTCCTAGAAAATTTTCACCAAAGTGTTCAGTGTTTGCAAAAGAGTTCGTTTGTAAATAGTATTCAGAAACTCCATATATGACTCTCACTACTTTCACGGAAGAGTTTTGGTCGAGCAGAATGTTTCAAACAGTTCATACAAGACAGAAAAACCTACCCTTTTCCTATGAATTGTAACAATGTAATCCTAGTATTTACTAATAGGTAGGAAGTCACAAATCAATAATACACTTCTGGATTTTTTTTTTTTTTTCAGGAGTCCTATGGTAGAGAGGCTCCATCAGAGTAAAGAAGGTGGTCAGTGTGGAGGAAACTTCAGCCTTATTCCGCATCTTAATCTGAACAAGAAAACTTCTACCGAGGTAAAACCGTGGGAGTGCAGCGCGTGTGGAAAAGTCTTTATGCGCCATTCGTCCCTTAATAGGCATAAGAGATCTCACGCTTCGCCAAAGCCATACAAGTATCAGGAGTATGGAAAAAAGCCTTATAAATGTAAAGAGTGTGGAAAAGCTTTCAGTTATCTCCAGCCTTTTCAAAAACATGAAAGAAACCACAGCGTAGAGAAATCTTACAAATGTAAGGAATGTGGGAAATCCTTTCGATACCGCCAGTCTGTTCGAAAACACGAAAGGACTCACACCGGGGAGAAACCCTATCAGTGTAAACAGTGTGGAAAGGCCTTTAGATATCATCAGACCTTTCAGACACATGAAAGGACGCACACGGGGGAGCAGCCCTATCAGTGCAAGCAGTGCGGGAAAGCCCTCAGCTGTCCCAGCTCCTTTCGCAGTCATGAAAGGACTCACACGGGAGAGAAACCGTACGAATGTAAAAAGTGTAGTAAAGCCTTCAGTTGTCCCAGCTCCCTTCGAAAACATGAGAGAACTCACACCGGAGAGAAACCCTACGACTGTAAGGAATGCGGGAAAGCCTTCATTTCTCTCGGGAGCTTCCAAAGACACATGATCACGCACACTGGAGTCGGACCTTATAAATGTAAGGAGTGCGGGAAGGCATTCAGCTGTCCCAGTTCGTATCGGATACATGAAAGATCTCACACCGGAGAGAAACCCTACGAGTGTAAGCAGTGTGGTAGAGCCTTCAGTTGTTCCAGTTCCTTCCGAACACACGAAAGGACTCACACTGGCGAGAAACCCTACCAGTGTAAAGAATGCGGAAAAGCCTTCCATTGGCTCACCACGTTTCAAGTGCATGTGAGAACTCACACTGGAGAGAAGCCCTATATATGTAAGCTGTGCGGGAAAGCCCTCAGTTGTCCCACGTCCTTCCGAAGACACGAAAGGACTCACACCGCGGAGAAGCCCTATGAATGTAAACAGTGTGGGAAGACCTTCAGCTCTCCTCTAGGCTTGCAAATACACGGGAGAACTCACACTGGCGAGAAACCCTATAAATGTGAGGAATGTGGGAAGGCCTTCGTCTCCCTCACCAGTTTTCGCAGACATATGATGACACACACTGGAGACGGACCTTATAAATGTAAGGAGTGTGGGAAAGCCTTCAATTGTCCCAGCTCCTTCCGGATACACGAAAGAACTCACACGGGAGAGAAACCCTATGAATGTAAAATATGCAGTAAAGCCTTCAGTTGCTCAAGTTATGTTCAGGTACATGAAAGAACTCACACGGGAGAGAAACCCTATGAATGTAAGGAATGCGGGAAAGCCTTCATTTATCGCACAACCTTCCGAGGACACATGAGAGTGCACACTGGAGAGAAACCTTATAAATGTAAAGAATGTGGGAAAGCCTTCAGTCGACCCAGTTCGTTTAGAAGCCATGAAAGAATTCACACTGGAGAGAAACTTCTTGAATGTAAACACTGTGGGAAAGCCTTCAATTGGCCCACATCCTTACATAAACACGTGATGAGAATGCACACAAGATAGGTAAATTGTTAACTGAAAAGTACAGGAGAGCGTTCAGTCTTAACAAACACAGAGTCGTGTAAAAACACCACTGGAGAAAAATGACATAAACGTAAGAAACATGGGAAAGTCTGATGCACAAAGACAGTACTCCAGAGAATTCACCACGTGAAAGAAATGCTTCAGAAGTTGAAGATAATGAATTTGGTTCTGAAACTCAGTCTCTGGACTATAGCTTCTGGTTGTTGCTTTTCAGCTGAACGTTGAGTTGAGACAATTCTGTGAGCATTGTTTAAGCAATAGTACGGAAGCTTAGTAAGTAGTCTTTTTCCTGAAATCAGTTTGTAAACGTTTTGTCTTTCCATTTTCAAGTCTATTGGATCTATGGGTGAGTTACGGTGTATTTGTAATATGTAAGTACTAATTTTTATATAATTTCTTAACTGTTCTGAACGTGAAGGGGCTATGGTATAATGACATTTTGGTACTTGTTGGGATTTTCTCATGGACCTCCCGTCACAGGTACTGGATATTCCTTGTCTCTTATAAATATTCCTCCTTTCATATGTGAAATGGTTTCTGTTTTTTTTTGTTGTTGTTGTTGTTGTTTTAATCCAAAGAGTCTTTTCTTTCCTGGTTAATAAATTGTAGGCATCAATTTGTAAGTATGCAGAGTTTATCATAGGGTATAATCTCATTGGAATCGCTGTTTACGTCTTTTCCCTTGACTCTGTTATTTCTCCCAACTGTGATTTGGAGATTATACTTAAAGAGACCAAAAAAAAAAAAAAAAAAAAAAAAAGTAGCATTGGAGATAGCACTCCTGGAATGCGTTAGGTCAACATGGGTAATGTTGTGACCTAATTTTCTAGAATCTGCTCTCTTTATAGTTTCATGTTAGAATTCACCGGTAGCCTCACTTGCATGAGAGCTGGAAGGCAAAAAGGAAGCAGGCCTTAGTTTTTGGAATCACGGTACAGACAGTGATCGATACCATAGGAATTTTGCCTACACCTTCCAGCCCGTTTTGCTGATTCTTTGCCCTGCCCGTCAAGAGTATCTTCAGTACCACCGTCAGCTACTTGACTTCCATTTTCTCAGAGCTGTAGCTTTCCACAGATGCCGCCACGAGGCCTACGACCTGGCAGAGGTTGATGCCACTTGGATTTTCCCGCAAGCCATCACGTGTCCACCAGACCATCATGGTTGAGAATGTTCTTTAAAGCGCTGACTTCCCTCTTCTCTGGATTGTATTTGTATAGGGTCTAATTGGTGTAGTAAACCCCTTGTTCTGTTAATACTCCTAATTACTGTGTGTTCCTGATTTCCCCAGTACAGCTACAACAGGCAGCCAAGAGGAACCCCATGGTAACTTATTCCTCTACCGCATTGTGCAGTGACTTCTGTGAAAATAAGCCTTTTCGTGTGAAAATAAGCACCTTCTCCTTATCAGGCAGATTGTGGGTGTTTCTGATTACTCACATCTGAACATAAGTCTTCGGTATATTTTCAATTATGTTTTTATGTGATTTAAAACATTTTCTAAAGCTCAAACCACTGTTTCTGTCCATGGTCCTTAAAATTTTTTTATTAACTGTTGGATATTAACAAATGTTATCTTCTCCATTTCCTGATAGGATATATTAAAACGTCCCATTGAGATTGTGGCTTTTCAAGTCAACCTGTAATTTTGTCAGCATTATGCATTCCGAGGGTCATCGTGTGCAGACGAGTTCAGATATTTTTTCCTCCAATTTTGTTTTTTATTCTGTAGTCGTAATTTTTGTAATTAAATTTCTCGTCCTCCGTTATTCATTCCAAAAGTTTGCATCATGGTTTTGTCAGTGCCTTCTTGCCAAAGACTGCCAGGGTGACATCTGTGGTCAAAGAGAGAGAGGTGGAATGAATTGTAGTGATAAAGATGACCACAAACCACAAATAACAACGGGATTATGTTGGGGCGCCTGGCTGGTTCAGTCAGCGGAGCATGCGACTCTTGGTCTCGGGGTTGTGAGCTCGAGCCTCACGTTAGGTGTAGAGATTACTTTAAAAAAAATAAAATCTTCTAAAAAAAACGGTGGAGTCAATCAATGCGAAGGTGCTCAAATGGTCTAGGATTTGGACTTGTGAAACTCTTACAGAAATTAATACAATTAAAAGCAGATATTTTTACAGGGGAATTGAGAACAAAGCACACCCACAGACCGAGGGAAGACCCTTGCCCAGAAAAGGCCTTCATGCTGGGCTGAAGAGGCAGTCTTTTCTTTGCGTGGAGCCAGTCTGCACAGAGGTGATGTGGCTGTTTTATCAAATGCCCAAGTTTCCACAAAAGATGATGAGGCATACAAAGAAACTTGGAAACCTGGCCCACTAAAATCAAACCCTCAATCTCCAGAAACCAAGCCTAACAAAACACAGGCCTCAGACTTTAGTAGACAAAGAATTTAAAATAATACGCCTAAAGAGCTTAAAAGGAAAATAAAGTCCAAAGAACAATGGATGAAGAAGTTGAGAATATCAAAGAGAAATCATTTTTAAAAATCTGGAGCTGGGGCGCCTGGGTGGCGCAGTCGGTTGAGCGTCCGACTTCAGCCAGGTCACGATCTCGCGGTCCGTGAGTTCGAGCCCCGCGTCAGGCTCTGTGCTGACGGCTCGGAGCCTGGAGCCTGCTTGGGATTCTGTGTCTCCCTCTCTCTCTGCCCCTCCCCCATTCATGCTCTGTCTCTCTCTGTCCCAAAAATAAAATAAAACGTTGAAAAAAAAAATTAAAAAAAAATTTAAAAAGAAAAATAAATAAAAATAAAAATCTGGAGCCCAAGGCACCTGGGGGACTCCGTCGGTTGAGCATCCAACTTCACCTCAGTTAGAGTCCCGCATCGGGCTCACTGCTGTCAGCACGCAGCTTGCTTCGGATGCTTTGTCCCCTTCTCTTTGTCCCCTGCTCACGCTCTCTCAAAAATAAGCCTTGGGGCGCTTGGGTGGCTCAGTCATTTAAGCATCCGACTTCCACTCAGGTCACGATCTCACAGTTTGTGAGTTCGAGCCCCACCTCGGGCTCGCTGCTATCAGCACAGCTCCCAGAGCCTGCTTCGGATCCTCTGACCCCCCGCCCGCCCCCCCGACCCCCCGCCTCTGCCACTCCCCTGCTTGTACTCTGTCTCTTAAAAGTAAACATTAAAAAATAAATAAACCTTTAAAAAAAAATAAAATAAAATTCTGGAGCTGAAATCTACAAGAACTGAGTTGAAAGAATTCGCCAGAGGGGTCAAAAGCAAACTTGAACAAGCAGCAGAAACAATCTGCAGAGTTGAAAACAGGTCGTTTGAAATTTGAGTCTGGGGAGCAAAGAAAAAAAGAATAAAGGAAACTAAACTAAGCCAAGGAACTTAAGGGATACCATTAAACCAACCAATATGCACGATATGGGAGTCCCAGAAAAGAGTGAAAGAAGAGAAGGGGTCAGAGAATTTGTTTGCAGCAATAATAGTGGAATATCCTCCTTTCTCTGTCTGGTGGTCCCATTATGCATATTTGTGCACTCAGTATTCCACGTTTTCCAGCAGCTCTATTCAGTTTTCTTCACCCTCCTCTGCTCTTTAGATTGCATAATCTTTATTCATCTGTAACTTCTCACTGTTGATATTCTTTAATGTGATGTCATCATCATACCCTCCCTTACTCCCTTAAATATGGTTTCCCTTAGATCTTTGAGCATATTTATAATGGGTGCCCCGAAGTCTTTGTTAAACCTATCATCTGTCTAGACCCTCTCACAGGCAGTTTCTGCTGTCTGCCTTTTTTTCTGTCTGTAAGTCCATCCTTTCCGGGTTTTTGCACGTATTCTACGTTTTCAGTTGAAAATTGGACATTCTAGATTATTGACTTTTCGGGGCTGCTTGTGGTTTGCTTGTTGATGTGGTCAGTGATTAGCTGACATTTTGGTGACATCTGTTTTTTTCCCCACATATGAGCCTCTGACGTTCCTCTTGTCACAAGAGCTTGCTTCCAGTCACAATGGGATGGCTGGTTTGGGCAGGGATCTCACTGAGTCTTTCCCTGATCACACGTTACGGCAGGCCGGTTGCTTTGTTGTTTTTGACACTGAGACATGAATTGCTCCAGAGTCTGATCCAATTTCACTCCTGCCCCCTTGTAGAGGTAGTTTTCGAGGCCAGGGTTTGAGGTTTGCTCTAACCCTAAGAGGGCTTTCCTATCTCGCTCTTCCCCTGGTTCTCTGGTAAACTAGCTGGCCTACTTGTTTCATATATATGCATAGATTTTTAACTTTTTTTAAATTTTTTAATGTTTATTTTAGAGAGAGGGAGACACAGAATCCGAAGCAGGCTCCAGGCTCTGAGCTGTCAGCACAGAGCCCCACACGGGGCTCGAACGCACAAACCGTGAGATCATGACCTGAGCCAAAGTCAGACATTTAACTAGCTGAGCCACCAAGATGCCCCTAATGTTTATTTTTGAAAGAGAGAGAGACAGAGTGGAGGGAGAGACAGGGCAGAGGGAGAGGGAGACACAGAATCTGAAGCAGGCTCCAGGAGCCAAGCCGTGCTCACTCTGAGGTTTTATTGAGTAAATGTTCCTTTGTTACACACCCTCATGACACTTTCCCAGAGCCTTAAAAGGATTGGGTTTTTAAAGCGGCTCATCATTTATATTTGTTTTGCTGGGGAGAGGATTCCACAGAGCTAGCCATTGCAGAATATGCTGTCATTGCAGAATAGTATTTTTTTCTTTGGATGCTGTGGTGAATGGAACATTCTTAATTTCAGTTCTGGATTTTTCATTACTAGTAGTTAGCAATACATTTAAAAAAAAATGTTTATTTTTGAGAGAGAAAGAGAAAGCACAAGCAAGGGAGGGGCAGAGAGAAAGAGGGAGACACAGAATCCAAAGCAGGCTCTGAGCTGTCAGCGCAGAGCCCGATGCGGGGCTCCAATTAACGAACTGCGAGATCATGACCTGAGCTGAAGTCAGATGCTCGGGGCGCCTGGGTGGCGCAGTCGGTTAAGCGTCTGACTTCAGCCAGGTCACGATCTCGCGGTCCGTGAGTTCGAGCCCCGCGTCGGGCTCTGGGCTGATGGCTCAGAGCCTGGAGCCTGTTTCCGATTCTGTGTCTCCCTCTCTCTCTGCCCCTCCCCCGTTCATGCTCTGTCTCTCTCTGTCCCAAAAAATAAATAAACGTTGAAAAAAAAAAAAAAAATGAAGTCAGATGCTCAACCGACTGAGCCACCCAGGTGCCCTGTTTCGATGGTTATTTTTACAGACGAGATTGTGTCATCTGCAAATAAAGAGTTTTGCTTCTTTCTAACCTTTGTTCCTTTAAGTTCCCTCCTTGCCTTGCATTAGCTTGGTGTTCCAGGACAGTTTTGAATAGAAGTCGTGGGAGAGAGTACTTGTTTTGTTTCCAGTCCCAGGAGGAATGCATTCAGTCTTACACCCCTAAGTAGGATGCTACCTGTAGGTTTTTCATGTTTCATCAGATTGACGTTTCCTTCTAATGTTCTGTTTTGTTTTGTTTTTTTTTTTTTGAGAGAGAAAGAGAGCGAGCAGGGGAGGGGCAGAGAGAGAGGGAGACACAAAATCCCAAGCAGGCTCCAGGCTCTGAGCTGTCAGCACAGCTGACACACGGGGCCCCCCACACGGGGCTGGAACTCACAAACCGCGAGATCCTGACCGGACCCAAAGTCAGACACCTAACCAACTGAGCCACCCAGGTGCCCCTGAAATTTCCTTCTAGATATCATCTGATGAGAAGTTGTAGAGTGAATGGATGTTGGATTTTTCTCATTTTCTTTTCCTCTGGGGATTATTATATACTTTCTCTTTAGTCTTTTAATATCTTACGTTGGTTTTCAGATGTTAAGTCCACCCTTGCCTTCTTGGAAAATCTTCACTTAGCTATACTGTATAAACCTTTATATGTATTGCCATATTTCATTTCTCAGCATGTTAAGAGATTTTGTGTTTGTGAAGGTCATTAATCTAATTGTTTCCCACCCCCCCTTTTTTTTCGGTCTACCCAAACCTGCTTGTGTATCAGTGTTTTCCCCCCCCCCCAGCCTTTATTGTGGTATAATTGACAAATAAAATTATAAGATATTTAAAATATACATCGTGGTGATGGGTGGCTCAGCTAGTCGAGCATCCAACTTGATTTCAGATCGTGATCTCAGGGGTCATAGAATCGAGCCGGTGTTGGGCTCCATGTTGAAATGTGCAGCCGGGTTAAGAATCTCTCTCTCTCTCTCTCTCTCTCTCTCTCTCTCTCTCTCTCTCTCTCTCTCTCTGCCTGTTCCTCTCCCCGACTTGTGCTCATGCGCTCTCTAAATTAATTAATTATTCATGGTGATTTGACACAAGTATACAGTGTGAAAGAGTTCCTGCCATTTTTTTTCTTGTGATATCTTTGTCTAGATTTGATAAAATTATTTCTAATGTAGTTCCTCCTGTTTCATTAGTTTGGTACTGGTATTATTTCTTCTTTAAAGTATGTTAGAACTGGACGCCTGGGTGGCTCAGTGGGTTAAACCTCCCGGCTCAGGTCGTGATCTCACAGTTTGTGAGTTCGAGCCCCGCATCGGCTCTGTGCTGACAGCTCAGAGCCTGGAGCCTGTTTCCGATTCTGTCTCCCTCCGCCCCTCCCCCGCTTGTGCGTGTGATCTCTCTCTCTCTCTCTCTCTCTCTCTCTCTCTCTCTCGCTCTCTCAAAAACAAATACACATTTAAAAATTTAAGAAAAAAAAGTATGTTAGAATTCCAGCTGTAAAGCTATCTGGACCACAGCTCTTCTTTGTGTGAAGATGTTTTAACTACTACTTGAACTTCTTAACTTAATAGAGTCCTGTTCAGATTTTCAGTGTTTCTTCTTGAGTTGATTTAGTAGGTGTGAATGTTGCTAGGAATTGTCCATTTCAAATAAATTATCCAATCTGTTGTCATAAAGAGGTTTATATGATTCCTTTATAGCTTTAAATTTTTTAACGTTTATTCATTTTTTGATAGAGCGTGAGTGGGGGAGGGCAGAGAGAGAGGGAGACGCAGAATCTAAAACAGGCTCCGGGCTCTGAACTGACAGCACAGAGCCCGATGTGGGGCTCGAACTCACAGACCGTGAGATCATGACCTGAGCTGAAGTCGGACGCTTAACCAACTGAGCCACCCAGGCGCCCGGATTCCTTTATAGCTTTACAAAAAAAAAATCTCAGGTATGTTTGTAGATTTGGGTGGGTGAGGGGTGGAGTTTGGGGGTTTTTTGTTTTTGTTTTTTTTTTTGGAGCATGTATATTTGTTTGTTTCCTTGGTTTTCTATTTTTGTAATTTGTGTCTTCTTTATTTCTTGGTTAGTGCTGCTTTGATTTTTACAATTTTCTTTATCCTGTCAGAGAATAAATTTTGGTTTTGTGGATTTTTTTTATTGGTTTTCTCTACTTCATTGATTTCTGTTATTTTCAGTATTACTTTTGATCCTCTTTTCCTTAAGGTTTAGTGAAGTTGAAATTTAGATTGTTGATTTTAGGTCTTCCTTCCTTTCTAATGTATTTAAAAGTATGAATTTGACCCTAAAGTTTTTGTGTGCGTTCCATAAATTTTGATATTCTATTTTCATAATCAGTTACTTCAAGATGCTTTTTTTAGTATTTTTATTACATCATTGATTAATTCCTTTTTGTGGTTTGAACTATTTGATTTCTTCCTAGGATCCAAAGCAATTTTTTTTTAAAGAATTTTTTTTATGTTTATTTATTTTTGAGAGAGAGAGAGAGCACAAGCAGGGGAGGGGCAGAGAGAGAGGGAGACAGAGAATCCGAAGCAGGCTCCAGTCTCTGAGCTGTCAGCACCGAGCCCGATGCGGGGCTTGAACCCATGAACCGTGGGATCATGCCCTGAGCTGAAGTCGCACACAACCGACTGAGCCACCCAGGCCACCCCCAAAGCAATTTTTTAAGGTTAAATTCTTTCATTTCCATATAGTTAACATCTTTCCCCATGAAAATGACATTATTTTAGGAGGAACTTACGTCTTGCTTTCATCAATGCCATGCAGCCAGAGATTAGCAGGAACACAGTTACAGTAGAACATAGTTGAGTTACTGATACGTTGTGATGGTGGAGACCATACACCATGAGGAACCGTGATGCGTCTCAGTAGAGGCTGGTAGGATGGATCGACTTACTATCTATGATTTGGGCTTACATTAGTTGGTTGTGGGGGGGCGGGGGGTGGGGGGGGTGGGGAGGGAATTCCAAGAATTGGAACTTTGATTAATGATATCGGAAAGTCAGTGTAATTCTGTGATTGGGTATCTTCATCGTTAGATCTAGAAAGAACAAATGGAATGGGGTTAAAAGAAGCAATAGTAGGGGCGCCTGGGTGGCGCAGTCGGTTGAGCGTCCGACTTCAGCCAGGTCGCGATCTCGCGGTCCGTGAGTTCGAGCCCCGCGTCGGGCTCTGGACTGATGGCTCAGAGCCTGGAGCCTGTTTCCGATTCTGTGTCTCCCTCTCTCTCTGCCCCTCCCCCGTTCATGCTCTGTCTCTCTCTGTCCCAAAAATAAATAAACGTTGAAAAAAAAAAATTTAAAAAAAAAAAAAAAAAAAAAAAAGAAGCAATAGTCAGGGCGCCTGGGTGGCCCAGTCGGCTGGGTGTCCGACTTTGGCTCAGGTCACGATCCCACGGCTTGTGGGTTCGAGCCCCGCGTCGGGCTCTGTGCTGACAGCTCGGAGCCTGGAGCCTGCTTCGGATTCTACGCCTCCCTCTCTCTCTGCCCCTCCCCTCCTCGCACTCTGTCTCTTCTCTCTCTCAAACATAAAATAAACGTTAAAATTAAAAAAAAAATAGTCAATCGTCTGTGTCAGAATAGTGATACATGTGGTCATTGTTGTGGCTTGGGCAGTTTCCTTGTGCAATTCAGTTACAGACATGACAGCGGCCTCGTGTTGGTCTTGTTCCATCACAGAGAGTGAACCTGTGGGGTTTGGGTTGTAAGATAGTTTATGCTCAACAGCAGAACAGGTATAGCCTTGTCACAAGAGGCCAGCAACTAGCAACACCAAGGCCTCTCAGGCACCATTTCCATCATTTTGTGGAAATGAGCACCCACAGATTAATACCGTAAAACTTGAGCAAATTCTGTAAAGTAATTCTGTTTCCTGTCTTTTAAAAAAGCAAGGGGTTGCGGTACATTTTAGCAAGCTTCCAGTGGTCACAAAAGCTAGTAAAAGATAAAAGACTGACTTCAGACCCTTGCCAATTGGCTCAGAGATTGTGGTCTCAATGCAGTTCTAATTTTGAAGCATCTCTCCTGTGCCAGGCGTTGTAAATCAGGTAAACTTTCTGCCAAAGGGCCAGGTCCCAGACCCGTTCATCTGGGCAGTCTCTGATCCCTGTCGAAGCTCCTCGGTTCTGCTATTGTTCCACTCAAGCAGCCCATGACTATTATGTAAACACACAGTTAAACTTGATTTACAAGAGATGTAATTGCTCGGTGCATTGTCCGTCTCTGTGAGTCAGACCCGGGACAAAGAGAGAGCAGCAAACTATTCGAGCAGCGTCAGCAACATGGTGGCTGGGAAGCTCCAAGTTCTTGCTCCCCCACAGAAACATTGGCAGGGAGGAAGCCGGAAGTGAACCAGAGTTCCAGCAGAGCTCTGGAAAATCGAGGTTTACAGCAACCAAATGAACACCTGATCAAGAAAAAGGCACGTTCAAATGGGGGGAAGTGTTGTGCCTTTTCACTTACCCCTTCCTGACTCTCTCCCCAGCACATCGGTGGCCTTGGTCTTGAAGCCGTGGCAGCTTGGTTCCCAGCTCCTCCGTTGAACCCAAGGGAGCAGAGAAGACCTTATTTGCAAATTATTGCGTGTCTGTTCTAACCTTTCTGGAGGATCTTGAAGGATTGACAGAAGGTACTTGTCTCTTTGTTTGTTGTTTCTTTCTTTCTCTCTTTCTCTCTCTCTCTCTCTCTTTCTTTCTTTCTTCTTCTTTCTTTCTGTTTATTTATTCTTGAGAGAGAGAGAGAGAGTGCGAACAGGGGAGGGGCAGAGAGAGAGGGAGACACAGAATCTGAAGCAGGCTCCGGGCTCTGAGCTGTCAGCACAGAGCCCGACGTGGGACTCGAACTCACAAACCGCGAGATGGTGACCTGAGCTAAAGTCAGACGCTTAACCGACTGAGCCACCCAGGCGCCCCAGTACTTGTCTTTTTCACCTAACTAGAAACTCAGGTGGAACAAGTGAACTGATGGCTTACAAAAGCTACAAGGTGAATACAGACAGACCCGCAGATGCCTGGTGCAAGAGAATGTACCATCTGAGGTCCGAGGAGAAGATGGGGTCAAACTCTTTGGGAAGTTAGGACATTGAAAAGCAGCTCTGTACAGGGGAGTTTGAAAGCCACGTTCATGCCCAGGTGATACATACTCATAAAAAAAGGCTAAGAAGACATTAAGCTTTTACCTCAGGTTTAGGACAAGTCTAGCCAAGTGTTGAAAGAGTGACAAAGCAGAGCCGGTCTGCAGACTTGGAGGGACTCCTGATATTCAAGGATCTCTGTCAGGGGCACCTGGCTGGCTCAGTCGGTTGAGCCTCTGACTCTTGATTTGAGCTTGGGTCGTGATCTTGCGGTTCCTGAGTTTGAGCCCCATGTCAGGCTCCAGGCTGTCAGTGCCTGGGATTCTCTCTCTCTCTCTCTCTCTCTCTGCCCCTCCCCTGCTCATGCTCTCTCTCTCTCTCTCTCTCAAATTAATAAAACTTAAAAAAAAAAAAAAAAAAGAATCTCTGTCACAACATAAGCTAGGGGCACCTAGCTGGCTCAGTCGGTAAAGTGTGCAACTCTTGATCTTGGGGTTGTGGGTTCAAGCCCCACGTTGTGGGGAGAGATTGCTTAATAAATAAAAATTATATATATATATATATATATATTTGTACATCTATTCACAATTTTATATAAATTTTATATATATTATATATATATTTATATATTATGTATATTATATATGTATGAGCATATATATATTTATATATATAATATATACGTATTATATATAATATATATATATGAGCATGCTAGACACAAGCTAAAGGAACAGAGACTTCAGTGATCACACAAGGAATAGGGTTTGCCAAAACAGTTTAGAAGAGTCTCAAAACTACTACATCTTTTTACAATTAAAAGAAAAAAACCCTGCGAACTCTAGAGAAAGGAAAGACTCTGATTTCCATAGTTCCCATATGAAGGTGCTCAAATACCCAACATTTAACAAAAATTCATAGGGCATACAAAAAAACAGAAAAACACGGCCCACTCAGAGAAATTGACAGAAACTGTCCCTAGAGGAACAAATGTCAGACTTAACTAGACAAGGAGATTTTTTTTGAGAGAGAGGGAGCATGAACAGGGGAGGGGCAAAGGGGGGGAGAGAGAGAATCTTAAGCAGGCTCCACACTCAGCACAGAGCCTGACGCAGAGCTCCGTCCCAAACTCAACCAACTGAGCCACCCAAGGGCCCCAAGGAGATTTAAAAAAAATTTTTTTTAATGTTTATTTATTTTTGAGAAAGAGAGAAAGAGCAGGGGAGGGGCAGAGAGAGAGAGAGGAAGACACAGAATCTGAAGCAGGCTCCAGGCTCTAAGCTGCCAGCACAGAGCCCGATGTGGGGCTCGAACCCACAAACAGTGAGATCATGACCCGAGGTCTGACCCAACCGACTGAGCCACCCAGGGATCCCGGAGATTTTTTTCACAAAATTTTTTTTAACGTTTATTTATTTTTGAGACAGAGACAGAGCATGAGTGGGGGGAGGGTCAGAGAGAGAGGGAGACACAGAATCGGAAGCAGGCTCCAGGCTCTGAGCTGTCAGCACAGAGCCTGATGCAGGGCTCGAGCCCACGAACCACGAGATCATGACCTGAGCCGAAGTCGGACACTTAACCAACTGAGCCACCCAGGTGCCCCCCGAAGATTTTTTTTTTTTTTTAATTTTTTTTTTTTCAACGTTTATTTATTTTTGGGACAGAGAGAGACAGAGCATGAACGGGGGAGGGGCAGAGAGAGGGAGACACAGAATCGGAAACAGGCTCCAGGCTCCGAGCCATCAGCCCAGAGCCCGACGCGGGGCTCGAACTCCCGGACCGCGAGATCGTGACCTGGCTGAAGTCGGACGCTTAACCGACTGCGCCACCCAGGCGCCCCTGAAGATTTTTGAAAAATAAAGAATAGAAAAGCAATAGGCCATAGAGAAATAAAGAATAGAAATCAATGACACAAAAGGTGGTTCTTTGAAAAAATAAAAAAAATTAGCATTTAGCTCAGTTGGCTAAGAGAAAAAGAAGATGCAAATTACTACAATAAATAAAAAGTGACATCACCACCAATTTTACAGATAAAAAGGATTATTAGAGAAAATTGTGAATAGTTGTACACAAATAAACTGGATAACCTAGATGAAATGGACAAGTTCCTAGAAGCACACAATATACCGAAACTGAATCATGAAAAAATAGAAAATCTAAATAGACTTAATAACTAGTACTGAAACTGAATCGTTAGTCAAAAACCTTCCAACAAAGAAAAGGCCAGGACCAGATGGCTTCACTGGTGAATTCAAAGCCAGACAAAGACAAGAAAAGAAAACTACAGACCAATATCCCTGATGAATGTTGGTGCAAAAATACTAAAGAAAAATTAGCAAACCAAATTCAGCACATTAAAAGTATTATACACCATGACCAAGTGGGTCATGAGTGCACTAACGTGAATGCAAGGATGGTTCAACATCAGAGAATCAGTGTAATATACCACATTAGCAGAATGAAGGGGAAAAAAACGAGCATCTCAATGCAGAAAAGACAGTTAACATGATTTAAAAAAAAAAAAAAGGCACAATCTTACATGTGAGAAACCCTAAAGATTCCACATACAAAAAAATAATCCAGCAAATTTGCAGGATACAAAGCAAGCAAAACTCAGTTGTGTTTCTGTACACTAACAATGAACAATTCAAAAAGGAAAGTTTAAGAAAACAATTTCATTTACAAGCATGAAAAAGAATAAAATACAGTAAAACATTGGTTTGAGCATAATTCGTTCTGGAAACACGCTTGTAATCCAAAGCACTTGTACATCAAAGCGAATTTCAAGAACTAGTGGCTCACTTGTGATCCTGTGACTTTCGGCATCATGTGTTACTTGTATTGCAAGACACCGCTCGTGTATCAAGTTAAAATATATGAGAAATGTTTGCTCGTCTTGCAGAACACTCGTCGAACAAGTTACTCGCCATCCAAGATTTTATCGTACTTAGGAATAACCTTAACCAAGGAGACAAGATTCATACACTAAAAACTACAAATGTTGCCAACAGAAAGTGAAAAAGATCACAATAAATGGAAAGACATCCTGTGTTCATGGATTGGGAGAGTTAAGGTGTTGACACCACCCAAGTTAATCTACAGACTGAGTGCAATCCCAGCAGTGCAATCACATTGCACGTGTGATTAAGATGAATGGGGTCTTCGGGGTAATTCTTTCTGACTAGTGACCTTATAAAAAGGGGACACTTGGGCACAGGCTCCCACAAGGAGAAGGTCATGCGAAGATGAGTGCGTCTACAAACCAGGAAACACCTAAGATGGCCAGCAAACCCCCAGAAGCCAGGGGAGAGGCAGGGGACACAATCTCCCTCACAGACCTCACAGAACGAAACCACCCTGCCCACATCTTGAGCTCCACCTTCTACCCTCCTAAACTGTGAGATACATTTGTTTAAGGGGCCCAGCCTGGAATGGTACTTTGTTATGGCAGTCCTAGCAAATTAATAGAGAAGCCACCCTGGGTTGCACCCTAGCTCTGGATGAGCTCCGTAGGGTACTTAGAATAACATTTCGAGAGGTGCTCCAAATGTATAGAAGCCGTGTGGGACCACAGTTATGCCCAGAGCACCTTCTCAGGCTTCCCTGGCTAGACATGGCCCAAGCCCAGGACACAACGGAGATTCAGAGAAATTTCCAGAAAGCCCGTCCGACAGCCATGCCTCATGAAAGATGGGGGCTGTGCCCAGTGAACTCTCCTAGGGTGTCCTTAGCATGTTCACGCTGGAGATTTAGAAAATTTGGAACATACTAAAATGGGCCCCATGTGGGACTGTGGCTGGTTGGGGTCCTCCTCCTAGCCCTCCCCATCCAGCCCAAGCCATTCCCAGCCTCCAAAGAGGGACTAAGAAAACTTTGGGGAGGCATTCTCTGTGACCATAACCCAGGGTGGTCTGAGGCCTAGCTTTGGATGCCCTCTGCAAGCCTGCCAGGCTGACCAGGAATTGCAGATGTCTCCGTGAGCCGATGCTTCCACTGATGGGGACTTAAAACATTAAGGGGGTACCTCTGACAACCAGGCCCTTCAAAGATCCACATTCTTCTCCAGGGAACCCTCATAGTGCATCCCTAACTGGCCTCAACACCGTGCCTCCCCTCCAGGAAGGGGAACTAGAAACGCTTGCAGGAACTGCACGTGACAGCCAGGACCTATGGCATCACCGTGGCCAGACCCGGATGCCTCCCCCAGTCTCCACTGACACGAGACAAGCTGATTCTCCACCATTGGTGTAGAAGGGATCTCCTATCCCCCGTGCAGGATGGACACCTAAGCGCCCTGAAAATGTTTCGACCAACTACTGGGCCCAATCTGGGCCGGGGACCGGACCTGGACCCCCTCCCTGGGTGGGAGGGCCTCCCTGTCTGGCTGGCTTGTTACCATGGAGAGAAACAAAAAAACCAAAAAGTGTTCAGGAGGTGCATCCAAGGAACCCACACGTGACTGCTCTTCCCTGGGGTAGGGAGTTGACGGTGGCCTTCCTCCCCTCAGGAAACATTTTCAGAAGGGACAGGTAATGACTGGAATCCCACTGAGGACAGCTGCCTACCAGTAGCAACCTCCTCGAGCCGCCCTTGAAGCCTCCAAAGGATTCAGCCTTCTGAAGGAGACTTAGAATGCTTTTTGGAAGGCCCACACCCCCAGGGCATCCCTACTCACACCTTTTCCACTGGCTGGAGCCAGTGCCCCACCCCAGCCCGAGGCAGAATTGGAAACGGTTCAGGCAAGTGCTTCAGATTACCAAGTGCCTGCTGGGGACCGCCACCAGATCCAGTGAGCCCACCCCTGCATCCCTCCGGCCCGGGATGGACCCTGCCACTGCAAGGAGACATCTAGAGATTTGAGGGAAGTGTCTCAGAACAGGCCCCACAGGGACTGCAGTTGGGCCCGAGCGTCTCCTCTTCCGAAGGCAAAGTTTCAGGATGCACAGCCAGCGACCCTGCTCCACGCGGGGTCCACACAGGTTGGCTGGCAGCCAGGGGAGGGGAACGCTCCCAAGGGCTTCCTGGCCATGGTCCCGGTCTCAGGAGGGGGAATCTAGAAGAATTCTCAGGAGACACGCCCAACAATCAGGCACCAGGTGAGAATAGGGCCCAGCCCAGGACAAACTACTGTCACCCGCAATGTCCCAAAAGGAGTCCCCACGTGCAGAGGGGGATCACCGTGTGCCAGCCAGCGCATCCATGCAGTTCCTAGATGCCGCTCTCCTCTATGTTGCAGGGACAATCTCAGGGGGACCCATGCAGCCGGGATGACACTGCTGTCCGCCTCCTGGAACTCCGCCTTGGGTTTGATGGCCGGATCCCATCCCAGGCCCACACCAATGAGCTCCGGGGACGATATAAAAGCAGCCGCTAGGTGGCGCGGGTCAACCCGCGCGACGGGGATGAATTTGGAACCCGCCCCCCACCCCCACTCCCACCTCCCCGGGTGCCGCTTTGTGTGGGTTCCACCCAAATTGCGTATCTTGGCCCATAGCAGGCGGGAGTGCGTGGTGGGCCCGGGACACCCTCCCCGCTGGTCCCTAGCCCAGCTGGCTGCTGCCTTTGGAGGGGGAGGTGGAAACATTTTCCGGTGGCATATGTGAATAGGGCCCACGTGTGACCATGGCTGGGCCTCCCTGGATGGCTAGGGCTGCTTGCCTCCCCGAGAGGGAGACCGAGAACAATGAGGGGAAGGAGGAGGGCATCCAGCAACCGGAATGCAGTCCTGACCTCCACAGAAGGGCATAGAAAGTTTTCAGGAGGCGTTCCCAATGACCGGGACGCAAGAGTGACACCACCTGAGCCCAAGGCATCCTCCAGGAGTCTACCTGTCCAGCCAGGCCAGTTGGGGTCTTCCCTTTGTTATTTTTGGGTTTTGTTTTTGTCCTGAAAGAGAGCGAGAGTAGGGAAGGGGCGAAGGGAGCCAGAATCTTCAGCACACTCCACACTCTGTGCAGAGCCCACAGCAGGGCTTGATCCCACGACCCCGGGATTGTGACCTGAGCCGAAATCCAGAGTTGCACCCTCAACAGACTGAGCCACCCACGTGTCCCCACGGTCTTCCCTCTAAATGGGGATGTGGATACGTTTTCAGGAGATACCTCCAGGCGGGTCCAATACCAGGCCCTGTGCAGAACCACAGCCTGGCCCTGGGCACCCACCCCGAGTCTCTCTGGCCGGTCTCTCGGTGCTTGTCCCTGTCACCAGAGAAGAGCTGGAGAGGTTTACAGGGGTATAGCCAGCCATCGGGCACCATGTGGGACTGAGGGAGGACCCAGGGCAACCTCCACGGATCCCCTTGGCCAGCCAGGACAGCACCTGCCATTGGAGGGGGATTTGGATACATTTTCAGGAGATCCCATGGCCTACCAGGCCGAGGATGTCATCCCTAGGGTGCACTTCCTGGCCAGCCTTTTTCCTGCCACGAGAGGAATACTTACAAGCAAATTTGGTGGGTACCTGCTAAGATGGGACCCTACGTAGGACAGCAGATGGCCCTGGGGCACAATCCCCAGACTACCCTGGCTGGCTCTGCTGCCTTTCCCTTCTGGAGGGAAACTTTAAAAAGTTTAAACTTTAAAAAGAGGTGCATCGGGGCGCCTGGGTGGCGCAGTCGGTTAAGCGTCCGACTTCAGCCAGGTCACGATCTCGCGGTCGGTGAGTTCGAGCCCCGCGTCAGGCTCTGGGCTGATGGCTCGGAGCCTGGAGCCTGTTTCCGATTCTGTGTCTCCCTCTCTCTCTCTGCCCCTCCCCCGTTCACACTCTGTCTCTCTCTGTCCCAAAAATAAATAAACGTTGGAAAAAAAAAAAATTTAAAAAAGAGGTGCATCAAGTGACCGGACCCCAGGCAGGATGGCCACTTCCTTGGGCCTCTCTCGTCCATCTCTTTATGGGGAGACTTAAGAGAAAATTTCGAGGCCCGTCCAGCACCCAGGCCCACAGTGCCCTCCCTGGGGGTTCCTAGCTACCCAGGCTCATGCCTGCCACCCAAGAGGTACATCCGACAATCAGGGGCACGTGCATCCGACTGCAGGTTGGTCTGGGATGCCCTCCTGGCCTCCATGCACCTTTAAGGGACCTGCACAAGGCTGTCCTTACTGGAGGGAAAGTCCCTCACCTTCAAGTCTAAACCCCCAGTTTCCTCCCGAAGCCTCCTTCCTCGGTAACACACCCCGGAGGACGACACCAGGGTATGCCGGGCTCTCTGCCTGCTCCTGGGAGCCCTGCAGCTCTAGTCCACCTGCCCCAGGCCCCTCTTTGGGGCCTGGCTCCAGTTCCACCCCCCTCACCAGGACCTCCTAGATCCCTTGCCCTCAGGGCCTGGCTCCCCCAAAGCCAGGTCTGGAAGCCCCCCTACCTCCACCCGCCAGGTATGTTCGGTTCTCTGGGCCCATATCCAATGCAGTGGCTCCTAGGGACAGCTGTGCCACAGCCTGAGTGGACAAAGGAGGGAAGGAGGAGTGGAAGACGGAGTGGTGGATGAGGTGGGGTGTGAATGGTGTAGTGTGGAGTCAGGATTCAGGCCGGTAAGTGACTTTCCTGCAAGGCCTCAGGTCAGGAGTCACATAACGTTTGCTGACTTTTCTAGGTCACAAATTAAATCCTCTCCAAAACCCAGCAACAAAAACCCCCACTCAATCACACCTTGACCCAAGGCCTGGTAGTGGCATTTTAGTGGCTTTTGTTGGTGGCAGAAGCAGCAGGAGGAGGAGGGGGAGAGTCTGCCGGCTCCCAGCGTGTCTAGTCATGCTCCTCCCACTGGACCGAAGCCAGGAAGGTACGGATTTCCATGGGCTGCAGCGTGATGGTGGCGGGGTCCAGCCGAGAGGGAGAGGGCAGGGGTGTGGGGCCTGGGGAGGAGCAAGGGAGGAGTAAGGGCCACAGATTTCCTCTGTCTCACCCACTCCCCCTGCTCCTTCCCTGGGCCTACACATGGCCATACACTCTCAAATCTGTCCCTGGGGCGTTATTCCCAGACCTGTTTTTGTTTTTCAACTGTCCTCCCCCCCCCCCCCCAGGCCCTGAATACCATCCCCAGATCCCCAAATCTGTCTCCAGTGCCTGGCCATCTCCATCACACCCTCCAGCCCTATTCTAAAGACCATCATGCCAACCCCACGGGTGACAGACACACCCCTTTCCCCAGAACTAGATACCCATGGGATTCCATCTCAAACCCTCAAGACCCACTGCTAGTTTGCTTGGACCCACTTAAGACCCTTAAACTGCTAACCAGGATCTGAACACTAGAGCTCTCTACACCTGGGTCCTGGCCAACATTCCCACACCTCCCCACACGGCTCCCAGCTCCCAGCCCCCCCGGGCAGGCCCGCACCCGTGTTTGGTGTCCACTTGAGCCTGGAGGCGCTGGCCCGGAGCTGGTTGGCCACCAGCGTGGTCTCCTGCAGGTAGGTGATGGTGAAGGCGGAGAAGAGGTCCTGCAGGCAGTGGATATGGGCAGGGCTGAGTAGGGACAGAGCGGGGTTTCGCCTCTCCCTCCTTTCTTTGCCTGGGTCTTGTCTCCTTCCCACCTCCGCCCGCCTCACCGTCAAATCCAAGGTCACGGGGGAGCTCAGGTTGCCAGAGTCCTCCCCTACAGCGAACTGGTGCTCCAAGCGCAACAGCAGCGTTTTCTGGTCCCAGCGGGCCAGCGTGAGCAGGTGTACGGAGGGAGGCAGCTCCCGGCGCAGCCCCGAGAACTGCGGAAAGCGGGGTGGGGCTGAGGCAGTGAGGCTAGGAGGCGGGGCTCTGACGCAAGGGGCGGGGTTTAGTCGGGGAGGGGCGACGACCCCTCATAAAGAGACCCAGGAACAGGGCGGTGCCGGGCTGGGGGCGGGACCGAGCCGCAGAAAGGGCCGAACTGATCTGGCCTGAGACCCACTGGGATGGGGGGCGGGGCTGAAGGCAGGGCTGGACCAAACGTAGGGGGAGGAGGGTGGGAGCTGGAAGGGGAGAGGGCGGAGGCTGTGCCTGGACCCAGTCCCGGCAGAGGGGACTGAACAGGCTGGTACTGGGCGGGGCCTGCGGGGCAACGGGGCAGAGCTGAGGGGTGGGACTAGCTTATGGCCTCCCCAGGACGAGTTAGGAGCAGGCGGAGTGGGACCCACATTAGGCCGGGAAAACCCACCGCGGCTCACTGGGGTCCCCCACCAGGCGGCCCAGTGCCCCTCACCTGCTTGCGCGGGGCGACTTTCAGATGGTAGGGGGCGCCGCCACCCGGGGCCAGCACCACCTGTGGGGCCAGGACCTCCTTCTCTGCCTGCAACCGGTGCCCGGTGGCCGCGGTCCGGACCTTGTCCAGCAGCACGAGGTGGCGCCCTCGCACCCACCGCCCCAACCCGTCCTCCAGTAACGCCTCCCCTACGCCACGTCCGTCATCCTTCAGGAGCCTTCGGTGCACCTGCAGGGAGTCCACAGGACAGGGTGAGGGGTCCCCCCGGCCAATGGCTGGCCCAGGGCTCGTGGAAATTTCAAGAGAAACCGAAGAGTGGGAAGCATGGACGCAGAGAAAGGTCCGGTAGAGGGTCGCCACGGAAGTGGGGAGTCAACCTAGCAAGGGCCTGGGACAGAGGGAGGTAGGGATCTAACAGGACAGGCAGGCAAGTCAGGGCCTGGAGGAGGTGGGGGGGCTGGGTAGGGAGGGGACAAAAGGGAGGAGTAAACTTGTCACATAGGAACAGAGGTTTCGGCTTAGTGGGAACTACAGGCGGGGGGCTACACCTAGCAGAGAACGGGGACAGACACAGGCTTCAAGGTCCGGTAGGCACCAGAGTGGGAACTGGCTCAGGGCTCTGGCCACTCACCATGAGCTCCATAGAGCCATCCCTCAGGCTGCTGCCCCCCTGGGAGCGGTCAGTCAGCACCGTCAGCTGCATGTTGCCATCCTGGTGGGGGGCGGGGGGGGGGGGGGGGAGAGTGAGGGGCCCCACAGCCAGGCAGCCACACCCCCAGGCAGGCCCCACAGGGGATGGGGAGACCACCAAGGACAGCTGGAAGACGCTCAGCTTGAGAGGTGACCCCCACTCTGTGGAGGGGTGCTGAGAAGTGGGGAGCAGGATGGGGGGGATACCCTGATGTAAATGCGGCTGTTGACTGGATAGTAGTTTCCCGCCACTGTCTCAGTCTGGTTCAGCTTCCAGGTGGGTCGATAATCCCGCCTGGGGAGGTGGAGGGGTTCGGTCAGGCCTGGGGTCCAGCTCCCCTTCCCCGGTTCATCCATTCCTCACTCCCCCGTCATCCCCTCCCTCCCACACTCAGAGGATCAGCAGATGCTCCCACGATCCCAGGGCCCTCCACACACCGCAGGCCACCCGTGGCTGCCCCCGGTCACCCCGACCTCCTCTCCAGGATCTCTCGGCCATTGCTGTCTGTGTAAAAGAGTCCTTTCGTCTCCAGCACGGTGTCAAAGCGACTGATGATCTCCTTCCCCCAGCCGTCACTATACCCGAGGGGATGGCGAGATTGTGAGCTCCACCGGCGCCACTCTGCCCTCGCGCCCAGCCCCCCAGTCCCAGCGGGTGCCACTCACCCCACAGGGATTGGTCCCACCGTCCACTCGAGCTCCAGGTGCCGCTGTCCTCGGTACAAGCGAACCACTTGGGAACACCAGGCTGAGAAGTTCTGGTGAACCTCCTGCACCAAGGGTGTCTGCAGGCAGGTAGGGGGGGAGGGCAGGTCTAAGCATACACCTGAGCACGGGTGAGCCCTGCAAATATCCACCCCTGCTATAAACCTCACAGAGGCCTACACCCGGGTCAACCCCACCGATAGCATGGGAACCTCCCCCACCTCTCCCACCTGCCTAGGTGTGATGCCCACACTTCCTCCGTCAGATGTTACCGCGTCATTCTTGAGCGTGGCAATAGGATCGTTGCCCACCATTGCCCCATCTTCCCTCCTTAGAACAGGATTCTAGTTTGGCAAGTGGCTACCCGGACTAAAGACATTGTCTTCACATTGTCCAGTCTTCCCTGAGGCTATCAGTAGCTGTGTGACCATGGCTTGCTCCACGGAAAACCATCAACCCGGCGTAAACAACGTTCCTTGCCTCTTTCCCTCTCCCACTGGCTCAAATGCAAGTACGATGGCTGGAGCTTGAGTAGCCATCTTGGGCCAGGAGGTAGAAGCTGAATGTTGAGGAAAGTAGAGCAATGAGACAGAAGAGGTCTGGATGGGGGCGCCTGGGGGGCTCAGTCGGTTGAGCGTCCGACTTCGGCTCAGATCACGATCTCACACTCTGTGGGTTCAAGCCCCGCGTCGGGCTCTGTGCTGACAGCTCAGAGCCTGGAGCCTGCTTCGGATTCTGTGTGTCTCTCTCTCTCTGTCTCTCTCTCTCTGCCCCTCCCCCGCTCACACCCTGTCTCTTTCTCAAAAATAAACATTAAAAAAATATTAAAAAAAAAAAAAAAGAAGAAGAGGTCTGGATGACTGTGAAATCACCCCACCTGCCCTGGATGGCCCAGCCAGACTTTCTGTTAGATGGAAAGAAAGCCGGTCGTGTTTTAGGCACGATGAATTTTGGCAACTGTTACTACAGGCAAAACTATATCCTAACACAGCGACCCAGTTATGCGGAAAGTTCACCTCAAGGGGAAGCAGGGCAAATGTGAACCTTGCCATTACCTGCGCCATCCCTGCCCTACGAGGAAATATCAGCGAGAGGTCCCACAAGGGTGGGCCCTGTCCCGGCCAGACGCACCCTCAGACATCCATCCCAAGGGAGACTCACCCAAGCCCTATCCGAGTGTGAACTCTCAAATCCCCACCTCAGATATAATCCTCAGTGAAGCCTTCAAGCAATTCCACCCGGCCCTCCCCATTCACGGGCCAACTGAATACACCCCACCTCCAGCTTCCAAGGCCAAGTATAATCCCGACACCCACAGCAGATGTGAAAGCCTTTGTTCTTGCTTCTAAGACAGGGCTGTTACTCAACCAGCCGTGAATATCCGCCCAGTGGGGAGATCCTCAGGTATTCCCCTCAGGTCTTAGCTGTCTTTGGATATGATGGAGGTGCAAATCCCACACTCACCCCCCCGCACCCGCCCAGACTCCACCCCCCTCCCCCCCACACACCCACTCGTCATCCCTGAGCACGGACCTTCACCAGGCGCGTTTGAGCCCAGCGGCTCACCATCAATGGTTTGTCTTGGTTGGGTCTGAAGATGTAGGCACCTGAGACCTGGGTGCTTAGGTTGTTGCCTACACTGGCGTTGTACCTGGACCGGGGCAGGTGAGAGTCAAGGTAGGTGACCCCACCTCTACTTACACCCCCTCCCTGGACTAGGGGTAACCCCCCCCCCCCCCCCCCGCCTCACCAGTAGAAGGCTTGGTGAACAGGCAGCAGGAGGTTCTGGTCCAGGTTCTCCATCTCCACCAAGAGCCCTGTGTCAGGGTCAAACCTAGCCCGGATGTGCTGCAGAGAAAAGGTGGACAGACGTTAATGACCATCATCTCAGCCAAGGGCAGCGTCATCCTTCCTGGGGCTCAGGAGGTACCCTCCCTCCCTCTATCTCCTCACCTGGCCCCATTAACAAATCCTAACACATCTACCTTCTACCTTCTCCTTAAGCTGATCACTTCTTAACCATTTCCGTGGCCTTCTGGGACTAATGCCGCTGACCCCTTCCGGGCTCACCTCCCCGTCAGTTCGCCCTGCGGCCGCCAGAGGGCGCCAGGGACACCCTAAGTACCACCCTAAGCCTGGGTCCGCTGGGGCCCAGGGCTGACTTGGGCGTTTGACTGAGTAACCACAGTGCCACCACCCAAGAGACTTTTAGGGGCCAACGGAAATGTGTAAATTTTAATTTCTCTTGGAATCAGAAGAAAACTTAAATGTAATAATAAGGAGTATGTTATAAAGAAGACTGGTTAATATTCATCTTTTATACCCACCTGGTCCTGAAATATAATTTTTAAGTTTTTTTTGTTTTTTTTTTTTTTAATGGAAAAAGGGACCCACAGAGGCAAAAGTGCTGGGGCCCATGACAGTCTTAGTGCAGCCCCGTCCCTCATGTGGCTCCTTCGAAGTAAAAGCCGAAGTCTTCCCCTGGGCCCTCAAGTCCTGCACCGTCTGACCTGTCACCTAACACCCGCCCCTCCAGCCACAGAGGGTTCCTTGAACACTCGCCACCCTCCTGGCTGAGGGCTTTTGCTTCTGCTGCTCCCTGCCTGCCTGGGTCCTTCTCTGGGCCACCCCCCGCCCCTCCACTCCCAGTGGCCACGTGGCTCCCTCCCTCAAGTCTCTGACTTGCCTCATTTAATTTGCAAACCCCTACCACCGTCAGCTCTTTCGTATCTGTCAAGTGTCACACGTGATTACACTGGGTCCGCACAACAGTCCCAGGAAAGGACACTGAGGTTCAAAGGGAAGTGGTCACTCACTGGAGGACACATGATGGGAGACTGGTAACTACACCATGAACTGATGTAGTTCATCCACTGATCCACTCCGTGAGGCTCGCCATGATACCTCAAATTTCTCACAGCGACAGGGAAGGGGATCCCGACAGTCTCACCTCATTTTGGATGGCCAAGACACGGGACCAGGGCCGCTGGGATCTGGGCTGGGGTTTGTGGGCGTGGGGGCGCTGGCCAGGCACCTGGCTTACTGAGTAGATGCTGAAGCCCAGGGCAGGCACCGAGGCTGGGAAAAGCAGTTCCTGACCGTCTGAGCTAGGAAGTATCACCACCTCGAGTAAGGGAAGAGGGAAACAGAGTCAAGAGACTGCGAGTAACCCATTGAGCTGTACATAGGCCGGGTCAAACTCCATCAGGAGAAGGAGCCCCAAATGGGAGGAAGAAATTAAAGTGTTGGCCAGGGAGGATGGGGTGTCAGAAATTCTGAGTTAGAGATTGCAGAGAAGATTCATAAAGTGGGGAGAAAGCATTGCTTGGAGGGTGTAGAGACTGTGGGAGAAGGAGAAGTGAGGGAGGAAGTGGGGAAAGAGATCCTTGAAGCAAGGGAATGAGGGAAAGGCAGATTCTTGCGGGAGGAAGAGATTCGTAGGAAGAGGGGTTCCAGGATGAAGAGAGTAAGCGTTCAAAAAAAAAACTAAAAAAAAAAAAATTGGGGGCCCCTGACTAGCTCAGTCCGTAGAGCATGCGACTCAGTCTCAGGGTTGTAAATTCGAGCCCCACGTTGGATGTAGATTACTTCAAAAAATAAAATCCCGGGGTGCCTTGGGTAGCTCAGTCAACTAAGCATCCAACTCGTGATCTCAGCTCAGGTCTTGATCTCAGGGTCATGAGTTCAAGTCACCGGTTGGGCTCCACAGTGGGGCATGGAACCTACTTAAAAAATCCTTTTATGTTAACTAAAATTTAAATACAATTTGAAAAAAAATTTAAATAAAATCTTTTTTTTTTTTTAATTTTTTTTTTAACGTTTATTTATTTTTTTGGGACAGAGAGAGACAGAGCATGAACGGGGGAGGGGCAGAGAGAGAGGGAGACACAGAATCGGAAACAGGCTCCAGGCTCCGAGCCATCAGCCCAGAGCCCGACGCGGGGCTCGAACTCACGGACCGCGAGATCGTGACCTGGCTGAAGTCGGACGCTTAACCGACTGCGCCACCCAGGCGCCCCAATAAAATCTTTAAAAAAAAAAAAAAAAGTCATGAGGAGACATTAAAAATGGGGAAGACTGCTCGGGAGGCAGGGCAGGGGGATGGGTAGGGAGACAGATGTGGCCAAGGGGAATGATGTTAAGGGGCAGAGGGGGAAGATATTCACAGAAAGAGAAAGTACCAGGCACAAGGTATTGATGGAGGGGAAGATATTCACCAGAACGAGTTACCCAAGAGAGGGAGGTGTCCATGGGAGGAGGTATCCATGAAGGCAGATAATTATGGGGGGGGGGGGGAGGTAGGGGGCGGGGAGAAATGCTCAGGGGTAGGTGTCCAAGGCAGGAGGTAACCATGGGGGGGGGGGGGTACTCATAGGACGAATATTCATTGAATCGGCTCACATCGCTGGGCACAACTGTGCCATTCGGGTCCCTCACGACGAAACCGTGTTTGCTGACTGGCAGCCGCACCATCCAATCTATTTTCCGTCCCAAGGGGTTATAAATAGTCACTTGGAACTGGTGTGGGAGGGTCAGAACGGGCAAGGGTTACAGCAGGCCTTCTTGAAACCCACCCACCACAGGCGGCAACTCCCTCGGGTGATCCAAGCCCCCACGGGGTACTTTGGTCTCCGTCCCACCCCAGTTTCACTGCGCCCCACGTGATCACAGGTCGCTTCTCCAACAAAACAATTTCGCAGCCCGCGGGTGCCTCCAGGGACCCTCCGTCTGAGCCCCACCTCCTCCGGGCCCCGCCCCGCTGTCCTCAGGTTCCTGCTCTATCCACCCACCAGACCTGGCTCCCGGCCCCGCCCCTCCGGCCCGGAGCCCAGCTCACGTTCTTCGCTGTCTGGCTGAGCGGACAGACGCTGACGTTGAGGTTTCGGCAGTACGTGAAGTCCTCCTTGGAGCCGCTGAGCCGCGCCAGCGCATTGCTCAGAAGAACCTGTGGGAGGGAGCGTGAAGGTGTGGGTCGGCTCTAGATGCCCACCCAGGTCTCCTCCCCATCCCCTCCCGGGCCCCGCCCACCCCGCCCTAGGCCCCGCCCAGGAGTGCTGCCAGGCCCCGCCCCACTCCTGCCCCCGCCTCTCTTGTCCCAAGCCCCGCCCCTACGAGCCCTTCTAGCCCCCACCCCACTTTGCCCACCTCTTACAGTCTCCACCCTTCCGTTCGGTACCGGCCTTTCCCTGTCCCCGCCCCTTCCCAGGCCCCACCCCCGCGCACCTCGCAGGGGTCCCAGCCGGCAGCCAGCTGTCGCGCGTAGTCGTCGGCCACGTGCTGCTTGGAGGTTCCGCTGACCGCGTCGTGGTGCTGGAGCACGGCCATCGCCTCATCTGCAAGCAGATTGTGAAGCGGGTGAGGTCCCTGCAGGGCTCTCAGTCCCGACCCCAAGGACACGGGACAGGTCACGTGTGTGCGGGCCGGGTTCTTAGGAGCTTTATGAAGGGAATCGAGGGGGTGGCGAGGGTCTGGCGTCCAGCTTCGGACATGCTCCCGTCCCCTCACCAGCCCCGACACCTACTGAGGGGTGCGCTGTCTCCCGAGCCGTAGGGTCCCACGTTGGCCGCCGGACCCGCCAGCGCCTCCAGCTGGTTGCACACCTGGGGGGCAGAGAGGGCGTGTCGTGGCCCTGGACCTGTCGGGAGCGCTGGGCGCCCGCTTGGGCTCAGCACCCACCCACCTGCAGAAAGTTGTAGCTGAGGCGCTCGTAGCGTTTGAGGGCCGGCCGGCTGGAAAAGTAGCCAGTCCAAAACTGGTGAGGGCCGTCGGCGTAGGGAAAGAAGTCATCCTGTTTCACAGACCTGCAGCGGCAGAGGTGTTGAGGGCAGGGTCAGGACCCAAAGGCCATGCCAACCCCCCACCCCCACCGCCCGCGCAAGCTCCCCTCCCCCCGCAAATACCAGGTGAGGTTGGCCTTGTTCAGCTCCCAGAGGTAACAGGCGGGAGTGGAGTAGAGAACATTGACGCGGCTCCCGTTGGCCTGCTGCTGGGGGGAGGTGTCCGTGTGTGAGCCCTCGGGAGTCCGCACCTTCCCAGGGGGCCCACAGGTGTGCACCGACATCCTCACACACGTGTGCACGCATTCATGCATGCGGGGGGGTTCAGATTCTCTTAACACACATTTTGAGTGCAAAACAGTGGCCAAGTGTGAAACTGAATTCTGCCAGCACGGATATTACCAGCACGGAAAGAATTTCACGGATGCAAGAATAAACCTGAAATTTTTACTAAGCTTGTTTTAAAAATTCCAATTGTATTATTATTTTTTTTTAATGTTTATTTATTTTTGAGAAAGAGCGAGAGTGCGTGCATGAGCTTGAGCAGGGGAGGGGCAGAAAGAGAGGGAGACACAGAATCCGAAGCAGGCTCCAGGCTCTGAGCTGTCAGCATAGAGCCCGACGCGGAACTCGAACCCACGGACCGTGAGGTCATGACCGGAGCCAAAATCGGACGCTCAACCAAGCCACCCACGCGCGCCTCCAATTTTATTATTTAAAATGTTTGTGGAAAAACTAAGTGTGACATTATAGGGCGGGAATAATCCCTCAGCACTGTCAGGTTATTGCTAAATGACACCGCTGTTATAATTAAAGGAGGCACACTTTCAGCTGAGGGAGGTGGAGGCACAAGAAGGTGACCTCCGTGAAAACAAAGATGTCTGTTCTGCTTGTGCTGTGAACCCAGTGCCTGGTATACAGCAGGTGCTCACTAAACACTTGAGTGAATGAAAGGAAGTGAGTGGCACCACATGCCATTATGTGTGTGCACATGTCTACACCTGCGCCCATGCGCCCATGTGCGCGCGCGCGCGCACACACACACACACACACACACACACACACACACACAGTATTCACTCAGCAAACAATCGCTTGATTCTTCAATATGCTCAGGATTTCAGACACAGTCTAAGAAGCAGAGGCCAGCCCCATTCTCATGGAATTCGCAGCCAAGTAGAGGAGAGGCATTGTGAACACAGTTGGTTATGATCAGCCTGGATGTGGCATCACAGGTATTTATGGGAACTGCGTGTACACAGTGAAAGGACAAGAGCTCCACCTGGAGTTTGGTGAAGCCTTCCTGGAGAAGGAGATTTCGCAGCTTGTGTATTAAAGGAGAAGCGGAAGGTTTTATTTCTACCCCAAATAATAATAATAATAATAATAATAGTAATAATAAAAAACAACCATAATACTATTTACCCGACACAGTTCTACTAATCTGTGTAAATGAACTCCTTAAAGGGGCCCTCCGGTGGCTGAGTCGGTTGAGTGTCGACTTCAGCGCAGGTCATGATCTCACGGTTTGTGAGTTCGAGCCCCACATTGGGCTCGTTGCTGTCAGCGCAGAGCCTGCTTCAGATCCTCTGTTCCCCAATGTTTGCCTGCCCCTCCCCCGCTTGTGCTCTCTCAAAACAAAACAAAAGACATTAAATAAACTCATTAAACCCTAACAGCCTTCTCAGGTGGGAGCCACCATTGTGCCCACTTTCTAGAGAAGAAAACTAAGGCAGAGTGCTTAGAACCTTTCTCAAGGTCCCTGAACCAAGAAGCAGCAGGCTAAGGATATGAACTAAGGGACTCTTTCCAACAGAGTGTGGAGTGGGCAGAGAAGCAGTGAGTGGCAGGAGAAAAACCAGTGACAGCCCAGGAACATGATATTTATAGGAGAAAGTGATCAAGGTGTTCAGGTCTCCGCAGGGTCATGGGGAGGACCGAGAAACGTCTGTTGGAAGGCCCCTGGTGATGTTCCTGAGCGGTTTTGGTGAAACAGCAGTGCAGGCAGTGAGCGGAAGGTGAGGACGTGGAGACTACCAGCAGACAACCCTGGGGATGGAACTGATAGGAAGGGACATTTCTTTCTTTTTTTTGTAAACGTTAATTTTATTTATTTTGAGAGAGAGAAAGAGAGAGCGAGCAGGGGAGGGGCAGAGAGAGAGAATCCCAAGCAGGCTCCGCACCATCAGCGCAGAGCCTGACTTGGGGCTCCAACTCACGAACCGCGAGATTGTTCACGAACCATGAAATCAAGAGTCAGACGCTTAAGTGACTGAGCCACCCAGGTGCCTCAGGAGGGGACGTTTCAGATGGGAAAGGCCCAAAGGTGTCTGAGCCCTGATTCCCGGAACCTGTTAGGTTACACAGCCAAAGGAAATTAAGATTGCGAGTGGAGTTAAGGTTGCTGATTAGCTGACCTTAAAATAGCTTATCCTGGAAGATCTGCCAGGCCTCAATGTAATCATGGGTCTTTAAAAATGGAAGAGGGGGGCGCGTGGGTGGCGCAGTCGGTTAAGCGGTCTGACTTCAACCAGGTCACGATCTCGCGGTCCGTGAGTTCGAGCCCCGCGTCAGGCTCTGGGCTGATGGCTCAGAGCCTGGAGCCTGTTTCCGATTCTGTGTCTCCCTCTCTCTCTGCCCCTCCCCCGTTCATGCTCTGTCTCTCTCTGTCCCAAAAATAAATAAACGTTGAAAAAAAAAAAAGAAAAGAAAAGAAATCTAAAAATGGAAGAGGGAGGCGGAAGTGAGAGTAAGAAAGAGAAGTGATGATGCTGTGTGGCTGGCTTGCAGGATGGGGAGGCCGTGATCCAAGGAATGGGGCTGGCCTCTGAAAGCTGGACAAGGCAAGGAAACGTTCCCCCAGAGCTTCCAGAAGGCACCCGGCCCTGCTGACATCTTGATCTTAACCCAGTGAGAATTGTGTCAGGCTTTCTGAGCTACAAAAGCGGAAGGTAATATATTTCTGTTGGTTTTCAGCCTCTGCGTTTGTTGGTAATTTGTTATAATAGCAATAGAAAACTAAGATAGGATCCATTGCTATGCATATGACCCAAAGGCCAGGGACACAAGCACACTCGTGCACACGAGATGGGCACAATTACCTGGGCGTTGACCAGCTGGATGAGCCTGTCGAGGTTCCTGAACCACATGTTAGCATTCTCATATTGGAAGTCTGAGCCCATGGTCATTATGGTGTGGTTGGTGCGGAAGTGCTGGCCCTGTGGATGGAATGGAGAATTCTCAGGCCGGAGGGTCCTAAACCACCCCTGTGTTCAGCTGTCTCTTGGTATACATGTGGTCAAGAGCGTGGGTACACACAGAGGAGGGAAGGAAGTGGGTCGTGTGGGAGTACAGGGACACATGTGAAAACAGCCACAAGCTGTTGAGTAAGTCTCTTGGGCCCAGCACACAAATGAGGGCACTGAGGCACAGTGTCATGCCGTCTCATGGCCCCGGTGAGCATTTGGGGTGGCAAAGGTCATCAGCAGTCTTTTTTTTTTTTTTTAATGTTTATTTATTTTTGAGAGAGACAGACAGAATGCGAGTGGGTTAGGGGCAGAGAGAGAGGGACACACAGAATCCGAAGCAGGCTCCAGGCTCTGAGCTGTCAGCACAGAGCCCGACGAGGGGCTGGAACTCATGAACCGTGAAATCATGACCTGCACGGAAGCCGAACGCTTCACCAACTGAGCCACCCAGGCGCCCCTTGTCAGTCTTCTAATCAGAAATGCACACAGGGGAGCCTGGGTGGCTCAGTCGGTTGAGCATCTGACTCTTGATTTTGGTGCAGGTCATGATCCCATGGTCAGTGAGATCGAGCCCCACATCCGGCTCCATGCTGACGGCTCAGAGCCTGCTTGGGATTCTCTCTCTCTCTCTCTCTCTCTCTCTCTCTCTCTGTCTGCCTCCCACCCCTGCTCATGCACACTCCCTCTCTCTCTCTCAAAATAAGTAAACAAACTTAAAAAAAAAAAAAAGAAGGAAATGCATACAAATCTGAAAGGGGAACGTGGTGATAGGGAAGGAAGTGTTCCCTCCCTCCGAGGGTTCCAAAGAGGTGTTAGGGAACGCCCAGGCTGTGGAAAGTGCCCGGTGCGTTATGAAGACCAGCCTCATGGGTCCTGCACAGTAGGGTTACCTGGGCAGTAGCCAACTGCAGGAAGTAATTGACCAGCTCCTCGGCGTTGTACTCAGGGCTGCGCCGGTCCTCCACGAACGGCTTGTCGGCACACAGCGTGTCCCAGCACAGTTTCTCAGGTGGGTTGTAAATATTGGGGAGCACACCTGCATGCCACAGCAGGCTCAGGAGGAGGCCCTGCGCCCCAGACCTGCCCTGGGGTCAAAGCCTGCCACGCCCCACCCAGGAGGGGCTTCAGAATTTGCAGGGCGCCGTGCCGAGTGCAAATGCTGGGTCCTTGTTCGTAAATTATTAAGAGTTTCAGGACAATGACAACAGAGTATAAAAACACACCCAGGGCCCTCTGAGCACGGTCCCAGGTCCCAGGCCCCTGGGGCAAGCCCTGCCCCCACCCCAACTCCTTACTGGTAAAGAGGTCGGCCACTGGGGGCTTCAGGCTGGCGCTAGCCCGCCAAACCTGCTCCAGCTCTAAATTCTCTTCCCGCACTCTCTTATCTTGATAATCCAGACGCCCGAAGAAGAGGCCATCAAAGCCCATCTGGAGGTGGGGAGGGATGAGCGGGATCAGAGGGTAGGAGGAGTAGACGCCCAGCCCTCTCATCACCCACCGCCGGACCCCTCCACATGGGAGGGGCGGGTCGGAGCACAGGGAGGAAAAGCAGGTCTGAAACCAGAAGGACTCCAGCCCATTTCGAAGCTTGGGGAAGGGCCAGATCACACCGCGGGAGAGCTTGGAGGGGTAGGTCTAACGCTAGAACAGACCTCCACCTTCCCCAGCTTGGAAAGAGGCCTGGCTCAAGGCTTTCCCCCTTAGGCAGCCGGAAGGAATCAGAGCATGGAAAGGGAGCCGGGTCAAAGCAAAGATTACGAAACTGGTGGAAAAGAGGGGCAGGCCTCCGCCTGCCACCTGGACTGGGGAGGAGCTGGGATCATAGCAAACAGGGGTGGGGGCTCCAGTGAGGGGCAGGTGTGGGGCCCGGAGTGGAGTCAGCCTGGGCCGAGGCAGAGCAGAGAAGCGGGTTTTTTTTTTTGGGGGGGGGGGGGTGGGTGGGTAGCAGTAATGGGATTCACAACTCACCCAAGGGGCAGGGTCTCAAGGGGCCAAAGGGCCAGGGAACAGGGCCTGGTCCCTGTGAGCTTGCAGGGAAGGGTGGGGCTTGAGGGGCCAAGGGAGAAGTCAGAGCTGGTGAGTGGGCAGTTGGTGAGAGGTCAGGAAATCACCTGTGCGAACAGCGAGGCCTGCTCCCGAGAGTGACCGAAGGGATCAATGTGCCAGGCCACACGGGGGCGCCCATCTTTGCCAAAGGTGTCTTCCAGGAAGCGCAGTCCCAGTGTCATCTGGTCTATCATGGCTCCATAGTGCGTGGCTGCCTCATCATTCATCACCCAGCCACCGTTGGCAAACTCCAGGCGCCCTGTGCCGGGAAAGACAAAGACAATTGGCAGGGCCACGAATGGGGCCAGGGTTGGCAACGCAGGGGATAGGAAGACCTGCCTGCGAACCCAGGCCTGGAGGGAGAAGAGGGGTCACTCCCAGGCCAATGAAGCCAGATATGGAAGAGAGGGCATTCTGCACGGCAGGCTCCCCTGAGGATCCCTTGGAGGTGGGGCCTTGCGGGATGCATAGGAGTTCTACAAGTAAGGGCAATTCCAGATAGGGGGAGCCACCCGCACATACAGGCTGCACACGGCATGATAAAATCTCAGAAACTGCGGTGTGTCAGAAACAGCAGCTGAGCTGGGCTTCCTCTTTTCACTTCCTGGGGGCAGGCTCACCCTGGCGCACCAGGTCCCGCACAACTTCCTGTGTTGCATTTGTCTGCTGGTGCCACCAACGGGAGAAGAAGGCAATCTCCACATAGATGAATCGGCGGGTGGGCTCCGCCAGCAGAGAAGAGATGACCGAGTCTAGGATGTACTGCACACCTGCGTGCTGGACGTCATTATGGACTGTGGACACAGGGGTCAGGCAGTCAGGGACAAACGAGCCAAGGGGGGATAGTCTTCAACACAGGAGCCCAAGCTGGGCATTGTCCCCACCCTAATGTCCAGGACCCAGAAAGGATTGGAAGGGCTCAAAGGGGCCATGGGAGTCCCAGGGTAAGTCCCCCACGCTCTACTCACTGCCATAAAAGTACTGGTCCACCGTCTTGAGCCAGCCCACATCGTCATGTGTGTGGGCCACCAGATGCACATTGAGCATGTCCGGATGTACCATAGGGCATGTCTGCACAGGGACCCCAAACACACACACCCTGTCAATTACCTAAGGTTAAGAGGCAAGCTGGGGTAGGGGTTTGGGGTGGGGGCGCAGGATAAGTCTCGATCTAGAGGTGAGTGTTTCAGAGAAATGGGGCTCGGCCCTTCCAGGGAGGACACACTCAAAGAAGCTCCCACTGGACACAATCCCTCAGGGAAGCTCTCATTCACACGGTGGGGAAATGGTAATAGCAGTAGCTAATGTTTATCAAGCATTTGCAGATACCTAGCAGCCACCCTGGGGGGTGGGGGCGATATTATCTCATTTTCAGATGAGACCACTGAGGATCAGAGTGGTTCAGTGACTTGCCCCAAGTCACGAGCCAGGAAGTCAGGGAGCCAGACTGCAGCTCGAGACAGGCTGACTCCAGAGTCCCAGCTCTCAAGCAACACCCTCCCCCCCCCCCACCCACATACACACATATGTTCAATCACACAGTTGCGTGCGTGCAAAGTCCAGGCGAGCCAACCCCACAGAAGCAGGGAGGCAGGTACAGAGAGCCCTAGTCTCAGACTCACACAGCCAGACCTTTCAATGACGGAAAGCATGCCCTCAGACCACACTGTCGTATTAGCAAATCGTTCACTAGGCACCCACAGAACAAACCCACCCACACCTCCCGATCCTACTCGGGCTTCACTCGAGCTTCTGTACATTTCCGCCCGCGGGCGGCGCTCACCTCATATCCCGCGGCCCGAGCGCCGGGCGCCGCCAGCAGTAACAAGAGGAAGGAGAGAGGCGGGAGCGGTGGCGGGAGCGCGCGGGAGCTCGTCCCGGGCCTCGCCGCGCCCCGGCCGCCACCGCCAGCGCGGACCCCCAAAGGCCGCGCGTCGGCCCCCATGGCTCCGCAGCCGCCGCTGCCTCCACCGCCACCGCGGCCGCCTCCGGGGGGGTTCCCGGGCCCGGCAAAGGCGGGGCAAACGCCCCGCCCCCAGGACCCGACCTGGCCAATGGTTGCTGGCGGGGGCGGAGCTAAGGTGCGGCATGGGCCCTGCGCCTCACTGGGCTGAGGCTGTTTCTGGCTACCCCTGAGGACGCTAGGAGCGTAGGGAGGCGTTGGGCGTGTACCCCCCCCCCCCCCCGAGGGTGCTGGTTTGGCCAGAAGAGCCTTTAGTGTCTCCCTACCTCCGAGTGGCCTCGGAGTGCCCCTTTGTCCCCGTGGATGCATCGGTCTCAGATTTTCCCATGGGTGTAATTTTGGCTAGGAGGTGGGAGTGTGTGCACAGGATCCTAGGGTGTCCCATTGACCTTTAAGGCTGGGGTCTTGGAGGGACCTAGCTTGGCTAGGAGCAGGGGTTGATGGCGGTCCTGTTCTGTCCTACGAGGATTACGGATACGGGAACTGCCCTGAGAGTGCTGAGGTTGGGAGGTATCCAGCCTAGTTGTTAAAGAAATACCCACGGTACTCAGGTGAGGAGTGACCAGTGGGGGAGGTCTCAGCCTTTCATGCTTTTCCCAGTCCCTGTCATTCCATCCAGATGGCTGATATTACCCAATTTGTCTGATAAAATCAAAGCCCACATTCCTCAGGTCAGCAGAGCCCATGTGCTAAATTGCCAGAGGACAGGGGTCACTTCCCTGTCTCTAGCAGCTGACTTAAGTCACAAGGCTTGTGAAATAAGCAAGTGAACCACCAGAAGGCTCCAGGCTAGAGCCCCACCAAAGGCCTGAGTGGAAGAGCTGGAGCCCACCCACCCCCACCCCCCACGAGGAAGATCACCCACAATGCACAGAAAAGAGAGGTCACAAAGAACAGCCAGAATGCAAAACTTTATTTAACTGGTTTCAACAACAACAACAACAACAACAACAACAACAACAAAACGAGTGGATACACCTAGAAACATGGACAGCATCTCCCACCGCAGCAGGCAGGTTGGGGAAGGTAGGCAGGAGGGGTAGGCCCAGGGTATTCCCCTCTGCCCAGCAGAAGTGGAATCCCAGGGAAAGGGTCAGGTTCCCTCCAGCCAGCTGCGGGCCCTGAGACTACCGCATTCATGGAAGCCCAGGACAGCAGCTGAGAGCAGGAGGCTGGGCAGCCAGGGGCCAGGCCTGGGGGAAGGTGGACAGAGTGGTCCTAGGCTGACATCACCAGGGGGGCGTCATGGGCTGAGGGTTCTGCAGATATGACATCACCACGGCAGAGATGGACAGCCTGGGACAGGAGACAGGTGTCAGTCCAGGAGGGGTAGGCTTGGGTCCCCCACTCCCCGTTAACTCAGGAGTCCTCCTTCTCTAGGCCCAGACTCACATGAAGCTACTCATCATCTGTTTAGTGTCCTCAGAGCTCCGGGAGTTGGCAAAGCTGATGAAGGAACAGTAGACGGCGACCCAAGCGCACCACTTCAGCTAGGGAAAGGTAGGTGGGTGGGTGGGATTTGGTCAATGAAAGGCACACCAGTGACCACCCCCCCCCCCGCCCCCGGGGCATTACCAGGCACTGGTTCCAACCGACTGATTCCATCTGAAGCATCTTGAACCTTGCCCCCAAGAGTTCCTCAGTCCCATTCCCCCTAGCCTACTCCAGGCACCCAGTGTTTGGTCCTACTCTCTCGGCGTGCGTCTCTGACCCCTCCACATCCTCTCAGGCCCAAGAAGACTGGCCTCTAACACACCTCATGATGCTAAGAACCCCATCCTTTCGAGTCCCCTCCAAACCGCTTTAAAACCTGGCCCCCACCCTTAGACAGAACTCCCACGTACCCACCCAGACCCCTGGCTTCCCTCACGTCCTCGCCTTGTTCAGCCCCGCCCCCCGGCCAGGCCCCGCCCCCTCGGCAGCAGCCCCGCTGCGTTCCGAATCCGCTGCCCCCGCAGGCTTCGCTGTCGGGCGGAGCTACGCCGAAGGAAACTCGGCGCCGCCCACCTTGAGCATGAGGCCGCACATGCTGAAGATCATGCCGAGCAGGTTCATGTAGTCTGGCGTCGGGTCGTCCAAGGCCGGGTTACACTCGCTCGGCGGGGGCTTGTACCTGCGGCAGGGTCAAGGGTCAGAGGCACTCAAGTCCCACCCCCGAGATGGACAAGCGCTTCCCTGGGCCTCGTCCCACAACCCGAGCCCCGTTCCCATGACGTGGGGGTCCTCACCTCAGCACTTTGTTCGGCCTCCGTGGGTCCGACATATTGTTAGTGGACATGGCGGGTCGGAGGTCGAGCCTCTTCCGCTGCGGGAGTTGCAGTTTCCGGCGCGGAAACGGAGGATGGCTTTTAGAGTAGCACCCACAGACTTCGAGCTTCCGTTCCCGGCGGCGGGGGCCAGGACTCCTCCCAGGCAGGGGACAGACAATTAGAAGAGACCAAAAATGTTCCTTGAAAACAAGAAGTGGGGAAAGACACGTGGACGCTGGATTCAGGCTCCAGTATTCCCAAAACTATCTTCAAGAAGCCAAACATCTGAACCGGAAGTGAGAGACAGGAAGTAGACTGCGGAAGACTACAAGGATACACCCAAGCGTAGATTCCGAGGGCTCGAAATCTTCGGTGCTAACCGATTTAAGGCGGTGGGGAAGGGTCCTGACACAAATGGCTTTCCCTGAGCCCAAACCGCGGGGCCCGGAGCTGCCGCAAAAACGAGTGAAGACGCTGGACTGCGGGCAGGGGGCAGTGCGAGCTGTACGATTTAATGGTGAGCTCCCTCTTCGTTCCGTGTCCTCCTGCCTCCTGAGGCCCGCGGCCCTATAATCCCCTCCTCGTGTTCCCCAGTGGATGGCAATTACTGTCTGACGTGCGGCAGCGACAAGACCCTGAAGCTGTGGAACCCGCTGCGGGGGACGCTGCTGCGGACCTACAGTGGCCACGGCTACGAGGTGCTGGACGCGGCCGGGTGAGCTGGGGGCCAGGCCGCGATACGGGTGCCGAGGTCGGGATCCGACGTCAACACTGACCTTCCCTCCTATGCCGTCCAGCTCCTTTGACAACAGCAGTCTCTGCTCCGGCGGCGGGGACAAGGCGGTGGTGCTGTGGGATGTGGCATCAGGGCAGGTCGTTCGCAAATTCCGGGGCCACGCGGGGGTGAGTACGAGCAAGAAGAGGCCTCATTAGGGCGTGGATGACGGAGAGGACCCGCATTATTGTGTAGCTGGTGACAGGGAACCTTTCCACCCCTACCCACTACAGAGCAAGCATCCTTTCCCCATGGCCCAGCATGCAGTTTCCCCAGAACCTTTCACCTCCCCTGTCTCTAGCCTTTGCCCTTGCCTTAACGTGCATTGGAACCCGGAACCCTGCCTTTATCCCAGTCCTCCAAAGTCCAGCCTCCTCTGAGTGGCAATTCCTGTTTCTCAGAAGGTGAACACGGTCCAGTTTAATGAAGAGGCCACGGTCATCCTGTCTGGTGAGTCTGGGGCCTAGGCAGGGTGCTGCCCCTGCAGCCCAAACCTGACCTCACCGTCATGCTGGCCTCACAGGCTCTATCGATTCTAGCATACGCTGCTGGGACTGCCGATCGCGAAGGCCTGAGCCAGTGCAGACGCTGGACGAAGCCAGGGATGGCATATCCAGTGTGAAGGTGTCGGACCATGAGATCCTGGCAGGGTGAGTGGAGCCAGGACCTCACCCCTCCTGGGTGCCACGGGGGATCACCGCTGCCTCTCTGCTTCGGTTGTAAATCTCCTCTTCTCCCCTCAGCTTACAGGGCCCTGCACAGTCTGGTCTCTGCTGGTTTTTCAGCTTTTATCCATTCTTGGTCTCATTTCTCTTCATGTGCTAAGGACGCTCTCACCCCAGGACCTTTGCCTTTGCTCTTCCTCTACCTGGACTCCCTTTCTAATTACTCCTAGTGTTTTTTGAGCATCACCTGCCTATGATTTAGTCAGTGCACACACAGCAGTGAATGAAATCGGGAAAAATCTCCACCCACAGAGGGTTGGTATTCTAGTTGCTGGAGGTGAACAATTAAAATTCCCAAGCCCGGGTGCCCAAGTGTTGCCACAACCCAGAGGAGTGCCGTTCCCCCCTGTGGGGGCAGTTGGGGCTTCCCACCCTATTGCTGGCCTGTTCCCACACGTCTCCTGGGCCACAGATGTTTGTCTCCTTATCCTTCAAGTCCTAGTTTAGATGTCACCTCCTCGGGGAGGCCTTCCTAGATTACTCTCAGTCAGTGGGGCTCTACGATGGCAGAAAGTGCTCCTGGCTGGGTGGCAGCTGTGTCCCAAGGACTAGCCCAGAGAGCATGCTCAGTCGGTATCAGAAACAGGTGGAGTGGGTCCGGATTGGCCCTGGGTGTGTAAGTCTCAAAGCCAGCGTCTTGGAATTACACTCGTGAGTTCACTTTAGTGCATAGTTTCCACGGCTAGCCTTGAGGGTGAGCATGACAGTGAAGGGTACACAGGAAGGGCAAGCCCAGCCTTGCCCCCAGCGTCCTGGCAGGGTCAAGGAGGGTACTGGGACTGGAGCCATGGACCTACTGGCCCCGGGTGATGCTTCAGCTGCATCCATCCTCCTGCAGCTCCGTGGACGGCCGGGTGAGGCGCTACGACCTGAGGATGGGGCAACTCTTCTCAGACTACGTGGGCAGTGAGTGTGGCCGGGCTGTGGGGCAGGCAGGGAAGGCGGGGGCAGCAAATGGGGCCCTGGTCTCACTCACCCGCACCCCTCTCTCTCCCCCCCCCCACCCCCAGGCCCCATCACTTGTACCTGCTTCAGCCGGGATGGGCAGTGCACCCTGGTGTCCAGCCTGGACTCCACGTTGCGGCTTCTAGACAAGGACACCGGGGAACTGCTGGGCGAGTGAGTCCTCAAGGATGTGGCCCCCAGCCCCGCCCAGCCCCCAGCCCCAGCCCCTTCTGATCCCACTGACCCCTAGGTACACGGGCCATAAGAACCAGGAGTACAAGCTGGACTGCTGCCTGAGTGAGCGTGACACGCATGTGGTCAGCTGCTCCGAGGACGGGAAGGTGTACTTCTGGGACCTGGTAGAGGTGAGCCTTCTCACCCCAGCTCCGTACCAGGGTGCCTCCATCACTCCCACACCGGGAAAAGGCAATGCTGTTAGAGCTGGGAGGAGTGAGTGGGAGGATGAAGCAGGAAAGACATTCCCGGCAAAGGGAACTGTGTGCTTAGGCTTGGAGGTGTGGCCCACGTTGGTCAGGAGATACAAGTACTGTGGGGTCGCGGCGGCAGCTGCAGGGCCAGGTTAACCAAGGTCACAGAAGCCAAGCTGAGGTGGGGCTGTGGCTCAGGAGCATCCCTGCCGTTCCCAGTCCCAAACCCTGTGAGCCCTGTCCTGATGTGTCTGGTGGGGATGTCAGGCTGGGAACAGACAGTTCTGGCCTGAGGGGGTCAGGGCTGAGGCTTGGCCAGGGAAAGTAAGCCCCCTAAGAGGATGGAGGAAACGGAGGGCGGGGGTGGCGCCTGGGAACTAAGAACACACCAGTGTTCTGCCTACTTCTCAAGAGTCTGGTAGACAGGAAGTCACCCTGAAGGGAAGGGCACACGAAGGGACATGTTTGAAGTGGGAAGAGAAATCTGGAGCCTGCTCGAGGGACCGTATGTGTTGAGCGATGACTGTAAGGTGATGAAGGAAGTGAGCACGGAGGCTGCCCAGTGGGCCAGTAGAGCCTGGACAGTGGGGAGAGAAGCTGGGAAGAGACACAAGATTGGAGCAAGGTGGTGGCTGTGAATGTGGAGAGCATCCGCAGTCTGGACGTGGTCTAAAGGCAGAGCCAGGAGCACTTATTGATAAAGGGGTGGGGGGTGTGAGAGAGAGAGAGAGAGAGAGACTCCCAAGGTGTCTGGCCCAGCACCTGGAGGGATGGAACGCCAGAGGGGTTCATTTTGGGGCAGGTGAGGTTTGCGGTGCCGGGGAAGCGATCCGAGGCAGGTGGCTGGAGGTCAGGGGAGAGACCTGCACCGGTAACTGCCCCCCATCCTTCCCTCCACAGGGTGCCCTGGCACTGGCCCTGCCCGTGGGTCCTGGTGTGGTGCAGTCGCTGTCCTACCACCCCCTGGAGCCCTGCCTGCTGACTGCCGTGGGGGGCAGCGTCCATTGCTGGCGGGAAGAGGCTTATGAGGCGGAGGGTGGCACGGGCTGAAGCCGGGGGACCCGCCGCCACCAAGGGCACAGACTCCAGGCTCACAGAGACCATTTATTGGAGACCCGCTGCTGACCAAGGAGTGAGGGGAGAACTACACGCTAATAAATAGAGGAGGGGAGGCTTCGCTGGTGCGATAGCCATTCAGTCCTCGTTCTTCTCGGGCATGAAGGCGTCCGTCTTCTGGGCGAAGGTTTCAGCCACAAGCAGGGGGAAGACCAGGGAGGCATCGGCATAGACCTGCGGAGGGGACCTGGGTGAACCACGGGGCCTGTGACCGCATTCTGGGAGACTGTGCCCCGCCCCCCAGCTGACCACCCTCACCTTGACAGGCTGTGCGTCCACCCGGATCTTGCCCCAGGAGACTGCTTCGTCTGGCCTGGCACCAGAATCCGAGCCGTCGAATTCCTGGGCCGTGTTGATGTAGACAGCATAGTCGGCCCCGTTCCGCTGTGGGGAGGGGCAAGGTGAGCTGGTCAGGCAGTCACTGGAGACAGGCAGGCAGAAAGACACGGACGCAGGGGACTAGCTAGAGGCTGAGGGATGTGTCCTGCATGAAGGAAGCCCTTAGTGGCCCCTTGCTTCAAAGGAAAGGCCCATGTCAGTGCGTGGTCAGAGCTGCCCCCGACCCACCTGCTATCTAGCAACTACTCTCCTGCATCTGTTCAGCAGGGACTGCCACCAAATATACAGAAGGCTCCCGCCCTGGTCCGGGTCCCATCACTGCTTACCCAGAACCCGCCGCTTGTTCCCCCCCACAGAAGCCAGAGGGCGCCTGTGAGGACCCGAGTGGTGGCCCTGGAGGCCTGACTGGTTATTTACTTCCCATTCCCCTTCGCTGGCCTCCTAAGTGTTCCTTGACTTAAATCAGGCACCTCAAAACCTTTGCGTTGGCTGTGTTCTCTGCTCACAGGTTGGAATTCCCAGAGCTTCCCTTTCCTGAAGAGCACTCCTTTCTCTTGCCAATTGTCATCCCTCGTTTTTTCCCATAGCAGTTTCTGCCACCTGACGTGCATGGCCCTGGTGTGCTGCCCTTCGCCCTGTCTAGAACCTCAGTCCGGGAGGGCAGAGATTATGGCCTGTCTAGTCCACGGTTGTCTCCCTGGCACATGGCACAGGCGTGTCTGCATGGCAAGCCCAAGTGCCACCCTCGCTAGGGACCAGGTACTCTAACCCCACTCACCATGAGGTTGGCGTTGGCGATGTGGTGCTTGACCACACCCCCGCCCAGGATGATCATGCCGGTGCGCTTGGCAAAGATGGCCTGTGTGTTGATGAGCCTCAGGTCTGGGAGGAGAGCGCCGTGGTCAGGCTATGGGCCCAGCCAGCCCTCCTTCCCCGCTCCTTCGTGGCCCCAGCACCTCACCCTCAACGATGTCCAGGACCAGGCCTGGCTTCTTGTAGGAATGGAAGAAGATCATGTCGCCCAGGGAGCCATCTGTGAGCGCCGGGCTCAACACGGGGATGTGGTTCTGGGAAACAGGAAGACAGGAGAGCAGCTGGGGCTCAGAGCCCAGGGTGGGCAGGCTGGTCCCCATCCCAGTGGGATCCCCTCCTCTCTGCCTGATTCTGGGCAGAGTGCTTAAGTTCCCTGGGCCTCCGTTTCCTCAACTAAAGTGCTGAGGCGGCACCTCCCTTACAGATGAAGAGGCATACGGGCTGAAACCCAAGGCAAACGCTAAGGATCGTGTTTGACAAAGACTGGGAGCTCTCGTTATTCCGGCTGCTGGAGCTCAGCCTCTGAGGAGCGTGGGACCATGTGCCCTGCCCCATGAGGGTTTCGAGGCACGACCCCAACTGATCCCAGGTGGTCTAGGAATAGAGCCAGGATACCAAGACCACACTCTGGCTGTGCAACCTCAGACAAACCACCTAACCTCTGCATCAGGTTCTTCACCTAAAAGCGGAAATGACGAAAACCATTCTGGCTCCCCAGGTGGCTATGAAGATGAAACCAGCTAACACATGCCCCGGCCTGGTATCTGCCCCACCCAGGCCCTCACCTTCTGGGCCCAGTAATACACGGATTCTGGGTTGTTGATCTCCTTGCCCAGCCGGGCGATCATCTTGGAAGGTGTCCACTTCACACCCTAGGAGGAGACATTGGCTTCAAGCAGCAGTGCCTCCCCTGACTCCTACCATGCCTGCCCCCAGGTCACTCCTGCCCCACCTCTGTGTTCTGCTCCAGCACCATCTGGTCCAGAATGGGCATCAACCAGTCCTCAAATTTGCAGTAATTGTCATTGGGCACCAGTAGGTTTCCAATCCTGCGAACATGAGGCATGTGGGCATCAGGTCCCAGGACCCTCAGCCCAGCTCCCTTGCCCAGCACCACTCAGGGTCTCCACCTGTTGATCCCGTTCTCACGTAGCTCCTTCCCCCTGAGACTGAAATCGCCCAGGTACGTGGGTGCCAAGCACTTGATGAAATCTTCCTCCACACCGCCAGCTGTGGTCACTAAGACGTCCACCTGCAGCAAGTCACTGAGGTTGGCCCGGGAAGGGGCCTGTCCTCATCCCAGGCATGGCTTGTAATTCCCAACTCTCATCCAGTGACCCTTGGGGGAAGCTCTACTACAAAACAAAATTAGATCGTGTCCCTCTGCTTAAAACTGACTCTGGGGGGCACCTGGGCGGCTCAGTCAGTTAAGCGTCTGACTCTTGATTTCAGAGCAGGTCATGATCTCACAGTTCATGGGTTCAAGCCTCACATTGGTCTCCATGCTGACAGTGGTGAACCTGCTTGGGATTCTCTCTCCTCTCTGCCCTTCCCCAGCTCACTCTCTCTCTCAAAATACATACACTTAAAAAAAAAAAAAAAAAAAATGACCCTGTCTCCCTATGTCATTTAAATGATCGATAATCTTGCCCCTAAGACCAAGGCCACAATCCCACCAGGTCCCTACCATGTTGTGCTGCACGAGGTAACGGATGGTCTCACGGAGGCCTGAACTGATGAGATTGGATGTGTAGCCCAGAAAAATGGTGCAGCCAGTAAGTGGGCGGCGGCTCTGGGTCAAGTCTGCATGATGGTCTTCATCCTGCGACAGCGGCTCTAGTTTCTTCTCTATCTAGATGGAAAGGAGGGGTCAAGTTACCCTCACCCTCTGACCCCAAACTAGCCGGAGGACTCGCCCCCAGGTTCTGCCCACTCAGGGATGGGGGACCACTTCTACCTGGAATACCTGGAACCTGGGAACGAACGCCCCCTGTGCAGACTCCTCCCCATTCACAGCCCAAATCTCAGGGCACACGCTCAGGTTTTACCCCTCTTTCAAGGAATTGGGAGAGCATGACCTTTGCAGGCCCGGCCTCCTTCCCTATCGGAAAAAGCAAATCCGAGCTCAGACCCCGTCCTGACTCAGGCTCCTCCTCAACTGCACCGTCCAGAACTCTCACTGGTCACCTATAACCTGCCCCCTATCTAGAATCATTCGGAAAGTAGGACGCGATGAGGGTGCAGGAACAACGTCCTCTTCCCAGCGCAGAAACTCCCGCCCGGAACGGGCCCTGTCTCTCTCCACCTATTGGGCCGCCCAACAAAGGACACTCCTCCTTCTCAAGGGAGCCCCCGCCCCCTTCAAGTGCTGCATTGCTGCTACTGGTGACCACGCCCCCTCCATCCAGGAAGTCCCGCCCCAGGCATCACCATGGCGTTGACTTGCTGCACTGCGCGCCCGAAGTTGGTGGCCTGGAAGCCAGTGGTGCCGAAGGCCTCCAGTAGCGCACGGTAGTCCACGCCGCGGTTGAAGTCGTAGCCTCGGACTTGGGAGCTCTCGGACGGCAGCGCCGAGCTGTGCTTCAGCACAGCGGCCAGCGCCGCTGCAGGTGCCTCCCCCTCCGGAAGACCCTCCATGCTCCTGCGGCCACACTCTCAGATCACAGCCACCCCAGGCCAGGCCTCCAGCGGCCTCGAAACGCGCTAAGCCCCGGCACGCTCTTCTGTAAGACAGTGCAGGAAGTAGGGCTTGGGAGAACCTGCCGAAGGGGACGGGAAGTTGCTTGGTCACATGACTCTCTGTGACTTCCGTAATCCAGAACGCGTCCATCTTTGCGCGTGCGTTCCGTAATACGGAAGCCGCGAGGAGCCGTTGTTCCCTTTCGCCCCTTGTCAGCCCGAGATGAAGAGGCCTACTTTTACTGCCGCCTGCTGGACACCCACCGCGTTGCGCGGTGCTCTCCCGTTCGTTTCTGTCCCGTTGGGGGAAAAGGATGGCTTCTTAGACGTCGCCCTTGGACAGGATTCGAGTCCTCAGGAGATGTCAGATAGTTTCTGCCTCTGGGCGTCTCTCATCAAACGGTTTAGTGATCCCTGTTCGTGCCTCACAGGTCTCCAGAGACTCCACAAGCTACCTAACTCTCTGATCTTCCCCTGGCAGCAGCGGCTGTCGCTTCTTCCAGGAAGCCTTCCCTGACCTTCCTCAAAGTAAGGGACCTCCTCTGGGATCCAAGGCTGACGTCAACCTCCAGCAAGGCTGTGAGACCTTCGAAGGCGGGGTCTGTATCTTATGGGTCCTCAGAGCCCTGGACGGGGTCCGGTCCAGGGGGATTCTTTTAACAAGTCACTCTACAATTTATGGAGTCTGTCCTATACGATGAGCCCTGTGTGTGGCGCGGCAGCTTTATCAGTGAATGAGATGCAGGCCCTGCCCTACTGGAGTCCACAGTTTGGGGAGCTAGAAAGGTAACAATAGCGGTAAGTGTTATTGAGGATTCAGAAATGATGATGTGTCTTTGAATTAGGGATGGATGGAGGGGTAACCGGTGGCCTTATTTGCAGGGACAGGTAGTTAGGGAAGGACACCGAGGAGGTGACATTTGAGCCAAGGCCAGAAGGCCAAGAAAGTCCCCATATGTGAAGATTTGGGGAGGCCGTTCCCCCATCGTCCCCCGTTGGTAAAGAAACCTTTGCCAGTGCAAAGGTCCTGAGGCCAGAGATTAGCCTACTTAATTGGAGGAAGAGACCATCTTTGACAGTCTCCACTTGGATCTCAAACTCACCACCTCAGTCCCTCTCCTCTAACTCTGATCTCCCTGAAGTCTTCCACACCTCAACAAAGAGCCCTCAACTCAGCAAAGGAGCGCTCCACACACCTGGTAGGTTCAAAACTGGGGAATTGAACTTGATGTCTCCCCTTCTCTCACACCCACATCCATCCCTCAGCACAGCCACCAAGTGCTACCCACAAAGTAGGTCCCAAATCCAGGTGCTTTTTTTTTTTAAAATAGAATTGACGTAGCACATTATATTAGTTTCAGGTGTGCAACTCGATGGGCGTTTGTATCCAGATGCTTCTCCTTCTCAGCCTCCACGCTGGCCTACCTTCCCTCTGATTCATCTTCCAGCTGTGGCCAGAGAGCTCATTAAACAGAAGCCAGACACATCATTCCTTTTTTTTTTTTTTTTTTTTTTTTTTTTCAACGTTTATTTATTTTTGGGACAGAGAGAGACAGAGCATGAACGGGGGAGGGGCAGAGAGAGAGGGAGACACAGAATCAGAAACAGGCTCCAGGCTCTGAGCCATCAGCCCAGAGCCCGACGCGGGGCTCGAACTCACGGACCGCGAGATCGTGACCTGGCTGAAGTCGGACGCTTAACCGACTGCGCCACCCAGGCGCCCCTACATCATTCCTTTTTAAATGTTGTTATTGTTTAGAGAGAGACAGCGCGAGAGCGGGGGAGAGGGGCAGCAGGAGAGAGCGAGAGATCGAATCCCAAACAGGCTCCACGCCCAGCACGGAGCTCGATGCAGGGCTTCGTCCCGCGACCCTGGGACCATGACCTGAACCGAAATCAAGAGTCAAACACTCCACTGACTGAGGTAGCCAGGCGCCCCCACCAATTCTTTTTTATTGTGCTAAGATGTATATAACAAAATCTATTATCATAATCATTTTTAAATGTTTATTTTTGAGAGACAGAGCAGGAGACGGGCAGAGAGAGAGGGGACAGAGGGTCCCAAGCAGGCGCCGCACAGACAGCAGAGAGACATAGCTGAAGTAGGACGCCCAGGCGCCCCTATTATCATAATCACTGTAAGGCGTACGGTTCCATGGCATTAAGCACATTCACACTGTTGTACAAACATCATCACCATACATTTCCAGAACCTTCTCATCTTTCCAAACTGAAACTCTGTCCCAGGAAACACTAACTCCTCACCCTTCCCCCCAGCCCCTGGTTTCCACCATCTGCTTCCTGTCTCTATGGATTTGACTCCTCTAGGGACCTCACATAGATGGGATCGTGCATTATCGGTCATTTTGTGACTGGCTCGTGCATTATCAGTCATTTTGTGACTGGCTCATTTCACTTAACATAATGTTCTCAAGGTGCATCCGTTTTGTAATGTGATTTTTTACCAGATCCCGCTGGATGCCTTGAGAAGGGCGGTGGGGAGCGGGGGCAGTGGGGAAGGGAAGAGCAGGGGAGACCAGAGCGGAGGTAACTGCACAGGTCCGAGCCGGCAGAAGTGGGCGCAGGACGTGGGAGATGCCAACAGGTGTGGAGAGAAGTGACCAGACTGAGAACCTAATTTGAAGTTGATCTGAGGGTTCCTGGGAAAGGATCAGATGTGGGGACACCAGAAAGGGAGGATTGAAGGGGTTCAAGATTTGGGCCAGGGCAGTTGGGTGGATGGTGGTGAACTTGGGGGCAGAAGATCTGGGGCGGGGGGGAGAGGATAATCTGGAGCCCAGCTTTGGCCGAGTTAGATGAGAGACCCCCCGAGACCTCAGTGTGACCGACTGGAGAGCAGGAAGCTCTTTGGGCAGGTCTGAAATCAGGGACGGGGCTGGGATGGGGACAGGTGGAGCCATCAGCATAAGCAAGTGGATGGAGTAATCTGTGGGTAAGATCCCGGGGGTGAGTGTAGATGGAGGGAGAGAGGCAGGCCCGCACCTGAGCCAGGGTACAGTCTATACACGGTGGGGAGCAGAGGCCGGGAACCCCGCCTTCCCCTTAGCCAAGGTGACATGTGACACCAGCGCAGCCACCGGGCCCCCTGGGGCAGGGACCCCCCTCAGCTGAGGCAGCTGCTGCCACTGACATTTCACTCCATGAGTGTCCAGGCTTCAAAGTCTCTGCAGGGGTGGGGGAGGAGAGGAGGGGGCTGAGAGGCCGGGCTGGCAAGGGAGGGAGCCAGAACCGGGCTGCTGGAGGATTGAGCCGCCGGGAATCCGCCGGAGTCCTCAGCTGAAGTATGTGGTCCTGACGGGGCTTGGGGAACCGCCACCCCCTTCCCACAGTCCCCAGAGGACGCAAGAGGTGGTTGGGAGACTCTCAGGTAGCCCCTAGGGCTCAAGGTCTGGAATCGAGCCCACTGCCTACGACCCTGCTCGCTTTCGTGCAGATGTCCAGCAAGGTGGCCATTGGCAGCGACATCGGGCAGGCCCGCCGGGCCGTGGAGCAGCTGCGGGTGGAGGCGGGCATCGACCGCATGAAGGTGAGGACCAGGGCGGCATGGGCGTGTCCGGGAGAGGGGGCGGGCGGACAGCCCGGGGCCAGCTGACAGGCTGGCCCGCAGGTGTCCAAGGCGGCCGGCGACCTGCTGCAGTTCTGCGCGGAGCAGGCCAAGAGCGACCCCTTCCTTGTGGGCATCCCGGCTGCCACCAACCCCTTCAAGGAGAAGAAGCCCTGTGCCATCTTATAACCCACGGCCCCCCGACCGCCCAGGAGGTCTCAATAAAAAGGAAGTGAATGATCCTCGGGACGTGGCTTGGCCAGGCTTCACGGGGACAGAGGGGGACCACAGACTCGCACCCCCCGCACACCCGGCCCAGCCTCCCTCCCCCACCCACTCCAGGGTCACGGCCACAACAGCACACACACCTGGACTCCCGGATGGAAGGGCGTGCACCGCCCCCACCCTGCACCTCTGGGGCAGCAGTAGCAGATTCCCCCTCCCACTGCACCAACGCACCTAGGGTCGGGGTCCCACTCTACATGCCGACACACATCACACGCGCCTTCACGTCACACGCGCCCACAGGTGCCGTCGTACAGACGTGCGCACGCCCTCAAGGGCCTCCTCCCTCACACACACCCACATCCGCCAGCACACAGATGTGCGCAGACAGGGTCACCTCCCTAGTGACACCCGGACACACGTGATCACAGAAATGCACTCGAGCGGGCACAGGTGTCCGCAGACGTAAGTAGTGGCTGCCAAGGCTTTCACGACCGTCTCGCAGACACCACCCCCCCCCCCCCCAGCCCCGGCCCCGAACAAGCACAGGCAGAGCCCTCGGGTGACACCAGTACATCAGGTTTATTTCTCCTTTGCTCTCCAGGGAGAGCAGGTGTCCAAACCGTAACAAAAACTGGGCCCAAGGGAGGGGAGCAAGCAGTCCCCTGGGTGGGCCTGAACGGCAACCTCACCTTCCCTGGCGTGGGGTGCAGCCCGGGGACACTGCCTAACCGTGGCCCGGACTCCTTGGGCCCCAGGCCTTTGGGACAGGGCGGAGGCGGCACCGGCGTGGGGGGAGGTCCCCCGAGAACAGAAGCCCTGGCCCAGCCTGCGGGCCGGCAGACCCACATCCACATCCACGTCCGCCTGCTCAGGCCTGCAGCCGCCAGACCTCCAGCGATAGACCCCCAGAGGCAGCTACCACCAGGTTGCCCTCGGCACAAATCTGGGAGGGCAGGGACAGAAGTAGTCAGGGCCGTTCTGGGCAGCTGGGGAGGGTGCGCAGGGCAGGGCCTTACCCCGTTTAGCACATTGTTGTGGCTTCGGGTGCAGATGGTCCTCGGTGGATCCGTGGGCACGTGCACCTGGTGAGGGGCGATGGGCAAAGGTCAGGAAGTGCACCTCTGACCGGCGGCGGGGGGAGGGGGGAGGGGGGGCAGGGAAGGGAGGGGGCCTGTCTTGGGGCCTCACCCGGATGGTCTTGTCGGTGGACGTGGTGTACAAGGCCCCCAGTGAGTGTTTGATGCCTGTGATCTGAGACCTGTGGCCCACGTCAAAGGACTGCAGAAAAGAGGGACAGGTGACACTCAGGTAAGGGCTCTTCCAACACCAGCCCGACAACCACCCAGTGGTCGAGAGGTAGGGAGGAGGCCCAGGGACGGTTGGGCAAGGGGCAAGAGCCCCGGCAGACCCGGACGAGTTGGAAGCAGCCACTGTGGTTGGCGAAGACGTGCAGCAGGCCCTGGTTGTCACCAGCCCAGAGCTGGGGCTCCCGGTAGGACATGCAGAGCAGGTAGGAATCCAGCTGTGGGAGGGACGTGGGACATGGCAGCTCAGGCCAGGCCAGGCCGCAGCCCCCGTCCCTCCAGGCCGCAGGGGAGGGCGCACCTGCAGTCGCTGCAGGACGCTGTTGGCCCGGCGGTCGAACACCACGAGTGTGTGGTCCTCGCTGCCCGAGATGATGTGACGGTCGTCCGCCAGCAGCGCCAGCACCGCGCTGGAGTGCAGCCGCCTGCTCTTGAGCAGCGCCGGGCCCGCTTCGCGAGTGATGCAGGGAGGAGGGAGACGTCAGAGCCCCTCGGAGGGGGCCCCAGGCCCCTCCCCACTCGGCTGAATCCTTGGTCTGCCCCGCCCACCCACATCCTGCAAGTGGTCCCGTCTTTCTCTTCTCCTGTTCCGTCTGGATCTGGGCCATCCAGGACCCCCAAGTCTCTGCCCTCCCATCTCCCATCGCAACCCCATCTGCTCGCAGTGCAGAGCAGACCTCGGCAAGTCCCAGCATAAAACGCTTCCTCCTGCCGACTGATTGGAGATGAGTCCCACCATCACCCATCACCCTGCTCTGGCTGTGCCTGGGCCAAGAGCCCCAGCCCTTCAAGTAAAAGAAGAATAAATAGACAACAGAAAAGCCTCATATGCTGGGCAGTGTTTATCCTAGGCTTTTTATGTGAACACTTACTCCACCAAGGCTCCTACTGTCATCTCCTCCAATTAACCCTAGGGGGCTGGAGTCATTATCCACATTTTACAGATGGGGAGACTGCGGTTCGAGCTTGAGAGCGAGGAAGTGGTGAACCCAGGGTTCTCGGGGGCTGTTCCACCTCCCACAGCATTGAGGCTCAGAGGCCCCTCCTCCGGAGCCCTCCCATCCTTCGCCGCAGGTGGAGGGGGGCTTCTGCCCCAACACCCGGCCCCCCCACCAGTTGCCTTGGTTGCCCCCAGCACAGCCCAGGCCACTCTTGAGTGGTCAGCCTCTGGTTGTGACTGTCGTCCCAGCCAGGCTGTGAGGTTCAAGTGTCTCCTTCCCCGGCATGACCCTAGAGACCCCAGGTGGCCCTGCTCTCCCCACCTAGGCCCCAGGGCCCCTAGCCCACCTCTGGGGTCGTAGACGGTCACCTTCTTGTCATAGGTGCCAGTCACCAGGATGTCAGGCCGGTAGGACAAACACAGCACGGCCGCCTTGCCCCTGGGAACACACGGACCACAAGGTCCGGGCTGCGACTGTGCAGCACCCGGCCCTGCCCTGCCCCCGCTGCCCAGGACCCCACACACTTTATCTCGCCGAACTGCTGCCCGTCTGCCGCCATGTCCCAGAGCTTCACCGTGCTGTCCCAGGAACCGGAGCACACGCGGTGGTCCAGCGCTGCCAGCGACCACACCCAGCCCTGCGGACCAGACCTGCGATCATACCCCTCTCAGAGGTAATAAAATTTAGGGTCAGAGGACGGAGACAACTGACCCAGGGACCCAGAACAAGTCAGCTCCAAGTAGAGGTTAGGACTTAGGTCCGGGGGTCTGACTCCAGAGCCCAGGGGTACACACCCACACAGAATATTCCTAAATCCCTGTGAGACTCAGCAGCAGCGGTGGTTTGAGGCCACCTAACAATGTGATTGAGAACGGGGCCTCCACTAGGGGCGCCTGGGTGGCTCAGGCGGTTAAGTGGCCGATCTCAGCTCAGGTCATGATCTCGTGGTTTGTGGGTTGGAGCCCTACATCAGGCTGCGTGCCGACAGCTCAGAGCCTGGAGCCTGCTTCGGATTCTGTGTCTCCCTCCCTCGCTCTCTGACCCTCCCCCGCTCCTGCTGTCTCTGTCTCTGAAAAACAAGTAAATGTTAAAAAAAAATTTTTTTAATTAAAAAAAAAAAAAAAAAAATGGGGCCTTCACTCCGTGGCCCGGGCAAATGAAGTACCCTCCTTCAGTTTCTTCATTGAGAAGATGGGCACAAAAAACAGCCCCTGTCTCAGGAGCTAACATGCACAAAGCACTGGCTGGTGACTAACTCCCCCCCCACCCCCCGCCAGACTCTCTGAGGACAGTACTGTAATTGTGTCCCATTCTACAAATGAAGAGACTGGAGCACAGAGAGGTTGCGTCCCGTGCCCAAGGTCACACAGCCAGAAAGTAGCAGAGTGGGGGTTTGAACCCAGTAGCCTGGCTCTGAGACCAAGCTCCTGGCCACCTGCCTAGACCACCTCAACGACTGGTGGAGGTGCCCTCCACAGCCATTTCTCACGAGATGCCAGCCATGCTCAGAGCTTTGTGATCCCCGCCGGCAGCCTCGTAACTGCCACCTGCCGTGCCCTGTGCCTCTCAAGGTCTGCCTGACGACCACCGAGCGCCTGCGGTGTGTCCCAGCCTAAGCGAAGCTCTTAGTGTGCGTTCATCCCATTCATTCTCATCCGGACCCCACACAAAGTAGAAACGGAGGCCCAGAGAAGCCCTACGTCTCATCCAATGTCACACTAACAGTAGCAGAGCAAGATTTAAATCTCTGAGGTCCAGTGCCAAAGAAAACTCACGCCCTTAGCCACGGCGCCCTACCCAGGCTTCTCCCCTCCTACCCCTGTCTGGCCTCCTTTTTTTTTTTTTTTTTTTTTTTTTTTTAATATTTATCTATTTCTCTCTCTCTCTATCTGAGAGGGAGAGAGAGAAAGAGCTCAAGGAGGGGCAGAGAATCCCAAGCAGGCTCTGCGCTGCCAGTGCAGAGCCCAGTGAAGCTCAAACTCAGGAACCGTGAGATCATGACTGGAGCCGGAATCCAGAATCGGACGCTCAACCGACTGAGCCCCCCAGGCAACCTCCCCCCCTTTTAAAAATATTTATTTATGGCCTCCCAACCCCTCACCTTGTGGGTGCTGTTCTTCTGGGTGCCCAGGGCCTTGACCAGAACTCGGCTGGGCTCCACCCCAAGCTGCCGCAGGTCCCACAGGTTGACGTTGCGATCTCGGGAGCCTGACAGACAAAGCGTCCCACCCTGGGAAGAGAGTGAGGTGGTGTTGTCGGGGTCACCCTAGCCCACCCCTGCCTGCCCCCCACTGCCCCTGCTTCACCTGGAGCAGCAGCACGGAGTCGATGGAAGCAAAGTGTCCGTCGGCCAGGCAGAAGTACTCAGCCCAGCGCCCGTCCTCGGCCCAGCGCGACAGGTGTTGCTCCAACTCAATGCAGGCCGTCGGCCAGTCAAAGTCCTCCTCTGTGGGGCACCGTGAGCAGAGTCCCCAGTGGGCAGGAATCCCGACATCCACACCAGCTCCAAGCCCACCTCTGGCTTCCGGGAAGTCCAACCTTCACCAGACTTGGAAACCGCCCCCCCGCCCTGGGAGCCCTCACCCCACCCAAGGAGGCCCGGGATCTAGCTTTGGGACCACCAGCCCACCAGCCTTCCAAGCGGGTCTAGAACAACTCACCCCAGTTTCCAAAAATTGGGTAACTGGAGACTCAGTGCCGCTTTCCCAGGCCTCAGCAACCCCTCCCCCCCCCCAACCCTGAGGATAGTAGCCTCAGGACGTTAAGGTCCTGCCTCAACCCTCAGGCTAAGCCTCGGAACTAGGACTTTTTGCCTCAATGATCTTAACCAGACCCAATGAAGTGTTGTCAAATCTGTAAACTTGGGAGCTCTGTCAAGATGTAGAACTCAAGCCCCAGGTGCAGAGAGTCAGTGGTATAATGGGGCTCCAGCAACTATGTTTATCAAGCTGTTCAGAAAAGTCCCATCAATTCAAGGTCACCAAAACTGTCTTATCCCCCAGGGACCAATGACCTCAGGGACAGGACGAATTGCCACCAGCCCTTGCCTAAGATCAGGCTAGACCCTGGGCTTGGGGATCTGTGATTGTGGGTATCCTAACCTCTAAACTCTAGATTGGGTTCAAGGGTTGCGGGCTCTGGACCTTTAGACCATTCCTCACTCCTACCTAGGTCAAGACTCTAAGAGTGAGGGGCTTTGGATCACCAGTTGCTAGCTCAGCGTCTATACTCAGAGGATTCTTTGGCTTACCCTGAGCCCCCAAGAGAGTCCAGAAGCTGAGACTTCAAGTCCCTGTGTCAACCACCGGACCCCAAGCCTGAGGATCCTTGGGTCCTGAGTTCAGGGACCCCAACCCCCCAGGATAAATCTCCACAGCCCCGGAACCCCAAGCATCTGGTTCACGGTCCACCCGGAAGGTCAGGGGCTTTGGCACCATCGGTAACTACCTCAGCCTCCACCCAAGCCGGAACAACCAGGAAGCCTGCTCCAGGGCTCTGCTCACAGCACCCCAGGTATCTAATCCCCTGCCACAAACCTAATCTGGGCAGCTGACCCCGGCCCCCCAGGCGCGCGCACCTTCCACCACTGGGTAGGGCGCGCGTACGCGGCGCTGCGCGCGTAGTCTCCAGGTGACATGGTCACGCACGAGGTCGCGCAGCGTGTGGCACACGCGCGGCAGGACGTGGAGCACCAGACGCGCGTCTAGGTAGGCGCAGATCTCGAGCAGCAGCTCCGGAGGAAGGCTCAGCAGGCCCGGGACGCCCACGGGCGGACCCTTGGACGCCGCCCGCGGCTCCAGGGCGCCAGGGGACGCGACCGGAGCCGACAGCAAAGGCGCGCGCGGGAGCGCCTGCCCGACTTTCGGCGGACTGAGCACGCGGGCCACGTAAGCCTCGGCCTGCGCGTCGGGGTCGGGCTCCGGCTCCGGGTCCGAGTCATCGTCCCAGGCGCGGGGATCGTCGCGAGGCCCTGGGGGAAGCTCCATGGCGACCGAGTGGGCGCGGCCAGCCCGGCCCTGTCAGCCGACGGCCCCGCGTCCCGTCTCCTAGGCAGCGCGAAGGCACTTCCGGCGCCGCTTAATGATGTTGCAGCGCCGACCGGAAGCGAGTGGGGCGCGCGGAAACCGGCCGGACCGTAGGACCCCACTGTTTTTGAGGGCTCCCACGGTACAGCCCCGTGGGCCCTGGGCTGGAAAATGTAGATTCCTGCTCCCAGCGTTTGTTAAACAGGCACCTGTGGCGGTCCTGATACAGACGGCCAGCCGACTCCGGTTTGACGCGGCTCGGCCAAAGGCATCGCTCACAGGAGACACTGGGCTTAGAAATGCAGTCTCTCTTCTGAGTTCAAAGTCTGGGGCTTTTATAGGGACTTCAACTCCTGTCTCTCCTTCCGGAGCCAAAAAGGTGCAGTTGTACTGCAGAGTCCTCGGTGAAACAAATCTCTGAATTCCCTATAATCGTTATTTCTCTCTTACGTACTGAAAGCCTCTTTTGAGCCAGGCGGTGTTAACCGAGCCACATAAATATCCGAGAGCACTTGCTGTTTTTCTCTGCCTCACTCTTTTTTAAATGTTCATTTATCTTTGAGACAGAGAGAGAGAGTGCAAGCGGGGGAAGGGCAGAGAGGGAGACGCAGAATCGGATGCAGGCTCCAGGCTCTGGGCTGTCAGCACAGAGCTCCACGCGGGGCTTGAAATCAGGAGCCTCGAGATCATGACCTGAGCATAAGTCGGATGCTTAACCGGTTACCACCTTCACAGCGAGGCCTCCCCACAGTACCCTACGGTAACACTGACCATTTTCCCAATGTTCTTTCCCCTCCCCTCTTTTTCTCTATGGGACAGATCACTGTTGCACTGCTTATCTCCTGTGCCCTCGCTAAAAATGTATGTTGAATGGATGCTGGATGTATGTCCGTGTCCGGTTTTCTCCCCCAAGATGATGCATGTGACTTTGGGCCCTATTGAGGTTGCAACAAGATTGTATTCTGAGGCTGTGTGTCCCCAAGAGCTTAGCAGTTTTTCATTTGCCTCAGTAACTGTCACTCATACTTACTTATTACACCTCCAAGAGGCCTGGTGCCGAGCTTTTTACAAAAACATCTAACCTGCCCCATGACCGGAGTTGTGGGGTTAGGCGGAGAGGAGTGCTGCAAGGCTTTGCCCCTTTAGTTTGGTCTAAGACGGATGGGGATCTGCAACACTAAAGGCTCCCTTTTACTGAATTCAAGAGACCTCTAATTACACTCTGGAGAACACACTACATGTGTATGTTAGGACGTTTAATCTTAGCCATTCACTTTCACCTTTCCATTTCACTGGGAAGAAAGGTGAGAGGCTCCAGGTACCAAGAAATGTACCCTGTTAATGCTTACCTACTTCCCTACTCTGCCAATGATTTCCTGAGTCCTGTGCATCCCTACTTCTAAAGCGTCCCAGGCAAGCCCCTCCACGTCTTTACTGCCAAAGCCGAGGATACAGGAGGCTGGATGGAGACCAAGTGTTTCACAAGAAACTGATCTTTACTCAACAAAGTTCTACACAAGTGGAATCTCACGCCACCTCGGCGCCAATCCCCAGCACGGCACAGTAACAAATGGACAGACCCTGGAGCCCGTAGGAGGAGGAGGGGGAGGGGGAAGGAGGGATGTGGAAAACAGAGGAACTGCAGATCGAGGCCAGTCAGGGTCTGCAGCCCTGGGCAGGGAGGAAGGTTGAGAAGCTGAAACTTCGTTGTGCAAAAATCAACCAAAAATAAATTAAAAAATTAAATAGTTTTCTTAAAAAAGAAGAAGAAGAAGAAGAAGAAGAAGAAGAAGAAAGAAAACTAGAACCAGGCTCCCTTTCCTGAATGGCTGGAGCCCCCCATCCTGGGTGGAGAAGGGGTTACCAATCCCAGCAGCCAGCCGCTCCACCCACAACCCCCAAGGCCCAGTAGAGGATGCCCCAAAGAACTGGATTACCAGAAAATTCAATGGTACCTAATTTTTTTTTCCTTTTTTTTTTTTTTTTTTTAAACAAATGGCTTCCAGAGACCTGTTGGGAGTCTGACAGGGTAAGGAAGCCAGCTGAGTTTATGGAATGTGCACCATGTACCCCTTGGAATCGAGGCAGGGCCCGACCCTGTCTGGGAGAAGACACAAGGCTATACCGGGGCCGGGTCCAGGGCCCTGCGGGGATGAATGGAACAAGTCCCAGGATGTAGGAATCCAGTCAAAGCCCCACAAAACGACCCCCAGAAAAGCAAAAAGTAAGGGAGGAGAAAAAGGAAAACATTAAGGGGGCTGCAGGGCCCGGTTCAGTTCTGAGGCCAAGTGAGAAGTGACCACACCCCCCTCACCCCTCTAGGAGTGCCGCCCACACTGTGACTGCATCTCCAACCATTCCCAGAAGGTTCCCTAGAATCACTGCCCCTATCTGGTGGGGTCCCGTAGCCCGCTGGGAGCCATGAAGACAGGAAGCCCCAGGGACAGAGAGAGTGGGGTCAGGGGGTGTACCACCTTCTCCTCCTCCAAAGCCCTTCACTTCCTTCTTGCTGGCAAAGCCTGAACTTTCATCCTCTGTCCCCACCAATTAAATGCCCTGGCCCCAGCCCTCGTGTTAAAACTCAGGCTGGAACCTGAGAGGAGGGCTCTTAAGAAGCACAGAGAAACAGACTGCCCTTGAAACGGACTTGCTTATGGAGAGACGCAGGGAGTAGAGGTCAGCAGCTCTGGCTGCCCCCAGCCCTCTTCAGGAAAAAGGTCCTGGCCCAGTGTCTTCAAAAGTCACTGGAGCACAGTGCGGGGGGGGGGGGGGGGGGGGGGGGGAGAAAGGGCAACCTCTGGCCAGCCTCGGCCACTCCGGCAGTCCCCACTCTTCTGGCTGGGACACAACAAGGAGGGGGACGCACAGGCTGTGGATGCCACAGAGCCGGCAGGAAGTGTGCGGAGCAGGTCCGAAGCGTGCGCGAGCTGACTCGGGCGGCCTGAAGACAGCCGTCCTCTTCCCCCGCCCCAGGGTCCCGGCGGAGGCCCCCCAACCCACCCAGCCCTCCCCAGTCACCAATTCCGGCAAAACAGCAGAAGCTTCTTAAACTCTAGATGCAGGTTACACGGAAGGCCTTACGGGTTAACTCAGGGGTTCGCTAATTCTACTGTCTCCATGCAGTCGGGGAAATGGTGGGGCGGCTGGCCCAGCCTGGCTGGCTGCAGCGCCGCACATGCGTGTGGCCACGTGTGTACATGTGAGTGTACGTGTCTCTACAAGGACCCCCCTCCCCGCCTGCTTTCCCCTCGCCTCATCCTAAGCCGGATTCGGTCGGCCGTGTTGAATCTTCCCTCCCACGAGGCTGGCCCAGGTGGGCTGCCCGAGGTGACCCCGATTGAGCAAAGGGCCCTTGCTGCCAAGAAGTCCCACCCCCCTCCCCTGTTTGTAGGATGAGTGTGGAGACCCCACCCACTCGCCCGCTGGCCGGCAGGCCACACACACCCGTGGCAGGTAGGTGGACGGGGAAGGCGTCTGGATTTGGGTCCCGCTCACTCCTCCCTAACCCCCCTCGACCAGGGCACGGCGACTTCCGGACGCAGCGTGCTCCCCAGCAACCCCTCCAACGACGCAGACAGAAACCTGTGGGGAAAGGCGGGGGTCAGGGCCTGCATCCCTCCGCCCCCCTACAACAGCCACAGCGCCCTCGCGGGCAGCCTCCTCACCTGGCGGTCGCGAGGCTCATCTAGACCCCATAGAAGGCGGCCAGCCTCTCCTTGAGCAGAGGCGGGAACTGCTCAGAAAACTGCTGCCAGTTCTCCTCCCCGACTTGGTCTTTGAAGCCGTGGAGAATCTGCGGGGAGGCCGGGGGGCAGGGGGGTGAGGGGCGCCCTAGGCCAGAGCGAGAGGAGCTCGGCCTCCCTCCCCCCGACTCCCAGGGATCGCGGCAGGGCCACGCAGGAGCTCACCTTATAAAACATGTCCCGAAGGTCATCCTTCGGGCTCACCCAGGAAGCCACGGCGTCGCAGAAGAAAATAAAGTCCTGAAACACGACAGGTCCCGTGTGAGGGGCCGCCGGGCCCGGCCCCCGTGCCTTCCCTCCAGGCCCAGCTGCCCCAACCTGCACGACACCCCCGGGGTTGACGCCTATCATCATGCAGATGCCTCGGAAGGCCGAGTCCTTCTCCTCGTTGTCCCTGATGTTCCTGAGGGACGTGCACCTGTGGGGGAGGTGAGCAGGAGGCAGTGAGCCGGCAGGGCTGGGGCAGGATGGGCATCTGTGGTGGAGGGGGGCAGGGGGGCGGGGGGGGGGTCAGTGGGGAGCGGCAGGTCAGCGGGTGGTGGGGCCGGGGTGCGCTGTGTTTCTACGCAGGGTGGTGGGAGCGAGGGTTCGGCGGGCGATGGGCCAGGACGCATGCACTTAGGGGCGGGCCTGCCCCCCACCCCACCCCCGCCCTGCCGCCCGGCCCACCGTACGCAGGCCCCACGCAGGGGGGCACACACCAAGGCCGGATGAACTGCTGCAGCATGGGTGCCACCTCCTGTGGGCACACGTAGCCCAGGCGGCCGATGGTGATGGCTGGAATGGCAGAGGGACTCGTCAGGCGACCTGCAACCCCGAGCGGCCCCGGGACGGTACGTGGCGGGGCCTCTGGCACGAGGCACCAGCCCCGCCCCATGGGCCCCAAGGGAACAGGCCCAACCGGGGTCTCCCCCGAGGCCCACGTCTTTCTCGGGGCTCTCCTCAGAACCCCCTTCCACGTCTTCCCAGAAACCTTCCCTGCTTCTTTCCCAAGGTCTCTCCGGCACTATCCTCCCGGCTGGGAACCCCATCCAGGTAAGGGGACGGCAACAGCTCAGGCCTGGTGCCCACCTGTGTTTTCCAGTAGCGTCTTGGGGGTGTTGGGCCGGTTGATGATCTCCACCAGGTTGTTGAGGACCATCTGCACGTAGGGCTGCATCTCTGCCCCTGGGGGACCGGTCAGTCAGAGCCCCGCACAGCCCAGACCACCCATGCTGACCTCAGCTGCATCTACGCACTGACCCCCTGCAACCGCTGAGGGAACGGAGAACATTCTCCAGCTGGTCCCCCGCTCAGGACCCGTGGCCAACCAGGGGCAGACCCAAGCCTTCCAAACGCCAGAAGCTTCCTTGGAGTCACAGCTCCAACACCCGGGCGAGACCGCGTTGCCCAGATTCCCTGTGGGGGTAGGTGGGGAGGGAGAAAGCCGCCAAAGTCTCCCAACCAATCCCAGTGGGCCGACTACGTGGGGGCGGGAGGTCGCCAAAAGTCCAGTCAGAACAGGCCGCCTGTCCTGCCTCTTTAGGAAGACCAATCACAGACGGCCTTTCAGCCATTTGGGAGTCTCCCGGCGGAAACCACTCAGAGAGGTCTTCTTGCCAGACCAACTGCGGCAATCCTCAAGGAGCACTGGGGCTCTCTCCCCAGGGGCCTGGCAGGCACGGCCAGGGGCCTGCCCTCAGCAGGGAACAGACCGATGTGGGTGACAGCACGGGGCCCGTCAACTTGCAGCACACTCACCCATCTGCATGCAGATCTCGCCGATGGCCCAGGTGGCGTTGTTGCAGACAGAGATGAACTCAGGGTTCAGGTTGGTGCCCAGGATGGGCATGAACTCGGCTGGTGGGGAGAAAGAAAAGTGCTGGGCAGGGGGGCCAGCCAGGGTGAGCTCCCGGGCCTGGCCGGGCAGACCCCATCAGACAGTACGAATACATCCCGATTTGGTCATTGTCCTCCCAGGGTCGTTTCTCCATCACTCGAGGCCAGGGCTGGGGTCACGGGGGTGACAAGATGGGCGTCATACCGATACAGGGCTTGACGTGGATGAAGCAGGCTTTGGTGAGATCTCCCAGGAGGGCGAAGGAACTCTGCCGGACCTCAGGCATGGAGTCCTGGGGGGTCAGAGCAGGGCTGGCGTGGCAAGATGCCCCTCCCCCCAACCAGCTGGGGTCCCAAACTAATCCCTCCCGGCAGGCCAGCTAGGGGAGCAGCCCCTGGAGAACGGCCTGACCCTGCCACTTCCCATCATGGAAGCTAAAGGACCCATCACGGGCACTCGGGGCCCGTGAACTGCAGGGCTTCGCTCACGGTACCGCTATAGGAAGGGGCAGGGATTAACTGCTGCCCGTCCGGAGACACTGGGGGTGCGCACATATGTCAAGTTGGAGGGGCTTATGCTTTCCTATTTCCTCTTTCTACCTTTGTTTTTGTTAGTAATCTCTATGCCCAACATGGGGCTCGAACTCACGACCCCGGGATCAAGAGTCACATGCTCCCCGGACTGAGCCAGCCGGGAGCTCCTTGTTTTTCAACGAGATTTTACTCATGTCTTCTTTGAATCACTTTTTAAAATAAGTACAAGCTTTTTTTTTCCTATGGGTCCCTTTCTCCTGTTGTCCGCAGGGCACACCCCGGGCCACAAGTCAGGCTTGTGAGGGGCCCGCCCACCTGCATGCACTGGAAGAGCAGCGTCATGATGTTGCTGCGGGCCACCAGCTGTTCCACGTGGCCGCCCAGGCCCTCGGCCAGGCCGCTGAGCAGGTCCAGTGCCACGATCATGAAGTCCTTGTCGGGGGCCTCATACTGCTCAGGGTGCTGGGTGTACATCTGGGCACAGATGGGGCAGGCGGGTAAGGGGAGTGGGCCCGGGCTGGGGCAGCCGCAGAGGAGCGGGTGGCGGGGCAGGGGTGGTGCGATGCTCACCATGGCCTGGGCCAGGGTCTTCTGCACCAGGGTGACGCAGCGCTGGTAGACTGGCTCACAGTAGGGCAGGAAGCCGCTCTGCAGGGCGGTGGCCACCGATGACAGGCACTGGTCGGGCGGAAGGCAGGAGAGGTGAACTCAGGAAGGATGGGGCAGGGCTTTGGGAGAGGGCCTGGAGCCCACCCACCTCTAGCAGAGGGAAGAGGTCCTTGTCTTCGTCCTTGAGCTCGTTCCACTTCTGGATCAGCGGAGGCATCAGCTTCTGGATGTATTCCTGAAAAGGAAGCGTGAAGTTGGGGCCCCCCGCACGGGGGTGGCAGCCTGGAACCCGCAGGGCTCTTCGTGACTCAGAGGCACCTATCGCCTGAGTGATGAGGTCTGGGCTCCTTGCTGTGGCTCCTGGGGCCCTACAGGGCCTTGACATCCAGCCAGACCCCCAGGCCCTTCTCGTCCCTAGCCCCAGCCTCCCCTCTCCGCCCCCCTCGGAGCCCAGGTCGGCGCCTCCTGGTTCCCGCAGGCCCCTGAGTTTCCCCAGCACAGCACTTGCCACACTGTCGCATAACCGTTTCCCCCGCTAGACTGGGAGCAGGGTGAGGGCGGGGGCCGGGTCCGTCTGTCTGCCTCTCGAGGTCACGGCCATGTCCCCGGCGTGCGACATGAGGTTGCTGCCAGGTCACTGGACGCAAAGGGGCGTGAGGATCAAGAGAGGGAGATGCCGTGGGGCCTCACCGGCTGGTTGAGGTGGTGGCCCACAGAGTCAGCCAGGGTGCCGATGGCGTCGTAGAGGATGAGCAGGTTCTTGTGCTGGTACTTGCCGAAGGCGAAGACGAGGGTGTCGAGGATATAGCTGAGGTAGGGCACCAGCTCTGTGCAGGCCTCCTCCTCCAGGGTGGCGAAGGCACTGGAGTGGGGAAGGGGTTTAGGGGGGCGGCCACAGGCGGGGCTGGGCCCTGGGTGGGGTTGTGGGGAGGGCATGCACCCGGGATCAGCCAGTACGAATACGTGAGAGATCAGCGTGACGTCAAGGGTCAGGAGTTATCATCACTTCCCAGGAGGCAGCCAGTGGGGCAGGGGTGGGGGCCGTGGGGTCAGCGCTTGAGGGTCACCTGCAGGCCGCCTCCTGCACCCTCTTGTTGCCATCCAGGATGCGCTTGAGCAGCTCTGTCATCAGAGGCTTGAGGTGCATGTCAGGTGGCTGACTGACCACCCAGTGGGCATAGCGGCTCAGCGTCCAGCAGGCAATGGAGCGGACCAGGGCCTTCTTGTCCGACAGGCACTGGATGAGGTGCGGGATCAGCTCGGGCAGGTAGGGCACCATGCCCTGCATGCAGCCTGCAAGCACCAGCACAAGGACAAGCCTGAGCCCAGCTGGGCCTGGCCACACCTCACCCTCTGCAGAGAGCTCAGTGGCACCTGCCATGGGGGGGGGGGGGGGGACACTGGGGACACTGAGGCTGGGACGTTGAATCACAGACACGATGGCTCAGTCACAGAAACGGTGAAAGGCAAGGCTGCGATGGGAAGCAGCGTCACGACAAGCCTTTCCCCTCCACTGGCTCCACCCCGTGACAGTCACTCATTACTTCACAGATGGCCGGGCAGCACGGTGACCAAAATGGTCGGGAAGTAATTTTCCTTTTTCAACCTGCACTCTACGCCCAACGTGGGGCTCGAACTCACGAGCCCAAAATCAAGAGCTACACGCTCCACTGAATAAGCCAGCCAGGCACCCCAAGTACTTTTCTTTTGAAACGTTTCTGGGGTATTTGTGCTTTTTCTATTTTTCATCTTTTTTTAAAAAGAAAAAAAGCCACAAATGAATCTCTTGTTCGGAGAACACAGATAACAGCACGCCATCTAATGATCCAAGACCCAAGAACTATTTTAACCAGTTATGGGTCAATCCCTGGAGACCCTTTTCCGCTAAAAGCTAGGACGCCTGACATAACCCGTTAACTCACGTTCCCGTGCTAACGTAACGTACGTTGGGCCGGTTATGTGAGAAATCTTTCCTTAGATAAACTTTAAACACACGGCTCCTGTTGTCGTGTCTGAACCTTTTATGAGAGGCCTGGAGGCTGAGGGGGGCACTGGTGACACCTGTAACTCAAGCTGTACGTCCCACCGGGACAAAGGAGCGCAAAAGGCGCGAAAAGGACAGAGGTCCGCGTAAACACCACCAGTGGACACTTCCGATTCACAGGCCAGCCTGGGAGGCGGTGGCAGGCTAAAGCCCAGCCGCGCCCTGGGTGACCGGGGAAACGGCGTCAATCTCCCCGCACCCCAGTTTCTTCACCTATGCGCCCCACCTCATCGGGCTAGCGCTGAGCCCGGGGGACCGGGCTGCCAGCCGTGGGGCAAGCGTTGCAGGCTGCCTGTCGCTTTTCTGACTGTAACCGTGCCGACAGCCTCGCAGAACCGCTGTCTGTGAGAATTCAAGGGGGGGCGTGCACTGCGGGGTTCGGGGGTTCCATTCAGGCCCACGGGCCGTGGGGAAGACTCACATCCCAGAGCTGTCTGGAGGGCGCAGGGCAGGCCTCAGAGAGAACCTGGGGGTGGCATCGCCCGTGCTGTGCGGCCACACCCCGGACATAGCCCTGCCTGGGCCGCCCCGTAACGTCCCGCACCAGTGAGGGGCTCAGGGGCCAGGCCCCTACCAGGCCGGAGAGGCACTCACCCTCCGCGATGGCGCCCAGCACCAGGATGCCTGACTCTTTGACCACCCACTCAGGGTGGAAAAGGAGCCCCTTGAGCAGGGGGAGAAGGTGGGGTAGCAGCTCCTCCCGGAAGACGTTGGCCAGGACGTCCAGTGCAGCTGCCGAGCACTTCCCTGGGACGGGAGGGGTGGGGGAGGGGGGCAGAAGCAGGGAGGCTCTTTGGGCGGCTGCCAGCCTCCTGGACCGTATCCCCAGGATCAGAGATCGTGATTAGAGTCGTCACGATCTGCTCTGAGGAGGCGCCTCATCACCTCCCGAGAGTCAGCCCCTGGGCTTCCTGCCCCCGACCCCCCAGGCCCCCCAGGCCAGGCCACGCACTCAGATTCCAGTCGGACAAAGCATCGTCGTCGTCATCGTCCTCTGCGTCCTCCGAGCCATCAGGCCGCTCGGCCTCGTGGGGCAGCGTCACTGTGCGCGACTTATGGAAACGTGGCTTGATGTCCTGCTCGCTGTCGGGGACCGCCTCGTCCTCTTCCACGTCCCCCTGTGGAAGGCCGGACAGATCACTAAGCACCACCAGGGCCCGCAGCCCCAACGCCCCAGCCCTCACCTGCCTGTTCACGCCCGGCGGTCGGCCCGGACTGACCTTGAGCAGAATGATGTCGATTTCTGAGTACTTCATCCCGTTTACCAGGATGGGGATCAACCTGTGGGGAGAGAGGCTGTTCACTGGGATGGGACGCAGGGGTCCCCAGGAGGGCTCACAGCCTGGTCAAAACGGAAGCAACAAGGAGCCAAGGGGCAGTGTGTGGAACTTAGGGCTATTATCCCAACCTAGTCAACCATGGTGCCTGGGACAGAGCTGACATGACTCCTGGCTCCCCACGAGGGCTCTTGACCCAGACCTGGCCACTCAATGAAGTCCAGACCCCTGAAAACGCCAGAGAGCTTCAAACGGTGGCCGAACCCTAGCATGCTGTAAGGCAAGGACATGAGGCCCTTCCCTGGGACGGGCCAGATTAGCGAAGAAACAGGCAGGGCAGCCAGGCGCCCTCAGCTGGTGCCCACGCACCTCAGGAGAAAATGATTCATGACTCGGGGATAGGCGAGTGATCCAAGTTGGCCAAGGAAGGTGAGCCCTAGGACTTTTGCTGGAGATACTGGTTGAGAGAGAATTTCTTTATTCTGAGGTTCCTAAGCTTGAAGGGAAGCAGAAGACCACAGCACTACCATGAGGGAAGGTCGTGCCTGAGGACAAAGCCAACACAGGAGTAGGTCTGAGACTACACAGACATCTTTGATATCCTTTGAGCACCTGGATCCAGCTATGCCTGCAGCCTCCGCTGAGTTTTCATTTCTTTCACCTATAATTTACCACATTTAAAAAAAAATTTTTTTTTTTTAACATTCATTTTTGAGAGACAGAGAGAGACAGAGCATGAGTAGGGGAGGGGCAGAGAGAAAGGGAGACACAGAATCCGAAGCAGGCTCCAGGCTCTGAACTGACAGCACAGAGCCTGACGCGGGGCTTGAACTCACAGAGTGTGAGATCATGACCTGAGCTGAAGTCGGACGCTTAACCCACTGAGCCACCCAGGAGCCCCCACATTTTTAAGTCATTGGAAATTATCTTCTTATCGCCTGCCAACCAGAAACGCACAGGGATCGAAAGTAAGCGGAGACAGAGAACACAGACCGAGACTAACACAGGAGACAACCAGAGGGAAGGCAGAGGACAGCGAGGGGTGGGGGCTGAGGTGGGACAGAGGGCAGCAGTGGCACTCACTGGACCAGGTGGGAGGCCAGGACTTCCTTGCAGATGGGCTGCTCGGCCAGCGTCAGCCAGAACTCACAGGCCTCCAGAGCCACGTTCTCATCGTGGTCCTGGGTCCTCTGCAGCATGTACTAGGGCAGGGTGGGAGAAAGGCTAAGGCCTGGCCCAGCCCGGGGTGACGCCCCACCTGCCGCCCACCCCACAGCACGCCCGGGCTAGCCATGCACACCTGGATGATGCTGTGCATGTGGGGGATGAGCCTGTCGATCCGCACTTCCAGCAGCATCACCAGGGCACGGCACACGTTCTTCCGCACCTCAGGGTCGTCGTCCACGGCCAGGGCGAACAGGTGCTGCAGGGAGGGTGGGATCAGCTGCAGCCGGGCCCTCGGCCCTTGCCCTGCTCACCCTCAGCCCGGCAGCCCACCTCGATGAAGGTGTCGATGTTGTCCATCAGCGCCTGGGCCCGGTCCATGATGAACTGGTTCACACAGGCTATGGCATGGGACCTGGCAGGGAGGGGGCACGTGGGTCGGCCCTGACTCCGCCCCCGCCCAGCCCCTCCGCAGACCCCCACCCCCACCCTGGGAAGCCACACCCACCGGATCTTTGGGCTGCAGTGCTTGAAGAACTGTAAGAACTTGGGGATCATGATGTTGAGGGGCCTGTTGAGGGCATCGCTGTCCAGGAGCTCAGATGAGTCTTCGCAGATCTTCTGCAGGGCTCCGAAGGCCCCCTGGGTGGAGAGGAGCGGGCAGACGGATGTGAACCCCAGTCCGGCTCCCCGGCTCCCGCCCAGGCGGGCCACAGCCGGTCACCTACCTCACAAGTGTTGTAATCTTCCGAGTTGAGCAGGTTGCACAGCTGGGGCAGCAGCTCGGGCCACATCTGCAGCTCGCCCTTGGAAGCGATGGTGGTGATGAGAATGCCTGGGGCAGCCGGGAAAGGACGCCGCCTCAGGCTGGGTGCGGGCCTGCCGCGCACTCGCTCCGCTGGCTCACAGGCTGTCCGTGCGCGGTCCCCCAGAAGCCCTACACGCTCCTTTCGAGATCCTCGGAGCCCTACCGTAAGCCAGCTGTTGCAGGCCCAGGGAAGCAGCACAGAGCTACATACAAAAGCCCTGCCCTTGGGAGCAGACTGCCTAGTGAGAGAGACTCCGAGGTAAAAATAAATCAGCAAAAGAACTGGGAGGCTAGATGCCAAAAGCTAAGGGGGGAAAGAAAGCAGAGAAGATGGCCGGCAAGGGCTGAGAGTGAGGGCAGCAATTTTTTTAACGTTTTTTTTTTAAATTTTTATAGGGGCGCCTGGGTGGCTCAGTCGGTTAAGCATCCGACTTCAGCTCAGGTCATGATCTCGCGGTCGGTGAGTTCGAGCCCCGCGTCGGGCTCTGTGCTGACCGCTCGGAGCCTGGAGCTTGTTTTGGATTCTGTGTCTCCCTCTCTCTCTGCCCCTCCCCCATTCATGCTCTGTCTCTCTCTGTCTCAAAAATAAGGGGCGCCTGGGTGGCTCAGTCGGTTGAGCGTCCGACTTCAGCTCAGGTCACGATCTCGCGGTCCGTGAGTTCGAGCCCCGCGTCGGGCTCTGTGCTGACCGCTCGGAGCCTGGAGCCTGCTTCCGATTCTGTGTCTCCTTCTCTCTCTGCCCCTCCCCCATTCATGCTCTGTCTCTCTCTGTCTCAAAAATAAATAAAAATGTTAAAAAAAATTTTTTTTTAAATAAAATAAAATAAACATTAAAAAAATGTAAAAAAAAAAATTTTTTTTATAAAGTTTATTTAGTTTTTGAGTAACTCTACACCCAAGGTGGGGCTGGAACTTACGACTCCGAGGTCAAGAGTCGCATGCTCTTCTGACGGACCCAGCCAGGAGCCCCAAGAACGGCAATTTAAAAACGGGTGGCCAGAGCAGGCCTTGCCCAGGTGACACTGAGCTCTCTGAGCAAAGACCTGAAGGAGATGAGGGGATGCTGTCCAACTCCCTGGGGAAAGGGCATCCCGGGCAGGTGCAAAGGCAGGCTGGGTGTGCTCAAAGACAGGTGAGGAGCCAGAGGGGCTGAGCAGGGGGTGGTGAGGGTGGGGAGCAGGTGGAGGTGAGGGCTGAGAGGTGACAGAGGCAGGTTGTGCAGGACCACGTGGCCTTGGGGAGGCCTCGTACCGCTGATCAGAAACCCAAGTGTGAAATGCAATACGCGAATGAAGGGCAGGGCCGTGAGGCGGTCTGGTGGCTGAGCCGAATCCGGCAAAGGGAACACAGGTGAGGGTGACGTAGACAGAGGATTTAAAGCCAGGAGGTGGCAGTGTTTCCCCAGCAGGGTGAAGCTGTCACTGCCATCACTCTAGATGACTCTGGCTCCTGCTTCTGCTGGAAAAGGGGTGACCTGCGGTGGGTAGGCTCTGAGGAGTGCAGTTCCAGCCCTGTCCCTGTCTGTGCAAACTTGGCCACGTGTCCTAACCCCTCTGTGACTCAAAAGGGGGGAAAAAAAAAACCCACCATGGGTCCCTAGGGATGTTGGAAGCTTCAATGCCTTAATTCAAACATTTAGAGCAGAACCTGGCTATCTAGTGAACTCGGGAAGTCCAGATCCTTCTACTGGTCTCACAGTGGGTATCGTCGGGGCTAAGGGTCACTTAACAGAGGAAGCAGGCCCCAAGATCAGCACTTCTAGCAGGCCCAGTATCTATTCCAACTTAATACTATTTTTGTGTCTTTGTTGCGTGTTTTTAAGGTTACCTGCTCTTTATGGCAAACAAACATCTTTTCATTTAAAAGTTATCTACAACTTTAGGGGGGGGCCTGGGTGTCTTAGTCAGCTAAGCATCCGACTTTGGCTCAGGTCATGATCTCACGGTGCGCAAGTTCGAGCCCTGAATTCGGGCTTTGTGCTATCAGCACCGAGGCCCCTTGGGATCCTCTGTCCCTCTCTCTCTCTGCCCCTCCCCTGATCATTCTCTCCCTCTCTCTCTCTCTCTCTCTCTCTCTCTCTCAAACTAAACAAGTAAACTTAAAAAAAAAAAAGCTAGATACAACTTTCTTCTAAAAGCAACGTTAAAAAGCTGACAATTTAAAGAATACCAACATAAATCCATTGGGGGTCAAGTACATCTCAGTAAAGGTGGGGACAAAAAAGCAAGCCGGTAACAAAGTGTTGAGTTGGTGTTTATCAGTAGTGAAAAGGCTTGGGGGAAAACAGCTGGAGAATTCTCCATCGTCCTTCCCTTAACTTGTTCAGGCAGCCCTCCGAGAGCCAGGAAGGCTCCAACACAAAACTAACTCCCGTGTCATCTCATTACTGGGGAGAAATAGCCAAAGACGCCCAACTCCTCAGGACAGGGAGGCCTCGGGTTCTAACGTGCTACACCCTCAGGGCCTAGACACTGAGTGGTGGCCTCAAAAGAAAGAATGGCTATTTCGGGGGGAGTGGTTCAGAGCACAGACCTGCACTGGCCACTTCCGAGCTCTGCCACTTACCGGGTAAGTCCCTTAACATCTCTGTGCCTCAGTTTTCTCATCTGTAAGATGGCAATCGTAACGGAACTACCAACCACGGTACTGGAGCCTTCAGTGAACTGATACTCTTAACAGGCTGAAAAGCTCCTTAGCTGAGAGCGAGAACTCAGGAGTCCTCACTGGCCGATTCCCACTACCCGCTCTCACCTATGGTGGCTCGGATGAGTGAGGAGGCATCGCCAATGTTGTTGAGACACTCCTGTTTGATGAAGTCGGCCACGGGTGGCGGAAAGCTCTGGTAATGTGCCTTCACGTTGTTCTTGAGAATGAGACCGCTGAGGGACCGAGTCGGCTCGTCTGGGGAAAGAGGGCCGAGGGTCAGGGGACCGCAGGGGAAAAAGCAGGGTCCGGCTGGAGTGGAGGGGTGCTGAGGACATACCTTCCGACTTGAGTCTGGTCAGGACAAAGATCAGGTAGTTGTTGAAGTCGGGAAACTGGTTCAGTTGTTTGAGTTTCTGCCAGGCTGTTAAGGGACTTGGGAGACAAGGGCCTTCCCCTGGTGGGTCCCCTCACTGTCCTGTGGCTGAAAGTCCCTCTGCCCACTGGGATGAGGTGGCTAGCTCCTGGGACCCCACCTGTCAACCTCCCTGCCAGAATAACACAGCACTTCAGGCACCTGAAACTCATCCAGGTGGTGGGGGAGCACGGCTGAGCCTCTCTGTCTGAAGGAGGCGGCTGCTACTCAGTCCTGCTCGCCACCAGTCCCACGTTGCCTGCTTCTTTTAAAAAAGAAGGGAAGTCATATTTTCAAGTGAAACTTGCTGATGGTTTAAGTACCTTAACCTTTAAGTCTGAGTATTTCAAACCTCGATTGAAAAAAATTAATCCTGACGGTGAAACTAACCAAACGGCCCAGTGCCAGTGAAAGGTGGCCTCCTCCCCCTCCCCCACAGGGCCACATTTTCTCTGCACGTGGGACCCAAGGGGTCGGATCCCTGCTTCTCTGCCAATTGTAGCTCCTGACAGAACAAGAGTCTGGGGATTAGGGAGCGGGCCCCTTCCTCTGGTCTTCAGGGGCTGCAGATGTCTGCCCAGTTCCCCCTGGGCCCGGAAGGAAGGAAGGAAGGATACATCCTGCACGATGCGCTGCGTGGCTGTGTTTGGCGACTGCGAGTCTTTGAGCAGCTGCAGGACCTGCTGCAGGCCCTGCTCATCTGGCTGCCAGTCCATGGCGCGAGGTGAGCTGCGGGGGTAGGGGCCAGGGTCAGCGCTGGGTCCCAGGGGCCCCGTGTGAGCCCCGGGCTGAGCCGCCGTGGAGGTGGCCGCAGCGGCAGCACGACGGGAGCGCCCTCGGCGGACAGGCGGGGGTCGCCCGATCCACACCAGCCCAAGTGCGGGGTCCCCGCCAGCTGCGCCATCCACGTCCGCGCAGTCTCAGGCTAGGGAGCGCAGGCGAGGGGATATGGAAGCGGGCCACGGGAGGCGGTGGCGGGGCCCCGGCGGGGCCTCATCAGGCCCAGCGCGGCGCCTTCGGCCCAGGGCAGACCATGCTGCCTCCGCCGGCTGCGGGCCCTACGGCTTCCGCCAGCCTCACGGCCGTTAGGCAAGGCCCCAGCCACCTCTCCATCCAGCGGCCCTGCCCCAGACCGCGACAGCGCCCCGGCCCCTGCGGTCTCCCTGGTCCAGGCACGGTCCCCAAAGAACCCTCTTCTTCCGAAATCCAGCCCTCATGCTCCGCCAGATCCCAGCCGCCTCCTCCGCCTTGGTCTGGTCCCTGAGCCTCCCCAGATGCACGGCCTCAAGGTGCTCCAATCGTCCCGATCCCTGCCACCTCCTCTAATCTGTCCCTCCAAACTGAGCCGGATGCCAGACTCTCCTCTTTTTGGCCTAGCCAGACTCCATCCATAGATACCCCTTAATGGGGCCCGAAGCAATCCCCAGACAGGTCGGAGTTCCCTCTCGGAAAGACAGCCAGCCAAGCCCGCCCACCCCACGAAAGATGACCCCTGGACGGGTCCCCGTCGCTTTCCCCAATCAGGTCTGGCCAAGTCTTTCCCCCCTCCCGCCCCCTGCCCCAGTCAGCATTAACTCCTGCTGACGGATCTCTGCTGTTTCCCCCAATCAAGTTCGGCCAAGCCCCCCACCACCTCGAGCCGGAAACCCACTTCGTCCGATCCCTGCAGCTTCCCCCAGTTAGGCCTGGCCGCCAACACCGCCCGGAGCATTCCCCCCAACGGATCCTAGCGACGCCTCGAAGTCAGACCCAGCAAAGCCCTCTAGAACGAAGTCTGATGCCCCTCCCTGTCACGGTCCAAGAAGACCCCCCAACTTTTCAGTGAGGCCTCCCGCAACCAGACCCAGCCAAAGCTCCACCAAAATAGCCCCCCCACACACACCCGATCCTCGCGATGTTCCCCAATCAGGCCCTAAGCAGTCCCCAGACGCTTCCCCCAGATCCCCTCCAGCCCGACCCCAGCCGCCCCACTGGCCCGATTCTCGAGGCACCAGAGTCTGGCCGGGCTCCGAGGCCCCACCCCCTAAGCCCGGCTCGGTTTCCCCCTCCCCCGCCCCGGCCCGTTCTCGCTGCCTCGAGAATGGGGCCCAAACCAGGTTCTCGGCCTTTCCCAGTCAGGCGGTCCCGACGGCCGGGCCGCGCGCGGCGCAGACCCGGACCCCGGCGGGGGTCAACGCAAGCTCGGGCCGAGCCCGTCAAGCTTCGGGTAAGGCCCACTTACCGGGCCCCGGGTGGCAGCAGCGGCGCCTTGCGCTGCGGCTTCTCCTGAGACTCGCGCGGAAGGAGGGAGCCAAAGAGAGGGAATAAAAAAAAAAAAAAAAAAGAAAAAAGAAAAAAAAAACGCGGCCGTGGATGGGCCGCGGCGGCCTCCGTACACCGTTCAAACTGGCCCAGCTGAACCAATGGGGAGAGGCAGTCATAACACGTGGCCTGGCTCCGGGGAGAACCGGGCCCCGCCGAGACTAGGTCACGTGACAGGAGAGTAGGCGGCTCTCCTGGCCTCTCTGGCCGTTAGGTCTTCCCAGCGTCTCGTTTTCTCAGCGTGTCTCACGCCCGCCTGACAGCGGCTCTTTGCTGGGAGCGGAGTTTGGTGGCGCGTGGGGACTTCAGGTGTTTGGTGGACCCGGAAACCTCTCCGCCACAGCTAGTTGAGCCTGCCCCCCCCCTCCTCCAGGAATTGAACTGTGTCTTTCTCCTCGCATCCAGAGGATGCTCCTGGGAGGAGCACAGTAAGTGCCCTCGTGGAAAGACCAGAGAAGACTTAGCCTAGGGTGGATTTTAGACCCCAGAGACAAAGGAAGGAAAGCCGGACAAAGGGAGAGGAGCACCTTTGCGTTCCTGAAGAAGCCTCTGCCACATTTTGTGTTATTTGCTTTCCAGTACCGTTTCATACTGTTTATGCGGATCTGAGAAAAACCCACATGAATATGAAATTCTAAATGAAATTAATAAACGCTGAAGCAAAAGGCCTAAGTTGAATAGGGTGAAAGAGCCCAGGAAATTTAGGCAAGGGCAGGGTCATGATGAAAGGCATCTTCGTAATCCTTTTGCCACCTGAGGACAAAGTAGGGCACCCCCTTTTTTTTTTTTTCAACGTTTTTTATTTATTTTTGGGACAGAGAGAGACAGAGCATGAACGGGGGAGGGGCAGAGAGAGAGGGAGACACAGAATCGGAAACAGGCTCCAGGCCCCGAGCCATCAGCCCAGAGCCCGACGCGGGGCTCGAACTCACGGACCGCGAGATGGTGACCTGGCTGAAGTCGGACGCTTAACCGACTGCGCCACCCAGGCGCCCCAGGGCACCCCTTTTAAGAGCAGAGCAGGATAGTAGGGAGGAGCTGGAGACCCTGGAGCGACTGTTTCCATCTTCCTAGCCAGGCCAATAACAAGGTGGGCAACCTCCTGCCGCTTTGAGCCTTGGTTTCCCCACTTGTCAAATGGGTATAAGAATAGTTTGCTGGGTTGGAGATCAAGTTAAGCATTACCAGGCCTGCCGTAAACTGTCTTTAAAAACGTGGCTTTTACCACCCCCACCCCCCACCCCCCCACCTCAAGGCCGTCCTTTCACTGTATTCAGCCACACCCTAAACCAATATTTACTGAATTGACTTAATCAACTAGGCCTCTAATCCCAAAGGGCAAGCCAGCACTGCCTCAAGAACTTTTTGGTTTCAGGGCAGGCAGGTCAGTTTTTGCCCCAACCTGGAGGAAGGAGACACGTTTCTCAGCCCACTTTCCATTAGCAAAGTCAGCCCCCCTCCGTTCATTCATGAAAAAACAGGTGCCGAAGACCTCTCCACTGGGGCCTCCCAGGTTTCAGAAGGATCTGATGGCGCCAAACGCCACTCAGTCGGGGAAGACTCCCTACAGGAGCAATCCAGTTTCCCACCTTTGCTGTACCGAAACCCGGCTGGAGAGACACGTGCGGAAACCCGCCGCCTACGCATGCGCAATGGCCTTCCCTCGCTTGCCCCTAGGCCCCAGAACTACAAATCCCGTCTCACCGCGCGCCCGCGTTGCCGCGCTTACGGACTCTGGCTGTGACTCAAAACCCGGGGGTCTGGAACCCCCCCCCCCCCCCGGAGGTGGGCATTGAGCAAAAGGAAGAGTGACATTGAGGGGCTGGTACGGGAAGTTTCGGGAACGGGTGTGGGAGTTTTCTGTTCAGGGTTGGGGATTGCTCCAGAATAGGGTCAGGTGGGGAGAGAGTTGGAGATGGGCGAGAAAAATTAATGCTCGCCTTCTTTTCATATGTCAAGTTTCAAAAAGAAAATTAATAATAAGTCAAGTTCCCATTGGTCCCGCGCCGAGCCTTGGGGGAGAGGAGAGTTGGACAGAATAAAGTGACCCACCCTGCTTTTGTGGTCCAAGGTATCGGCCCTTGTGTGATCATGGAAGTCTTTCTTCCTCTCCCCATCTAGTGGATTTGAGTACTGAATCCAGACTTTTCCCCTCCTTTTTTAAGGGAGGCTCCATGCCCAACGTGGGGCTTAAACTCACAACCCTAAGATCAAGAGTCACACACTACTGAATGAGCCAGTCAGGTGCCCTCATTTCACTATTTCTTAAGACCTACCCTACTGCCTGTCAGGCAATTTCCTAATGTAATTCTCACAACAGCCCTGTACACAGCAAACTTACTTCAACTAGAAATTTACTTCAGCTAGAAACAGTGCAAAAAAGAAACTCAAGGAGCTGGTGCTCAACTGTTAATCTGAAATGGGAGACAAAGGCCTCTCCGTTTACAACAGTGTCTCTGCTTGAGCATCTCTTTGCGCTGCTCCCACGTTTAAAGGTCACCATACATCCCCCAACCCAAGCCAACTGCTTCACCCAGAGAATAATGACAGCTGTTTCAAATAATGTCAGGGTTAATGTTGACTTCATCAATATTGCCCTTGCTTTAGAACTTGACTCTGGGGCGCCTGGGTGGTGCAGTCGGTTAAGCGACAGATTCTTGATCTCAGCTCAGGTCATGATCTCACAGTTGGTGAGTACCGGGTTCTGGGCTGATGGTGCAAAGCCTGCTTGGGATTCTATCTCTCCTCTCTGCCCCTCCCCTGCTTGTGCTCGCGCCCACGCTCTCTCTCTCTCTCTCTCTCCAAATAAATAAACTTAAAAAAAGAAAAAAGACCTTGACACTGCTGATGCTTCTGTATTGTACCCCTATTTTATAGATGAAAAACTTGAACCACAGAAAGGCTAAGTGACTTACCCAAGATCACACAACCAACAGGCATCAGAATAGTTTGCAGCCACGACCGTGTGACTCACCAAACCCTGAATTTGATTCTCCTTCCCCTTCAGACTTTCCCCAGGTCACGACTGGTGAATGCAGTGAAGGGGGATGCTGGGACTCCATCAGCTCCTCCTGCCTCCTGACACTCCAGAAAAGAGGCTGAGCTGCTGCAGGGGCGACCTACTTCTCCCACTTGTGTTTCTTTTTAAAGATCCAGCGGCTGCTGGTGCCTTTGAGGGAGGAGGTAAGGGTGGCGCCATCGGCCTTCTATGTCCCCTCCCCCAACACTACATCCCCAAGGCTGAAGTTACACCTGGGCCAGCTCACCATCCCCAAAACAGGAGGGAGAGACCTTTGAGCCAATGTGGAAGATAAACCGGACAAGCCTTGCAGCAGGAAGTTAGCAGGAAGCGAGAGGGGCAGGTCTCCTTGTCCGAAGCCCACTACTGCTCTTCTCTTTGAGGAGCCAGGGGTGCTCTCAGCTGGGTGTCTTTGCACCTACTGTTCCTTTGGCCTTGAACACTTCCAAGGATCTTCACTGCTCTCAGAATTTGGGGCAAATATTAACCTTCTCAGGGCCATCCCTGACCAACTTAAACTTGCCATCTCTCCCACGCTCATCTCTGCCCCCCTTTCATACTCCCCCCACCCCCATAGAACGTATAACCTTCCGATGTGTGATGTGTTCTGTATTCTATTTTGTTTCTTGTTTCCTCATCTAGAATGTTAGCTCCACTAAAACAAGGAGTCTTGCCTGTCTGGGTGCTCCGTGTCTGGAAGGCCCACCCCATCCCCCACAGGCTGGATCTGTCAGTCTGAGGGCAGGTGGATACCACCTCAGCCTTCCTCCCTCTGCCTACACAGGTCCCAGGCACCAGGTGGCCATCATGATCTGCCATCATCTTCCAAGTCGTGGCCCTCCTGACGGAAGGGGGATGGGAGCCTGAATCTGGGATGGGGAGGAGTGCCAGCTGCTCGGCATTCCTGCGCGGGAAGGCCTGGGAGGTGGGCCCAAGGCTGGGGGGACCCAGATGTCGCTCCAGGTCTAGGAGACTGGAGAAAGGATCATCAGGAGGCACGGGCATCTTAAAGCGTTTGTGGGTTCACTGGAGAACAGGCAGCCAGGCAGCTTCCAGGAGGGCACAGAAGTACAAGGAGCACTAAAAGGACACGAGGGGAGTCAGGCTTCCTTTAGGACGCTCCATCCCCTGACATGTCAACAGTCGTGTTCTGCAAGGTGGCATCTGTGCTGCTGATCACATATACGTAAGGGTGGGGTCGACCCAGCCTCCCTGGGAGGGCTGCAGGGAGCTGGCAGGACAGAGCAGCCCCGCCAGAGTCCAGATCCTAGCCCTGCTCACTTCCTCAACCCCCAACTGTCCACCTCTTCCCCTCCCCCGGTCCCGGCCCAGCCTCATCTCCGGGTTCTGCCCCAGGGCCCTCTTCAGTCTGTTCTCCACACAGAAGCCAAAAGGGGCCGGGGCGCCTGGGTGGCACAGTCGGTTAAGCGTCCGACTTCAGCCAGGTCACGATCTCGCGGTCCGTGAGTTCGAGCCCCGCGTCGGGCTCTGGGCTGATGGCTCAGAGCCTGGGGCCTGTTTCCGATTCTGTGTGTCCCTCTCTCTCTGCCCCTCCCCCGTTCATGCTCTGTCTCTCTCTGTCCCAAAAAAAAAATAAACGTTGAAAAAAAAACTTAAAAAAAAAAAAAAAACTTTAAAAAAAAAAGGGGGGCCTATTAAATATAACCTGTGGCTCCCAGGCTCATACTGCCCCCCCCCCCCAAAGGCTTCTTCTAAGCATGAAGTCCCAAATCCTGACCCTAGCACACAAGGCTGTGTATGTAATCCACACACCCTCCTCACTCTTTAGGCTCAGTCATACGGGCCACCTTGAAGCTCCCCACAAAGGCCCCATGTTCTCCCACCTGTTTTCACACTGGCTATTCCCTCCACCTGCTTCCTCACTTCCCTCAGGACTCAGATCAGATGTCAAGGGAAACAGACACCCTCCCCCTAGCCTCCACCCTGTGCTTCTTCCCAGTCACCTCCCAAAATGGCTTCCCCCTTTTTGTCTGTGTGTGTTTCCTTCCAGAAGGGCAAGAAGTGTACATGGTCCGTTCCATTCACTGCTGTGGCCCCAGGTCCCAGAAAACCCTGGGGCACACAGTAGGCACTCATTAAGTGTCTGCTGAATGAACAAACTGACAGCTGTGGCCCAGCCAGAGAGGGCTAGGATATGATCCTGAACATGAGGAGCAACAGTGGGGGCTCTGTCAGGGGTAGGGGGAAACGGGTCCCGAGGAGAGTCCAGGCCAACAGGAGAGGATGCACTCCTGTCTTTCCCGTGCTCCCCAACAGTCCCCTCACCAAGCCAGACCCAGGACCAGGTGCAGGACTAGGCCGTGGCAGGGAGGGGAGGGGAGGCTTAGGGTGGAAAGAACAAAGAAGGCAGACCAAGCACACAGCTCCGGCACTAAGTCAAGTTCTTTACTTCCCAGAAGTGATGGCTAAGGGGTGGGGTGGGGTGGGGTGGGATGGGGAGGAAGACAGAAAAAGCCAGAGAGAGCGAGGAGGTAGGAGGAGAGGGGACAGTAAACCACTGTTCTATGAAGTCTCAGGAGGCAAGTGCTCAAGGTAAAAAAGAGTCCTGGAGAATCGTCCGCGGCTGCGGGAAGCATCTCGATTTCCTTCTGTGTAGAAGTCCTTGGGGAGGGGAAAGGCTGCCGCCGCTGCCGCTGCATTAAATAGTTATGTACATCGCAGAGAGTCCCAGGCCGTAGGCAGGCGGGGGAAGGGGGTCATTTCACCAGGGGCCGAGTTTTATCATCATCGCCGCACTGATGGGCTTTGTACTTTTTCACCTCTGCCATGTACTTGGCCCACGCATCACCTTTACTTGTTAATACCTGTGGGTGGGGGGCACACAGGGGTTGCAAGGGGATACCGAGGAGGCCAGGGACAGGGGGTCAGGACTGTCCTGAGACAGCTGACACCCACCTTCCCCCAAGTCACCCTCAAGGTCCTGGGTTTGAGGTAAAGATATGCAGACTCAAGTTATCTGGGGATCCTGTTGAAAGCCCTCCTCCTCGCACCCGCACCCAGCACACCCACCCAAGGCCCCCAGGTGCTAGACAGAGAGGGAAAGGGCTCAGCAGCCAGGCACCGAGGCTGGAAGGGAAAGGCACGGTGAGTGGTCCCCCACCCCCCCGCTCCCCCTGCGCCACCCCCCCCCCTCGCCCCCAGCCTGCTCACCTCATCCTCCGTCTTCTGCTTCTTGGCTACTATTCCCGTCTTGAGGGCTAGTTTGTTCCCGCCTCTGCGCTTGCCCACCTGGGTGAAGGGACAGAAGACTGCAACGGTTACAGGAGTCGGGCCCGCCCTTGGCGGCGCTGAGGCCCACTACACCTTCCTAGCCCGGCCCGGTGGCCCGTCCCGACGCCGCGCCCAGCTCCGCCAGCCGGCCGACCTGCGCAGCAATCAGAGAGGAGCACACGCGACTCTTAGCGCCTGCCCTGGGCCCATGATGCCCTGGCAGTCCTGGGCCCCTGGGCTGCCCTCCCTGAAAGCGAGAAGAACCCCCACATCAGTGGGGACAGGCTGTCCTCACTCTCCCTCCGGAAGCTTCCCCCTCCCCTAGCAGGGACCACACAGTCAGCAACAGCTCCCTTTACTGAGCACTCACTGTATGCTAAGCTCTGTGCCAAGTACTTTGGATGTGTCATCCTTCACTTTCACAGCTGCCCTAAGGTGAAGGTGACAACCATCCCCATTTCACAGATAAGGAAACATCTTTAAGGAGAGGGCCCTACCCTAGGTCCTGCTGGCAGCAAACAACGGAACTGGATTCAGGGTTGGATGGGTCCAAGTCACAGAGCAACATCCTTAACCGCCAAGCGACAGCGTCTCCCCTGCACCTCAACTGGCCCCTTTAAGAGCGCCCCTCCATGAATAAACGAAAAAGGCAGTGACAACCACTGTTACTGTCACTTAACAAAGGGGTACTCAGCCTCCACCTCTAGTTCTGCCACCAACCCTAGGAACCTAGGTCTGAACACTTCCCCTCCAACAGAAGTCTCACTCTAGATCTCATCCTGGTCCTCCACCTGCTCCCACGGACAGCACTTTCTGTGCCCACGTGCGGCAGACAGGTTTCACACACATCATCCCCTCTCTACCCCTCAACCAGGCATCAAGTGACCTGTGCTGCTGGCACTAGTCCCATACACTTTTCACAGATGAACAAACTGAGGCTTGGAGAGGTTAGATCACCTGCCCCAAACGACACTGTTAGATCCAAAACTTGACCTCCGGTCTGTTACTCTCAAGCCAACACTTTCCTCCACAGCACACAGACCTCATCTCTGAGCAAATGAGTACCCAGGCTGTGAGTTAGCTGCTTGTTTTTCATTCTTCTTTTTGTTGTTGTTGTTATTAAAGAAACTTGTCAGATTTTTTTTTTTTTTTTTTTTTTTTTTTTTAAACAGGCTCCATGCCCAAGGTCGGGCTTGAACTCTAGACCCTGAGATCAAGAGTCGCATGGCCTACCAACTGAGCCAGAGAGGAGCCCCCAGGGACTTGATCTTAGTATCAGAAACAAAGCAAGCTCAGAGATGACCATCAATATAGCTGCCATTTATTTAGCCTAGAGTTTCTCAACCTCACACTGGTGACATTTTGAGCTGGATCATTTTTGCTTGGGGTCAGGGGGCTATCCTGTGCATTGTAGGATTTGAGCAGCAGCTCTAGCCCCTACTCACAGATGTCAACAGCACCCCTCCCCCAGTTCTGACAACCCAAAATTTCTCCAGACTGCCAAATTGTGGGGGTGGAGGGTAGGGTGGGGTGGGGTGTTCATTCCCAATTGAGAATCACTGGTGGTTTAACCCTTCCTATAAGACAAACCCGGCACTAACCTCCCGGATGGCCTCACGGAACCCCCACCACGTCAGAAAATGCAACGATATCCGTTTTTGTAAATAGGAAATTTAAGGATAGGCCAGCCCAGATACTCCAGGAAAGCAACGATCTTGTCATGTTCAACACGGCATATCCAGCACCCAGCACAATGCTCAGCATAAGGTAAGGTGCTCAATAAATGGACACTGGGCGAATGAAACTCAGGGAAATAGAGCAAATTTCCTAAGGTCACACAGTAAGCGTTCTGAGAGTCTCTAATCCACACAGCTCAGATTCCAGATTTGAATTTGCCCCCCCTTCCCCTTAGTGGAAGATGGTCCCATTATCCAAGTTCAAGTACCACTCAAATAGGAATCCCGGGATCCTGATTTCCCCCTCCACGGAGCGCTGTTTCGAATGCAATTCCCTGGTTCCCGGCCCCCGCGGGCGGGCTCCGGGGGTCCCCACCCCCGCCCCCAGACCTCTCGTCGAGAATCCAGTTTCCGGATCCTTAGCGGGCGACCCGAACAGCCCCCTCATCTGGGCTGGAGGGTGGACCCCGATCCCGATCCCCTTTCTCGGGCCCCGAATCCCTCTGCCAAGGCAGGCCCTGGCGCCCGCCCCCACCCCCGCGGCTCCTTACGAAGCTGAGCGTAGGGCCCGGGCCGCCCTTCCTCTTCAGATCCCCAGGGCCCGCGGCGGCGGCGGCGGCAGGCTGGTCGGGTCGCGGCGGGCCCGGGGGCGGCTCCTCCTGCCGCTGCCGCTGCTCCTCCTCCATCTTCCGCTTGAACAGCTCCAGGAAGCTGCCGTCGTTGGCGAACAAGTTCACACCGCCCGACACCGGGCTAGAACCCGCGCCCGACGCTTCCTCGTCCCCGCTCTCGGGCGACGTCCCGGGCCCAGACTCAGCCCATCGGCTCCCGACGCCGCCGCCGCCCGCGGGGCCCGGCGCCTCCCGGCCCGGAGGCTCCGCCCGTCTCCCTCGGGCAGCCATTTTGTCGCCAGGTGCCGCGCAAAGGACTCCGGGAAGGCGGCTCCGGCCAGGCGCTTGGCGCCCGACTTGCCCCGTCCCAGGCAATGCATGCCGGGAAGAGCGGTCTGGCCCTCAAGCGTCCGCAGTGGGGGCGGAGTATGTGGGGCGGGGCGAATAAGGGGTAAAACCAGAAGCGACGAGCCCGCCCAGCCACGCGAGTTCTTATAATCCAGCTAGGTTTGGGCAGGCATTACGCATAGTCTCCCCGGGAATGGAGCCATTGTCTGAGACTGGGGCTGTAGCTGGCTCTCCGGAGTGAAGTTCCCGCTTGAAACTGGGGGCACATTAGCTTTCCGGGGCTAAGATCCCCTTCTGGCACCAGGGATAATCTCTCTGAGGGAAAGGACCCCATCAGAGACTGTGTACCCAACTGACACCTCGGAACCGAGGTCCCTATCTCGGTCTAGAGGACATATCTAGCCTGACCCCCGCCCCCGACTAGAAATGGGGATTTTTGGGGTTGTGTATCTGCCTCTGAGATGGAGCTGTCCTTTGGGAATGGGGACACAGCTGGCTCCGTGGAGCTGGGGTCCCCATCTGACAAGGGTGTATTTGGGGGGCTGGAGTACTCAAGTGAAGCCGCGGATATTTCTAGGCTGTAGTCTATCTAAGGTTAAGAGTGTTCACCAAGGGCCTGGGACCCTGCTGTATTCCTGCCCAGGACAGAGGTTCAAACAGGGAATTCGAAGGAGTCTCCCCTCCCAACAGGAAACAGTGCAAGAAGGTTTTCGGGAATAGGGTCCTTTCTGCGACAAAGAGTGCAGTTGCAGGTGTGGTCCCTGCCCTGGACTGCCCAGCACGGCGCACTGGACAAAGATCTGCGGACCCTGCCCACAACTGGAGTTGTCCCTCTAACCTATTTGCAGTCCAGGAACCTGTCTTCAGCCAACTAATTGGTTCGTCTGTGATTGGTTTGCGTCAAGAGCCAGGTGGCTCACAGCCAATTGGATAACAGAGGAGACGAACCTGAGGAGATATCGGGAACCAATTTGGAGAATAGGGAAAATGATCGACAGGGAGTTGAACCTATGGAGTCAGGCCAGGGCGGACCTCAGCTCTAACTTCTTGGAGAGGGCCTGGACTGGGTGTTTGGCTGGTTGCTAAGGAGAGGTTGGCGGCTACCGGGACGAGAAAATGATTGGTGAAAGTGAGAAAAAAACTGTAGCCAATGAAAGGAGAGCTAGGAGACCTGAGGTCCAATCAGTGAAGGGGAGTAGTCTGAAAAGTACCAATAGGTCAACTCGGCAGGGGGAGTCTTTGAAGAAACATAGACAAAAGGACGACAAAGTGAACCCTAGAAGCGGAAGACAATAGAAATATAGCTTCTATTATCTTCTAAAAGTCAGGCCATGAGGAAATTAATCCAGGCTCCTCGACTTGATGGGTATGTGCTAGGAAATTTCCCCTGTAGGTGCTTTTCATGGTGCGCTCCGCTTGATCACGTGAGCCCGTTCCAAGATGGCGGCAGGGGTGGCCGGGTGGGGGGTTGAGGCAGAGGAGTTCGAGGATGCGCCTGATGTGGAGCCGCTGGAGCCCACGCTTAGCAACATCATCGAACAGCGCAGCCTTAAGTGGATCTTCGTCGGGGGCAAGGGTGGCGTTGGCAAGACCACCTGCAGGTAAGGAAACTCCGGCGGGAGGTAGAGAAGACGGGTGGGATGTACCACTGGGCGAAGGGGAGGCTCGGGACTGGCTCTTCCACCCCAAGCGGGCAAGGGGGCTGGGCCGTCGTGTTCCTGATTGTCAAATTCCAGAAGTTACCTGGGGGCAAATTGAAGATACTGCCGAATGCCGGCCTGGAACCCCCTGAGTTGGACCCTCCCCGTTGGGGTTCAAGGGCAGAACTGCATTGAACGCAGCGCACGGGAGCCAGGAGACTACTTAGGTGTCTTAATCAGCTGGAATGTACCAGAGTGAACTCAAAGTAGGGGGAGGGGCATCGGGGCGGACTATCCTAGCAGGGTGAACCTTGCCATTCCAAGGCCACGTGGGGGTAGAGGTGGTAGGCGGGAGGGGTCACGTGATTAGACTATCCCCGTCTGCTGGGAGGAGGGGGAGGGTCCCTGGGGCAAATTATCCTGAAGAAGTGGACTGAACCATCCTGAGTTTAGCGGGTAATGCAAGGGACCCCTTAGCTTAGTGTTTAGGGAGGGGGCACGGGGTCAATTTAGGCTAGCTGGACCGTGCCACTCCATACCAACAAAGAAGAAGCAGGCAGCAGGCCAGACCGACTCAGACAGCTGAACCTCACTACTGTAGCCACCCAGAGGGGTCAGTGGGTGAAGTTTGAGAGGGTCCCTCAACAGGAATTAAGGCTTGATTCTTCAGCTACCCATATTCCTCTCTCAAGGTCCCTGCTGATCAGGGTCCCCTGCCCCTGGGGCCTATATAACCCTTTGCAGACCTAGGGAGCAGAGGCTGACCCCTCACTCCCTGCCTTTTGACCTTTCGTCGGCCAGCTGCAGCTTAGCGGTCCAGCTATCCAAGGGGAGGGAGAGTGTTCTGATCATCTCCACCGACCCAGCCCACAACATCTCCGATGCATTTGACCAGAAGTTCTCCAAGGTGCCTACCAAGGTCAAAGGCTATGACAACCTCTTCGCCATGGTGAGTGAAGCTGGGCTCAACTCCCCACTCTGGCAAAGGCCCTTCAGCCCCTCTCTGTGAACACCCACCATCGGCTACCTTGTCCTGCCCATTCTGCATCATGTCTCCAATTTCACCCATTAACATACCCGCAAGAGAATGAGTGAGGAATGTTTGCAGAGCAGAAAGGAGGCCAGAGTGACCAGAGTTTAGTGAACAAGGGGAGGGGAAGAAATGTCAGGTCAATCACAGACACGTGGCATAGAATCTTACCAGCCACTGGGAGCAGTTATGTTTGATTCCAAGTTTAAATGGGAAGCTATTTGTTTTAAGCAGGGCAATGTCATGGCCAAATTCATTTTTCTTTTTCTTTTTTTTATAAGTTTTTTAATGTTTATTCATTTTTTTTTTTATTTTTTTTTCAACGTTTATTTATTTTTGGGACAGAGAGAGACAGAGCATGAACAGGGGAGGGTCAGAGAGAGAGGGAGACACAGAATCGGAAACAGGCTCCAGGCTCTGAGCCATCAGCCCAGAGCCTGACGTGGGGCTCGAACTCACGGACCGCGAGATCGTGACCTGGCTGAAGTCGGACGCTTAACCGACTGCGCCACCCAGGCGCCCCTGTTTATTCATTTTTGAGAGAAACAGAGCACGAATGGGGGAGGGTCTGAGACACACACACACACACACACACACACACGCAGAATCCGAAGCAGACTCCAGGCTCTGAGCTGTAAGCACAGAGCCAGATGCCGGACCTGAACCCACCAACTGTGAGATCATGACCTGAACCGAAGTCGGTTGCTTAACTGACTGAGCCACCCAGGCGCCCCTCCAGAGTCATTTTTCGAAAAGCTTCCTGTGGCTGCCGTGCCGAGAATGGATCGTAAGTTAAGGATGGAAGCAAGGAAACTAACAAGGAGAGTGGGCCAGTGATCAGGCTAGAGATGATGGCAGCCTAGACTCAGGGGCAGAATATTGGGTGAAGTGGTCACATTTGAAATGTGTTTTGGAGGTAATGCACTGCAAGTCCTTGGTTGTAATAGATGGGGAAAGAAGTGAATTAAGTACATCTCTTAGTGGCTGCCTGGGCAGCTGGGATGGTGGCAGCCAGGAGAGAAACGGGTTTTGAAGGGACAAGTCAGGAATTCCATTTTGGCTACAGTGAATCCAAGGCATCCGGGACATCCAAGTGGAGACGTCGGGGCAGTGGCTTTGTTATCTGTGTTTTGTGAGCTTGGAAGAGGTGGGTGTGGATTTGGGAGTCATTGTCCCAAGGATGGTATTCAAAGCGGTGTGAGTAGAGGAGAATGAGAAAACAAACTGCCCAGAAGCCCGGAAACAAACTGAGGTCATGTCAGCATTTAGGGTCCAGGGGCAGGGAGAGCGAGGGGGGAACAGTGAGGGAGGCCAGGAAGGAGCCATGGATGAAGTGGGAGGAAAGCCAGGGATTGTGAGCTCCTGAATCCAGGAGGACAAAGGGACCCGAGGCAGGAAGGAGTTGTGGGCTCCAGCAGGCATATTAAGTTTTAGAGAGACCAGTCTGGGAGTGAGGGCAAGAGCCTGCCCAGAGTGGCTGAGCTGAGGAGGTGGGGACAACGATCAGCCACGATGGGGGCTGAGAAAGGGGGCCATTGCCGGAGGGAGACAGGGTGAGGGGTGTTAAGGAGGCTTTTTTTTTTTTTTTTTTTTTTTTTTTTTGAGGGAGTGCTAGAGCAAGTTTGTTGGCTGATGCAAATGCTCTAACAGGGAGGGAGCAAGGATGCTGGCCAAGGATGGTCCTCAGGCAGGTGGGCGGCTGTGAGCCCCATTCAGCTCACAGACCCAGGACGTAGAGGCAAGGCGTGGGGAGCCTGGGGAGAGAGGAGGGTGTTGGCAGCCAGTGGCTTCTTTTTCTTTTGTTTTGTTTTTTCCCCATTTTTTTCATTTTTTGAGAAAGAGACAGAGTGCGAGCAGGGGAGGAGCAGAGAGAGAGGGAGATACAGAATCCGAAGCAGGCTCCAGGCTCCGAGCTGTCAGCACAGAGCCCAATGTGGGGCTTGAACTCACAAACCACGAGATCATGACCTGAGCCGAAGTCGGAAGCTTAACCGACTGAGCCACCCAGATGCTCCAGTGGCTTCTTTTCCTAATCAGGCACAGCACTGGTCTTGGCAGAGAGCCAGGGGTGAATGGGATGGACGAGGTTTGAGGAGAAAGAAACTCTTGAGGGTTTGTCTGGCTTGAGTGCCTTTTGGAGATTCGTGCTCAGGAATGGGGAGCAAGGTGGGAGTCATTCGTCAAGTGTATTTCCTCAATGTTCACCTCCGTGCAGCCATATCAGAGAGCTGGGAATGACCAGAGTGGGGATGTTGCCAGCGACAGAGGAAAAGGGAATGTTTGCAGAGACACTCTGTGGAGTCGGGCTGGATAAGAATGCTAGCCATGAGGGGCGCCTGGGTGGCTCAGTCGGTTGGGCGTTCGACTCCGGCTCAGGTCATGATCTCACAGTTCATGGGTTCGAGCCCCGCACCGGGCTCCATACTGATTGCTCGGAGCCTGGAGCCTGCTTCGGATTCTGTGTCTCCCTCTCTCTCTGCCCCTCCCATGCTTGTGCTCTATCTCTCTCTGTCTCTCGATAATGAATAAACGTTAAAAACAAAAAACAAAAAACTTTTTTTAAATAAATAAAAGAACGCTAGCCGTGAGGGACACTGACAGTGAACAAGCAGGCAGTGGTGTGGGGACAAGGTGGCCTAAAGAGGTTTAAGTAACTGAGGTAGGAGGCAAGGGGGCCCAGGTCAGAGAGTCAGGTGCGGGAGCTTAGAGGTGGCCATTTACTAGCAATCGCTCGGTAATGGTGTGTCTGTAGCAGGTGATGGGTGGACAAGCTCCCTGCATGGAAATGACCTTTGAGGCCAGCGAGTTGGGGGCTTCACCGTGGGCCCTGTGAAGTCACGAAGTGGTGACATGGGAGGAGGGTGGAGAGGGGGGCTCTGAATCCAGGGCAGACCGGAGACCCCAGGGACAGTCGTCCCTTCGTGGATCCCACATCCGTGTTGAGGCCCTACTGTGTGCCAGACACTTCCAGAAGGTGCTGGGACATAGCAGTAAACAAGACAGAAAACTCCCTCTCTTCGTGGTGCTGACGTTCTGGTTGGGGAGGCAGGTGGTAAACGTGACGAGTAAGCCACGTCGGGAAGGGCTAGGTGTGGAGGAGAAATGAAGGCAGGACAGGGGGAGCTGAGGCCTCATTATTGGATGGGATGGTCAGGGAGAGCTCGTGTTCGAGGAACGATCTGGAGGAGGTCGGGGCCCTAGTTGGGGACCAGCCGGCGCAAGGGCCCAGCCGTGGGCTTTGACGTCCCTCTGGGGGGCCAATCACAGTTTGCAGTTTTCCATATGTTGGTGAAATAGTTTGACCATTTGTGTGACCTCACAAGCCCTGCACTGGCCTGGGGCAGGGCTGTGGCACCTCAGGGGTGTCCCCAGCCGTGACCTGATGAAGGGATGTATTCGGGGCCTCCGTGGGCTCTCTCTGGCCTGGCGCCTGGGTCAAAGGCCTGGCAGCGGCAGTGGCAGCCTGAGTCTTGACCCCTCGGCCTTCAGGAGATCGACCCCAGCCTTGGCGTGGCTGAACTGCCCGACGAGTTCTTCGAGGAGGACAACATGCTAAGCATGGGCAAGAAGATGATGCAGGAGGCCATGAGCGCCTTCCCTGGCATTGACGAGGCCATGAGCTACGCAGAGGTCATGAGGTCAGGCCCTGCCAGCAGGGGCGGGGCAGGGGGAGGGGGGGCTGGGGTAGAAGAGGGCAAACAGGCCTGACCCTCATCTCCCCGCAGGCTGGTGAAGGGCATGAACTTCTCGGTGGTGGTGTTCGACACGGCTCCCACAGGCCACACGCTTAGGCTGCTCAACTTCCCCACCATCGTGGAGCGGGGCCTGGGCCGCCTCATGCAGATCAAGAACCAGATCAGCCCCTTCATCTCACAGGCAGGCAGGGCCCCGGGGCGTCCGGGCACCCCCTGTGTCAGAGCGTGCACAGGAGCAGTAACAGAAGCCTTTCCCACCCACGGCCTCTCAGTCCGCATTTCCCAGCGGAAGGGATGGACCTTCGCAGTGGGTGGGCGGCCTGTCCCCCTGCCCCATAGGAGTCACGTCTTGCCCCACCCACTGAGTACTCCAGACAGAGTTTGAAAACATGTATTCCAGAGCCCGGCGGCCCAGGCTCAAATGCTCTACACTCTGATGCGACACGGCCGTGTGACCTCAAGCAAGTCAGTTCGCTTCTCTGGGCCTCACCTTCCTTGTCCTGGCCACGGTCCCCCAGAAACAGCGGAGCTGGGTTGACGCCCCCCCCCCCGCCCCGCCCCGTGGTCTGCTCAAGGCCCCTTAATGCTGAGAGGTGTCAGAAATTGTCCCCCTGGTGGTTTCTGAGTCCCCAGCTCAGGTGCCGGAAATGTGCCCCAGGTAAGCCGTGAGCCTCCCACGTCTTCCCCACAGATGTGCAACATGCTGGGCCTAGGGGACATGAACGCGGACCAGCTGGCCTCCAAGCTGGAGGAGACGCTGCCCGTCATCCGCTCCGTCAGTGAGCAGTTCAAGGACCCTGTGAGTCCCGGTCCGGGCTGGCGGTGAGAGGCTTGGGATGGGGACAGGGCCCAAACCTGCCCCTCACTGTCCACTCTCACACCTCGCAGGAGCAGACAACCTTCATCTGCGTGTGCATTGCCGAGTTCCTGTCCCTGTACGAGACGGAGCGACTGATTCAGGAGCTGGCCAAATGCAAGATTGACACCCACAACATCATCGTCAACCAGCTCGTCTTCCCTGACCCCGAGAAGCCCTGCAAGATGTGTGAGGCCCGCCATAAGATTCAGGCCAAGTACCTGGACCAGGTGTGCATGCCCGACTGCCTGCCCAGCCCTCACACCTTTGACCCTGGAAGTTGGGGCCTGGCCCAGCCCAAGCAAGGCACCACCCATCTTCTACTGCGTCCCCTGACCTTTTGCTCCATCCCGTCTTCTGACCCTCTGCCCCAGCCTCCTGCTCTGCACCCTAATTCTGGCTCTCAAGGACTATAGCTGGCCTGACCTGGGGACCTCTGACCCCGGGGAGGGGGAGGTCCAGCCCAGTGATCTCTGACCTCACTGGTCTCACTCCCACCTATCACCCTGTGAAGCCCCTGCCCCACATTCTCCCCCAATCCTGGGCGGTCCCCAGTCCGACCCCTCCCACTGACCCACATTCTGTCCCTGCCCCACGGCCCTCTGACCACTGCCATCTGCCCTATGCCTTGGCCACAGATGGAGGATCTGTATGAAGACTTCCACATTGTGAAGCTGCCGCTGCTGCCCCACGAGGTGCGGGGGGCGGACAAGGTCAACACCTTCTCTGCCCTCCTCTTGGAGCCCTACAAGCCCCCCAGTGCCCAGTAGCACTGCCGCCAGCCCCAGTCGCTGCCATTTCACACCCACCCTCCACCCACCCCCGCCCCCGGGGCAGAATTTGCACAAAGTCCCCCATAGTATAGGGGGAGTCATTTGGGGGGTGGGAGGCGGGGAGGAGGTGTGTTCCCCCTGGTGGGGCTGGGGGGGCTGTAGCTGCCCCCCACCTCTCCCTGCCTCTCGCCCCTCAATAAAATGATCTTAAATCACTGTGGATGTTGATGTAGAGGGATTGGGGGTCGACAGCTTTATGTACAGTTGCACAGGTTGTACACTGCACAAAAATGGCACCTCTAGAGGAACCCAGTCACAACAGAGATCTGATAGAGATGTATGTTTATGGTGGCCATTTTGGAAGGAGGGTATCTTCGGCAAGGGGGTGTCCTCTTCTAACTCTATGGATAGCGGTGTCCCTGCTGGGGCTCTAAAACCTGTAAGAGAAGAGGAGCATCTGCCTACTTCCTTTGAGGTTCAGAGCGTGGGAACGGGGAGGCCCCTTCGCCAGCCCCAGGCTGGTGGGGAGCGGATTAGGCCGGCACGGGCCCAGCACTGCCTGCTGTTTGGTTTGGGAATTAGTGGGCGCCCTGGGCAGAGGCTAGGCCTGCCAGACTGAGGATTAACAGTCTCCACCCCCCAACTGCTGCTCCCTCTGCCACCGAGGCTGCACAGAGCTGCAACAGGGGAGCTAATTAGGGGACGGGATGGCAGAGGACTCAGGCCAGGTGAGCCCCTGAAGTCCTGTGTGTCTCGAGAGCAGCCTGGCTGAGTTATAGGTAACATGCTTCCTGCAGTTTGAGCTCCTTATCCCTAAAACGGAGACATAAAGGGTGGCCGTTCAGGGTCACGGCAGAATTCACCAGACCCTGGGAGGGTTCTCACAACAGCTTGGAAGGCAGTTAGCGGGGTCCCTTACATCCTTTCGTGCTCCCTCTGCCACTGCCTGGACAGCCGATGTCCTCCCCAGTTGACAGACCCAAGACTGGTTGTGATGCTGACCATTTATTTGTAAGTTCCAAGCCAGAGCTGGTTAGAGGGGACAGAAAGGGGGTGCTTGAGGACATGGATGAGTCAGGAAGTGGTGTTTAGACTGCACACCCAGACCATGGGTGAGCCAGGGTGTTTGTGTAAGGGAAACCCAGTCACAAGCCTAGACGTGTCCCCCCTACACTATTCCACTGGGTGTGTGCCGGCAGGTGTGGACAGGTTCTGGTGGCCTTTGTAAACAAACACGGTGGTGCAGCCTGCGACAGAGACCCCAGGCTCCAAGTCAAACTGCCTGAGTTCAAATATCAGCCATGCCACGAACGAGCATGTGTCCTCTGAGCCTCAGTTTCCCTATCCGGGTGTAGAAACACCAAAAGCACCAATTTCATAGTCCTGCTTGTAAGGACTCCATGAGACGAAGTAGGTAACGTCTTTGCAACAGCACCAGGCACGTAGCCGCCAGGGAGTGTTTGTTATTCTTTGCTGTTACAAGTATTAAGCATGTGAGCTAGCCTGGGCAACCTGCCCCGGATCCAGCGGGGGTCCAGCAGTCAGAAGTGTGTGGAGACACGTGTGAGCTGGGAGTGGGGGGATGAGCACAGGTTGGGGGCTAGCTGTAGTGTGGGTGAGGATGCATCCTAGGAAGTGGGGGCCTCTGGTCAGGAACCAACCGTCAACTTGAAGCCCGTACCTTCCCCAGACCCTGAAGCTGGCAACACCACCCCCTCGCCCCCTTTTATAGGCTGTCCGGCAGCTGGATGGCGGAGATTTGGGTCTGAGGGTGACCAGCCCGGGCCAGTTCCTAATTACCTGGGGCAGGGCAGACATCTGCCAGTCTGGGAACACAGTGTCCCGGCTGGCAAGGCTTCAGGGCGGGGCTGCAACGGGCCATCCGCACTCCTAGGGCACATGGTGAATTTGAGGGCCTTCAAGGGTGCCCCTCGGGGTAGGAAGCCTTCCACGCTGGGCTGCGTGTTTGATGTTGGGGATAAGGGCTATTTGTGTCAGGCTGGGAGTACCCCCTTCGTAGATGTCTGTGAAGGCGGAACATCTGTCTGCGTCTGTGCAACATTCGGGGACAAGGTTTTGCATCCCTAAGCTTGTGTGTTCATGGCAATACTGAGAGTATCTGAGACCTGGGGTGTGTGTATGGGTGGGGATGCTTACACAATACATCGAGGGAGCACTGGGGAGAGAGTGTCCTATGCACCGATGTGCAAATGTAGATGAATTTCACGGCGGGGGTGGGAGGGATGGGGGGGAGGGGGTTATGGGCCTGACCCCAGCGGGATAGAAGGGTCTGTGGGACTGTTGGAGAGGGGTCTCTGTTGTATGGGTGTGTTTAGGACCCTGTTCTGACCCAGGACTATGTCCCACTATGTTGAGGGCAGGTGTTCCTGTATCTGGCGTGTGAACACGGGTCTGTCTTGGCGCAGGAGAGACCGGAAGTAAATGTGTGCTACCTTCTGTGTGTGTGTGATTGTGTGTTTGTGAAGGCATTGTGGGGTGTCTGCTTAGCGGTTGTGTGACCTTGCATGTGTCTCTGTTACATGGCGGGGTGGGGGTGGGGGGATCAGGAGGGAATGCAGGGTCCCAGGTCCCCGCCCATGTGCTCCTGAGTGGCTGTTTGGAGTACCATGTGGGTACCTGAGAGCTGACAGCCGGCTGGGTTAGGGCCCATCTGCCTATATTTGAGTGTTGGGCACGGGTGGAGCTAAGTGTCTTGCCTGACTTTGTAAGTCTTTGTGATAATGTGTACTGACAGCCCTCTGGCTTACCGTGGTCGTGGGAGGCTGTGTTAAACTAAACTCGGGTCTGAGTCTATGGTGTGTGTTTCTATATGCATCTTTGTGACGGTGTGTGATTACAAGTGACTGTGGGATGACACAGCCTCACTGAGCAGTGTGTGTGTGTCTCTCTCTGGAACTGGGAAGGAGACAGGCCCTGCCCCCTCCCCCAGCTTAGGTCCAAGATCCCTTGGACCTGCCAGTGACTGACTGGGAGAGAGACAGGGAGGAGCAAGGGAGGACAGGGCGGATTGCTCCCCCCTGCCCCAGGTCACAAACTGGCTCCGCTTCTCCAAACAAAGTTCTGAGGCTGCAGCCAAGGGGGGGCGGGTCAGGGAGGGGCTGCCCACGCCCACTCCCCAGCCCCCTCTCCCCAGGGTCTGGCCTCAGCCCCACCTAACGCTGAAGCCTTCCGCCCAGTCTGTCCCTGGCCCCGTTTGTCCCTGCACCCACCACCAGGTGAGAAGGGCGGAGGCCTGGGGGAGCAGAGGACCCTGAGGACAGATGGGTCTCCACTGGCCTCCTCGGGGTGGGGAGTTGAGGGCTCGGAAGGCTGGAGGGGCATGGACAGATGAAAGGTCCAGGTGGGTCCAGAAGAGGGGTGCAGGGGCAGAGCCAGGGCAATTAAGTGGGGAGTGGATAGGCTGGGGGAGCTGTGCAGGGGAGAGACCAGCCTGAGGCAGAGGGCCTAGGGGGACAGGACCTGGGATCCTGCTGGAGGCTGGAGGCTCGGGCTTCCAAGGGCTTCAAAAGGGAGTGCGAGTGTGGAAGATGGGCTGAGACCGGGGGCTGTAGAAGCGTGGAGAGGCGGCAGAGGTGGGACCTGAGGGAGGAGGTCCAGGCTGCCCAAGAGCTGGAGTCCTAAGACTCTAGAAATTGAGGTGCCGGAGGCTCGGAGTGGGGAAGGCTGTAGACGGAGCTCAGGTAAGGGATACGGGATCGCACAGAGGGTTGCTGAGGCTGCGCGGTGGACCCAGGGGTCTTGGGGGTGGAGGATGGAGGGAGAGGGCCCCTGAGGAGTAGACGCAAGGCTCTGGGACCAGTGGTCCCGGGAAGAGAGTCTGCGAGAAGGGGCTTGGGGATGACTGAGGGCTAGGGCAGGTCTGAGCAGGCCTGGGAAGAGCCCAGAAACCTGGACGAGGGACGCAACCCTTGAGGGAGGAGGAGGAGGCTGGGGTGCCTGTAAGAGGGGACGCCAAACTGAGCCAGCCGGCACCTCTCTGCCCCTGCCCGCAGCCCCCCGGCCCCCTCCTGGGGCCCCGTTCCTCCGCCCACAGCCTGGGGTCGGGTCCGGCCCCCCCTCTCCTCCCGCGCGCGACCGGCCTGGCGCCGCAATGACCGTCACGTACACCGCCCGCGTGGCGAACGCGCGCTTCGGCGGCTTCTCGAAGTTGTTGCTGCTGTGGCGCGGGAGCATCTACAAACTTCTGTGGCGCGAGCTGCTCTGTTTCCTCGGGCTCTACATGGCGCTGAGTGCCGCCTATCGGTGAGGTGGTCCTGGGGTGGGGGGGGGGGGGTGTGCCAGCCAGAGGGGACTAGGGAGGGGCCTTGGGTGGTCCCCGGAGGGAGGCTCGCCTGTGACCCCGTGCCCCCCTCCCTCGCAGCTTCGTGCTGACTGAAGAGCAGAAGCGCTACTTCGAGAAGCTCGTCATTTACTGTGACCAGTATGCCAGTCTCATCCCGGTCTCTTTCGTGCTGGGTGCGTTCGCTCCTGAGTTCCCCATTCCCCTAATACTGAGAAACCCATTCCCAGGCCTTTGGGAGACCCCCCCCCTTCCTATTCCTCTGGGGCCCCCTCTAACCCTTCAAACCTCCCCATTTCTGCATCTTTCATGCCAGGTGTGGCCCCAATTCCAGAGACCTTGGATGTCACCTGGTCACAGTAAGCCATTAGAGTTCCGTGTCACCCATAGGCTTATCCCTGGTCATCTCAGGGTCTCCCACCTGTGTCTGCATGAGACTACTAGTGGCTCCCTACATGTCCTGGGCCCTAGGGACCCCCCCCCCACACACACACACACAGTGACCCCATATGACTCCATCCTTTCAAGTCCAGCCTGGAGGACATTCCTCTGACAAGTCAGTAACTTAACGTGGCCCCAGCCTCCCGTTTTCAGGTCCCCATGCTCCCAACCAAGTGGCTCCCTGTGGCCAGAGCGACGACCTATGTGCCCCTGACAGAGGCATGTGTCCCCACCTCCATACTGAGATCCCAGTCCCATGTCCCAGGTGACAATCAAGTGGCCGGGAGGACCCAGCCTGCTCCAGACCCTCTAAACTCAGGGCTAGACCCCCGAGTTCCCAACCCAGGTGGCCCCTCAAGGTCTGGGTGATGAGCCTTCCTGGTGTCTCTGATGCAGACCCCCTATCATCCCTCTTCCCACGACCCGGCTCGAGTATCCCCACTGAGCCCCCCATTCCCGGCTGTCCCGCAGGTTTCTATGTGACGCTGGTGGTGCACCGCTGGTGGAACCAGTACCTATGCATGCCGCTGCCCGACGCGCTCATGTGCGTGGTGGCAGGCACAGTGCACGGCCGCGACGAGCGAGGCCGCCTCTACCGGCGCACGCTCATGCGCTACGCCGGGCTCTCAGCCGTGCTTATCCTGCGCTCGGTCAGCACCGCGGTCTTCAAGCGCTTCCCCACCATAGACCACGTGGTGGAGGCGGGTGAGGCTCCTGCCTGAAGCGGGGGCGGGGCGGGCCGGGGGCGGGGCCAGGACGGGAGGCGGGGCGAGTAACCCCGGACTCCACCCCCCCCACCCCCCCCACCCCCCCGCTCCAGGGTTTATGACCCGCGAGGAGCGCAAGAAGTTCGAGAACTTGAACTCGTCCTACAACAAGTACTGGGTGCCCTGCGTCTGGTTCTCCAACCTGGCTGCGCAGGCCCGGCGCGAGGGCCGCATCCGTGACAACAGCGCCCTTAAACTGCTGCTGGAGGTGGGCCCGCCGGGAGGTCACTCATAGAAACTTCCAGGGAAATTGTACCTCCCTGGAATTGTGTCAGATGCCGACCTGCCACGCACCACCCGTGAGGCAGATTCCCAACACCCTTACCAAGCAGCCCCCAGGTGCACACTTATCTCTAGGGGGCCGAATCCTAGGCACATAGTGCCCCCTACCCCAGATGTACCCTCACCACTAAATGTCTGTCCCTGGAGGGACGCCTGGGTGGCACAGTGGGTTAATCGTGGACTCGTGATTTCCGCTCAGGTCACGATCTCACAGTTTGTGAGTCTGAGCCCCACGTCGGGCTCTGTGCTGAGAGCGTGGAGCCTGCTTGGCATTCTCTCTCCCCCCCCCTCCCCGCCCCTCCCCTGCTTGCATTCTCCGTCTCTCAAAATAAATAAACTTCAAGAAAGAAAAAAAGCCTCACAAAAAAGCTACAAATTTAAATGTTCCCCCTGCAGACCTGAAGCCCCCACCCACATGCCACCAGGTAGTACCCACACCTGATCCCCAAGTGTGAGCTCACAATTCAGGCCCTCTCACGACTTGTATCTGCACCCAGGAGCTGACTGTGTTTCGGGGCAAGTGTGGGATGCTCTTTCACTACGACTGGATCAGCGTACCCCTTGTCTATACCCAGGTAACCCCACCGTGACTCCGTTTAAATCTGGCATCAGAGGCCCTGACCCACTGGTCTCACGGCGAAACAGGACCAGCTAAGACCCCGTGTCAGTGATGTCCCACCCTAGTCCTGGTCTCTCCAAGCCCTCCTGAGACTGGGAGAACCCTGACCTGGTAACCCGCCCCGCCCCCAGGTGGTGACCATCGCTGTGTACAGCTACTTCCTGGCCTGCCTCATCGGTCGCCAGTTCCTGGACCCGGCTCAGGGCTACCAGGGTCACAACCTGGACCTGTGCGTCCCCATCTTCACCCTGCTACAGTTCTTCTTCTATGCCGGCTGGCTCAAGGTGGGGTGGGGTGGGGTGGCCCTGAGGGAGGGACTCCCAGGGTGGGACAGGCAGGGTTCTCAGGACTCTGCCTAGCTACCCCCTCCCCCTTCAGGTAGCCGAGCAGCTCATCAATCCTTTCGGTGAGGACGACGATGACTTTGAGACCAACTTTCTGATCGACCGCAACTTCCAGGTAAGACTCAGTTGCGTTCATCCTGAGTTCCCAAAGGAACCCTGGCCCCACCCTCGCCAAGATTTACCCCGGCCCGGACCCTGAACCGGCCTTCTTTCTTTGGTCACCACAGTCCTAACGCATCCTGGGGGCGGGGGAGAGGGGTCCACCCGGAGGTGTCCGCGCTTTGCCCCCGCATGTCGGCGCCCACAGGTGTCAATGCTGGCCGTGGACGAGATGTACGACGACCTGGCCATGCTGGAGAAGGATTTGTACTGGGACGCAGCCGAGGCTCGAGCCCCCTATACTGCAGCCACCGCGTTCCTGCTGCAACAGCCCTCCTTCCAGGGCTCCACCTTTGATATCACGTGAGCCAGCTGGACGGGTGGGGGGCCTCTTGGAGGCGGGGCCTATGGCTCTGCGGGGAGGATCTGATCGAAGGGGCTCTGGGATGCCAGGACAGGGGTAAAGGCTAAGCTTGGAGATTCGGGGCTAAGACCTAAAGTCTGTGAGGACTAGGATGGGGGCAGGAGGCAGGGAATTGGGTCAGGGTCTGGGACCCTGCCACTAATTGGGGGCCGAGCTAAGGGCTAAGGTCTATGAGGACTGGACTGGCGGCCAGAGGCTGGGCCAGAGACGCGGCAGTCACAACTGAGGCTTTAAGACCTAAATTCGAGCTTAGGCAAAGCCAGAGGCTAAAACCAGGCGCTCTGGTACAGGGCCGAGGTCTTTTGGGGATAAGTGCGACGAAGGGGTGGGTGGAGGCAGGAAGAGCAGCGTGCCCGCGTCTCAGCTTTGTCAGTGCAGGAGAGGAGCGAGGTGGCAACGCTGATCCACTGTTCGACAGGCTGGCCAAAGAGGACATGCAGTTCCAAAGGCTGGACGGCGTGGACGCGCCGCTGGGCGAGGCGCATGGTGACTTTTTGCAGCGCCTCCTGCCGGTAGGTGCGGGCATGGCCGCAGGAGGCCTGCTGGGCCGGCGCCTGTCCTTGCTGCGCCGCAAGAACAGCTGCGTGTCGGAAACGTCCACGGCCGCCAGCTGCGCGTGCGCAGGCGCCCCCGACGGCGCGGCCCCGGAATGCGGTTGCGGGGACCCGCTGCTCGACACCGGCTGGCGGGAGCCGGAGTCGGAGTTCCCCCCTGGCCCGGAACTGCCCATCCCCGGGCCCGCCGAGCCCTTCACCACTGTGCCTATGCCGGCGCCCCGGGACCGGCTCCACCCTGGCTGCCCAGCCCCATCGGCGAGGAGGAGGAGAGTCTAGCCTGAGATCCGCAGGCACTGGATCCCCAAGGACAGGGACACAAACCCCGACAGGGCACGCAGGCAGCAGTCTGGGTCTGCATAAGCCACATGTGGACTCCACCTATCCGACTTTGACGGGTTCCCGCTTCCTGCGCGCCAGTCTTCACCTCTGACCCTAGGTTTTGGAATGCCTCGTGTGGGCCAGGCACTGGGCCAGCTTATTTGAACAGTTCATCCTTCCCCCCAGTTCTGCTTCCCTCCCTCCCCTGCCTGAGAGGCCTGGATCAGCGTGCCCTGCCTTTATTCTTTCCTTAAAACGGAGATGTGAGTGCCTACCTCATGGAGTTATGGGGATGAAATGAAATGATGGCTTCAAAGTGTTGGTGCATAATAGGTGCTCAATAAAATGTTAGTGGTTTTTGACCAAACATTATTAGCCTGACTTTTCCTGCCAGGTATTAGGCTAAATAAGAGTTGAGAATTCTTCCAGATTCTTTGATCACCCCCTGCCCCCTGAAATGCTCCCATCAGTGTCCATGCCTTTACTCACTCATTAATGTACCAGGCAGTCCTAAGACCACAGCCTTCTCCTTGCCACTCCTGTTTTACGATTCCCCAGGCCACCTCTGCCCCAAGTCCCTGCATTCTCAGATATCCCTTCAGAACCCAGGTCTTAATTCAATCCTATGCTGATGACCCCTGAATTTAGAACTCCAGTCATGGGGCACCTGGGTGGCTCAATCGGTTGAGTGTCCAACTTCAGCTTAGGCCAGGATCTCATGGTTCGAGAGTTTGAGCCCGTATTGGGCTCTCTGCCGTCAGTGTGGAACCCACTTCTGATCCTGTGTTCCCCTCTCTCTCTGCCCCTTCCCCACTCATGCTCTCTCTTTCAAAAATAAACATTAAAAAAGAGCCCTCTTCAACTCTTTCTCTTACTCCCCCCACCCGTCAACCCAGCAGCAAATCCTATCAGCTCCGCCTTCCAACTGTATCCACAATCCAACCATTTCCCATTCTTCTAGGACCCCCTCCTTAGCCAGAGCCCCCAGCGTCACCCACCTACCCACCTGGACCACTGATCTCTCTGCCCTGGTCTCCCAGGTCTGGCCCTACCCCCCACCCCCCAGTCTGTTTCTTCCACAGCAGCCCGAGACCCTGTGAACACCTGAGTCACGTGATGTCCCTCCTTCCCTTAGGCTCCTCCATGGCTCCCATCTCCCTTAGAGTAAAAGCTAAAGTCCTCCCTGCCCTCACATCTTTTCCCTTTCCCTCATTCACTCCACACTGGCCTTCTCACCAAGCAAGGCCTCATCTCAGAGCCTCATGCATGTGCTGTTCCCTCTACCTGGGTCATTCTTTCCCAGATACCTACATGGCCCCTCTCTCCCCTCCTTTAGGTCTCTACTTAAATTATCTCACTTCCTTGGTAAGGCCTCTTCTGTGGGACTTCTACTTAAAACCACCACCTCCCAAATCCACATTCTCCATCCCCATCACTTCTGTCTGCTTTATTTTCCTCTGCGGCACTCCTCACATCAAACTTCCCCTTCATCTATTTTGTTTATTGTCTGTCTCCCTTCATTAGAAATGACAGCTTCATAAGGCAGGGACTTTTGTCCGAAGCTTCCTGAAAAACTACCACACCTGCAGTTACACAGACACAAACAGGACTCTCGCCTCCCCGTGTGTACTATCCGTCACGCGTGCTTTGGTAAGAACACAAGCCAGGCCTTTCTAAAAGCAATGATTGGAGTCCCTGGCCCATCTTCTCTCCCTCCCCTCAGTGCCCAGAGTCCGGCCAGGGCAGATTGAAAATGTTTATTATTTGTCTTCTCAAATATAAAATCACTCTCTCCCCTGGCATCTCATTAACCCCAGGTTGAAAATCAAGGATAAGAATCACATTGCTAAAAAGAACGGGCCTATCCCTGCCTCCTGCCCTATCCTGCACTCTTGCCCCGGCTGAGGGAACAAAGGGCAGAAGTCATGACCTCCAGACTCTCAAGCAGCTGACTGAGGCCTTCCTGATGCTGGGCCTCGTGTGAGGTGAGGGGATCCAGGGGGCGCCGAGCCCTGACTGGCTGGGGAGGGGCAGGATCCTGAGGTCCATCAGTGTTTGTCAGTGGAACGCATGTTCAGGGATGCTAGACGTCCCAGCGGGCCACGGCGAGTGTTGGTGGCCAGCCGCTGCTGTGCCAGAAATGACTGGGCGTGGGCAGGTGCCCGCTCCTCCCCAGCTCGCTGCTGCAGAGCCATGCCCTGGAGGGAGGAAGGGGGCACGGTTGGGGTCGAGTGAGCCCACGGCACACCCTAGTACTCCGGCCGTGGGGACAAGCACTCACCATATTGTACCAGGCACTGATGAGCAGCTTTTCTTCCTGCTCCCGCTGGCTTCGACTCTTCTCAAAGTCCATCTGCCAAACAGGCAAGAGTCAAGGGCCCGGATATGCTGGGGTGGGGGTAGGGGGCGGGCGGGGTGGGCAGCGACAGCGAGAAGGGATGAGGACACCCACCTCCAGGTGTCGGATGCGGACGTCCCGCTCCCGGAGCTGCGTCCTCAGGGTGTGAAGTTCTGGGGGTGCCCCTCCGGGTGGCCGCTGTTTGGGTTCCAGGGTCTGTATGACCTAGGGGTCGGGGAAGACACAGCCAGGGTGACCTTGGCCTTTCAGGCCCCTGGATGTGTCGGGCCGTGTTCAGGGTGACGGCTCACGGCGGTGGTGCAGGAGTCTGTGATACGATGGGGTGTGACAAGGGCGGAAGTGGAGGGCACGGGGGTGCACGCTGGCGGGAGGCACGACAGCCTCGGCAGGAGGCCCACGGAGCACCCGGTGTCCTCACCGTGCGCGCCTTGTCCACGTAGCGGCGGTACCGCTCTTCCATGGCCCGCAGGTCCGCGTCCTTCTTCTGCAGGCTGTGCTGCAGCTCCTCGATACGCCGGGCTGCTGGGGGTGGGGGGGGGGGCAAGGTGACCCCTCAGCTCCCGGCCAAGCTTGGCACCCCCCCCCCACCCACGCAGCCGCTGAGGCCCACTCACTGCTGCTGTCAGCGGGGGGCTCCAGCTCCTCAATATACTCTCGCTTCCGCTGCAGCTCCAGATCTGCCTCATGCAGCTTCTGCCTGCGGACGGAGGAAGGGGAGCCGCAGGCTGACCTCCGGGCCCCCTTCCCTCCTCCCACCGGTGGCCACAGCCTAACCAGCCGGCCAACACGCGCCTGCCCGGCTGCAGAGATCCCTCTGTGTGCCCCACGCCCCGAGCACAGAAGCCGCGTGCCCTGGTCCCACCATCCGCTCAGCCGCTGGAGTCACAACCTTCCACACCCCCTAGTCCGGTGGCCCCTGGGCCAGCCCCACCGTGTGTCCACTTCTCTCCGTGCCCCGGCCCACCTACTGGCACGGGCACCATCACCCCTTGCCGGCCTCTTCTGCACTCAATCTCAATTCCTTTCTCCACCCAGCAGCCAGGGATCTTTCTAGCAGGCAAATGTCTTCCGACCAAAAGAAACGCCAGGTAAAAAACTACAGTTCTGCTGCCTGCCGCAAAAGCCGAAGGATCTGATAACGCCCCCTGCCAGTGAGATGATTATCATTATTATTATCGTGCACTGGATATGGAACATAGTAGAAAGACCTAATAGAGAAACCTGGGCTATGTCTCAGGTTACCAAGGCACGTGCCCTCTGAGCCACCATTTCCACTTTCGTGATAAATTCGCACACCAGCGAAATGAGGCGTGTGCAAGGTTTTACTCTGCTGCACTGTTGGCAATCGCAGATACCTAGGATGACTTAAACACGTGAGGCCCTTCGCCAAAAAAGGCTACAGGCCAGCCCTTCTGGATTGGAATTTTACAGGTGAATCAAGCCCTAATGTTTCCATATATCCATCCTCTATAAGGAAATAACTTTTTCCGTGCTCCCGGTGGGCGCAGGCTACACTTCATCCTTGGTGGAACTGAGATGGGTCACACAAGTCATTTTCTGGGAGGCCCGATTTCCCCATGGACCCCCAGTTGACAAAGGCAACAAAAACCGATTCATATGGCGACGTTCCCCAGCCGTCTTCTTAAGGAGGAGAAGCCAAGTGCAGACTAGCAGATAGCCCGTTACCTTTCACGTAACTAAGGAATCAGAATAAAAATGTATATTCATATTCATTTGCATGTGCTTAAAAAACTTTGTAAGGATTGTTGTAATAAACTAATGTGAATGGGGGTGGGGTGGAAACTGAGTCAATGGGGGGACTAAGAGGTATACCCCTTCTCTCTATATTGCTCAGTATATAGATCTCTATATATCTATTTTTAATAAAATTTATTTGTTTTGAGAGACAGAGAGAGAGCGAGCAAGCAGGATAGGGGCAGAGAGAGAGGGAGAGAGAATCCCAAGCAGGCTCTGCACTGTCAGTGCAAAGCTCGATGTAGGGCTCGAACTCATGAACTATGAGGTCGTGGCCTGAGCCGAAGTCAGATGCTTAACCAATTGAGCCACCCAGGCACCCCATATTTTGGTTTTTAAGGTATGAATGTAATAGCTACTTAAGGTAGTTTTTTTTTTAATTTTTCAAAGTTTATTTATTTATTTTGAGAGCGAGAGATGCAGAGAGAGAGGGAGAGAGAAAATCCCAAGCAGGCTCTGTGTTGTCAGTGGAGAGCCCAATGTGGGGCTTAATCTCATCATTGTGAGATCATGACCTGAGCCAAAACCGAGTTGGGTGCTTAACCAACTGGGCCACCCAGGCACCCCAAAATATTTTTTTATTAAAAATTTTTTAATGTTTATTTAATTTTGACACAGAGCATGAGCAGGGGAGGAGCAGAGAGAGAGGGAGACACAGAGACACAGAACCTGAAGCAGGCTCCTGTCTCTGAGCTGTCAGCATAGAGCCGGACATGGGGCTCAAACTCATGAACTGTGAGATGATGACCTGAGCCTAAGTTGCATGTCTAATCCAATGAGCCACCCAGGCGCCCTACCCCCAAACAGTTTTTAAGTTTACTTAAATTTTTACTAATCTCTGCACTCAATGTGGGGCTCGAACCCATGACCCTGAGATCAGGAGTCACATGCTCTACCAACTGAGCCAGTCAGGAGCCCCCAGTTTAGTTTCTTTCTTTCTTTCTTTTTTTTTTTTTTTTATGAAAAAAGGGGGCACCTGGGTGACTCAGTCGGTTGAGCGCCCAACTTCGCTCAGGTCATGATCTCACAGTTCGTGAGTTCGAGCCCCACGTCGGGCTCTGTGCTGACAGCTCAGAGCCTGGAGCCTGCTTCGGATGCTGTCTCTCCCTCTCTCTCTGCCCTTCCCCTGCTCATTCTCTGTCTCTGTCTCTCTCAAAATAAATAAACATTAAAATAAAATGAAATGAAAAAGTAAAAGGCAACTGTCATTTGGTCATGCTACCTTACTGAAATTCCCTCCATGGCTCCCCATTGTCCCCCCGAAACAGTTCTTACTCCTTCCCTTGGCTCATGAGACCCTACTTGATCTGAAACTTCTATGTTTTGGCTTACTGCTTCTCCTCGTAAGACACCCAGTGTCCCCCGCACCTGTGCCCCAGACTTTCCTCCCACCCGAGCGCCCTCCCTCTGGGACTCACAGATGCTCCTCCAGCTTCCTCTTCAGTAGGGTGGACTGGGGGAGAGAACAGGCACTGGGTGAATGGGGGGGTCCAGACGTCCCAACTCCATCTCGGGGTGAGGGTAGAGGGTGCCACCCTGGGCCCACGGTACTTACGATGGACTGCAGGGGGCATCGAGCAGCAGGGAGGAGAGAGAGGAGGGTTACTGGGGGGCACGAGGGAGGGCCAGGCAGGGAGGAGGTGGGCACTCACATCCTCCGTCTTGCCCCCCTGCTCCTGCAAGGCCTTCTGTAAGTCCTCCACCTGGGCCCGCAGCTCCAACAGCTGCTGCTGGTTCAGCCTGCAGGAGTGCGGGGCCGCTCAGTGCCTGCGCCCGCCCTCCGCCCCGCACCCCACGCCCCCTCCACGCGGACCCCCCCCCCCCCCCCCCCCCGCGCCACAGGTCCTCACCGCAGCTGCGTCTCCAGCCCGTGGCGCGCGCGGTTGGCCTCCTCCAGGTGGCGCTGCAGCTCCTCCTGCCGCTCCCGGTAGGCCGCCTCCTGCTGGCACAGCTGCTTGTTCTCCAGCTGAAGCCGCAGGAGCGTCTCCCTGCCGAGCGGGGAGCGAGCAGGGCTGGAGACAGGGCAGCCCGCAGGCCTGCCGGGGCTCTGGCGGGGAGACTGGGAGGACAGGGCTAGCAGAGGGACAGAGCCCCGGGGAAGAGCCCCGTTAGATCCTAGGGAAGGGTCAGAGTACTGGGGACCCGGCCTAGGCGTGGGTGGGCAGAGCGCTGGGGAACCAAAATGGGCGGGGTTTTGAGCTGGGCCTGGGGGTGGAGCCAGGCGAGGGCGGGGCTACAGGAGCAGGTTAGAACCTTCCTCAAAGCAAGACTGCGGGAAAGCAAGACGCAGAAAGGGGAAGAACTGGGGTGGGGGAGTTCATCGGGGCAGGACAGAGGGCACTGCACCTAACAGGGTCTACACTGAGGACAGGGCTATGCCCTGGGGGCAGAGTCCGAAGGTGAGCAGGGCTGAGGGTAGGATTTTTTGTTCGGTGGGTGGAGCCAGATGGGTTGGACCTAATTTGTGCACTGAGGGGGGATCCTGGAGAGGCAAGCTGGAGCTAGAGGGCTTGCCTCTAGGCAATAGGGCTAGAGCTCCGGCCAACTAAGGGCAGAATTAGTGAGTGGGTCTAGGAGCCAGGGGAGGACTTGGGAACCCAACACAGTAGGCCAGGCTAGTAGTAGGTGCCTGCACTGGGGGCGGAGCTGAGGGTGAGCTCTGGGTGCAGCTAGAACTCGGAGCGACCCCAGGATACCTCAGCTCCGCAGGTAGGATCTCTGCTGCCAAGTTTTCCACAGCTGGTGAGGTGGGATCCAGAGAAGGGTCTGGAGAGTGTGAGAAATGTCTTCAGGTTGCTGCACAGCTCCTGCCCCCATCCCTAGGGTTCACTTTCCAAGAGTCATCTTTGAGGACTCAAGTTCGACCAAAAGACTGGGTTAACATAAGCCTCACCCCTCAACCTGACAGCGGGCGGTGATGCTTGCCCCGAGTTTGCCCTGATCCCCGGGGACGGCCCCTGCCATTTCTTTCCCTTCTAGCCTGTCTCCGAGGTGACCTAGATCTGCCCCCGGCCTGGACAAGGCCTGGGACGCCTTTTCTGTCTGCCCTAACAGCACCTAAGGCTACCCGTGCCCCAGGCCCTTGGGATGACAGGCCTCCAACTCACCGGCCTGGGTCAGCCCCCGAGGCTGCAACTGGGCGCAGCGCAGCTCCTCATTGGCCTCCCGCAGGGAGTCCCGCTCTGCCAGCAGCCGCTGGAGGGACGGGGTGCAAGACGCCACTTGAGGCAGGGTTGGCTTCCTGGGGATTGGGCTATGCTAAGATGGACAGGGTGGGGCTTGGACGCGGGACTTCAGCCTCACCTCCTTCTCCTTTGTCACCAACTCATACTTTTCCTCCAGGTTTCGACACTCGAATAGCCACTTCTCGGCCTTCATGGCCTCCTCCTGTCGCTGGCCCTGAAGTTCCTGAACCTGAACACCGAGGAGGGGTGAGAAAGCGGGGTTTGGAGGAGGGGCAGGGACTGAATACAAGGTGAAGGCATCAGGCCCCGCGGGACCAGACCCAGAGAACTTGGAGGGGCGGGGCTTACAAGCCTAGGGAGGAGCTGGCCTGCCTGAAGGGCGTTACCTACATATAAACGAATGGGGAGGCTAGGGGCTCAGCACCACGCTGAGGGCCCACCAAAGCGAAAGGGGCGAGGGGTCCAGCGGCCTACAGCACCACGCCCTCCGGGCTCTGCCCTGATCCCTGCCGCACCTGTCGTCGCTGTGCCTCGAGCTGGGCACGCAGTGAGCCGGCCCGGCGTAGCTCGTCCTCCAGCTGCCGCGTGCGCTCGGCATGGCCCGCGTTACGCTCCTCCAGCTGCCGCACCTGCCGCCTCAGCTCCCGCAGCTCACCCAGGCGGCGCCGGCAGCTGCTCAGCGTGGCCTCCAGCTGCCCAGCACGCTCAGAGGACTGCCTGGGGGAGGAGGCAAGTCGGGAGAGGAGGCCTGGGTCTGCGGTCAAGGTTCAGCTTGGATCTGAGGACCACCCCCCCCCCCCCCCCCGCCGGTAGGGGAAGGTGTCATGTCACCTGGGGATGTAGGGGTTCAAGGTGGTGGATCATGAGGGTCAGGAACCAGCCAGGGCCTGGTGTTTTTTTGGGGAGGGGGAGGGGTCTTTAGGGTGCGCAGAGGGAGCCCTAAGTATCAATTGTTAGCCCAGGGTCATAATCAGGGTTCCTCAGGGGCGGGAGTGAATAGAAAGACTGAGGCGTTACAGGGGGAATGATGGGGCCCAGAGGCTCTGAGGAGCCCTCAAGGACACTTTGAGGTTACGAGGTGGCTATGGGATCAAATGAAGGCACGGTGAGGTCCTTCAGAGCAGAGCACTATGGGGTCAAGATGCAGCAGGGATTCTCTAGACACTCTAACATTACAGGGGTGCTGGGGGTCACAGGAGAGCCTTTAGAGGTTACAGAAGACACAGTGAAGTCGAGGGAGTGGGTGTGGGGGGACCCACCAAGTGCTTTGGGATTGTAGGCGTGCTGTGGAGTCACGAGAAGGAAATGTCCTATCATGAGGGGCACAGATGGGTGAAGAAGGGGGTGGCAAAGTTATCGCATTTGGGGTCCTGGAGGGCACAACGGGATCCTGGGGCGTGATGGCCCCTGGCCAGCACTGGAGCAGGGGCGGGGGGCTGGTAGCTGGGGTCGTGGGGATGCTACAATGTCTGGGGAATATAACGTGGGCTCAAAAGGGCACACTGTGAGGTCCTGAGGGGCACCATAGAAACAGGGATCTTGGTGGCACCCAGAGGACATGGTGGAGTCCAGGATGGTGCAGTGGGGTTCAAGAGCTGGGCCTGGGGGTGGAGCCAGGCAAGGGCGGGGCTACAGGGCAGGTTAGAACATTCCTAAAAGCAAGACTGCGGGAAAGCAAGATGCAGAAAGGGCAAGAACTGGGGTGGGGGAGTTCATCCTTTATGAATGTTCTAACCTGCTCCTGCGGCCTTGCCCTTGCCTGGTTCCCCCCCCCCGCCCCCGCCCAGGCCCAGCTCAAAACCCCACCCACTGCACCATCACTGTGGAGTCTAGGGGACACTGGGAGGGTTCACCAGGCATTTGGGGGGTTTTGAGGTACTATGGCATCAGAGGGACGCTGCGGCAACGACAGTAGGCAGGGGGGACCCAGGGACCCACCACTCACCGCAGCTCGTCCATCTCGTCCTTCAGGGCCTGCGCCTCCTGGGCCAGACTGGTCAGTGCCTGGTTCCGCTGCTGCAGCTCAGAGACCTCCCGCTCCAGCTCGGCACAGTGCAGACGCTCATCTTCCCTGCCGTTCTCCAGCCTGGAGGGGTAGGGAAGGAGGGGGCACTCGAGGGGGCTGGGCCCACGCCAATCCCCTGGCCTGGGGCCCAAACCCCGGCTCGCCGCACCTGAAGTTCTCCTCCTGCAGCTGCTCCAGCTGGGACTGCAGCAGCAACAGCTTCTTAGCAGTGAGGCCAGTGGCACCCTCACCCTCTGGCCGGCCCACCCGTTCCCGAAGCACCGCGTTCTCCTGTGCCAGGCTCTGCTTCTCCTCGGACAGGAGCACCAGCTGCCAGCAGGAGGCGCAGATGAGCTGGAGTTTGGAAGGGAAGGAGGCAAGCAACCCGCGCTCCCTCTCCGCCAACCTCAACCTCACCTGCCGCTCCAGGTCCAGACAGTGCTGCCGCAGCTCATCCCCCTCATCGGCCTCCTCACTCAGGAAGTAGTACCTTCGGGACTGGGGAGGGGCGGGGGGGAGGGGGGGAGCGGGGAGGGGCAAGGAAGTCAGGAGTCCACGGGAGGAGACTGGGGGAAGGGAGGCTGGTGTCTCTAGTGGCAGAAAGGAGCCAAGAAACTCTCAAGATCCAAGGGAGGGCTCGGACCCCAGGGGACTCAAGGAAAGGTGATGTGGGGACACTGGTGACCTGGCGAGGGAACAGGCTAGGACCCTGAGGGATGGAGGTGGTTTACACACGTAAGGACAAGTTCCTCCTCCTTAGGCAGCCCTGAGAATCAGTGATGGATTTGGGCCTTTAACAAGGTCCCCCGCCTCTTACCTGGTTATCAAAATTCCCATATGTTTCTGGTGACAGGGAGTCGGGGGTGTCTTTGGTCATCAGCTGGAGCAAGGTGGGAGGACAGTGAGATGAGCTGGGCCCTCTGAGTGTGGCCTTTAAAGCTTCTACAATCCAGCCTACGGACCTCTCAATCCTCCTGCGCCCACAGCCAGTTCTCCCCAATAACCCCAATCTAGAGGCTGCCCTCCCGCAGTGTATCCAGCAGGGAGGCTGGGTCCTTTGAGGGTGCTAAATTGTGACTTCGAGCTGGCAGACACCTGAGACAGGGGCATCTGGCCAACTGAGTTCCAGGAAGAGCCCAGAACTTACCAGGGCAGAGCCCATGCCCAGTTGCTTCTGCCCTGATGTCTCCTCCCCTGAAGCTCCTTGCCACATTGGGCACCCCCACTTACCTCCTGGATGGCTTCCATCACCACATGCTGAACTGATTCCTCCAGCGTCATGATTCTCTGGATGTGCTCTGGGGATCAAGGTGGGGAAGACTCAAACGTGGGGGTACGGGATGAGGAGGATTTTCTCAGGTTTTCCCCTGGGGATCCTCTAACCACTGCCCCCCCCCCCCCTCCATACCCTGCTTTTTCTCGCAGCTGATGGCACAGCCAAGCACCAGCTGAAGCAGCTTGCCAAGCTCTTCTGGGTCAGAGAACTCGCCAATGAGGCTCACGTCTGGGAGGTGCTGCTCCAAAACAGGATGCCCCAGGACCTGAGGACAGGGAGGTAGGGGTGCGAATAGGGGGCATTGGGGCTCACCGACACCCATCTCCTCCCAACCCAACCCCAGCTCCTAAATTCTGTTTATGGTTACTCACATCCTGGGAGTACTCCAATAGGCTCTGTAAGATTGTCTTCAGATTGCTAACCTAGGGAGGTGCAAGGAGTTGTGTCCAGGGTCCCAGAGCCCCCCAGAAGGAGCCGAGCAGCCCCCACTCTGCATCTGTCTGCCCCAGCCTTTTTTTCTCTGCCTCACTTCCCGATTCCTGGTCATTTCATCCCTGTTTGGTACCAACCTCTGTCCTCCCTCCTAGGGGCGACCTGTCTAGTTGCCTGCCTTTCTTGTTCACATGTCCCCAGAATCCAATCACGTCTCACCACCTGCCCTGCCACCTTCTGGCCCTAGCCATTTTCATCTCTCACTTGGATTATTGCACCAACCGGGTCTCCATTTCCACTCTCGCTGCCTACTCTGCATTCCTCTCCAAGCAGCCAGGGGGAGCTTTGTTAAATCCCAAGCCAGGTTGTCTTTCCTCTCTGCTAAAATCCTTCCTTCACTTTGCGTAGCACTTAAAATAGAATCCGTCTCCCTGCCCCAGCCTGCCCCGCTCCTGGTGACCTCATCCACCATTTCTGCCCCCTTGTTTTCTATTCTGACCTCCCTGCCTTTCCTCGATACACCAGGCTTCTTCCCAACCTTGCACTGGCTGTTCCCGGTGCCTGGAACCCTGTTCCTCCAAATTTCACATGGAGATCAGCCCATCGGGGACAACCACCCACCCAGTTGCCCTCTCTCACGGCCCAGCTTTTATTGTCTTCATAGAACTTATTGCCACTGGAAGTTTATGTTCGTGTGTGCAGGTTTTTGTCTGTGTCATTCCTTGCGGCACACCCAGGCCTGCTCCATAGGAGCATGAAAGAAGAGAGTTGGCTGGTCACCAGACATCTGTCTCTCTTCCTGGCCAAGTTGTCTGTGCATCACCCAGGACGTGTGTCTGGCTGACCCATCACCCAGGACATGTCTAGCTTAGCCTTCCCTGATGATCTCTTCACCAGTCTGTCCCCCAGTCATGAGTCCACCTGTCACCTTCAGCCTCCAGTTGGGACCCGGGTCCTCTGAGATGCCCTGGAGCCACGTCTCGTTGAACCAGGAAGGATCTCTGGGGGCGAGAAGGTGGGATGAGCTGCTGGGGGACCCTTTCGGGACCCTCCCCCTCAGCCCCACTCACATCTGGTTCAGCACATAGGCTATGGCGAGGCCACTGCTCAGGTCCTGGGGGCTGGTACAGGGGGACGGGACATGGAACGTCTGCAACTGGGGAGGAAGAGGAAAGGGCAATGGGCAGTTAGGGCCTGGGAAAAATCGAACCACTCCTCTTTCGCTGACTTTCCCCGGTCAGCGGGAACCTCACACGGTTGGCGGGGACTGCTCTATGGCTTTCGCAAACCAGCTCCGCGGAGGAGTGGCCACAGCTCACCTGGGACTGGAGGGGGCGTGGCCTCACTTCACTTCTGGTCAACAAACCCCGCGCCACCGGGCCAGGGCAGAACCACGAGTCACCTGGTCCCCACAGGCCCCACGTGACCAGGCCAGCTCACCTGTGCCCTCACCCACGTGACCCAGCCGCGAAGGGGCGGGGCCTCACCTGTTCTTTCCACGCAGACCTGCCACGTGACAGGGGCGGGTGCTCAGGCCAAGAGTCCAACCGCCCTGCAGGCCGAAGGCCCTTTCCTCCTCCCAGCCCCAGAACAGTAGGGTAGAACGAACCAAGGCCAGGGCTCCCAGGCGAGAAGAGCGGGCGCATACCTGGCCCTGGCCCCGCCCCCGACCTACCCAGGTGAGCAGAGACCCGCATAGCTCGGCCTTGTCCACGCTCATGGCTCCCGATCGGATTCGACCTCGGCCGCGGAGCCCCGCCACCGCAGCCGCCTTCTGATCCGCCACCAGCGAGCACCCGCAGCCCCGACCTCCCGCTCGGCCTAGAGCGCCGCCCCGCCCCGCCCCCTAGGCGCAGGCCCCGCCCTAGACACGTGGTCTCCACCCGGCGCCCGATCATACCTCCAGTTCCGCCATCTTGGATCCGGGCAGCACTTGGGCGCCCGCCCTGCCGCTAGGGGTCAGTCTGGGCCAAGCTTGCATATCCCTAGCGCAGACCCGCTACCCCTCCTCCTTGGCTCTTTTTGGCGGGGGGAGGGTAGCGGAGACCGCAGGATAATTCCTCAGCTTGTGAGGCGGAGCTATCCCACCCTGTTATACGAGCCATTTCACGTCCTCTCTCTTCAGCTGGAAGAAATTCTGGCCCCTAACCACCTTATGATCGGAGCCTTTATTTGCGCGGGGAAGGGGCAGGCCGTAACACATTCTATGAACTTCGAGGAGAGTTCCTAAAGGGGTCTTCCCAAGTCACCACTTGGGAGTCTTGCCTCAGGGGTAAACGGGACACGAGCGTGATCCTAGGTCGAGGGCAGGATGAATCAGCTGGACTCAGGTCTTGGGTGAGGTACAGACACACTTGCCCAGTCTGGATCCACTTCCACAGAGCTTCTCCTGCACCACCCTCCCCAGCCCTGAACCCCTTAGGTCCTCCGGCTTCAGATCGCAGGACCTGGCCTCCCTGGTGCCCCAGGCCCACCAGGGGGCGCGCAGACTGCAGGAACGCAGCCTGCGGGGAAGCAACGTGCCTTATTCTGAGACCCCGCCTTGGCGGTGGAGGGGGCTCAAAGGAAAGCGATAACAATAGTATTTAATAAAATCTCAGTCACCATTTATTGTGTACAGTGTGCAGCCGCTGCGCTAAGCGATTTAAATACATAGGCGGCTGAAATCTCCCCACGACTCTAGGTGGCAAGAGCTGTTTCAATTCCTGGTCGCAGGAGAGTTAACAGAGGTTCTAAGTGGCTTTGGGGGGGGGGGTAGTCTTGGCCCGCAGCCTTTGGCGCCAGAGTACCCCCGGCAGCTCCTCTCCCACGAGGCGGGCAAGGTAATGACCAGTAATTAGAGGTTATTAGCTGTACCTGGAGGGAGGGGCGGGCTCTGCTTTGGGGGTGGGTCTAGGTCTGAGGGGAGGGGCGCTGCTCTCTCCAGCCCAGAGTTTGGCACCCGCGACCCTGTCCTGGAGCGGGTTGATCAGGATGACAGGAGCCGCCACGCCGCGTCACAGCAGCCCAGTCACTGTACCATCAGATACCCAGTTACAGCCCACTCAGAAGCGCGGCCGCACGCACGCGAGGGCCTCCCGGGCCCGTCTACACCCCCATATCTCCTTCCCGCGTTGTTTTCGGCCTCCAACCCCTGGGAGCGGGGTGAGAGGGAGGAGGGAAGGGGACAAGGGCCGGCAGTGCCGGCTTCCGGACTGGGCTGCCTTCCGGCGGGCGTGGGAACAACTGCCGCTGGCTCCCCCTTCCCGCACCCACCGGAGGAAAGGGTGCTGCCAGTAGGGGGAAATGGGGCCACGCTGCTCCCAGGTAAAAGTGGACGATGGCCGGGGAACTACGTCTATTACAAGGATGGGGTGCTAGGAATATTTGTGGGAGGGCCTGGTTGCCCAACGTTGGGAGACATGCTGTGACCGCCAAATATTTGGTGTGGGGTACCCAGTATTTGCAAAAGCCGCAGGGATCTTGATGTGTAAGAAAAATGTGGGAAACCAGATATTGGGACAATTGGAATTGTCCTAATGTGATTATGGGCTTTCTAGATGTTCAATGACCCGAGTCCCCAGATTTTAGGAAAGGTCTGGGTGCCTCAATTTGGGAGAGGATCCATTAACTCTCCATTTGGGGCGGAAGGGATTCTTATGTTTGTGGGGAAAGGAAGCTCCCATGTTGGCAGGGCAGAGCAGCAATCTCTATTACGGGATGTAAGGAATCCCACTGTTGGGGGGATCCGGGTACCTTCAATTCAATGAAAGGGGTCACAAGCCCTCGTTTCTGGACAGGAAACCTATTTTGGCGGAAAGATGCGAACCTCCATTTTTGGTGGAGGGAGCCCCCAAATTTGGGGGATGGTCCAGAGGCCTCCATTAGTAGGGACTGAGAGTGTGGGTGGGGGCCGGCAGCCCCCAGCTGGTTTGGAGACCCCACCCCCTCCTGCCTGTTTCCAGGAACAGCTGGGCCCAGCCTGGGTTGTACTGCTGGGAAGCCGGTGACTCAGCCCCTCCCTGCGGCCACAGCTGGACCCCGGCCCGTCCCCTCCAGCTTTCACATCTGGGCAGAGACCCACAGTCATGAGGGCTAGGACGGGGACCCTGGGTGCATACGATTGGGAGAATGATGCCCTTTCCCCAGGTCTGACCACAGCTGCTGGGTGGACACCATGCTTCATACGAGGAGGGACCCTGGCGGGCCTTTTGCACCAAAGACTGACATTTGGCCGGGAACTCCCATCCTGTCCTCCTCCTTGTGTGTGTGTGTGTGTGTGTGTGTGTGTGTGTGTGTGTGTGTCTGAGTCCATGTGAAGTGTGCTCATATTTATGTAGGTGTGAGATGGTGGGTCTGTGATTGTGGGTCTGCATCCACTTGTGTCGTGGGGCTCTAGGAATTTATGCAACAGACTATCTAGGATTTGATGGGAGTGGGGAAGCTGATGGGCACCGGGGCACAATGCTTCTCTATATGCGACCTTGCTTTGTGTCTATATTCCTGTGTCATTTTTTTTGTATGAGAAGTGAATGTGTGACAATCAGTACTTCAGTGTGGCTTTAGATTGTGTTTCTGTGTGACCATGTCCTTTCTCTCCATCACGTGGCTTTCTGTGACAGCATGAGCCTGGCATGTATATCCTTGATTTTTCCACACCCCCCTGACAATCTGAGTGTCCCTGTGTGTGGCCTTGTGGGTTTGTCTGACTCTGACTTGTGTGCCCTATTTGTGATGACCGTGAGACAGCATGGCTGTTGTTTCTGTCCCCACCATGTGTCTCTGTGCCTCTACAATCTCTGTGTGATAAGGCATAGCCGTGTTGCAACTGGAGCCCTGATGTCCAAGACTTTGTATCTGTGGCTTACTTTGTCTTGATGGTGATGGTATGACCTTATCAGAGTATACCTATATATGCCACCTCTGTATGGAGATGGCCTTGTCTGTCTCCGTAAACAAAGAATGACAGGTGACCCTGTCCGCGTCTGCTGCGGGGTTTGGCTATACTACTGAACGCTTGTGCCATTGTAGGGCAGGTGTATCCTGTGTCCGTGTGACACTGTGGGTCATCAGAGAGTTTGTGACCTTGTGTGTGTATGTGGGGGGGGGTGTCAAAGTCACACGGGACACCACGTCCAGCGGAGGCGGAGATGTGCGCAGTGGGCATCTGACGCCCCACCTCCCACTGCTCTATGCCTGGAAGGGCCCCTCCCGGCACTGCGGGGGCGCGTGCGTCGTGCGTGACGTGAGACACGACGGGGATCGCTGCATGCGTGGAGCCCGACGCGGTCGTGCGTGCGAGCGCGGGGCGGGGGATGGGCTAGCTGCGTGCGCGTGTGCGTGGGCGGCCACGGGGGCCGGCCACGCGGGGCATAGCCCCGCCCCCCCCTGGGGCTTTGGGCGCGGGTGAAACCCGGGAGGGGGCCGCCGTTAACCCCTTCCTGGCGGACCTGAAACTAGTGGCCCCTCGACAGAGCGCGCGGGGGCTTCCCCGGCGCACCGGGGCCGTCCCTGCCGAGAGAGGAACTCCCCCCATTGGAGCTGGGAGGACCACCCCCCAGTTACCATGGGAACCGGAGCTTCCCGCGCGGCCTGGCGCTTGCTTCCTCCCCCCGCCCCCCAGCCTCCCCCCCACCTCCTGCTCTTTCGGCAGCTCCGTAGTCCTTCTGCAATGCGCTTCCCGCCCCTGGTCTCTGGGGAAGGGGGCTGGGGTCAGCTCGGCTGGAGCATGCGTGACTCAGGCCAGCGCGGGGTCCCTTGGCCGCAACCGACCTTGCTCCCCCATCCCCGCCCACGTGACTCACCCTTCGCGGCTTTCCCCGAGTGTGAGTCAGGCCCCTGGGGAGGGGGCTCCGGGCTCTGAGACCCCCTCCAGGCCGTGGGGGCTGAGAACCAAGTTCTAGGGGGCCCTGGGCTGGGCGGCGGGGGATGGGGGCAGATGGTGTCGTCTTAGCCAGACCTCGCCAAGGTCGCTAGAGGTGCCTCCCCCCACCCCCCAAGCCTCCGGGAACCCGGCTCCCACCCCTCCCCTCCCCCCCCCCCCCAGCCCACAGGAAGTTTTGGCAGAGCCCATCGTGGCGACGAAACGGTTAAAGCCGTTTTCTTATTCATTTCAAACAGGGGCCCCTTTTGACTCAGAGCTAGCCGGGCGCCCCCTTGAGCCAGGCCTCACGGGCCCTGGGTTTACACTCCACCCTACATGTACCATTTTTAGAGAAGGGAAGGAAGGCGGTTGATGAGCTGGCTGGGGGGGGGGGGGGGGGGGGGGGTCTTGAGTAGCATTCAGAACTGGGTTCAAATGCTGCCTCTGTGGTCATTACTGCCTCGGTCTCAGTTTCCCCATCTGAAAATGGGGGATAATTATACCTGGCCCATTGTGTTGTTGTGGGAATTAGGTGAATAATAGAGGGGACGCTCTGCATCCTGAGCTGGGCAAAGGAGTAGGAGGAGGCCTGGCAGGCAGAGGAGGGCCCAGGTTCCTCCTGTCTCTCAGGCCTTGGTGTCAAGGTGCCCAGCAGAAGCCAGTCCTTGCGGGGCGGGCTGTGCCCCACCCAGGCGCGCTGAGGCCATGGGGTTCATCCCGTCCACCCCCTGCCCCAGGCGGGCACCCAGGAAGTGAGAGGCGGGGCAGGAATGAGGCGGAACCTGTTGGGCCCGTTGCCTCCCCACCTCCCACCCTCATTCCGGGGCCCTGACAGGCCACCCCCCCCACCCCACGCTGCAACCCCACCCCCGCTGCCCTGGACGCCTGGGTCCTGACCCAAGGGTGGCCAGAGGGAGGGGATGTCGGCGGAGACAGCGTCTGGGGAACATCCTGTGGACTGCTGGCTGGACAGACTGGAGGGTCAGCCCCTCCCCGGGCAGGGCAGAAATCATCGGCTGGGGGCAGAGTAAACATGGCCCAGGGAGGCCAGACTTGGGGGAGGGGGTGGCACAGGGACTGCACACACACACAGTCACCCCGAAAGAGACCAGTCCAGACACACAAACCCTTGTCACCTTGGCCACAGAGAGACTGCCACGCAGGGACACGCTGACAGGGTCAGACACACATCTGGGCAAGCCGACCCAGTGACAGCTATCACGCCCAGGGCAGTGACAGTGTGAACTCAGGAGCAAGACCGAAATGCTGCCCAACCCGCGAAGACACTGGCAGGTCAGAAGCCCGCAGGCAGGGCCCGCGTGACGGGTAAATCAAGTGGGCACACAGGCAAGATGGGCACACTGACCACGACACGCACAGAGAGACACTGACTTTCCCAGCGAGAAGCACACACCCCAGTAGACACAGTGCCACGCTTACGTTCACGCCGAGACCGACACGATAGGCCAGCGAGCCAGGAGAGAGACGTAGAAGAACTGGATGTCAGACGCAGGCAGGCAACACGCATCTCGATAGACCCAGAAAGAAGACACAGTCGCTTTCAGCACAGGTACCTCTACTGACGCACAGGAGATGTTTAGACAAACACACACACACACACACACACACACCATCATCGGATCCTGACACAAGAAAAAGAGACACGCGCACACACGCACACGACCAAGACTGCCAGCTCAGAAAGGGACGCGGAGGCAAGAGACACAAACCTCAGCCTATGGAGAGGACACAGATACGCCATCACACAGAGCCCCAGCCACCCACCCGCACTGCCCACACCCTCCAAGGCTCCAAAGGACACTAAGACACAGCCTTGCAGATTCCCAGTACCTCAGCAGCGACACACACAAGTCCGACCCACCTACAGACTAGACAGAGGCAAGCAGACAAACGGACATATTTACAGACATGGTCTGGCCAGACAGTCACGCCCAACACAGAGAGGCACGAACAAGCCACAGCCGGACATTCGTAAACACACTGGCACAGGGACACCCTGACAGGACCTGTTGGCTAGTACACACACACACACACACACACACACACACACCCCAGATGTGAACAGGTCGGCCCTGTGAACTCCAAAACAACAACATGGGTCGGCCACATGCCACCTGTTTCATGCATGCACACTCACCCACCTCCCCGTCCCCTAAATCGGACAGTCCCTACACACCCCTGCAGGGCTGGGCCAACACACAGACGACGCATGCACTGAGGAGGCAGTCCTCACACGCACTCTCACACGCCCTGACAGGCCAGCGACGTGCAGACCCACGGCCAAACAGAAACACACACGCTCCCGGACCGTGCTGAGGTGCTGTGGGGCTCTGTGCTTTCCAGCCGGTTTCTGCGCCCCCCCCCCCCCCATCCTGGTGCTTCCTCTCTCCAAACATCGCCCCCCCCCCACTTCCCTCCCTCCCTGCTGTTTGTCACTTCCCCTAGGAGGCCCAGCTCATCAGGCCCAGTCCTTGGTGGGGTGTGGGCCTATATTTTCACCACATCCCCTGTAGAGGGGGGCACCCAGGATGTCTGCCGTGTTCAGGCCCCCCAAGACCTTTCCAGCAGTCGGGGGGACAGAAGTAGCTTTGTGGGAAACTCCCCTCATGCCCAGCTGAGTCAGCCTGAGGAGCCAGACTCTCCTTCCTGCTTCCAAGAAAACCCAGAAGCTTCCTCTCCAGGAGAGGGGGTGAGGGACCCCCAAACCGCAGAGGTGGGGGAGGGAGGTGGCTGGCAGGCCAGGGGTTCCTGGAGGAGGGCCTCCGTGATCCTCAGCCTCTTCCTGCCCAGCTGTCTGTCCACACCCAGGGGCAGGGACGCGGGAGGCTGGGTGCTATGACTTGTGGGTTCTCGCCCTGGCCTGCCCACTGGCTGACTCACGGGCAGCCCCCGGCCCAGTTTCCTGGTGAGGGCTCCGGCTGGTCAGTGGGGCTGGGGCAAGGGGGTCACCAGGCTATTTATAAGAAGGAGAAGTCCCTCAAGGCCAAAAGCCCCAGAGAGACCTGTGGGTGGGGGTGGGTGAACTTCCTCCTTATTCCGCTCCCCAGGCCCCAGGCCCCAGGGCGTTGGAGAAGTCTGGGCACAGACTCCTCAGCCAGATGCTGATCTGAAGCCCAGGGGCTGGGCAGGACCCAGCTGCCAGTTTGGGCACCCAGGCTGGGTGGGGGAGGGGGCTATCCTTACACCCTCCTCACAGCCGGCCTTGGCGCCAGTGGGGCGGCGTGAGGGGGTGGTGCCCAGGCCACAAGGGTGAGACTGGCAGGGGCCTGGAACCGGCTGTACCAGCTCGGCTGGGCCCCCGCCCTCCTTTGCTGGCCCAATCCCCACCCCCTGCTCAAACACCCATGCCGAGTACATGGAGGAACCCGACCCCACTCCATGCTAGCCTGTCCCCGCCTCTGCCCCCACCCCTCAGCCCTGTGCCCAACTCCCATTTCTCCCCAGATTAAAGGAGACCCTTCATGAAATGGCCTGCAGAGCCGGACATACAGTTGGCACAGCATAAACACCTCTCTGGTTGTGAAAATCCGCAGGATAGTGGCTAATACTGTGGAGCTGGACAGCTCAGGTTCTATTCTGACTCCAGCCCTTGTAGCTATGGGGTTATCAGGCAAGTTCCTTACCTCCCTGTCTCAGTTTTCTTGTCTGTTAAATGGGAACACAAACAGCATGCGCTTCGCTGGGTTGCTGGAAGCGGGCAATGAGTGCCTGGCCCATGTTAAGTGTCTGCTATTAAAATAATAATTATTATTCCACAGTCTGTCTGCCTATCTTAAGTGTCTCTGAGTCTCACTGTTAGTCTGCATGACGCTAACCCTGTCCCCGGTTTGTCTCTCTGGGCATCTCTCCCTGCCCTGACCCCCCCCCCCCCGCCCCCATACATCCACTTGTCCTTGCTCCAATCTTTGTCCTCCGTCTCGACCCTCTGTGGGCCAGCCTCACCTCTCTCCAGGACTCCCCTGGCATGGGCAACCTCAGCACTGGCCAGCGCTGATTCACTCTGGCCTCCTGGCCTCTGGGACCTGCAGGCTGGCTTCCCAAGATGCTGCCCTCAGGCCAGACCTGCCCAGCCCCCCAACGCTGCCTGCTGCGCCCCCGCAGGGCCCGGCCAGATGTCAGCTGCAGTTATTAGCATGGGCGGGAGACACAGGCCTGGCAGCAAGCCCGCCAGACTCAGCGGCCAGCCGCTGGAATCTCCCTCGAGCCCGGGGTGGGGTTAGGGGAGCAGTTCAAGCAAGAGGAGGAGGGGAGGGGGCATCCAGGGGTCACAAGGACCCTCCAAAGATGGGGATACCCCTAGCTTCTCATGGGACCTTCCTTTCTAACTCCACTGCTGTGCTGGACTTCCCCCTGCCCCCACATAGCTCAGTTTCTTTTTTGCCTCTTTCATTTTCCTTCTCTCCCTCATAGTTGCTGTGCTCTCTGCCTGCCCTACAAAGGCAGGCTAGCCCCCGTCCCTCAGCCTGTCCCTACCCTAAAGAATCTTCTATCTTTCCAGAACATAGAGGCCTCTCTCTCTCAGAGAGGGAGAGAGAGAGACTGAGTGTCTCACCTGTTGTTCCTATTGGCACACATTCTAACTGCTTGGAAGTCCCACCTTAAGTCTAACTAGGAGCCTCACCATCTAAACCTCCCATACAGTACCGGGGAAGGGGCACTGGGTTCCCGCAGATTGCCTCCCTTTGGATTTTCTGGTCTCCTCGGACTGGATGGAGATTAAGGAGACACCCTGGGGAGGGAAGGGACAACCCCAACTTCAGGTATTCCGAATGGTTGACGGACCCCCAGACTAACATAGGAGTAGGGCGCCTAGCCCACTGGAGGGAAGAGGCATCCCGGCCCCTAGGGATGTGGGGGGAGGGGCTTGGGCCTCTCGGCGGAAAGGAAGGGTACCCCACCCGAGGAAGGAGGCAGTCGTGCCAGCCCGCCCAGGCGCCGGGGGCGCCTCGAGACATTGGCCCGCCCCTCCGCGCCCTGTCGGGCCGGGGGCGAAGTCCGACCCAGGCCCGCGGGCAGGCGGGGACCTGCCGGGCTGGGCCGGGCCGGGCCCGGCAGGACGCAGCCCCAGAGCGGCTGGGTGGGGCCCAGCGAGGCGGCCGTGGGGGCCTCGGGGGCGGCGGCGGGGCTGGTCGGGACTAGCCGTCCGGGGGCCCGGGCGCGCCCTGGGACCTGGCAGATACCCGGGCTCCCGGGTCCTGGCTCGGGGCCCCGGGCCAGCGCTGGGTCCCACCCCTTCCTGTGTCCTTATATGGGGCGTCGGGGAGAGACTCCTGGGCCGTCCCGCCCCCAGTCCTGCCCGCGGACTCCGGCCTGTTGCCATGGCGACCAGGCCCCGCGCCCCGGTGTGTCCCCCTCCATCGGGCTAATGGAATCGTCCCCGGACTGCCTGCCTCCGTGATCGTCTGCGGGCACCGCGGGCTGAACCATTGCTGGGAGAGGGGTACAGTGACTGGAGGCCAAGGCGGCTGGGCGAGTTCTGCGCACCCTGGCCTCGGCCGGGGTCGCACGTCCAGGTTCCTCTTCGGAGGCGCAGAACCCGACCGGACCCTGGGCGGGGCTCACGGTCCTGTAGGAATCGAGTGACGGAGGCAGGGCCGGGCTCCTTCCCCCGGGGGCTGTTGCCACACTTCCTGCCGCGGCGCTCTTTCCCCAGCCTGTTTCTAAGGAAGGAGTGGGGTTGGGCGACCGCGCCCCGGCCGTCGGGGTAGGTTCAGGCACTAGGAGCCGACGCAGGGTCGGTCGAGCCCAGGGTCACTGGGGGAGGGCTTTGAGACGGGAACAAAGTATACAGGCGCCTAGAAGTCACCCACAAGAAGGGGTGCCGATCCTGGAAGATCCAGTAATCCAAATCCTCAGAATCCTCAAAAACCCCTCCTCTCGTGTCTCAACGGGAGACCCTGTGTCATTGTCATCTCAGCTCTGAAGGTGTGTCCCTAACCTTTTAACTCTTCTTCATAAAGGCTTTGCAGATGACCCCAATGACCCCCAGCCCCTGATAGTGTCCCCGTCTTCTCACCCCCGTATTTTCCCTGACTCAGTGTACCCCGGAAACCTCACCTTCTACATATCTAGATGCCCCCTCCCATCCCCAATTTCTTCCCCTTATGGAGGCCCTCAGTATCTCCCTCGGACTTCAGGACCCCTACTAGTTTCTTACATAATGGAACCTCTAGCCCCTCCCATTACCCTTTTGATTCCCCACCCCCACCTTTCCTGGGTTCAGTCCTTCCAGTAGAACTTCAAATCCTTCAATCCCTCTGTACTCAAGACCCCCCCCACAATTCCTGAATCAGGCATTTCCTTACCTTTCCCTCATTTACCCTGCTAACCCTCCCATCTCACCTTTGTGGGGTCTCCCAGGTGTATTATCAGCCTTCCAACCCCCCTCGGATACTGCGAGTCCCTCGGGCCTTTTTTCATGTGTACCCTGGAGCCCTCCCCCCTTCTCTCTCTCCCCCCCCCCCCCCCCCCCCGCCCATACACACACTTGCTCTGTATCAGTTTCTGGTATCCAGGGGAATCATCGCCTTCCCTGGAGTCCCTCCCTGTGTGCCTCGGACCAGCACCCCTTTCTTCACGCACTCCGGGGTCCCTTGAGCCCCTCCCCCCTGCAGCCGCGGCGAGCCACCCAGCCCGTGGCCGCTGTTTACAAGGACACGCGCTTCCTGACAGTGACGCGAGCCGCCTCCTCCCCTTCCCCACGCTGGAGGAGGGGGGCGCGGGGGCCCGGCTCGCGCGACGGCCAATCGGAGCGCACTTCCGTGGCTGACAATCGAGGTATAAAGGCGTGTGGCTCAGGCTGAGCTGCCGGGACCTTGAGCGCCGCCAGGCCAGCGTCGGAGTCAGCAGGGAGCGGGGGAGCAGGGGGAAGCGACACCAGGAAAGCGAGCGCGCCAGACAGGGGCAGAGGGGCTCGAGAAGCCGCGCAGAGCTTCCGCGCACAGCCGCCGGCTGGCTTCTCCCGGCCGGTGCCAGCTCCTGGGAACGCGCATCCAGATACCCAGTCCAGCCACCGTCGCGGACAGAGCGCCGTTCGCTGCAGCGAGGCCCGGGGCGGCCCCGCAGGGACCCCCCCAGACCGCCTGGGCCGCCCGGATGTGCACTAAAATGGAACAGCCCTTCTACCACGACGACTCATACGCAGCAGCGGGATACGGCCGGGCTCCGGGCGGCCTTTCTCTACACGACTACAAACTCCTGAAACCCAGCCTGGCGCTCAACCTGGCCGACCCTTACCGAAGTCTCAAAGCGCCCGGGGCGCGGGGCCCAGGACCAGAGGGCAGCGGTGGCAGCAGCTACTTTTCCGGCCAAGGTTCGGACACAGGCGCATCGCTCAAGCTTGCCTCATCAGAGCTGGAGCGCCTGATCGTCCCCAACAGCAACGGTGTGATCACGACGACGCCCACGCCCCCGGGACAGTACTTTTACCCCCGCGGGGGAGGCAGCGGCGGAGGTGCGGGGGGCGCCGGGGGCGGTGTCACCGAGGAGCAGGAGGGCTTCGCTGACGGCTTTGTCAAAGCCCTGGACGACCTGCACAAGATGAACCACGTGACGCCCCCCAACGTGTCCCTGGGCGCCAGCTCGGGGCCCCCGGCTGGGCCCGGGGGCGTCTACGCCGGCCCGGAGCCTCCTCCCGTCTACACCAACCTCAGCAGCTATTCCCCAGCCTCTGCGCCCTCTGGAGGCGCCGGGGCTGCCGTCGGGACTGGGAGCTCGTACCCGACGGCCACCATCAGCTACCTCCCACACGCACCGCCCTTCGCTGGCGGCCACCCGGCGCAACTGGGTCTGAGCCGCGGCGCTTCCACCTTCAAGGAGGAACCGCAGACCGTGCCTGAGGCGCGCAGCCGTGACGCCACGCCACCGGTGTCCCCCATCAATATGGAAGACCAGGAGCGCATCAAAGTGGAGCGCAAGCGGCTGCGGAACCGGCTGGCGGCCACCAAGTGCCGGAAGCGGAAGCTGGAGCGCATCGCGCGCCTGGAGGACAAGGTGAAGACACTCAAGGCCGAGAACGCGGGGCTGTCGAGCACTGCTGGGCTCCTTCGGGAACAAGTGGCCCAGCTTAAACAGAAGGTCATGACCCATGTCAGCAACGGCTGCCAGCTGCTGCTCGGGGTCAAGGGACACGCCTTCTGAGCGCCCACCCCCCCCCCCCCCGTACGGACATCCCCCCAGTCTGGACGACTGGGCGCACGCCTCCCACGGGGCGAGGGGGCAGGCGGTGGGCATCGGCCCCCGGGCACCGCAAACCACACTGGACTCCTGCCCGCCCGCTCTGCGCCCAGTCCTTCCACCTCGACGTTTACAAGCCCCCTTCCACATTTTTTTGTATGTTTTTTTTTTTTTTTTTTCTGCTGGAAACAGACTCGATTCATATTGAATATAATATATTTGTGTATTTAACAGGGAGGGGAGGAGGGGGCGATCGCGGCGGAGCTGGCCCCGCCGCCCGGTACTCAAGCCCGCGGGGACACTGGGGAAGGGACCCCCGCCCCCTGTCCTCCCCCCTCTGCACTGTACTGTGGATAAGAAACACGCACTTGGTCTCTAAAGAGTTTATTTTAAGATGTGTTTGTGTGTGTGTGTGTTTGTTGTTCAGACTTTTTATTGAATCTATTTAAGTAAAAAAAAAAATGGTTCTTTATTAATTTCTGTTGTCTTTTTTTCCAAGCTGGGCGGGCGGAGGGAGGAGAATACTGGGCTGCCCCCACCCCACTCCTGTTTGTGCCTCCTGTATCTGTGTCCTCGCCAGCTCTACCCGAGCATCTTGTATCCCTATTCCGGGCGTCCAACCCTTCTCTTGTCGCCTGATCTCTGGGGTTGGAAGGTCCAGGGCGGGGACGCTGTCCAGCCGCCCATCACCGGGGGGCAGGAGGCCTGGGGCGAGACGCGCAGTGCGCGGGCGCAGCCCCGCCCAGCTGCGCGCGCTGGGGCTTTCCCCGCTGACGCAGCGGAAGCGCTGCCCCTACATGGGCCGATTCTGTACAGTGACGCGACGGCGGTCTCCGGGCAGATTCCGGGAATCCCCTCCCCCGCTCTGCCGGGCAGGGCTGCGGCGCCGGGAAGGGGGCCGGGATTTTCCCAGGCAGGCGGCTGTTCGGGCCCGGAAAGCCCCAGGCCTGGGTCCAGAGCGTCCGCGGTGGGAGGGCCACGCTCCTGGTCCCGGAGCCAACCCAGAGCCCGCCCCCTGGGGTTGGCGTCCGGGCCTCGCCGCGCCCACGCCCGCTCCGTCTGACCTGACCCGGGCGGGGGGTTGCTGCAGTCTTCGCGTTGTTGCCGCCGCGGTACCCCCCCCTCTCACCCCCGCCAGGAAGGGCGGCACCCGCCTGCCAGTTTCCCCTCCCGGGTGCCAGGCTGGGAGCGGGGCGACTGCCAGGTCTGGTCCTGCCGGGGCGGCTGCTTGGGCCGCCGGGCGCCGCCGCCGCCGCCCGCGGGACGCCCTCCCCCGCAGTTGGGACGGATGGGAAGGTGGCTGGTGCGCCGGGACCAGGAGGGTCTAGCCGGCTTCGGAGCCGGAAGCCCCCAGAGCGGCAGAGAAAAACACAGGCTGAGAAACCGCAGGGGTGAGGTAGGCAGAACAGATAATTCATTAATTCACTTATAAAATACTGAACAACGTAGCCCTGGAGACACCGCCTGGATCATGGCAGACAGACAATAAACAAGCAAATATGATTCGGAGATGGTAAGTGCTAGCAAGAGAAAAAAAAAAAAAAAAAAAACAGGTCAAAGAGGTAGTGTTGGGGCAGGGGAGGTGAGCTGCTTTGGAGAATGGATTGGAAACGCGGACCTTGAATGATGCAGCTTTTCAGGTCTGCATCCAGGCTCGGCGAAAACAGCATCCTGGGCAAGAGGGAAAAGCACATGCAAAATTCCTGTGGCCAGAACAAGATCAGCCTATTAAAAACAAAACAAAACAGCAAGAAGCCAGTGTGCCTGGATTGGAGTGAACCAGGAATAGGGAGATGAGGTTGGGGAAGACCACGGAGGGCCTTGGGGAGGGAGTGTAGATAAAATTCCAAGACCCAGATGAACGACCTTGGAGGATTATTAGGCTGAATAGTACTATTAATCATAAGTCTGTGGATTAAATGAGCCTGCACAACCACTTGCCTGAACATGCACAGCATCAAACTGCACTCCCTGGGAACACTGCTCCTAACACCTGCCTCCTAGCCTCAGCCTCACCCTTCCACCTCAGGGGCAGGTCGGCGGCCCTTCCAACCCAGAGTGGGGCAGACCTTGCAGCAGAGACTGTGCATGTAGCTCAAGCTTCCACTCTTGGTTCTGCTCTTAGGACTGGGTCCCCACCTTCTTCCAGTCCCAAGGACCTGTCCGAAGAACCATTAACTGGGCCCTGAGCTTCACAAACTGTATCCCTTGTAATGTGCACAGTAATGTGCCTTCGTTGTCTTTATTCTCATCTCACTGTCGAAGAGGCCCAGGGGGGGGAAAAATATCACAGCTCTTCAATGGCATTTGAACCCCGGCTGGCAGATGGCAAAGTGTGGGTGCTACCCTGCTCGGCCAGGCTTCAGGATGTAGGGCATCCTGGGACTTGCTCCCTGCAAGAGACAAGCAGCCCACCCAACCCCCTACCCCACTCCCTACCCACTGCTCCCCCTTGAAAACCACCCTCAGGCCATGGAGAAAGAGGAAGCAGTGAGCATGAGGTAAGGCTCCCACCTTGTGGTGGAGATCAGTAACTACAGCGTCAATTTCCCAGGTCAGGGAGAAGGGGAGGAGGTAGGGAGCAAGGACACCGAGACAGATCACACCGATGCAGACTAATGTCTGTCCTAATACTTTATTGGTCACTTCTAGGCCTGTGCCCAGCTAGATGGGCTCCAGGAAGGGACTCACCATTCACCAGCTCCCAGCTGGGAGAATGAGAAGGCCTTGGCCAAGCCCTCCAGGCTCAGGGACTACGAAGTTTAAAGGGGCAGGTCTGGCCTTTCCTGGGTCAACATGGGTATCCAGGTAGGGGCGTAGGTGGGGGCCAACAGCTCAAGCTTTCCACCTGTCTGCCAGTCTAGTTGTGTTTGGAGAAGTATTCCTTGCTGTCGTCCACGTTGGGTTTAATCGTGTCGCTGCCTGGCTTCCAGCCAGCGGGACAGACTGTGGGAAGACACAGGGAGGCACATGTGAGACTAGAGCCATATCTTTAAGATAGGGGCAGTATGAGGGGATGAACAGAAACCAAGCAAGAGCCTGAGTGGCAAAAGAAAAAGCCCAGAGCTAAGTGGTACGGGCCCAAGAGCATGTCAAGACAAGGCCTCCAAGTCCAGCTACAGGATGTTCGGGCTGATATTTTTATTTCTTTTTGACCCCTTTAATGCTGCTTTCTCCCTCAGCTGTAGACCCACTGGACTTTGAGGGCCTGTGATCAGGCCATGTCCTCCACGTAAGAAGATACTCTGGCCCAACTATTCTTTAAACTCCGCCTTGGCACACACATCTTTTCAAATACCTTCTGTAGATCTGTTGCTTCCCAGCCCCTCGCCTTCATATTGGGGTATCTCCCCCTCCAGACTACAAACTTCCGGCAGACAAGACCCTGAGCTCTTTGGGGCCCTCACATCCGTCCCACACAAGTGACAGAGCAGGCAGTAAATGCCTGCATGAGGGCTGAGTACGGACCCACGTCTGAACCCAGGTGGATTTGTGTGTCTGCTCACCTTCGCCATGCTCATCCGTGTACTGGAAGGCCTGGACCAGCCTCAGAGCTTCGTCCACCGAGCGCCCCACAGGCAAATCATTGACAGTGATCTGGCGAAGGACACCCTTGCCATCGATGATAAAGAGGCCCCTGAAGATACCAGGGTTCATGGTAAAGAGCTGGAAGCTCCCATTGCCGGGGCCGGGGAGGGACTATCAGCTCCTTACTGGCCACAGAGCTGGGGGCAGTCCCCTCACCCTGAGGACTGGGGCTCCCTGAGAGCCAAACACTACCTGTAGGCAATGCCCTCATCTTCCTTCAGGACGCCATAATCTTCAGACAAACTTCTGGTTACATCAGCCAGCAGGGGGATGTTCAGGGGACCCAAGCCCCCTTCCTTCCTGGGAGTGTTGATCCTAGGGGTAGAGGAGACAGGGCTGGGACCTCAAGATGGCCTGGTACAGCAGGGTCGTCCCCCTGTGGGTCTGAGTGTGATAAAGGCTGGAGAGGCGGTGCTGGAACCAAGCGATAAGGGGCTTTAGAGCAAGGCTCTAGGATCCCCACCCACCCCACCCTCAAGAGGAGGCAGGGGCTGTCTCCCACATCTGGGAAGACTAAGCCAAGGCTCCAGCAAAGTGTGTTCACATGTGCGGATGATACCCCCCCCCCCCCATCTTGGGGCAGAAGGCCTGCCTTAGAGTCCCCATCCTCGCTCTAGCTCTCTGTGCTGGGCCGCAGCCCTTCCCTCTCTAGAACTGGAGTTTCCACCTGTTTGAAATAACTACCAAAGGGAGGCTGTAGCGTCCTAAGTGAGATAAAGCATCTCCAACTCTCTGGGCCAAGCAACTAGGTTTCAAATGCTAATTACTGCCATCATCATTAAGGACTTGGGCGTCATCAATTCTATTATTTTCAAGGTGGGGAAAGGGAGGGACAGATGTTGAGTAACAGCCACTAGAACACACAGCTGGGATCCTACGGAGGATGGAGACTTAGATGCATCCTCCCTCCCTGCTGGTGCCCGCTCATACCAAGCCAGGTGGGTGAACTGAGAGTCGACAGAGACCCCCAGCACCTCACAGCCCAGCTTGCGGAAGTCCTCAGCACGCTCGCTGAAAGCGATGATCTCCGTGGGGCAGACAAAGGTGAAGTCCAGCGGGTAGAAAAAGAGGACCAAGTATTTCCCTGGGGGAGGGAGAGGAGATAGCCAAGGCATTAGGCCTCTAAGGTCTGGGCCCCACCCCGACCTGGGCCCACTCTCGGCCGCCCTCACCTGTGTAATCGGAAAGCTTCACCTCCTTGAAGGCGCCATCCACCACGGCGGTGGCGTGGAAGTCCGGGGCGGGCTTTCCGACGTGCGCTTTGCCAGAGGTCATGACTGAAAGCTGAGACCCCCCCCCCCCCAGACCGGTCAGTGCGCCCGGGGAGACCCTTTGTCCTCCCTTTCCAAGGTCACGCTGCGCGCTGGGCCCAGTTACTGAGTCCGAGAGGCAGAGGCCGCAGCACTGCCCCCACACCCTCCCCGGGGCCGGGTCTGCGCGGCCTGGAGACTGCGGGAGACCCGCCCCCCTGACCAGCACTAGCGGCCGGGCCGCGGCCGCCGGGCCCCCTCCATTAGCGTGTCGGCCTGAGCGCCCTAGCGCAAGCCCACCGCTCCAGGAGGAGACCCGCGGGAAGGTGGCGGGGAGCTCGGCGACGCGGCCTGTACTGCAAGGCCAAGGCCTCGGTTTCCCCTGCAAGGACAAAGGCACGCACTACGGCGGGCGGAAAACAAAGGCGGCAGCGCTGAGGCCTGGGCCCGGCCGGAGCTGCTCCAAGGGGGCTCCCGAGAGCCCTGTGCCCTCCAGGGGTCCATACCTGCGTGGGTACGAGCGGGACGCACGGACCGCAGACGCGCGAACACGCGTTCTCAGTACCTAGTGCACTCGGCCTCTGTGCCTTTTATGCGCGGCCCGAACCATGACGCACAGGGCGGGGGAGTGGTGGGCGGACGAGTGGAGCGGTCGGGTCCACTGCAACCGCAGGGGAGGGGGAGAGAAGACGGCCGGGTCCCCGCGCCTGCAGGCAGCGGGACGAGTCTCAGAGCCTCCGGCCCCGACCACTGCCACCGCCGGCGGGGGTAGTGCGGGCACCAAACAGCCCGCGAGGAGCTCCTCCTTGGAGCGCGCCCGGGTCGGTTGGAGTCCGGCATGGCCGGGAGCCCGGCGGAGTTACTGCTGCCGCCTCTGATGCTCCTGCTGCTGGCGACCCCTGCCCAGTTCTCCCCCGAGTACCATTATTTCGGCGAGCAGGACGAAGGCGACACCTGGGAGCAGCTGCGGCAGCAGCATCAGGAGAAAGGTAATCGCAGAAGCCCCTTTGTCCCACTTCGCCAGCTGGCTGCAAACAGATCCCCCTCCAGGGACTTCAAATCTCTCCCCAGCTGCGCACTGGCGCGGCCCTCTTGGGCAGGTTACTTTTCTCTGAGGCTCAGTTTTTCCTATCTGTAGACTGAAATAGAGAGTGACTTAAAAGCAGCTTACAGAGGGAGAGGGGACGTGGGTAGGCAATAAATACCGAAGCAGACACATCCATAAACTCACGGATAAATGCTGGGAAGAGTGGAGATAGGGAAAGAAGGGAACCGGTAAACTTCTGAAGTCAGAGAAGGCCTCACCGAAGAAGATAGATAGCCAATGCATCAGGAATCCAGCAAAAGCCAAAACATGCCACGATTTAGGGGGAAGAGTGTGCCAGGGAGTGGGAATAGCAGGTGCCAAGACCAAGAGGCTGGATGGGGCAGGTGGGGGGGGGGGAATAGGAAGAGGCCGGGGTTGTCTGGCAGAGGCTTGGTGGGCATGAAGTGTTAGGAGTGTCTGTGAGCTGCTGAGTTGGGATAAGACCTGTTACCTAGGGGCACAGGGAGGAGTCTGTGAAAGAGCCTTGTAAAAGAGCCTCCGATAAGCACAAAGAAGGTTGGAGCTGCTTTAAAAGTGGTCATAATAATGGTTTTTGTAGTACAAGCTAGCACATCGCCGCAGGCTGCCAGTACCTTCATTATGCCAATTATGTCATTTGATTTACCACCTGGCAGGCCTCCTGGTCAGGGCTTGCTGAACAGGCCCAGTATCACCTCCCTGAAGACCGGAGGGAGTCAGCTTCAGATGGTGGGCACCAATGGTGTATCACACTCCCAACTGGGCAGGCTGGCATAAGCGGGAAGTGTCAGTTTGCAGTCCCTCGGGGCCACACACCAGATGTATGAGCTCAAAGAGTGACTTGCTTTCTAAAGGTCTCAGTTTACCCACCCGGGAACAATGGGGGAAGAGAAACTAAAATAGTATATGGTGGGGTGCCTGGCACAGAGGCAGAGCCCAGCAAACAGAAGATGTCATTTGTTAGTGTCTTTATCCTCCTCCCTTCCTAGAGGAAGGCAAGGGGGGTAGGTTCCCCCCCTACCTGGCCCTCCATCCCTAGAAGTGTTGGACTCGATCCTTGGCCCGTGGGGAAAGTGGCGCTGTTTCTGTGACCTGGGCAAGCAAGAGCGCAGCCGCGAGGTGGTGGGCACAGCGCCGGGCCCGGTGTTCATGGACCGCGAAAATCTGGTGGAAGTGCGGCCCTGCAGACAACGTGACTGTATGTCCTGCAAACCGACCGATTGCGACTGGAGGCCCTGAACCCGGGTGAGAGACCGGCGCAGAGGAGGCGGGGTCAGGGCGGGCTGTCTAGTCCGGGATTGAGAGTTCCCAGGGTGGGCGGGGAGAGAGGAAGGGCGGGGTGGTGGGGTGGGAATGAGGGGGGGGGGGGGGCCTAGGGCTGAGGATTGAGGATGGCGGGAGAGGGAAGAGCTGAGTCAGGAACCCTGGGCCCCACTGATAGCCGGGGAGAAAGAAAGAAAGATAGATGGTGAGGGGCAGGGAGGGGGAATCGGAGATGGAGGAACTGTGACCCTGAGGAAGGGGTATGAGCCTGTTGCAGGTCAGGGACCTCCAGGCCGAGAACATAAACCCCGCTGAGATTAGAGAATTGGGGGACATGAACCTTGAGTTGGGGGGAATGGCCTTGCCTGCTAGGCACAGACTCTGAGCAGAAGTCTGTTGAGATCTGGGATCACAGTTGGGGGGTAGGGGGGGGGGGAGGAGAGGCTTAGCCCCAATTAGAGGGTAGGAAGCAGGGGGTGGGGGGAGAGGGTCGGGGTGAAGTACGGAGAGAGAGAGGGAGTTGGGGGACCTCAAATCTGGAGGCCTGAGCTCAGTGGAAGTGGGAATACCTAGTCCAAAAGGCTTAGACTGTGCAAGACAGGGACCCAGTGATGTGGACAGTTTTATTCTGGGTGTATAGTGGTATTTGACCTTCTAGGTCCTGACTGGGTGGAATCCTCCGAGATCCGCATCAATTTCCCCTTTATTTCTCTATCCAACTACCAGCCCCGACGGGCGGGGCTTCAGAGATTCGGGGGCGGAGCTTGGAAAGCGACCCCGCCCACCCCGTTCCCCAAACGAAGAGTTCGGCGGTGGGCCTTGGGAACTACAATTCCCAAGAGGCCACACGGCAGGCGCTTCGGCGGCCACTGCGCAAACGTCAACGGCGGCGGGCGCACCGGGGGCGTGTCCTGCGCACCGATTGGTCGTGAGCGAGAGCAGCTTCCGGACCCGCGGAAATCGCGCGCCGAGACCTGGGCCCGCAGTTTTCATTGTTGAGGCTTGTATCGGCGGCACAGGCAGCATGGATCTCAGCGAGCTGGACAGAGATAGTACGGGCCGCTGTCGCCTGAACTCGCCTGTGCCTGCGGTGTGCCGCAGGGAGCCCTGCATCCTGGGTGTCGATGAAGCGGGACGGGGCCCGGTGCTGGGTGCGCCCCCAGGGCTGGGCAGGGGGAGGGGTGTGATAAGGGGAATGCTAGTTGCAATGAAACGGGAGCCGGGATTGGACCCTACCCAGGGAGGCGGGTAATAGTGGTGATGGCACCGGGAAAAGCGGTGATGATGGAATAGGGATAACGGTTTTCACGGCTCACGGGTTGGACACCCGTTTCCCCAGGCCCCATGGTCTACGCCATCTGTTATTGCCCCCTGTCTCGTCTGGCAGATCTGGAAGCCCTGAAAGTGGCAGGTGAGCCCGAGGTGTGAGTCTGGGGAGGGGGTTCATGGGCATGTGGAGGGGCGGGGACAAACTGGAGGAGAGAGCAGGAACTGGGGGAACCAGTCACTTCCCTTCTCTCCCAATCCTCCTCTCAGACTCAAAGACCCTATCGGAGAGCGAGCGAGACAGGCTCTTTGTGAAAATGCAGGAGGACGGGGACTTTGTGGGCTGGGCATTGGACGTGCTGTCTCCAAACCTCATCTCTACCAGCATGCTTGGGCGGTGAGGGGCATCCGGGAGGGGCCAGGGTGGGCTGGAAGGGATTGGTAGCTGGATTGAGGTCGAGGTTGACTGGGCTCTATCTCCCACTGCAGGGTCAAGTACAACCTGAATTCCCTCTCCCATGATACAGCCACTGGGCTGGTACAGTTTGCATTGGACCAGGGTGTGAAAGTTGCCCAGGTGAGCTGTTGGGTTGCCCACATTTGAATACCTCAGGATAAAATGGGGGTATACAAGTATAGTGGATGATTCAGGGTCAGACATATCTGGATGACCTCAGGAATATTTGTTGCTGCCTTTGACTTCCTACTACTTTTCCTACCCTACGTGTGTCCTCACCCAGGACCATGGAGGAGCCCCCAGCCCCACCCCCATTTAATTTATCTCTTTATTCTGAAGGCTCGGAGTCCAGAGCAAATCTGTATCTGTCCACCTGCCTACAGCCTCAGTCCTAGCCCAGGGCCCCTCCTCTCCTGGATTCCTGCCCCGTCCTCCTCCCACTTTGAGGCCTATCCTTTACAATCTGCTCCTAGTGCAGCAAAGAGTCCTTTTTTGAAATGTAAATCTCAACATTTAATTTTTCGATCCCGGTAGAAATTAAACCTGGGAAGCTCAGTGTCAAGAGGAAGAGAATGAGATTAAATTACCAGAGGGAAATCTAAATTGGCGTTGTATCCAATACTCTGAGGCAAAAAAACAAACAAACAAACAAACAGGCTGTTTTGAGATAATAACAAGGGCAAATACACTTGAGATAGGGAATGTGACAAGGGAGACCTTGCTGCAGAGGTGGCTGAGGTCCAGGACTGGCATGTGGAGCTGACAGTGCAGTACTGGAACAGATAGACAAGGGCCCTGCATTCCGCGGTTCATGGCCAAGTCAGGGGACACAGATGGTCAGCTGGTAAGCAAATAATAAAGGTGATTTCTGAGAATAGCAGCTATGGAGATCACTGACGCCATCTCTCCACTCCAGCCTTGAGGCCTCCCTGCTACTGTCTAGCATACTCAGCATGGTCCCACCTCAGGGCCTTTGCACCAGCCGTTCCTTCTGCCTAGAATCCTCTTTCTGGAATCTCCACATGGTCATTCCCTTATCTCCTTCAGGCCTTTATTTAAATGTCACCGCCTCAGAGTGACCTTCCCCAAATCTCTTCTACCACTGTTTAAAATGATAACCTGTTCCCAGGCTCCTGGCTAGCTCAGTCAGTAGAGCACGTGACTCTTGATCTCTGGGTTGTGAATTGAAGCCCCGCTTTGGACGTAGAGCTTACTTGAAAAAAAAAAGACAATAATAGGGGCACCTGGATGGCTCATCCGGTTAAGCGTCCAACTCTGGCTCACGTCATGATCTCACGGTTCGTGAGTTCCAGCCCCTCATTGAGCTCTGTGCTGACAGCTGAGGGCCTGGAGCCTGCTTGGGATTCTGTATCTCCCTCTCTCTCTGCCCCTCCCCTGCTCACGCTCTGTCTCTCAAAAATGAATAAACGTTTAAAAAAATAAAATGAAAATAATAAAAAATAAAGTGAAAATCCCTCCCAACTCTCTTCTATCCTTTATTATTTATCCTGTTTAAAATTTTTTTTTTTTTTTTTTTTCAGGGGCGCCTGGGTGGCTCAGTCGGTTAAGCGTCGGACTTCAGCTCAGGTCACGATCTCGCAGTCTGTGAGTTTGAGCCACGCGTCGGGCTATGGGCTGACGGCCCAGAGCCTGGAGCCTGCTTCCGATTCTGTGTCTCCCTCTCTCTCTGCCCCTCCCCCGTTCATGCTCTGTCTCTCTCTGTCTCAAAAATAAATAAACGTTAAAAAAAATTAAAAAAAAAATTTTTTTTTTAATGTTTATCCAGTTTTGAAAGAGACAGTGTGAGTGGGGGAGGGGCAGAGAGACATGGAGACATAGAATCACAAGCAGGCTCCAGGCTCCGTGATGTCATTACAGAGGCTGACATGGGGCTCAAACCCACGAACCTCAAGATCGTGATCTGAGCTGAAGTCAAATGTTCATTTAGTGACTGAGCCAATCAGGCACCCCTCCTGTTTGTTTGTTTTTTCCACTTTATTTATGTACTTTGAGAGAGAGAGAGAGAGAGAGTAAACGAACGAATGTGAGCAGGGGGGAGGGGCAGAGAGAGAGGGAGAGAGAGAATCCCAAGTAGGCTCTGCATTGTCAACTGAGAGCCCATTGCGGGGCTCGAACTCACGAACTGCAAAATCATGACCCAAGCTGAAATCCTGAGCTACCCAGGCGCCCCTGTTTATCCTGTTTCTTGTCTGTGGACCTCGCCAGGGCGTCCACTCCACAAAGAAAGAGATTTTTATCTGGTGTGTTTTCCTGCCATGTTCTTGGTATCTAGTGCAGCCGTGGCATATAGTAGGTGCTCAGTAAATGTAGAACGGTTGCAGCCTGAACAGGGACAGCCTCTTTCAGAGGGGACTTGTTAATTATTTGCTTATTTAATACTCTCTGCGCCCAACGTGAGGCTCGAACTCATGACCTCGAGATCAAGAGGCGCCTGCTGTACCAACTGAGCTAGCCAGGTGCCCCGGGAAGGGACTTAGAGCCGAGATGCCTCAGGGAAAGCTACAGCCTGGGGATGAGCTGAGAGGAGTATTCTAGGCCAGCGGGACGCTGCGAGGCCGGCTCGGTTGTTTCCCCGGATGTCTGTTGAACGAATACGTCTCTGTCACCGTGGCAGGTGTTTGTGGACACCGTGGGGCTGCCAGACACCTACCAAGAGCGGCTGCAGCAGCGCTTTCCCGGCATCGAGGTGACAGTCAAGGCCAAAGCGGATGCCCTGTACCCTGTGGTCAGCGCCGCCAGTATCTGTGCCAAGGTCAGGCGCCTGCTGGCCGTAGCCAGCCTCTGGCATCTCCTGGGGCAAGGGGGCAGGTGTGCCCGCTCCGGGGGAGGGAGAGCCCGATGTTTTGTCTTCCCCACAGGTGGCCCGTGACCAGGCTGTGAAGGATTGGCACTTTGTGGAAAAACTACAGGACCTGGACGCCGATTATGGGTCCGGTTACCCCAATGGTGAGCAGCCTGGAGCCGCCTCGAGGTGGCGACATTGGCGACAGCCCCAACGAGGCAGGCTGGAGCACACTTTGGCCTTCTCAGACAGGAGGGCCGCTTGCTTATGGCCAGCGTGAGGCAGAGCCGGAGTCTCGTGGGCAGGCGTTCTCCTCCCTTCTCCCTCCATCCCTACTTTCTCTCTGGAGCGCCAGTGAGGGCCTCACACCCTTGGCGGGCGTCTCTGTTTGTTAAGGGGAAAGGGGGCAGGGGGGAGGGATGTCAGCTGATGTCCAATAGCCCCCGTGTAAACCTACTCTTTCCCCCCAGTTATGAGGCGTTGTCTGTGTGGTAGATGAATGTGTGCCCACCCCCCGCCGTGAGTGGATTTAAAGAGCGAGTGACTGGGTTCAGGGAACCCTCTTGTCCTTCCGAGGCCCGGGGAAGCATGGGCAGATGGGTGCTTACTGAGTCCTTCCTGTATGCGCCATGCAGGTCTGGGCCCTGGGGATGTAGCCATGAACAAGACAAAGAAAGACCTCTCTGTCCCCACGGAGCTCATAGTTACTTGGGGATGATGAGCATTGACCCCCTGGTCTGCAGATGCTGGTTTAATGACTCTTGTCCTTGAGTGGGCGAAGACATGTCTCAGAGGCAGTCTCCCTAAACTTGTGCCTTGAACACCTGTCGGCAGGTGATGAGTCTGGGTGCTGCCTGTGCAAAGGTTCCGAGGCAGGAACGGCCTCAAACAGCGGAGGTGCCTCGGGTACTCGGGAGGCCTGAGATGCCAGCCTGAGGAACTCGGGCATCGTGTCAGGGGTTGGGGCCCATCAGCACTGCCAGCCCCACCCCTTCCTGTCTTCCAGATCCCAAGACCAAAGCCTGGCTGAGGAAGCATGTGGAGCCCGTGTTCGGCTTCCCCCAGTTTGTCCGGTTCAGCTGGCGCACGGCCCAGAGCATCCTGGAGAAGGAGGCAGAAGGCGTTATGTGGTGGGTGCCCTGGAGGTGCTGTGAGGAAGGAGGGAGGGAGGCCAGGGCTCCCCCCGTCACCCCAGAGTGGTCAGTGTTGCCTCTCCCACAGGGAGGACTCACTGACAGGGGATCAGGAGGGACCTGGGAGGATCACGTCCTACTTCAGCGAAGGCGCCCGAGTCCGCCCCCGCCTGCCCCACCGCTACTTCCAGGAGCGGGGTCTGGAGTCGGCCACCACTCTCTAGGCGCCGGCCTGTTCTCGTTTCTGTGCCTTTGCCACCCCCCGCCCCCGCTTTGTGATTAAAGTTCCTTTTATGTTTTGTTTTGGTTTTGTTTTTTAGTTAATTAATTTTTTTTTAATTTATTTTTTGAGAGAGCACGAGAGTGAGCGGCCGAGAGAGAGAGAGGATCCCAAGCAGGCTCTGCTCTGCTAGCACAGAACCTGACGTGGGGCTCAAAACTGTGAGATCATGACCCAAGCCAAGGTCAAGAGCCAGACGCTTAATCAACTGAGCCACCTAGGTGCCCCTAATGTTTCTTTATTTTTGAGAGAAAGAAACAGAGCACAAGGGGGGGAGGGGCAGAGGGAAGAGGGAGATACAGAATCCGAAGCAGGCTCCAGGCTCTGAGCTGTCAGCACAGACCCCGACGGGGGCGCGAACTCACCGACTGCAAGATCATGACCTGAGCCCAAGTCGGGCGCTTAACGGACTGAGCCACCCAGGCACCCCTTGACCATTAGGTCTTTTTTTTTTTTTTTTTTTTTCAATTTTTTTTTTTTCAACGTTTATTTATTTTTGGGACAGAGAGAGACAGAGCATGAACGGGGGAGGGGCAGAGAGAGAGGGAGACACAGAATCGGAAACAGGCTCCAGGCTCCGAGCCATCAGCCCAGAGCCCGACGCGGGGCTCGAACTCACGGACCGCGAGATCGTGACCTGGCTGAAGTCGGACGCTTAACCGACTGCGCCACCCAGGCGCCCCGACCATTAGGTCTTTTAAAGTATGTTAAATTTTAAGCATCTTAGAATTTTCTAGAGTTTTCTTTTTTTTTTTTAATTTATTTGTATTTCTTTTTTAATTATTTTTTTCAACATTTATTTATTTGAGAGAGACAGAGCGCGAGCAGGGGAGGGGCAGAGGAGGGGCAGACACAGAATCCGAAGCAGGCTCCAGGCTCCGAGCTGTCAGCACAGACCCCGACGCGGGGCTCGAACTCACGAATTGTGAGATCATGACCTGAGCCGACGTCCAACACTTAACGAACTGAGCCACCCAGGCGCCCCTGTGATTAAAGTTCTTAAAAGAAAGCCAAGCACGGAGTTGAACTTCGGGGTAGAAGCAGGTTGGAAGCGTGCCGTGCCGCTGGGCCCCGCTACAGACTTTGGGAACCTAAACAGGATGGACCCTGATTGATTTGATTTTTTTTGTTGTTGTTTTCATTTCTTTTTTAAGTTGATTTATTTATTTATTTTGAGAGACAGCAAGAGCTCGCACGCGGGAAGGAGCAGAGAGAGAGATTCCCCAGCAGGCCCCATGCTCCACCACGGGGCTCAATCTCACGACTGAGATCATGACCTGAGCCGAAATCAAGAGTGGGATGTTCAACCAACTGAGCCACCCAGGTGCCCCCGTTTGATTTGAGTTTTCAAATGCGTGATGTACGTGTAGGATGCAGAATTAGGAAGGAGCACGTTGAAGGGCGCATGGGGCTCTGCCCTGACAGCACAGAGCCTGCTTGAGGTTTCTCCCTCCCTCTCTCTCTCTCTCTCTCTCTCTCTCTCTCTCTCTCTGCCCCTCCCCTGCTTGCACATGGTCTCTCAAATAAACTTTTTTTTTTTTAATTTTTTTTTTTAACGTTTTATTTATTTTTGAGACAAAGAGAGACAGAGCATGAACAGGGGAGGGTCAGAGAGAGGGAGACACAGAATCTGAAACAGGCTCCAGGCTCTGAGTGGTCAGCACAGAGCCCGACGCGGGGCTCGAACTCACAGAACGCGAGATCATGACCTGAGCCGAAGTCGGCCGCTCAACCGACTGAGCCACCCAGGCACCCCTCAAATAAACTTTTTTTAAAAAAGCACATTGAGAAGCCTCGCTCATACCTGCAGCCAGCTCACTGGTGGGCTTACCAAGTTGTCCTAGTCTTTTGGGGCCACTGTAACAAAACACCGCAGACTAGGCGGTTTACAAATAACAGACATTAATTACGGTTCTAGAGGCTGGAAGTCCAAGATCACGGGGCCTGCATGGTCAGGTCCTCGGGGGGACTCTTTACCCGGGGGTAGACCGCCAACTTCTGTGTCCTCACGTGGTGCAAGGGTCAAGGAACCTGTGGGGTCCCTTTTCTAAGCACACTAATCCCATTCTTGACCTAGTCACCTCCTCAAAGCCCCACCTCTTAATACCATTATCTGTAGGAATTAGGATACCAACATGAGTTTCGGGTGGAGGCGGCGGCGGGGGGGCGGGGGTGGGGGTACACATAGACATTTAGATCCTAGGGGGTATGTTTTAGGCCCTTCTGAAGTTAGCCTGGCATGTTACAAATATATGTGCAGATACTTTCTTGAGGTTTTGTTTTTACAAATGGAAACTATACCCTACATATTCACCATTCTTTGCTACATCTTGGAGGTAATTCCAAAGTGAGTGTCTAAAGACCTTCCTCGTTCCCTTTATAGCTAAGAGTCCTCAGTGTGACTGTCCTGTAGTTTATTTAATGCTTTTTTTTTTTTTTAATCTTTATTTTTGAGAGAGAGAGAGAGATGGAGCGCGAGCAGGGGAGGGGCAGAGAGAGAGGGAGACACAGAATCCGAAGCAGGCTCCAGGCTCCGAGCTGTCGGCACAGAGCCCGACACGGGGCTCGAACTCACAAAACGCGAGTTCACGACCAGAGCAGACTGAGCCACCCAGGCGCCCCTATTTAACGCTTTTAAGAGATGAGTTGTCACCCAGCTTGCCGTTAAGCATGTATGGCAGAGGATGACCAGGATGTGCCATCATTTTAATGCAGTTTGTCTGTAGGACAGATTCCCAGAAGTGGGCTTGCTGCGTGGGTTAGAGGATCTATGCCGTTTGTAACTTGGAGAGAGATTTCCAAACTTCTCTCTGTGAAGGCTTGTACTCGGTAGCACTCCCCACCCCCCACCCCCCCCCTTGTTTCCTCCACAGCCTCAGCAGCAGCAGGACAGGTTTGTCTCACCCCAGGAGAAGTTTGGAAGTCGGGTGGCTCAACGACACCCAGGACGCCATTTTTTAAATTCATCTTCTCTTTTGCATCTTTGGTGTTTTTTTTTTTTTTTTTTTTTTTTTTGCCTCTCATCATCTCACTATGGCTGCCACAGTTCCAGACATCACATCCCAACCTCCAAAGGTCTCCCCAAGCAGCTGCCCTGTCACTTCCTGGATGAAAGTGGGACACGTCTATGCCCAAAACAGGGGGAGTACCAGGGGAAATGGAATATCTGGGGAAAGCATCAAAAGCTGATTCCTGGGGGTAGGGAGAGACCTGGTGTCCCCCCCCTCCCCCATTCCCTTCCCTGTGACCCCTCCTTGACTCGAGCAGTAGTAATTTAACGGAAAGAAGAAAAGGGATGGCTCTTCACCTTGTAATAAACGTTCTGATAGCAGGAGCCCAGGGCATTGTGGGAATACTGTGTACGCAGCATGTAGACGGCTAGCGCTACATAGCAAAGTACCACAGACTTGGTGCCTGAAACAACAGAAACATTGTCTCACGGTTCTGGAGGTTACAAGTCCAAGAGGAAGGTGTTGTTGGCAGGGTTGATTTCTTCTGAGGCTGCTCTCCTTGGTTTGTTGATGGCTGTCTTCTCCCTGTGTCTCACGACCTTCCCTCTGTGCGTATCTGTGTCCTAATCTTTTTTTAAGGACTCCAGTCATTGGATTATGGCCCATCCATAGGACCTTAGCTTACCTTAATTACCTCTTTAAAGACCCTATCTCCAAATATAGTCACATTCTAAGGTCCTGGAGTTGGGACTTCAACATATGCATTTGGGGGGAGGGGATACAAGTCAGCCCATAACAGAGTATCCACTCTGTGTAGGTCCCGTGCTGGGCACCAGGAAGGCAGCGCTGACCCAGCTACAAAAGGTGTCTGAGTGCCCAGGGAGGTCTAGGGGACCTCAGAGTACACCATGGGGGACGCCAGCTCTGCTCTGGGGCTCAAAGAGCCTGAGGAGCTGACTGGCTGAGATCTGAAGGGTGAGGGGTGGAACAGAACAGGAGGGTGAAGAGGGCCCCGGGCAGTGGGAACTGTGAGTACAGATCCTGGAACCGAGAGGCTCTGCTTTGAGAAGGCGGGAGGGCAGGGATAGTGAAGGCTGAGCTTGGGGAGGAGCTGTGCCCTCCCCCCCCCCCCCCCCCCCCATTTCCCCACACTAGGGCTGCCCTCTATTCAAGCCTCAGCCTCTGGTTAGCATCATAGTTGCGAAACATTACCCATGCTGATTCCATTTATAATTCTGCCCTGTCCTTTTCTACGTAAATATGTAAATGTATGCTGTAAATTTTGGATCTACTTTTTTTTCCCCCTCAGAATGATTAGAATTACAGTTCATCTTGAAGTTGTAGGTCCATCTGACTGCTGATGGAATTTGCCTGGACAGGGTAAGGAAGCTATCCCCCTTTCTTCACAGCTGGCAATAAGCAGAAGCTAGTGGGTGCTCTGAAGATGTAATGTGCTAGGGGCACCTGGGTGGCTCAGTCGGTTGAGCCTCTGACTTTGGCTCAGGTCATGATCTCAGGGTTCACGAGTTCGAGCCCCAAATTGGGCTCTGTGTTGGCAGTGGGGAGACTGCTTGGGATTCTCTTTCTCTCTCTCTCTCTCTCTCTCTCTCTCTGCCCCTCCTCTGCTCACACTCTGTCCCCCCCCAAGTAAACTTTCAAAAATAATAAAATGAGGTTAACAACCCCTTTCTGGAAGGTTGCAAACAATTCTGCTCTCCTTAGGACAGCCATGTGGGTGACTCCCCTGATTTTCCTTCACCCATCTCTGCCCACCTTCTGGTTCCTGTCCCAAGGTCCTCACTGGTGTCCCTTATCTCCAGTCTCGCCTCCTCCCTATCCTGCTTGCAAGGGCAGGCAAGAGTGTCAGTCTGATGGATCTTACTCTGTGTAAACCTCCATGGCTTTCACATCCCTTATGATTGGGTCCAAGGGCCTTTGTCTGGTGTTCAAGGCGTTCTGTAATCTGACCCCACCTCCCATGCTCTGCTCCAGGCTTGCTGAGCAGCTGGGAGTTCCCAGAACCTGAAATCCCCAGGCCCCCTACTTGAAATGCCCTTCCCTATGTCTTGGCCACCTGCCTGGAGATCCTCCAAAGGCTTATCTACTTTCTTCCTTGAATTGAATGCCTGCTTATTCTTGTCACAATACAGTACATAACAACTGATAACGGACGATGCCTACATTTGTGGAGCGTTAATTACGTACCAGGCACTTTCTAAGTATTATACTTGATACCCCTCCCATTAGAAAGTGGAGTTTAGATGCTTCCTGTTGAATATGAGCTGGCCCTGGCAACACAACTTCAGTGGATAGAAAGCGGAGGTGACACTGGTAGAGATGAGACAGCTCTGACCTTGGAATATTTGTCCTTGGAACCCAGCTGCCATACCGTGAGGAAGCCCAAACCGCAGGGAGAGGACACGCCACAGGGAGAGGACACGTGTCGTGACGCCGGTTGGCAGCCCCAGCAGAGATTCGAGGCAGAAGCCAGTGCCAGCCACCAGATGTGAGTGAGGAAGCCTTTAAGGTGAGCCCAGCCCCAGCCAGTTTCTGCCGTTACATTAGATACCTTGCATAAGAACCAGCCCCAGAACGGTGAAAGAATAACAATTGTTGTTGCCTTTTACCACTAAGTTTGGAGTTGTTACACAGCACTGTATAACCAGAACAACTTGCATTAACTGATTTAGTTCTTCCAACAACCCTAGGAGAGGGAATGGCTGGGCAACGTTCCCAAGGTTACAGCATGAGTAATGGTAAGAACTGGGATGTGAACCCTGGTAGACGTACTACAGAGTCAGGGTCATAGCCCTCAGTCTCTGTGGCCAATATATCTTGATTCCCTGCCCGGCACTCCTTTCCCTTCTGGTTCCAGCACCTGATTTTCCTTTGGGACCACTCCTCCCACATCCTCAGTCCATACGGTTCGGATAGAACTGAGCCCACCTTGGGCCTTCAGGCACAAGCCCGTAACCCATTATCAGGCCACCTTTGGGCACCACAATTGGTTTGGTGATGGGCTCATAATGAAACTGGATCATTGAGTGCCAGCACTGGAAACTTTGCTGTTTTTACAGAGAAATAGAAATAGACCCACTGGAAGGGTGCCTGGATGGCTCCGTTGGTTAAGCATCTGACTTCAGCTCAGGTCATGATCTCACAGCTTGTGGGTTTCAGCCCCCTGTCGGGCTCTGTGCTGACAGCTCAGAGCCTGGAGCCTGCTTCAGATTCTGTGTCTCCATCTCTCTCTGCCCCTTTCCTGCTTGTGCTCTGTCTGTCTCTCTCCCTCTGTCTCTCTCTCTCTTGAAAATGAATAAACATTTTTAAAAATTACTAAAAAGAAAGAAAGAAATAGACCCACTGGAATCATGTAGTTACTGGTCCATCTTAGCTACTGTGAGGAGATCCTGTCCAAAAGTATAGCCAAGAAAAAGATACAGATAGATTCCTAACATTTAAGGACCTAGATACAGCCAATCCTGAAGCTTATCACTGTTGGCTAAAGATACTTTGAATTGAGTTTCTCTTGCTTCTGAAAGAGGCCTGCTACTCTCCCAGTGAGGCATTTCTCTTCTATCCCATCTTCCTGGAGGGCAGAGAATGGGCCTGATCTACCTAACTCAGAACAGGAGGCATCCGTCAATCGTGTCCTATTGAACAGAACTAAAAGGCACACTGCCCCTGCTTTAGTGGTGAGGAAACTGAGGCTGTCATAGGGCCTGTGTATAGGAGGAGGAGGATTAGGAGTAATGCTTACATCCCAGATTTTAAATGAGTCAAGTCATTTGAGGTCGAGGACTGGGATTTGGAAGAAAGGGAGGAAGAAGGAAGGGGGTGTTATGCCAGCCACTGTTGGGTCTGCTTAGAAGGGAGGGCGATGAAGCTTGTCTTGAGGTCTGTACAAGTCAAGGAGCTTCTTGGGCCTCGTGGCACACACTTGGGGAGCATACCTCTTGCCCTTGTCAGCCCCTCTTCTGGACCCCTTTCTGTTTCTGACACCTGGATATTCCAAGTTATGAAATTGCTCACAATATAGGCTGTCATTTACATGTTAGTGTGAATCACGTATTAATTCTCGGACCTGAGGCCTCTGAAGTGACATTTCTGGCAGCTATCCTTCCCGCCTGTTTTCCCAAGAAGCAGCCACATCACAGTGCTTTCGAGCTGGCGACTTTATTCAGTGGGGGAAGAGGGGAAAATGAGCTAGAGTTGGGCTATTTCTCTAATAACCTGGAGAAGGGCTAGTCTCTGGGACTCCAGAAGGAGGGACAGGACTTTGGAAACTAGAAAGCGGAGAGGGAGAGGGGTGGCGCTCTGGGTGTCTTGGGCCGGGTGGGGGTAAGGGACGCATCTTCCATCCAAGGCCCAGCGCCCCCTAGGGGCCGCTGCCGCTTCCACTACCACTCCCGCTGCCCGCAGCATCCAGGATCCAGGTGCGGGAGCGGCGGGACCGTGGGAAACTGATTTCCCGGGCCCTCCGTTCGTGTCTGCGACCCGGCAGTACCGAGATGGAAATGTTGAGGCAGTGATCCGCGCCAGGAGCTGCTACCGGCAGCACGTAGCCCAGGACTGAACGGCAAAGGTCTGCCCCATCGGCAAAGGTCTGGGAAAAGGGGTGGAGTTAGGGCCCGAGTGGGCGGAGTCCAGGCAAATCAGGGGCGTGGCCTTGGAAACCTAGAGTCCCCGAGTTTCTTTGCAAGTAGGGGCCAGGGCAGAGGCGCGGCCTAGGTGCGGGCAGTTACCCGCTTTGGGTCCTCCCGGGAGTGTGGGAGCAGGGCCATGGCAGGAGCGGAGTACAGGGGAGGGCGAGTTATCCTTCCTGGGCCCCAGGGCCGGGGTGGGGGAGGGTCAAATTAAGATTGGGGCTTTAGAGAAGGTAATTCGGGCTTCCGAGTCTTCCAGGGGGAACTGTGGATGGGCCTAGAGCAGAGACGGTCCCTTGGGGAGGCCAAATCCAGACTCAATGGTCCCTAGGGAGCATACGGACGTATCCCACTATGGAGATTGTGCTGCGGAAGGGGGAAGAGTGCGAACAGGAGCCTTGGGAGTGCCAGTCCGGACTCCGGGCCCTAGGCGGGTTAAGACAGGACATAGTAAGGGGAGGTCCCAGTCTCTTACCCGCACTCTCTGTCTCAAGCTCACCTGCTCATAGGTAGCGCAGCCAGGCTCACAGCCCCTCTTTTCTGGGAATGGAAGCCAAGTTGGGCCGCAGGTAATATCACTTTCGCAGGTGGCAAACCTACGGATGGTGTGTGGAGAGAAGGTGGGCAGTCGCGTTCTGTTGGGATCCTGCCCTCCAAGGCTTCACTCAGTGTATGTCCCGCCCCCAGACCCAGGCCCCGCCTCTTAGGACCACGCCCCAACAGACACTGTCCTCCAGATTTCACCCTACCCTATATTCTCCACACATACCCGGGGCTCTGTCACAATTGACCTCATCCCTGCAGACTTCATACCATCTATTTCAGGCCAGCCTCTTACGTTCCCCAATCTTTTCAGCTCTCTTTTCTAGCAAGAGGTCCCGCCCCTTAAAAAACCCCAGGTCCGTGGAAGGCCACGCCTCCGTCCTGCCAACCTTAAAAGCCGGGTCCTCTACAGTCCCCGTCCCTTTTTACCTGGCCTCTAAACTCGTTTTTAGACCTTGGCCTTATTGGAGGCAGGCCACACCCCTTCAAACACTAGGACGGGCAAGCTGCAGATCCCTCCTTTGGTCCCGCCCAAACCATAGGACACGCCCCTCGTGCCCCACCTCCCCTACCAGACATCGCAGAGCTCAGAACAGAGCGGCTGCGCCTGGCGTATCCCCAATAACAGCAGGCGGAAGCGGCTCTGGAGGGCAGCTTGGAGATGTCCCAGGAAGGATTCGCACCTGAACATCGGGAAAGACAGGCTCGTTTGGGTCAGGATGTGGCAGGGCCAACTGAAGCAAAACACACAACGAAACGCTGGCGGGTACTGTACTCACCCAGGGCTCGGCTCCCCACAGCGTTCTGGGACCGCCCCAGGGTCCGATGCCTCTGGCGTGTCCATCTCTGAAGGATAACAGGATCACGGAGAAGGGTACTCCTGTGAGGTGGGGTCTTAGATCCTCAGGTAGGATTGGGGAACTAAGGCCTGGGGGTCCCTTGAACAGGGGAGACCCCAGTTATGTCAGGGCCCCTCAAACATAAAACTTAAATAAAGACACTTCTCTTGGGATCCAAATGCAATTTCTAGTAATAATAAAAATGATGGCTTATCATAATCAGCTTATTGTTCATTACGTCCCTGATAGGGGTACACGTTTTCATATGCTTACATACACACCTTCACAACACTATGACATAGGTCTATTATTTCTCTCCCTTTTTCATGGTCTACATGAAGCCCAGAGAGATTAAGTGACTTGCTCAGAGTCACACAATTATGAGGGGGGAGAGCTGGGATTTGAACCCAGGCAGTCTGATTCCAGAATCTGTGCACTTTACTATTCTTCAGCACTAGCCCTGACTGCCCACCTCCCCCAACCCGTGCTTCATCCTAAGCCCCTCTCAGAAGGAAAGTCTGGTATTGCTGTGGTGATGTGGGATTTCCTGGGCGTTGGAAGTTAGGCAGGGTCTGGAGTGCTCACCCGCAAGGTGCAGCTGGACTGTGCCGAAATCGGTCGCCAGCCTATGGTGTCTCCGGGACAGAGCTGGGAGTGGGCGGCTCCCTCCACAGAACCCCAGCAGGATCCACACCAGGGTCAGTCTTAGGGCCCAGGGCAGGCCCCTGGGTCGAGTGTGGCCCCTGCAGGCCATGTCCACCTGAGATAAGAGTAAGCTGGGGTATAGGGTAAGGTTTGGTTGTCCCTTTCTGGAAGCTCAGGGTGGCACTCTCCTGATGCCTACTCAGGAGACAGTGCAAGGCAGAACAGAGAATGAGCAGTTGATGAGGAGGCAATGACCAAGGACCTCCAAATCCCAGGGGGCCACCAAGTCGTGCCTCTGACCCAGGAGCCCCTTCTCCCCCACCAGACTCATGTCCCCTCCATCCCTTTAGGCCCAATGCGTCACACCCTCTGGTTTGACCACAGTTCCCCTCCCCCTCACACCCAGCAGGATCTCCCACCCTGTCAACCCTCAGGTGACTCCCGCTGTCTTCAGAACTAAAGGGACACCCCAGCTCTTTCAATCTCCCTCCTCTGTCCAGCAGTTCCTCCTGCTCTGTTGCCCAGTCTCCTCCCTCCCTCTTGATCCCTGCTGGCCCCTTTCATGGTCACCTTCTCTCGGCCCACAATCGGCTTAGGGGCTTCCACTATGGCTGGCCCTTTGGAGCCAAGCTTGGCTGTGGCAGGACTCGAGTTTTGCTGCTGGAATCCAAAAGCCCCGGGGTAGGGGAAGCTGAGGGTCTGTGGGGACAAGACAATTCCCTCCCCTCCCCTGCCCTCTTGGGCTACCCCTCACCTGTTAAGTGAACTGAGGTCTAGGACGCTGCTGAGACACCTCAGGGTCAAGTGCAAGAAAGAGTGACAGCCAGAGGGGGTGTGGTCTGACGCAGAGGAGGAGTTTCCCATGGCCCCACCCCCTGCCCCAGCTGACCAAAGGCCGGTGGCCCTGGGACTGCTGTGTATATATCCTTGCACTGAGCATTATGTTGAGATTGTGGCTTAAACTCAATCTGTGTGTATATGTGTTGGATGAGAGTGTGTTTGTATGGCTGTGTGTGTATAAAGCATGTGTGTTTGTTGGGTGAGGGTATGGTATGTGTGACTCTTGGTTGAGTGGTTTTGTGTGTGTGTGTGTGTGTGTGTGTGTGTGTGTGTGTGTGTGTGTGTTTGTGTGTGTGTGTGTGTTCAAAATCTGGCTAAGGAAGCCTCTATGTATCTCAAGCCAAGTGTGTCCAATTGAGTAAGATATAATAAATGCGAAGGACGGGGAAGCAGGATTAGGGTGGCTGTCCTGTGACAATGTTGTGGATAAGTCAGTGGATAAAGGTTTTTGGCCATGAATGTTGACCATTAGTGAACACAAAGGGGTGTTTATATGTGTGGAGAGAGTATGTGTCTGCATCTGAATCGTATGTGTGTGTTTCTCTGCAGTTTCTGTGAATGCAAGTTTCTTACAAACATTCCCTCAATTCATCCATCCATTCAACAAATGTTTGTTGAGCAGCTGTTGTGTGCCAGGTTCTGGGGATGAAGTAGTGACCAAGAAATGAATATCTCGGCCTCACAGAGCTCACATTATAGTGGGAGAGTCAGTGAGAGGAACAGTCCTGCAGTGGGTATGTGAGTGTGTGTGTGTGTGTGTGTTCATGTGTTGTGTCGGGAGGATACTGTGTGTGCTGGAGGAGAGTTTGTGTGTAGCTGAGCTGAGATTGGTTTTGGTATGATGTGTGTGTGCTTGTGTTTGTTGAGTGTTTGTACATGTTGTCTGTATGTCTGTATTCGCTGCGTGTGTGTATATCTGTGTTTTCTAACACTGCTGTGTTTGCATACGTGTGTCTTTGCAGAGTGTGAGTTGATGTGTATATGTGTTTGTGTGTGTCTGTATTTGCTGATTTTGTGTTTGCATTCTGTGTTAGTGTGTTGGTAAAGGATTCAGTGTGTCTGTGTTTGCTAAGTGCATATTTGCAACGTGTATGTGTTTGTGTGTGAGTCTGTGTTTGCGGAGAATGTGTTTGTATGTGTGTGTATTTTTGACAAGTACATATTTGCAGAGTGTGTGACTATGTGTATGTGAGTCTGTTTCCTGAGCATGTGTTGGTATGTTCGTGTTCGTGTATATATGTGTAGCGTGTGTGTGTGCCTGTGCTTGTAGTGTGTGCATGTGTTTTTGTGAGCAATGACCACTACCACAAATCTCCCTGTCTTATCAGGCTAATGCAGAGTTTTTGTCTGTCTCTTTCACTATGGGACGCTCAGATCTCAAAACACTACTGTGTACATAGTGCGTGCTCAGTACGTGTTGAGTAAATGAGCCATTTAGGAGGTGCTGTCTCCTGGCCCCTAATGGGCACCCACTAATGTCCTATAGGCTTCAGAAATCAAGATATAGTGGATCTCACCTTCCCCTTGTCCATTTTTGGGTCGGCCAGGGTGCTCGTGTGTCAGATATGTCCAGGCTTTGGGTTATGCCTTTCGCCAATCCTTTCTCTCCCCTGACCTCAGCCCCCAACGCTGCCCTCGGAATTCAGCACCGTGGACAGGAGCGCATGAGATCAGCACCACGGAGAGCTCCCACGAAGCCAGCTTTAGAAGGGGTGACAAAAGCGGAGTCTGGGCTCTCGACAGAGAAGTTTTGAGAAACAGCCTCGGCGACATGGCAAAAAAACATGCCGACAAACAGAAAAACGTTGAAATAACTCGGGCAAAGGCACAGAGATGAGGAAACAAGCGTCTGGGGAACACCTGGACCTAGACCTTGCCTTGCCGTCGCCCTCATTGGCCGGCAGGGGTCGCTTCCTTCAGTGACCGCGCCCTCCAGGGCCTTCCTGGCCAATTATGGGCCAGGACCCTTGGGAAGCCCCTTTCCCACCCTACCCCCCCAAAGCCTAGACTTGGAGTGGGGAGGTCACCGACGCTTTCCGCACCAACTCTGGGAAGCATAGTCGGCTTGGTCTCAGCTGTAGGAACACTGCGGGTGTGTGTGTGTGTGTGTGTGTGTGTGTGTGTGTGTGTGTGAAAATCGCTTCAGCTGCCCCCCTCCCCAACTACCAGCTAATCGCCCCTATAAATATAGCGCAGCCTGGCCTGGCTACTTAATCCTGACGGTGAGGGAGGGGGTCGTTAGAGGGGCTGCAGGACTCCCTGAAGAGGCTCTGGTTGGGAAGGGGGGCTTATAGGCATGCAAAATGTTTTTCTTTGGGAGCATCTCCCGCGAGGATGGGTGTCCTCAATGTAAATGTCACTCTGTAAGAATGTACCTTCTCAGAATGTGGAGGTCTCGTGGGTGGGGCAATTTCCCACAAAGAATATGGGTTTTAGGAGGTCTTCCGTTGGGGGTGTCTTCACTAGGCTCCCCACGTTCACCCGTGGGGATTTTTCTCTGCGGAAATGTCTCTTCTTGGGGGCAGCAGGGGGCTTCTGAGAGGCAGCGTCACCTCTCAGAGACCATCTGTCTTAGGAATGATTTTCAGGGTGAGGGGAGAGTTCCTGATTGGAGAGGGCGTCCCCGTGGAGACTATCCATCCATGGGAATGTCTCCCTGAGGGGGTCGCTGCGAGGAGGGGGGAGGGTTCCACATAAGGAATATATCTTAGTGAGAATGTCTGTCTCCCTTGGGTGTTTCTTGGGTTGAAAGTCTCTCCATGGGCATGTTTCTCTCCTGGAGTGTCTCTCCTCATAGGTGTCTCTTCGTAGCTTGGCTCCCTTGGGGGCATATGGAAGCTTCTCCCTAGCTTACCCCCTCCCGCCCCTACCCTCCCCCCCGCCCCCCCTGGCGCGGGCAGCCTTGGCCGAGGCCGGGCTCGGGCGCCCAGACGCAGTGACGGCGCCGGGTCCGCCCCACTTTGCTCCGCCCCCGCCACCCCCCCCACCCGCCGCCGCCGCCGCCGCCGCCGCCGCCGCCGCGGTCCCCGCGGCTTCTCACTCCCTCCCTCTTCCCTCCTCCCGCCGCCGCCGCTACCGCCACCTCCCTCCTCCCTCCCCGGGGCCGAAGCCGCCGCCGCCATGGACGATTCGGGCCTGATTCGCCGCCGGAGGCTGCAGGTACGCGGCAGCCCCGGTCCCGGGTGGCGGTGAAGGGGTCGGAGCCCTGAGGCGGGGCCCGGCAGGGGGCGGGAGAACTTGCGCCTGGGCCGGCCAGGGCGCCCCCTCCCACGGCCTCGGGACGCTACCAGAGGGGAACTCGGTAGCCGCGCGTCCCGCCGCGCTGGCGACCCCGCCCCTCAGGCGCCGCCCGGGGCTCCAGGGAGCTGACGGAGGGGGTGCAGCCGAGCGCTCCCCCTCGAGGATAGCCTGAGGGGCACCTGGCCCGCCAGAGGGGGAGGGGGCTGGGACCGAAGTCATCGCCCTGGCTCAGCGCCAATCTGGGGGTGAGGGGGCGCAAAGCAAAGTTAGTGCCCCAGGGCTCGCTCCCCTCGGGGCAACCGGCGCCGCAGAGGCAGTAAACATGTTTATACTGCAGCCTCGCCCCTCAGCACCCCAGGAACCCCTTTCTGAGGCATGGGGAACCCCTGCGACCTCCATGCATCTGCCCAGCCACCAGGATTCTTCCTACTGCCCTAATTGGACAGACACCCTAGACAGCCTCCCTCCTCACTCTTCATTCCTCCTCCCTTCACTACCCCCCCCCCCCCCCCCGCGAGATCCTCAAGTCCAGCCCAGCTTGTGGGTGGGCGGGAGCGATTTTTAGCTCCTTGCAGCCTTAGAAGATACTGGTCTCCAGGCTGCGCAGGCGCGGGAGTGAGTCCACTGCACAGAGTGGGACACTGAGGATTGTGGAGTGTGGGGAAATCCAGGCGTCAGGAACTCCCACCTTCAAGATGGGTGGGGATTCTGAAGCTGAGAAGAGTTCTTTTCTACTATCTTCTTACTGCGTTTCTAAGGGTTAATACGAGGGTTCGATGTTGTCCCTAAACTGACCCCAGCGAGGAAACTGATCAAAGCTTCATCTCAAGGCCTGCCTGGGGTCTGGTCCTTCTGATCCTCCTTGGAGCCCAGACCCACGCCACATAATCTGGAGGAGTTTAGATAAAGCCTAGGTGGCTCCAGACTCAGGCTACATCCTAGCCTGGGGCTTGGACAAAGAAGGGGAGGATTCAAACCCTCATCCAGGGTCTACTTCTAGACTCCTCTAACCTACCATCCCTGAGGTTGGAGACCAAGATAAGCTGATCCGTCACTGCAGCAGGAAAAATCGGAGTTAGGTGATAGGAGGGACTTCCCAGGTGTCTGGAGGATGCTGGAGACAGAACTGGGTTGGAAAGCTAATTTGCTTTCGAACAGAGCTCAAATGGCTCCATCTAAGAGCCTTGGGCTCTTGAGAACTTCCCTGGATTCCCACCCGTTTTAGTGCTGGGGTGGGAAAAGGGGTTGTGGGAAAAGGGAGGAAGGGGCGGCAAAGCCAGAGCAGGTGCTGAAGCAGCCAGACTGGGTCCGCGCCGTCGGGTCCCCAGGAAAAGGGCGGTAAGGGGCGGAGCCTACAAGACGGTGTGTTCCCGCCCTCCGGGCCAGCGCCGACTCCCATTGGCTCATCGCCACGCGGGCCTTCCAACGCTCAAGACCCCGCCCCCAGCCTGGGATCCTCCCACTCACCCACCGTTCCTTCCTGAGGCAACCCCTAGTCTGTGCTATCCCGCCGGAGTCCTGTCCCTACCTCTTCCTTTCTGGCGGGATTAACCACTTCGCTGCCTTGGATACACCCCCACCCACTGATGCAACCCCCTAGGAGCTGTCCCACAACTGCGGAGCTCCCGAGGGCCTCCAATTGTGTGCAGCTGGGATCGTATATACGAACAGCATCCTGAGTTCGAAAGCCCATCCCCAGCGCCGTCCATCAACCACTCGGAGAAGCAGAATCTGCTTGGCAGAGCGTCTCTGCAGCTAGTGATGGAGGTGGCGTCTGTTTACTCTGACGCAAGGATCCAAATCCCCTACTTCTCCAGTTTGCCCTTTACTTCTATTCTCGAATATTTAGGAGCGCTAGCAAATGGGGCTAGGTTCGAGGACTACTTGGGAGGTGTTTAAAGGTCCCCAGGGGCTCACCCTCGAAGGCCGAGTATACCCGGATCTGGAATCCTGGCCTCCGTGGCCGAAAAATCCAGGTCTAGATTTCGCTTGGGCCATTGCGGTCGTCCCACCCAGCCGGCTGGTCCCAGCTGCTCCTCATTCAAACTGATCCTGCAAAAACAGAGGGAAAACCTGGAATGGATTTCTGGTCACCCGTGGCTCAGGGGAGCATGGCTGGAGATCTGGACAGTGTTCTCTTTGACCCCAACCATATGTCTGTCCTCTGTCCATGGGAGTGGGAGGTACCTTTGGCCCATCCTCTGTCAAGCAGCATGTCCATTCATAATAACTCCTGCTCCTATGACCTAATATTTATTGAGTGCTTACTATGTGCTAGGCCTCATGCTAAGGTGCCAGGCACCTGAATCATCTCACAGAGTCATCTGTTGAAAGGTCTGCTGGACCTTCTTTGGAAGGTCATTTGCCAAGGTTATAAGGTCATTGGAGTGTTGGAAGGTCATTTGCCAAGGTTATAAGAGGCAAATCTGAGCTTTGAACCCAGGGCTTTCTGCTTTCAGAGATCCTAGAAAGGATCTAGAACATAACTCATTTTCCCCTGGTTAGAGTCCATACCAAAAGGCTTTTGAAACTCTCACCAGAATCTTCCATCTGCAGCTCTACCCAGCCTCCTTTATTCACTTTGGCCTGTGGACACTGAACTGGCTGGAAGGTGGCACTCCTTCTGCCCGATGCTTTCCTGGGAAGAGGGCACAGACTTCCATAACTTTTAATCCCTATAGTGGCTTCCTGAGTGCTTGACAAACAGAACACAACCTTCTTGTGGTCTGGACACATAAAGTTAATAGTTAGCAATTGTTATCATTACCATTATCAAAAAAGACCACTTGGCCATTGTCTGATTCCCATTGCAAATTTCAGTTTTGAGTGACCCTAACTATCCCACCCCCAACACTGAATCTGTCTGCGAGCGGGGTAGAACCCTTGGGGTGTGGAGTCATTTATTCATTCAACTTTCACGCTTGAACATACCAAGTTCATTCCTGTCTCTGGGCCTTGGCAGTTCCTTCTGCCTGGAATGCTCTCTCCATAGATTCTTCCATGGCTGGCTCTTATTTTTTCAATAACTATCTTAAAAGTCACTTCCCCAGAGCAGCCCTCTCTGACTATTGTGTCCTCCTCCTAGCCATTTTGCATCATATCACCTTAATTTTATTCATGACACTTATTACTGTTTAAAATTATCTTGTTTACTTCTGTGTTAATTTGTTTATTGTCTGCTTCCCTGCTTTATATGCTAGTCCCAAAAGGGCAGGAGGTTTTTTCCTCATTTGCTGCTGTGTCCCCAGTGCCTAGCACAGGGCCTGGCATACAGCAAGTGCTCAAGAAATATTTTCCACATAGGCTCCTGTTTATTTGCACACACACACATGGAGGTGACAACTCAGGAGTCCTACATTGGGCTCTGCTGGTGTCTGGGGTCGGGAGAGAAATCACTCTGGTACCCTCCCCCCCAAAGAGCCCCGCCCTCCGTGCATAACGTAGGTGTGGGTGAGGATGCTGATGAGTAGCTTGTCCCGCCCAACTTTTGCCGCTCCAGGGGGTGACAGGGCTTGCAGGCAGCAGCTGCTGGTCCACTCTGACCTCTATCCTTTTGCCCCCTTGCCTTCTAGAAGGATTTGCCTCTGCCCCGGAAAAGCAGCAGGTGAGCCTTGGGGAGAGATGCGCAGGGCCGGCCGCCCCTTTTCGAGTCCGGGTGGGGGCGCCAGGCGCGCGCGCGCGGGCGGGGCCTGGAGCGCTGGTGAGCAGCAGCGCCCCCTCCTGGCGGGCGGCAGCGGCACGGCCCTCCCTTCCCCCGCCCTCCCCTGCCCGCTGCGGCTCCAGCCTCCGCCCCGCGCGCTAGCTCCCCGCGCCGCCGCCGCCACTGCCGCACCTGCCACCATGTCGCCGCCGCCGGGTCATGTCTGACTCCCTCTGGACAGCGCTTTCCAATTTCTCGATGCCCTCCTTCCCTGGCGGCAGTATGTTCCGTCGCACCAAGAGGTAGAACCCCATCCCTCAGACCCTGACCCGGCCCTCCCCACTAAAGCCGCCCCTCCGGCCGCTGCCGCAGGGCGGGGCCCGGGATGCTGCACCCCGTCCAGCTGCGCCAGAGGTGCCCGTGCGGCGCCTTCTGCAGGGGATGGGGCTGAATTGGGGGACAGTGTGGGCCGAGACTGGGGGCACTGTGCGCCGGCGAGGACCGCTGCAGGGGGGAGGAGGCTGCGCCGGTTGTTGGGGGGGGGGTGGGTGTTGCGGCGCCTTTGTCTGCTGGCGCTGCGGGCTCCGGCAACCCAGTGGGGGTAGGGGAAGAAGGGGAGGGTGGGGGACTTGGCACCCTCGGAACAATAGCCGCAGCCTGGCCTCCCCCCCCGCCCCCATGCCGCGTGTTCTTGGCCTCGCTAATGTGCTCAGTCACTGTGGCAGGGGGTGAGGGGAATGGAGGGGCTGGGGGCTCCCTCTTCACAATCTGGGATCCTGAGGGGCAGAAGGAAAGGGGGGGGCTTTATCATAGCACAAACTACCCCCCACCAAGAACACAGCCTCAGCCGGAAAATAGTGACACAGAGCGTCACGTAGGACATGATGTCACACACATGAACACATTACAGCCCTAGTGGCCCAGATACACCCTGGAGCCATCACGCATACAGTGGCCGTAGGTCAGAGTCATGCCCACCCAGACACACGGGGGCACCCCCAGCGTCACACACAGATGAACAGCCCAACAGGTACAGTGCTGTGTATGTACATCTAGGAAGATGTCACATGCATGACGATACACACACACGATTATGGCATCCAGGACGCACATAGACACATGTATGGCAATGACATCTATGCACCCAAGAATGCCACAGCACATGATATCACCTAAGCTTATCACATGCGGTGTTACACAGATGCCAGAATAAATGACACAGGGAATCTCGCAGAGACGGAGAGATACACAGTATCATACCGCATCATAGAGAAGACTCATCTAGGGAATGTCACACATGGTGGCAGGCTCACAGGGTATGAAACTCACACACAGTAGATGCCACCCGTGGACACACATGGGGAATGTCACACACATACACAAGGGCAGGGTATCACACAGACTTAGAATGCCTCACAAAGACATAGACACATGTAGCAAAAATCATGCACGCACGCGCTCTAACACACAATGGCACATCTAGTCATGGGCAAGTGGCATGGCACACTGTTTCACACAGACGCAAAAGGTACAGGTCCTATCACATAAGGTAAACCCAACCCAGTGCTGAACTCACACACTGGGCGCCACACGTGGATACACACAGAGGATGTCACGCACAGCCCCCAAGACAATATACGCTCCTATCATTCCATGACTGACGCCGTGCCTCCCATGGTCACACATGATCCACACAGGTAATTTTGCACACACGTGCCACACGCACATCCCTTCCCATACGCAGCCCTGCCTAGGCCTCCATCACCTCCTCCTCTGAGCAATCCTCTGGGGGCACCTCCAAGCGCACACAGATGGGAGACAGGCGGGGATCTGAGATGGGAAGGTGGCTGGCTGGTTGGGTTCACAAACTCACTGGGCTGCGGCCCGGCCCGGTCCCCTTGCCTCGCCTTCCCCGCAGCTGCCGCACCAGTAACCGGAAAAGCCTCATCCTGACCAGCACTTCGCCCACGTTGCCGCGACCCCACTCCCCACTGCCTGGACACCTGGGTGAGACAGGTGGTGGGTGCGGACCAGACTAGAGGAGGCGTGGCTACGGGGTAGGGGCGTGTCCGTGCCGCAGGATTGGGCGGAGACTGAACAGAGGAGGACCCAGATTGGGCAAAGGGCGGGACCATCTTGTGTGGCAGTGGTCAATCGGCTGAAGGGGCCTTTGTGGGCGGAGGCCCAGGCGGAGCAAGACTGTGAAGAGGGTGGGGTTGAGGGGAGGTACCGTACCTGAAGGGCGGGGCCATCTCAGATGTAGACAGAATCGGCCTGATGGGGAGCTGGGCTGACTCCATAACCAAAACAGTCTAGAGAGGCAGGGCTACAGCTAAGGGGGCGTGGTCCACTCATACGTGGGTGGGACGAGACTAAACAGGGGAAGGGCTGCTGTTGGCAACGCGCTTTGGGGATTGAACGGCCTGGTGGGATTGCCTCCCATACCAAGCTTTAAGATCCCCCTCTTTCCGCTACAGGTAGCAGTCCCCTGGACAGCCCCCGCAACTTCTCCCCCAACACCCCCGCCCACTTCTCGTTTGCCTCCTCCCGAAGGTGAGTCCCTCTCCCCGGGGCCCTAGAACCCTGGCCGGACCCTCCCCAACCACCGTCTGGGCCTCCATCTGTTCCCCTCCTAATTGCACCTGAGACGGGGCCTGAGGGACCCGCAGAGTGCCCCAGAGTCCCAGCGGGAATAAGCGCCAGGCCTTAGGGGCGGGGCCTATGAGAAGGCGGGGCCAACCGCCTATTCGGAATCAAAGGGGGAGTGGGACTTCCTTTGCCGCGGAGCGAAAGCGCGTGCGCTCTGAGCCCAGGGTCTCAGTCTCCCCAGCCTCTAGCTCCAGGCCGGGCGTTTCCATAGCAACAGGACAGGGAACGGAGATGAAGTGCGCAAGCGCAGACTGCAAGATGCCCATTGAGGGACTTTGGTCTCCAATGTGAGGAAGGGCACCTAGAGCTATTTCTCCAGGGCCCGAGAGGAGCAGTCATAGGTTTCCCTACGGGGATCTTTGAGGGTTTCTAGAATGTCACTAATGAATTTTCTTGGGGCCTTTGGCGAAATTGGGGGAGGCAGAGAGATTCCTCCGATGCGTTTTGGAGAAACTTCTGGGAGTCACCAGGCTGTTTGGGCGGGATTCTTTTTCTTCGAACTTTATTCATTCTAAAAACGTTGTCTGAACACGTGGTGCGAGCTGGGAACTGAGCATAAGGGGTGAATGACAGTCTTTGTCCTCGGGGTTGAGTTGGGGTGGCGGGCCAGAGAACGCAGATCACTGCAAAGACTGGTGAAGGCTGTCGTGTGGAAGTCACGCAGGACTGTGGGGACAGAGGATGCCTCCCTGGGGTGGCTGCGGAGAGATCCCCTTGGCTGCGGGATTCGGCTGAAGGCATTAGGGAGCCAGAAAAGGGCTCTAAGATTGGAACCTGATCTGGTCGCTTGCATGGTGGGTGGGCTAGGAGGGCCCCGCCCCCTGGAGGGAGGCTAATGCCTGGGAGTGTGTGTCCCTGTGATATGCAATCTTTGTGCTGATGTGGATGTGTGAATGTAGGCTTGTGAGACTGTGGTCGTGTGAGGCGGCCCTGCCCACACATATGCCCACGGGGGCGTGCATCAGCGTGCAAGTGTGAGCGTGTGCGAAGGTATCCCTGTGCATTTGTAAATGTGTGTGAATGCGTGAGAGAGCATGCCCTTCCAAGTACGTTTCCATGTGAGTGTGCAATCTGGTGGGAGTGTGAATGAATGTGTGGCTGCGTGGGAGTTTGAACGTGTGACTGAGTGCGTGAGCGTTCTCGAATGTGTCTGCGAACGTGGCAGAGTAGAAGTGCTCCATCTCTACGTGTACGTGTTCGTGTGTGTGCGCGGGTACGTGTGTGTGTGCAGGCGTGATGGTGTGTTCGTGTAGGGAAGCGTGCGATTGGGGCCCGTGTACGGGTCAGGGGTTGTGTGTGTGTCCGTGTTGAGGAGTCATGCGTGAAGGTGTATGATTGTCCGTGTGTGATCTCAACCACACGAGTCACACTAACACTAGCGGGTGTGGCCGGGGGAGCAACGGTATCTGTGTGTGAGTGAGCCGACGTAGGAGGATGTGGCAGCGTGTGTATTTGAAAAAGAGGGGCCCTTCTTCTCCAAGAAGGCTCAAGTGGCCTCAGTCTGAGCACTTTATCATGGGGGCAGCTTTGGGGATTCCTGATCTTTGCTCCAGGTCCCTGGTGCCCGGCTGAAAGACTTCCTCCTTACCTCTGTGGCTCTGAGGGCCTTTCGGAATCGTAGAGCACAGATATACCCCCAGCCCCTACCCTAGTGGCAGCCAGTAGCTTCCCTCACACCCTGAGGACGGGGAGGGGGAAACCAGTGGGGCCTAGCAGCCTCTGAGCATCTTGGCTGGGTTCCAGGGCGGACGGACGCCGTTGGTCTCTGGCTTCACTTCCTTCGTCCGGCTATGGCACCAACACACCCAGTTCCACCGTCTCGGTGAGTCGGCAGGTGGGCGAGTGGGCGGGAGCCCTCACCCAGGCCGGCAGTTGCGCTGGCCTTAATGAGGGTTTTGGGTTTCTCTAGTTTTCCAAGGTATCACCCGTCCATCTATTGGCAAGTTACAGGTCCCCTTGAAAGCCCTGTTCTCCACCCTCAGCATATCTTCTTGGGGGTCCTGCCTATCGCCGACTTATCTTACAGATAATGGTATTAAGGCTCACGGGTCGAACCACTTGCCAAGGGTCTCAGCTGGCCGGGGCCAGCACACTCTTCCCCCAGAGTGTATTTGCTCAACCACCGCAATACCCAAAGTCTCTCTCCACCTGCCCCCTTTTCTGCCTGAGTCTCTGGTCCACTCATCCATCCATTGGTATGATGTTCAGCAGACATTTATCATGTGACTGGCTGTCATATGGTGGGTGGGCTCTATAAGGTGGGCCAGGATCCAAGGATTCACGCAGCCCTCATGAGGGGAGACAGACCAGTAAGAAGATATTTACAATACAGGGTATTGGAGCTGTTTTGGGAGTGGCACCAGGTAAGGTGATAATAGGAGGGAGCACCTGACTCAGCTAGGGGGGAGGGTCAAGGAAGGCTTCCTGGAAGAGGTGGAATTGAAGCCAAGACAAAGGATCAGTAGGAGTTTGGCAGGTGGAGGAAGGAAAGGAGGGGTGTTTCACGAAGAGGACCAGGGAACAGCATGTGCAAACTCCCAAAGGCAACAGGGAACTTGTTGCATTTGAAAGTTGAAAATAACCTCAACTGGCTGGAGCTTTGGGATGGAAGTGGAGGTACGAGGGTGAGGTAGGCAGTGACCCTGGTCATGCTGGGGCTTCTCAGCCAGGGCAGGGCGGTGGATCTTATTCTAAATGTGATGGGAAGCCATACAAAGGCTTTTTTTTTTTTTTTTTTTTGCTTTAGATTAAATTTTACTAAAATTTCAGCCTGAGCTATTTGACATCGTGGTTCTGTAGATCATATGTTATGTGCATTGAAAAAATTATTTTAATAGATACTGGTGGGATGGGGAGTGAGTGATGTAACGTTTCAAAAGACCCTTCTGCCTGCAGAATCAAGTGGATATCTTTGTGTTTCTCCACTGATATGTGCGGGTCTGTGTTTGCCCGACTGCGTGCTAGACCCTGACTCGGGACCAAGGAGAGCCAAGTCTCTGCCCTCAAGGAGCAGGCAGCAATAAAAATTAATAATAACGATATAGTAAGTCAGGAGATAAATACAGCAAAAAGAAACAAGATAAGGCAGGGATAGGGGGTGAGGGATGTGTGTTCAGAGGGGTGAATGTCACCCACAGGGATGACATTTAAGCAAAGATGTAAAGTGATCTGTAGTGATATGCTCCTGACAGAGGGAGCATAGGCCCCTCAATGCAAAGGCCCTGAGGCAGGAGTGTGCCTGGCTTGTTCAAGGACCATCCAGGAGGCCTGTCGCAGCTGGACCGAGTAACTGATGGGGAGAGTGGGCGGAGGTGATGGCAGGGAGACAGGACCAGATCTTGCAGGATGTTGTGGGTCTTGAGGAGGACTTCAGGGTCCATACTGAGTAAGGTGGGAGCCACAGAGCGTTCTGAACAGAGGAGGGATATGACTTGATTCAGGCTTTAACAGGCTCCCACTGGCCACATCTGTGTGTGTCACAGTTCTCATCCGTGTCTGTCCCTGTCCCCCTGTCTATCTCCAGGAGTCCCAACCTGGACCCTGGGATCCAAGGATCATAAACCAGGTCCTGATCCCGACCCTGCCCAGTGGCCCATCAGCCCCAGGAGTCCCAGCCCAGGGTCGCGAGCTGTGGGGGGGACTGCGGTGGCTCTGACCCCGGCCCCGCTCCTCCCCCCAGTCTTCCTGCTCCTCCCAGGAGCGCCTGCACCAGCTGCCCTACCAGCCCACCGTGGATGAGCTCCACTTCCTTTCCAAACACTTCGGCAGCACCGAGAGCATCACAGACGAAGATGGTGGCCGCCGCTCTCCTGCAGTGCGGCCCCGCTCGCGGAGCCTCAGGTGGGTAGATAACCTCCCTCCACCCCAAGTTGATGGTCTGGCGGGGGGGGGGGGGGTTGTGTACTGTGAGACCTCTGCCCAAGCGATTAAACGGGTTACAGCACGATGGGTGAAGTTTTACGGGGGAGCGGGGGTGGGATCTAACACCTGGCTGCTTTCGGAGGTTGGGGGCTACACAGGATGGGCTTTTCTCCCCGCAGCCCCGGGCGCTCCCCCTCTTCCTACGACAACGAGATCGTGATGATGAACCATGTCTACAAGGAGAGGTTCCCGAAGGTGAGGCGGGGCGGGGGGCGGCCGCGGGGAGGCCCGGGCGGCGGGAGCCCTCGCTCGCCTTAGCTCCGCGCGCCCCCTGGTGGCCGGCGCGCGCAGCGCAGGCTCCCGGCGGCCACAGCCTCCGGGCGCAGCCCCGCGCCGGCACCCCGGCCCTCTGTCCCCCTCGCAGGCCACCGCGCAGATGGAGGAGAAGCTGCGCGACTTCGCCCGTGCCTACGAACCTGACAGCGTGCTGCCGCTGGCCGACGGCGTGCTCAGCTTCATCCACCACCAGATCATCGAGCTGGCCCGGGACTGCCTGACCAAGTCCCGCGACGGCCTCATCACCACCGTGTACTTCTATGAGTTGCAGGAGAACCTGGAGAAGCTGCTGCAGGATGTGAGTGTGTGTGTTTCGGGGGGCGCTGGCTCGGTCAGGCCCGACGCCTTCTTTCACCCCACTTCCGTTCAGAGGGCGCCTACCACGTGCCGGGCGCCGCCATGGAACTTCAGGGGTGGGAGAGAAAGACGTGGTCCCCAGTGCAAGGACGTGGTGCTCGTCTGGAGTGGTGGGGGAGGCAGGGACTTAACCTCCCTCACCTTCAGGTCTTTACTCAAATATCAGCATCTCAGGTGGCGTCTAGACCCCCTTATTTAAAATGTCAAACCCACGACCCACCGTCTCTTGTCTCTTTAGTTTTCTCCTTAGCACTTAGCTCCTTCCGTCCTCCTGTGTATTTTTCTTTATCTTATTTTTTGTCTCACTTGCTCAAATGTCAGTCCCACGGGTGGATGATGAGGTTGTCTGTTCATTGCTGCGGCCCTGATGCCTGGCACGGTGTCCTGCACACAGTAGGTGATTAATAAATTTTGGTTCCATGGATGAATGAATGAAAGTAAACAAGATGATACCCCCACTTAACTCAATGACAATGGGTAGCATTTATTAAGCAACTACTGTGTGCTGGGGCAGTGGGAACCCAACAGTGAACAAACTAGAGAAATATCCCTGCCCTCTTGGGGCTGATATTCTAATGTGGAAGGTGGATAGGAAACATGGAAACAGATCAAGGTATTTGGTGATTTCACCTGATGTTTAGGGCTCTGAAGCAAATAGAACAGGGCAATCAGGTGGAGTGTCAAGGACTCCCTTGTTAGGTCCAGAAGGCCTCCCCAGAGGAGGTGACATTGAAGTTGGGACAAGAATAATGAGGAAGTGACAGTTACGAGAAGTGCTGGGGGGAATGTGTGCCGAGCAGGGTGAACAGCACATGCAAAGGCCCTGAGGTGAGAAGACAATCTGGGAAATTCTAGGAGCGCAGAAGCCAAGTGACTGTACTGTCTTCAGGGAATGACGTTGGATAAGGGCACAAAGACCAGAATACGGGGCTTCGGGCTCTAGGCGCCCACTCCGACCTGAAGGGCAGTACGTTGACTTATGGGATTCATCATCAGATCTGGTTTGAGTCTGGATTCTGCCACTAGATTCGTAGGAGTTGAGAGCACAGACCAAACGGCCCAGATTCACATCCAGCTCATCACTTACTGTGGAGCCTTTGCCAAGTCACTTAACCTCTCTGTGCCTCAGTCCTTCTGCTGTAAAAAGGGAATTTGCTCATTCATTAATTCCACAAATATTTATTAAGCACCTGTTCCAGGCCTCCCACTGGCCTAGAAGCTGGAGAATTCCCTGGAAATAAAACAAACAAAAGTCCCTGCCCTCAGGAAGCTGACATTCTAATAAGGAGAGTCAGAAGATAAATAAAAAGCATCAGGGCTGGGACTGGGATGAGACAAGTATTTAATCTTCTCTCCCCCCCCCCCCAGGATATTAAAGTAATTATTGGAAAAATTGAAAAGTGGGTATATTAAAACTTAACATTATTTCGAGTATTTTATTTATAATCAAACCAGAATTTGTTAGAATTTTACTTTTCTGGTTTTAATCATCAACAATATTTTTATTAAAGCTGTTAATCACTGAGAAACCATGTACAGATTCCCACACACTTCCTCCCTTTTGCTTCAAGCTCCAGTGTGGCTCAGGACAACCCTAATAGATCCTATCCTCCCTTAAATTTTGTTATTTTGCTTATCATGGATTTTTTTTTTTTTTGCATGCTTTTCTCACATACTGCATTAAAATCTTAGTTACCTTGAAGACTGAGATTTTTGGCTTCAGGGTGAGGTGCCTCACTGCCTCACCCTAGTCTTGGCCTTGATAGACACGATAGAGAAATTAACATATGGCCTGGTAGAAAGGTATTCATGGGATAGAAAACAGGAAAAGCAGAGTACGGTCATTAATGATGATTGAGGGCACAGCCAGGAGGTGGGGTGCGACTTTAGACACGGATCAGGTAGCCACACAGGGACCAGAGGGGAAAGCATGCCCGGGGTGGAGGGATTCTAACTTGGCCTGGAGCATAGGCTGTTTTGAAGATGAATGAGAGAAGGTTTTAGGACAACATTGGCTACCATCATTGTCATTCTTTTTTACCGTGTGGCCCGAGCCTCAGTTTTCTCACCTGTAAAATGGGACAACAGCAACAGTGTGTACCCAGTGGGGTGGGGAGAGGGGCCTGGCTGAAGCCGGGCACCTGTGAAACCTACCCCCACTGTGCCCGCCGCCCCAGGCCTATGAACGCTCAGAGAGCATGGAGGTTGCCTTCGTCACCCAGCTGGTCAAGAAGCTGCTCATCATCATCTCGCGCCCCGCGAGGCTTCTGGAGTGCCTGGTGAGGGGACTGGGCGTGGGGGGGGGGGCGGGTAGGGGTTGGGGGAGGGTTGGAGCCCACCCTGAGCCTGCTGCTGCCCTGCCCCAGGAATTCAACCCTGAGGAGTTCTACCACTTGCTGGAGGCAGCGGAGGGCCACGCCAAGGAAGGCCACCTTGTCAAGACTGACATCCCCCGCTACATCATCCGCCAGCTGGGCCTCACCCGTGACCCCTTTCCAGGTGCTGGCTGGTGGGTGCAGGGGGCTGGGGTGAACCCACCCAGACCCCAGCCTCCGCTCACACTCAGCCCCTTCCTAGACGTGGTACACCTGGAGGAACAGGACAGCGGTGGTTCCAACACACCGGAGCAGGACGACCTCTCTGAGGTGAGGCCAAGAGGGCCAGCGGTCAGCACTCTGGTTCCGGCAGGACAGGCCAGGGCTCACCTCCTGGCTCTGTGTCCTCAGGCTGGGTGGATCTCTTGGTCCCTGGTCCAAGCCTCAGTTTCCCCATCTGTGAACTGGGTTAAATCATCGCCATGCCATTCCTCCGTGGGCCTTTTCTCTTTTCATGGTAAAATATACATAATCCAACCATGTACGCATGGTACCTAAAGCGTACCATTTGAAGCACTCATTTTATTTTTTTTATTTTTATTATTTATTTATTTTTTTTAAATTTTTTTAATGTTTATTTATTTTTGAGACAGAGACAGAGCATGAACGGGGGAGGGGCAGAGAGAGAGGGAGACACAGAATCGGAAGCAGGCTCTAGGCTCTGAGCCATCAGCCCAGAGCCCGACGCGGGGCTTGAACTCACGGACCGCGAGATCGTGACCCGAGCTGAAGTCGGATGCTTAACCGACTGAGCCACCCAGGCTCCCCTTAAGCATTCATTTCAAAATGAACAATTCAGTGGGTTTTAGTATATTCACAATAAGGTATAACCCTAACCCTAACCCTCACTTCTAGCAGTTACTTCCCACTCTCCCTGCCCACCCCTCCCCCCCCCCCCCCACCCTCCTGGCAACCTCTGAATTGGGACACTATAGATTTGCCCATTCTGGATATTTCATGTAAATTTCATAGTTGGCCTCAATGTGTATTTCATATATATTTCTGGATATTTCATATAAATTGACTTTCACTCTGTGGCCTTTTGTGCCCAGGCACAATGTTTTCAAGGTCTATCCATGTCGCGACATGAATCAGTGCTTGGTTCCTTTTTATGGCTGAATCGTATTCCATTGGATGAGTCTTCTGCATTTGTTTATCCTTTGTCTCTTGGTGGACATTGGGGTTGTTCCCGTCTTTTGGCTGCTGTCTGAGAGTGAAAGTGCTGCCATGGACATGTGTGTATAACCGTTTCAGTCCTTTTGGGTACACAGCCAGGAGCAGAAGTGCTGGTCATATGGATCGTGAGGAACCCCGCGTGGGGTTTTGAGTCGGTTGGATGTCTCTGCATTAGCCACTTAACATAGTGAAAACTGCCGTGATCCCACCTCTAAGCCAGCCACGCTTTGACAGATGTTCCTTCTGTGAGACTGCCAGCTTTCTCTGGACTCGGCACTGCTCTGTTTGTTTGTTTCTGTTTTTTCAAATTGCAGCGAAATCTAGAGATGAGAAGATCTTGACTCACAATCTGGGTTTGGGCCTTCTTTTGAAAAATTGGAAGTTCTGATAACACCGTGGTGGAGCCAGCTGGCCCTAAGTGGGGGCGCTTGCCCCTAGGATATGGGGCACTTGCCCCCCCAGTCATGCATGGTGCCCCCCCTGCCCGCCCCCCCCCCCCCCCGCCTGCCTGGCCCCTTAAGGCATTTGAATTCGTAACCTTTGTTTCAAGTTGTGTCTATGAATTCACACACATCACACATGCACATCTTTCCTTTATATATATATTGAACAGAATCTCACTATGCATGCCATTTGTTTAATTTTTTGAATAGGTAATGGAATGACATCACTCAAAACTCTAAAACTCTAAAAAGGTATTTATCTTTAATTGTTGTTTGTAGGATTCTACCTATTTCATTCAATCAAACTTGTCAATTGAGTGATTCAAACCTTCCACGTCCCTATTCTTTTCTTCTTCTTCTTCTTTTTTTTTTTTGCCTGGTTAATCTAATCGTTTCTGAGAAATATGTGTTAAATCCTTGTTTTGAGCAATTTCTTCCTGTAATTCTGTCAAGTTTTGGGTCAGATGTTTTTAGACTACGTTCTTAGGAGCATACAAATTTAACATTTGCATGTCACACATTTTTGGGAAATACTTCCGGGATAAATCTCTTTGTCCCAAAGAAAAATAAACATAACTTTCACAAAAGGTGTACAGAGAAATATCTTACACCCACTCTTGTCCCCCCATTGACCTATATCCCCCCCCAAATATTAGTATATGTGCTACTGAGCACCCCCTAAATACGATTAGATAGCTCTATTTTGCCAAAAAACTTAAAGTACATTTTGCTCCTTGCTTTTTTCCCCCACTTAATAAAATACTGAATCAGTGTACTGAGCGATTCCTTTCTGTTTAACAGTGGCACAGTATTCCTTTACGCAGATGCCTCTCATGTGTTTATTTAACCGGTTTCCTAAAGATGAACATATGGGTTGTTTCCAATCTTGCAATGAGCGAGCTGATACATACGTAATTTTTCACATGCATATCTGTAGCAATAATTCGAAAATGAAATTACTGGATCAAAGGGAACATGCACGTGTACTTCTTTGTATAGGCCAGAGTACCTTGCATGGAGGTTGTACCATTTTACACACCCGATAGGAAGGCATAAAAGTGCCTCTTCCAACACAGCTTCACCCAGAGGGTGTCAGCTTTTTGGATCCTTTTGGCCAGTCTGCTAGGTGAAAAATTGTATCTTGGGGGAGTTTTGATTTGCTCTTCGGCCACTATATGTGAGGTTCAGCATCTTTTCATACGGTTAAGAGCTCTAATTGTAGTTCACATATCTTGTCTGTATTTTCTCTTCCATTGGTGGGCTTTTTGTTATTGATTTCTGGTAGCTTTTTGTATATGAAAGTGATGATTTCGTAGGCTTCTTTCCTAGTGGAAAAAAGTTAGGAATATAGCTTCCGAGTCAGTATCAGGTTCCAGTCCTGACTTTGTTACTCCTTCACTGTGGCACTTGACGAAGGATCCGTCCACCCCCTCCCTGTGCCGCAGATTCCTCATGTGTAAAACGGGATGATAAGAGTTCTAGTCTTATGATGATGGCGGTGGTGGTCTCCCTTGTTCCCCTGCAGGGCCGCAGCGCCACCACCAAGGCTAAGAAACCACCCGGAGAGAATGACTTCGAGACCATCAAGCTCATAAGCAATGGTGCCTACGGGTGAGCCACCCGGGGCTCTGGCGGGGGGAGGGTGGCGGAGGCCGGGTGTCTCGGAGGTGATGGCCGGTCCTCGCTCTCTCCCCCTGCAGCGCTGTCTACCTGGTGCGGCACCGAGAGACGAGGCAGCGCTTCGCGATGAAGAAGATAAACAAACAGAACCTGATCTTGCGCAACCAGATCCAGCAGGCCTTTGTGGAGCGGGATATCCTCACCTTCGCCGAGAACCCCTTTGTGGTCGGCATGTTCTGCTCCTTTGAGACCCGGCGCCACCTCTGCATGGTCATGGAATACGTGGAAGGTGTGGCTGCCCGTGGGACTGCAGGGAAGATGGGGGGATGCACGCTGGTCACAGTTGCTCAGGGGCCTGTCGGAGCCTCAGTTACCTGACTGACTTTCCACTTGTATGTTTATCTACCTATTTATCCAGTCATTGATTATCCATCTCATCTGTTTATATCTAGCCACATATTGGTCTATCTATCTATCTGCTTTGGTTTCATTCAGTATAAGTACATCCATCCAATTACCCATCCACCACCCACCCATCCGTCATCCATCCGTCTATCCATCCATCCATCCGTCCATCCATCCATCCATCTGTCCATCCCATTCATACACCCATTTGATTATCCCTCTGTTTGCCCATCCATACATCGGTTATCCATTACATCTATTCTAAAAAATTATTAGAGCTCATGTTTTAGAGAATATTAGGTTTACAGAAAAACTGACTGGAAAGTACATCGAGTTCCCACCTAACCCCCTTTCCTCCCAGTTTCCTCTATGATTTACCCGCTGTCTTCCTGTGGCGCATTTGTTACAATTGAACCAACGAGGATAGGTGATTATTAACTGAAGTCTCTAGTTTATACTAGGGTTCGCTCTTGGCCTTGCACATCTATTTTCATGTATCCGTCTTTTTATACATCGAGCCATTCATTCACCCATCCATTTATTTACCCACCATTATTCGACACTCATTTATCCACCGATATTTATGCACCTATTTCATTGTCCATCCATCCATTTGCCATCCATATTTTTATCGATCCATCCACAACTGTATTCTAGCAGCCACCGTATCCTACCTGGCTCTCTCCTTCTGTTCTTCCACAATTTATCCATCCATGTATCCACCCATCTGTTTACTCTCTGTCCATCCAGCCACCAGTGTATTTTTTCACCTGCTTATCCACCCATCCATGCTTATATTCACCCAAATATTAATTCATCCATTGCCCGAAACACACATCCTGTGTTTATTAGGACACGCAGGGTCTCTATGCTGCCCCCAAGCCTTAGTCAACCATCCATTCACCCAACAGATGTCCCCTCTTCGTTTTCCTCATGCCACATGCTGCACTAGGCGCTGGTGGCGGTTGGGACCCAGACAGGCACACCTCTCCCCCCATGGAGGTTACATTCTGGTCTGTGCAGACAGGCAATAAACAAGCAAAACAAGACAGAGGAGGCCAGGTGATTTCATATAGCGAGGATGGCATCAGGGACCATAAGGCTCAAAGAGGCAGGGGCCTGGAAGAGGAAACCCAAGCACAAAGTCTCTTAAGTGAGAAGGTGTCTGGATTTGGAGGAGCGGTGAGGAGGCCAGGGAAGCTGGAGCCAAGTGAGCAAAGCCAAGGGGAGAGGGGTGGGGCGGGGCGGGGCGGGGGAGATCGACAGGTGACGGGGCGGGCATGCAGGGCCTTGCAGAGCCCCGAATGGCATTGGATTTCATTCCAGGTGCAACAGACATTGGCCGTGAGGTCTTAAGCAGAGTGGATGTGATCCGATTTATGTTTTAAAATATCCATTCAGCTGCTGCAGTGAGGGCAGAGGCAAGGAGACCAAGATGGAGGTGACCGCACAAGTTTAAGGTCCTGCGCCCCCTGAGTGTGGCCCGGCCCCGAAGTCTCATTTGGAAGTCATTCCACTTGGTTCTCAGCATCAGTGTGTGTCAGGATTCCCTGAGGTTGTGGCCAAATGCAGATTCCTGGGCCCCACCCTCAGGGAGTCTGGTTTGTCACTTTCTGACACCCAGCTAAACCTGGCTCAAGCTGGAAGGAAGGAAGGAAGGAAGGAAGGAAGGAAGGAAGGAAGGAAGGGAGGGAGGAAGTTGTTGACTTGTGATTAAAAAAAAATCATGCCACCTTCAGGAATGGCTGTATCTGGGTGCTCAAACTATGTCATCAGGAATCTCTTCGTCTCTTGACCCTGTTCTTCCATGTGTAGACTTCCCTCTAGACAGGCTCTGATGTAGCAGAGTTGCTATCCAGCCGATCCCAGTTTACATTCTATGAGATCAGCAATCTTTGTGAAAATAGAAGGGAAAGTCAGTCGGGGACTGACTCACTGAAGCAACTTGGGTTACATGCTGGTCTGGCTGCTGCACCTGGAAGAAACTCCAGCCTTTGTAACAGGAAGGAGGAACGGATCTTAGGAGACCAAAATACGAATACTGTTTACAGTAAATCTGGTGGGGGCCAGGAATCTACATTTTAAGGCCCAGACCATCAAGATTCAGACTCCAGGAGATCAAGAGCCATATGCTTGCAGATTCAGTCAATAAGCAGGCAGGCTTGGGGTGCCTGGCTGGCTCAGTTGGAAGAGTATGTGACCTTTGATCTTCGAGTCATGAGTTCGAGCCCCATCCATGTTGGGTGTAGAAATTACTTAAAAAGAAAATCTTAGAAAAAAAAAAAAAAACACAAAACAGTCAGGCTTTTGTACTGGCCAGATCTATCCTCCACCATCGACTCCTTGCGCGACCCAACCTCTCTCTGAGTCTCAGTCCCCTCCCCTGTGAAATCAGCTGATCATATTAACTTTGAGGATGGCTAAGAGGAGGAGAGAAGCCTGGTAGAGGGCACTCCCCATGTGATCCGGGGAGAGGGAGGCCCCTCTCTGAGCCTCAGTCTTCCTTAGCTGTGAAATGGGAGCCATGTGAGGTGAGGACTTGATGTTATGGTGCGTGTTGAGGGCTCAGCTCTAGGCTGAGGGTGCCTCGCTCTTCACACGGGCCAACTCCTTCCCCCACAGGGGGTGACTGCGCCACCCTGCTGAAGAACATTGGGGCGCTGCCTGTAGAGATGGCGCGCATGTACTTTGCCGAGACGGTGCTGGCTCTGGAGTATTTGCACAACTACGGCATCGTTCACCGCGACCTCAAGCCTGACAAGTGAGCCTTGGCCCTTCCCATCACTTCCTCCCTGCTGGTCGGGAAGCCGTGGCATGGGAGGGCCAGGAGTGGACTTGGGCCTCATTTCTGAGACCCTCCCCTCCCCCCACCCATTGCAGCCTACTCATCACCTCTATGGGGCACATCAAGCTCACGGATTTTGGCCTCTCCAAGATGGGGCTTATGAGCCTCACCACCAACCTGTATGAAGGCCACATTGAGAAGGACGCCCGGGAGTTCCTGGACAAACAGGTGTGTGTGCGGGCATGGGGGTCACCGTGGGTGGAGCGACCCGACAGAACCGCGGGGCCCAGGGCCTGGTGGGGGGCTCGGCTCTCCCTCGAGGCCCCTCCTGCGGCCAGGGCGCAGGCTGACGGCCTGCCCCCAGGTGTGTGGGACCCCAGAGTACATCGCACCCGAGGTCATCCTGCGCCAGGGCTACGGCAAGCCGGTGGACTGGTGGGCCATGGGCATCATTCTCTATGAGTTCCTGGTGGGCTGCGTACCCTTCTTTGGAGACACGCCCGAAGAACTCTTCGGACAGGTCATCAGCGGTGCGTGCCTCCGTGGTGGGCAGGTGGGGGCGTGGGGTCATGGGCCAGCCCAAGGCCTCGTAGACTCCAAAAAGTGACCCCCAGGCCCGCCTTTTCTGCAGATGACATCCTGTGGCCAGAGGGGGACGAGGCCCTGCCCTCGGATGCCCAGCTCCTGATATCCAGCCTCCTGCAGACCAACCCCCTGGTCCGGCTTGGGGCAGGTGAGGGGTCTGCTTTTCAGAGACACTGAGGGCGGGGGGCCGCTGTCAGAGAGCAGGACTCCCAGGGCCGCGGTCTGGGGCTGTCTGCTGGGCTGGCCTTCAGCCCCTCCGGGACCCCCTCCCCTCCCCACTCCACCTGCTCCCTCCCCAGGTGGTGCCTTTGAGGTGAAGCAGCACAGTTTCTTTCGAGACCTGGACTGGACAGGACTGCTGAGGCAGAAGGCCGAGTTCATCCCGCACCTGGAGTCCGAGGATGACACCAGCTACTTCGACAGTGAGCAGGGACAGGGGGCGGGATCCGGTGAGGTGAGAGAGCCTGGGCGGGGACCCCAGCTGGCTGGAGGACCTCCCAGACGAGAGGGCTGAGGTTGTGGTGGGGGTGTGCATTGCTGGGAGGCTTGGCCCGGCGTAGAGGTGGGGCTCAGCCTGAGAAGAGGGCAAGAAAAGAGGCCGGGGTAGGGATGGGTCCTGGAGTGGGAGGAGTTCTCAAGTTGGGCCTGCTCCGGGGCCGGTCCAGTGGGGGGTGCTAGGACCCAGAATGAGGTAGGGCCCGGGGTTGAAGGTGGGATCTGGAGGTTGGCTTCTCTGGAGCCTCTGAGAGTGGGGCTGGGCCCCAGCTTGGGGGAGGGGCCTGAGTCCGACCGGGGAGTGGGGCAGAGGCCTGCAGGCCTGTTCCGGCGGGGTGTGGGGGTTGTGTCTGATCTGAGGAGTGGACCCTTGCCTGCGGTTATGGCCCACCCCCCAATCCTCAGCCCGCTCAGACAGGTATCATCACGTGAATTCCTATGATGAGGACGACACCACAGAAGAGGAGCCCGTGGAAATACGCCAGTTCTCCTCTTGCTCGCCGCGCTTCAGCAAGGTGGGCCGAGGCTGGGCTAGGGGTGGGTGAGACCCGGGGGGCGGGGGCCAATGGTGGTGGGGACCCAGGTCTCGAGCCGGGGAAGCCACTGAGGGGGTAAGAGATCCGGGAGCGATAAGGCTTTCGGGGGCGGCAGCATGGGGGTCTTGGGACTGCCCCGTGGCCTCCAGTGGAATCGAACGGGAACCCGGACAGTTGTCGAAAGGAAGCCCACGGTGGGGCTGGGCTAGTTCTGAATGGGGCGGGGTCAGGACCTGGGGCCCGGGAGGATGCGCAGTGGGGGCGCGGCAAGGCCGGGCAAGATCTCGCCTGGGGAAAGAGCGGAAGGGGGTGCAGGCCTCGCCTGGACGAGAGTAGACATATTTGTGTGAAGCCTAGGAAGGTGGGGCAAGAACAGATTCTTGAGGGCACGGGCGGGTCAGGGCCTAGCCGTGGAGCGGGGCCTGAACTGAGTTGTAGGTGGCCGGGGTACTCCCCAGAACTGGGCGGAGCCCGGCCGTGGGCAGGTGGAGCGTAGTTTGGGCGGGTCCGGCAGCGGGAAGCGCATTGGTCCGAGAGCGAAGGCGGGACCTGGGGCCGGACCTGCCTCCCACCACCCAGCGTCTGCCCTTGCAGGTGTATAGCAGTATGGAGCAACTGTCGCAGCACGAGCCCAAGACCCCCGTGGCGGCAGCGGGGCCCGGCAAGCGGGAGCCCAGCGCTAAGGGCCCAGAGGACAAGGCGGCCGGCAAGCGGGAGGGCCTGGGAGGCCTGACCCTGCGCGAGAAGACCTGGAGAGGGGGCTCCCCGGAGATGTGAGCAGGGACCGGAATGGGTTTGGGGACGGGGCCCAAAGGGGCGTGTCTCCTCTGACACCCCCACCCCCACCCCCACCCCTTCCAGCAGCAAGCGTTTCTCGGCTTCCGAGGCCAGCTTCCTAGAAGGGGAGGCCAGTCCCCCGCTGGGCGCGCGCCGCCGTTTCTCTGCACTGTTAGAGCCCAGCCGCTTCAGCGCCCCTCAAGAGGACGAGGATGAGGCCCGGATGCGCAGGCCTCCCCGGCCCAGCTCCGACCCCCCAGGCTCGCTGGATGCGCGAGCCGCCAAAGAGGCGGCTCAAGGGGACGGCACCCCCAGCGCTGGGGACCCCGAGGCCAGTGAGTGTCCCCTTCGCCGCCTTCCCCAATTCCCCAGTGACCATATATTGAGCATTCAGTGAGCGTGGTGCTGTTTATACAAGATCTCACCCACTCTTCACACTCCAGCCTGGGATTCCCATCAACATGGGGAACACCTCGTGTTCCATTCTGAGTCCACAAATGTATTTGAGCACTTCTGTGTATCAGGAGCTGTGCTAAATGGGTATGTCACCTGCTTTCATGAAACTCACAAGTAAGAGACAGAAGTAGGAAGAGCATTCCAGCCAGAGGGAACAGCTCGCAGAAGTCCGTGGCCTTGGACTGGCCCCTAACCCACTTGTTCTGTTGCAGCTGACCGCCCACGCCCAGGTGACCTCTGCCCACCCTCGAAGGATGGGGACTCATCAGGCCCTAGGGCCACCAATGACCTGGTTCTGCGCCGGGCGCGGCACCAGCAGCTGTCAGGAGACCCCGCAGTAGAGAAGAGGCCTTCTCGAACTGGGGGCAAAGTCATCAAGTCAGCCTCGGCCACTGCTTTGTCCGTCATGATTCCTGCAGGTGACCTTGGGTTCCACATAGCCGGGGAGGGGCTGTCTCCATTTGTGCCAGGATAGGCCGATGAAAACACTGTATTTTCCCTGTCCACAATGATTGGCTCCGGGATGGACCAATGAGAACCCCGGGACTTTGACTTGGGAGGAAGGAGGAGCAGATACAGGGAGAGATGCGTCTTGAGTCGGCCCCAATCTCTGACCATGGCTCTGTGTCTGCAGTGGACCCCCATGGAAGCTCACCCCTGGCCAGCCCCATGTCCCCACGATCTCTCTCCTCTAACCCATCCTCACGGGACTCGTCACCCAGCCGGGACTACTCACCGGCTGTCAGTGGGCTCCGCTCCCCCATCACCATCCAACGCTCTGGCAAGAAATATGGCTTCACGCTGCGTGCCATTCGCGTCTACATGGGTGACTCAGATGTCTACAGTGTTCATCACATTGTCTGGGTGAGCGCTCGTGCTTGGAGTCTATGTCCCAAGATGAGGAGTGGGTGGGTGGAGAGAAGTCCCCCCCCCCCCACCCCGGGGATGAGGGACTGCTCAAACTGTAGACGAGGATTGTTGCGCACGCAGAGCTAGGTGTCTGGTGCAAGGAGCTCAGGGAGCTTTCTTTGTTACCAATCCTGTGACCCTACCCCTACGGGGTGTCCTGTCCCCAGCACGTGGAAGAGGGGGGCCCAGCCCAGGAAGCAGGGCTTTGTGCTGGTGACCTCATCACCCACGTGAACGGAGAGCCTGTGCATGGCATGGTGCATCCTGAGGTCGTCGAGCTGATCCTTAAGGTGAGTGCAAGGGAGGGAGCACCCTGCCCGGAGGGTGGGGGAAGGGTGAAGAGATCTTGGGGAACTGGAGCTGCTTGAGCAGCCTCCAGCAGAGCACTTCCCCCTTTCTGACCCCCAGAGTGGCAATAAGGTAGCAGTGACTACAACACCCTTCGAAAATACCTCCATTCGCATTGGCCCTGCCCGGCGCAGCAGCTACAAAGCCAAAATGGCTAGGAGGAACAAGCGGCCCTCTGCCAAGGAGGGCCAGGAGAGGTGAGTGGGGCCAAATGCAGTGGGCAGGTCTCTAAACAGCGGGCTGAGGAAACCCGCGCGCGTGTGTGTGTGTGTGTGTGTGTGTGTGCAGTGGGCGGGGCTAAGGTGGGAGGTGGTGGGGACCTGAGGAGGGAAGTGGCCAGGAAAAGTGGCCGGTCGAGGCCATGCGGCAAAAACAAGAGGACAGAGAAGGAAGAGCTGGGCAAGTGGCAGAAGCCAGGGAAGGAAGCTGTGCCAGGTTTCTAGGTTGGGAAGAAAACCTTGTGGGGGCGTCTTGGAAGGTGGGCAGCGCCAGCACTTGTCAACTAAAGCGGAGACCATCTAGGGGATGGTCCTGACCTGTTGGATATATTTAGACGGCTGGGAGGGCTGGAAGAAGGGATTTCTAGGTGAAATGAGCACGCTAGGCAAGACTGGGCCAATGGAGGTAATTTCTTCCTTTCTAGGTAGGAGGAGCTAGGAGAGGTGGGCGGGGCCGGGAGAATGTCGTGTTTTGATCAGTGAGTTTGTCTTGGACGCGTCGTTGAGGGGGGATTCGAGTGAGGAGCTAAACAAAATTGGGTCAGGAGAATTTCTCCCAGCCCTGTTAGGTGGACTGTAGCTGGAGACAGAGGAGCTAGAGAGGTGGGCGGGCCAGAAAAAAGTTGGGGTTTTTTTGTTTGTTGTTTTTTTTAAAGTTGGTCTTGAGGAATGTTTTCCTAGCTTGGGGTGGGGGCGTCCAGGAAGGAATGGGTGGAGCCTGAGGTGGGAGGAGCCTAATGGGACCAGCGGCCAGGAAAGTTCTTTCGGTTCTGATAGGTGGGTTGCAGCTGGGAAGGGAGGGGCCAGGAAGGGTGGGCGGTCGTGCGGCCCTGAAGTGGGAGAAGCCGGGAGTCCCGGAATTTGGTGAAGGGTAGGTGGCCCCCTCTTTGTCCCCCAGCAAGAAGCGCAGCTCCCTCTTCCGCAAGATCACAAAGCAGTCAAACCTGCTGCACACTAGCCGCTCGCTGTCGTCGCTGAATCGGTCGCTCTCGTCCAGCGACAGCCTCCCGGGCTCGCCCACGCACGGGCTGCCTGCACGCTCGCCTACCCACAGCTACCGCTCCACGCCCGACTCCGCCTACCTAGGTACGCTCTGCGCCTGCGCGCGGCGGGCCAGGCGGCGAAGGGTGGCGGGGCTGTGCCCTGGCGGTGCCCTCCGCGCGCTCCAGCCCCTCTCGCCCGTCCGCAGGCGCCTCCTCCCAGAGCAGCTCGCCGGCCTCGAGCACGCCCAACTCGCCAGCGTCGTCGGCGTCGCACCACATCCGACCCAGCACGCTGCACGGCCTGTCGCCGAAATTGCACCGCCAGTACCGCTCTGCGCGCTGCAAGTCGGCTGGCAACATCCCGCTGTCGCCGCTGGCGCACACGCCGTCCCCGACACAGGCGTCGCCGCCGCCGCTGCCAGGCCACACGGTGGGCAGCTCGCACACGACGCAGAGCTTCCCTGCGAAGCTGCACTCGTCGCCGCCGGTGGTGCGCCCGCGCCCCAAGAGTGCAGAGCCCCCGCGCTCGCCTCTCCTCAAACGCGTGCAGTCGGCGGAGAAGCTGGGAGCCTCGCTGGGCGCGGACAAGAAGGGCGCACTGCGCAAACACAGCCTAGAGGTCGGCCACCCGGATTTCCGCAAGGACTTTCACGGCGAGCTGGCGCTACATAGCCTCGCTGAATCTGACGGCGAGACGCCCCCCGTCGAGGGTCCTGGCGCACCCCGGCAGGTCGCCGTTCGTCGCCTGGGCCGCCAAGAGTCGCCCCTGAGCTTGGGCGCGGACCCGCTGCTGCCCGAGGGCGCCCCGAGGCCGCCGGCGTCCAGTAAGGAGAAGGAGTCCCCCGGGGGTGCCGAGGCCTGCACCCCACCCCGTGCGACAACTCCCGGGGGCCGGACCCTGGAGCGGGATGCCAGCGGCACACGGCACCAGAGCGTGCAGACAGAGGATGGAGCGGGTGGGGTGGCCAGGGCTGTGGCAAAGGCCGCGCTGAGCCCGGTGCAGGAACATGAGACCGGCAGGCGCAGCAGTTCGGGTGAGGCGGGCACACCCCCGGTGCCAATTGTCGTAGAGCCTGTGCGTCCCGGGGCCAAGGCCGGGACGCCCCAGCCTCCTGGTGCAGACTCCAAGGGGTTGCAAGAATCCACCTCCCTGGCACCTCTGGCACCTGAGGTCCCCCGGGGTCGGGAGTGCTGGGTGCTGGAGGTGGTGGAGGAGCGGACCACGCTGAGCGGGCCTCGCTCCAAGCCCACCTCCCCCAAACTCTCCCCAGGTCCCCAGGCCCCCTCCCTAGCCTCCACAAAGAATGGGTCCAGCAGTGCAGGGCCCCCAGCTCCACCCGCTTCCCTCTCGGCCCCAGCCACCAAGCCTGAGGCGGGGCTGACCTCCCGGTGCCCTGCTGACGCTATACCCCCAGCAGGCCTGACCAAAAAAGGTGCGCCCTGCCCCACGCCTCCAGGCCCGTAGCCCAGGGGGCTGTTGGCTCTGCTCTGTACAGCCACCTGTATACATATGTACACATATAAATAAAGTGTGTCTGTGCTGTGTGAGCTTTCTGGGGCTCACCCCACCTCCCCTGGCGGGGCAAGACATCGGGTTTTAGCCCCCTTGCCTGTGTGCGTCTTTGAGGGACGGAATTCCAGGCCTGGTTACCAAAAAGAGGAGAGGTGAGTCTTGGGTGGACCCGTCCTTGTGGTCCCGCTTCGGGTCTCACTTATGTGCCAGCTGCCCCCCGACCTTCAGGGAGAGAAGGGCTGCAGCGTGGTTTGGAGTCCCAGCGTCCACTGGAAGACAAAAAAAGTTAACAGCCCCATCCGCCAATTTCTTTTTATTTCTCAACAGTCCTGAGTCAGGTATTGTGACTCTCATTTTGCAGATGAGTAGACTGAGTCAAAGGTTAAGGCACATAATTAAGGTCACACAGGAAGGCATTGAACTGGGGTTCAGACTCAGGTCCCAACTGGCTCCTGAGCCTTAGCTCTTAGATGCTCTACTGGGCTTCCTGGAAAGAAGGTTCTGTTCTCTCTGCAGGGCTTCCAGGCCTTCACCAGAGGCTGGAAGGCCTTCCAGAGGGCCGGCAGCCGGGCACACAGTGTGCCCCCACCCCGGTGCTCCTCTCTGATGTTCCGATTCATGTCACCCACACAGGCCCAGGGCCCCTCTGGGGTTACACACCACTTGGAGTGGTCTTCTGTGGCACTGAAGGTTGGCCCAGCTGGCCCAGGGAAAGCTATCTGAGTCACATCCAGCACATGTTGGGCCCTGGAGCAGTTGGAGGGTAGGATGCCATGAGAGTTTTGCCAGAATTGGACCTGCAGGTTACTGCCAAGGGCTTCTGCCAACCAGCCAGAGTACAGGTCTGTGGAGGACGGAAAAAGGGCATGGACAGGGTCAGGGTCATTGCTAGGGCCAATCTCCCCTCTCTGAGCTCAGTTTCCTCAGTTGTCAATTCCTGGAAACCCAGGCAATTATAACATTAAAAGTTATAGCCCTTACCAAATGCTTTATGTGCATTGCTTCATTTGTAACAATCCTTTATCAGTATCCCCATTTCTCACATGGGTTAAACTGAGGCTCTGGTTAAATCACACACCACATAGCCAGAAACCAATATGTGAACCAGGTCTGTTGGTTGTCTACCAACATTTGATTGTGGCTCCCAAAGAGTCCTAGTCCCTATTCCTGACTTGCCCTCAGCCATGGACACGCTAGACAGCCCCTCTGCAGAAAAAGAGTTTGGCAACCCTCCATCTCCGGACTCACCATCTCCAAATTTTCCAAATTTGGCAAAGCTCTGGAAGGTGTCCCCTGCCTTGGATGTGAGTGTTACACTGCTGTTCCAGGGGCTTTGGAGAACATGCTGGCCATTGACCACCTTCTCCAGGCTGGGGACTTGCTGAGCGAAGGCCTCATCTAGCTTGTGGTCATACACTAGGGGGTAGGTGTAGGTCAGCTGTCTGCCTGGAGGGCAAAGGTGGAGAAAATGAGGGACTATCTCACATTCTGGCCTGGGAATCAGGGATTCACTTTGCCTCCCCGTCCACACTCACCAATCTTCGAGAATTCGGTGAGGGGAAAAGACACACAAAGCAGGGTCTGCCCATAGATTTGGGCGTTGGGAGGCCAGCTGTATGCAGCAGCGAAGGCAGGTGGAGGGAAGCGAGGAACGCTGTGGACCAGCCAGAAGCCCCCTTCTTGGTCCAGGAGCAGCACACCTGAACCAGAAGACAGGGTTCAGGAGGACTGTTTAGGGCATCCCAACAAACACATGTACCACCAGGAACAGCCTCAGTTTTTGGGGGGCCTGGAGAAGGTGTGGGCAGTGTGGAGATCACTGCTGAGCTAGCTCACTTTCCGCAGCTGTCAATTCTCATAGTCAAAAAGAAAGACCATGTTGGGGCGCCTGGGTGGCGCAGTCGGTTAAGCGTCCGACTTCAGCCAGGTCACGATCTCGCGGTCCGTGAGTTCGAGCCCCGTGTCAGGCTCTGGGCTGATGGCTCAGAGCCTGGAGCCTGTTTCCGATTCTGTGTCTCCCTCTCTCTCTGCCCCTCCCCCGTTCATGCTCTGTCTCTCTCTGTCCCAAAAATAAATAAACGTTGAAAAAAAAAAAAAAAAAAAAAGAAAGACCATGTTAATATAAAATGAGGAAGCAAAGGTCCAGAGTCTGACAGAGCACCCCCCTCTCCCCTCTCTGGTTAGATCAGGGGTTAGGGGTTAGGTTAGGGGTTGGGGAAAATGCATGGGAAAACCAGAGCTCTTCCCCAGCCCCAATCCGGGCCTCACCCTTCGTGTGTCCCCGACTGGAAAAGTCCTGAGACCTACTGGAGTTAGGTGGCTGGTCGTTGTATAGCAAGAAGGCGAGCTGGGGGAGACGGATGGGGCAACGTGAAGTTTCTCCCCCAGGCCGGGCCCTGGAGTCCCATCCCAGGTCCAGCCCAGGAGCCCCTTCACCTGGCTGGTGTTCCGGTACAGCGGCAGGAGGCTGCGGCCCACGGCCCCCGCCGAACTGTTGATGGACCCCGCGCCATCGCGCCAGCCCCCGGAGTTCTTATCCATGTACTTGTATCGCAGACCGCTCTGCGCCGCATCCCCGGGCCCGCTCTCGGCCGGCAGCTTGTAGACGACGAACCTTGAAGTTGAGGAATGGACAGTAATGGAGGGAGGAAAAGAGAGGAAACTCCAGGCTTCATTCACCCAGGTGTGCAGCAACCCCCCAGGCCAACCCCGGGAGAGGGTCGGCGCCTGCGCACTCGTACCAGTCCACAGGCTGCCCCGAGTCCCCGTAGCAGGTCAGGGTCCTTACAGGGACCCACAGCAGCGCGGCCAGAAGCAGCGAGGTCAGCATGGTCATGGCGATTGCTCGGGTCGAGGAATCTGCGTTGGGACCGCGGGGCACCAGGTCACGAGCTGGGCCGGGCCGGTCCCTAGGCAAATTTCACTTCCCCAAACAGCCTGGGAACTCCAGCCGGGACCTCATGAGGATGGAGACTCCGCCCACCAAATGAGAAGCAGAGATTTGAAAGTCAATTAGGGGCGCTCCGGGGGCGGTGCTTCCTTTCTGAAGGTCACTCCCCTCAGGCGCCCCTGGCCGCTTCCCGCTTCCGGCGCACTCAACCCGAGATACGCTACCCCTCCTGCCTCGGCTCAGGCCACGCCCCCGGTGGCGAGGTGGTTTCCCGAGTTCCGCCTCCGACTCTTCTCCCGGCCAATCATGGCTCACATCCCTCCGCTAGGCCCCGCCTCCGTCTCTTTCTCCTCGGGCTAGTCTCAAACCACACTCTTCCGCCAGGACCCCATTCCTTCCCCGGCTCCTGGGTTAGCCGCAAATTTGGATTTTTTCCTCTCTTGCTTTACAATCTGAGGTCCAACTCTTGTGACCTTTGCTCTTTTAAGGGGCGCTTGTGCTCCTGATCCTCTCTCTTTTCATTCCACATGTTCTCCCGGGGTCCCCTGAGCTAGTCAAAGAATTACATTGGATCATGTCTGGGTGAAGGGTGCTGAGACTCTGGGACCGGGCCGAGGGGCTCTTAAACAGCGGGAGACGGTCCCAGTGAATATAACTGGGACTCAAGGGAGGAGATAAAGGCGATGTAGCCTGATCTTGGGGTGTGGTGGTGAGGGGCGGCAAAGCCTACAGTGCCAAGAAGGGTCGCTGAAGTTTAGGAGATGAGGGTGTGAAGGTGTGTACGGCCCCCAATGTCACCCCTGAGGATACAGCTTCCTCCCGTCTTCCAGCACCCAAAACCCACAAAGTCAGGCCAACGCTGAACCTTTATCTGGGAAGGGCATTGGTACAGGACCCATAACCATTCACAGCAGATCCAGGCATTATGCAGAGCTTCATTAGTCACGATGTGAAGTCCCCTGCTAGGCCCAGTGTCTCTGGGAAGCCTCACCCCACAACCCCCAACTCCCACTGCCCGGGGCGTCTTGTAAACTGGTCTGAGGGTCCAGCTCTCTGAGGGTCTGTCTCTCTGTCCAAAGTGTCTGGGTGTCCAACTGAGCCCATTTATTTGGAGGGTTGTCTTGTTGTGTTTGTGTGACCACTGGATGTCTCTGTGTGGCTCCCTGTGGCTGAGGACGTGTGGGAGTTTTGGCTGGAGGCTCCCACAGGTCTGTCTATGGGCCAGTCCTTGATCTTTGGGTGGATCTGTGGGACTGCGAATCCGGGAGAGGGTCCATCCGAGGGAAAACCACCCTGCGTGGATCTGCTCTTGTTCCATCCCCAATCCCCAGGAAGGTCCAAGTGTTGGGGCAGGGCTCAAAGATGACGCTTCATGTGCAAGGCCAGGTGGTCGGAGCGCGAAAAAGCGCGCGGGCAGAGCTGGCACCGGAAGGGGCGCTGTCCGGTGTGCTTCCGGTAGTGGCGGGTCAGTTCGTCTGAGCGCGCGAACCTCCAGCCACAGCCGTCCCACGTGCAGGCGTAGGGCTTCTCTCCTGGGGGGTTGGGGCGAGGAAGCCGTGAGCACTACTGCCCCCCCCCCGCCCCCGCCCCCGGGTCTGCCTCTGCATTTGGCCCCGCTCCTTTGCTCAGCCTTGGCCCGGTACTAGGGTGAGGCAAGTGAGGCGCCTAGGGCGCAAGATGTAAGGAGGCTCTCCCTCTCAGGGGAGGGCCCTTCTCACTCCCAGGGGACGGCCCTGATTCTGCACCCAGGTCCAGCCTCTGTGACCCCGACCCTTCCTCTGTACCTGCAGTTGGCGCCAAACCCATTTTCGCTTCCTGGACCCAAGTCGTGTCCCCTACCTCTCTGGCCTCGTTTCCCGCGTCATGTTACCATGCCCCTGAGTCCTAAAGCCATCCTCGCCTTCGTCCTTTGGCCCTGCTCCTTATGTTCCAGCCCCACCTTGTGCCAGGGGACCTTCCAGCTGTTGGCCCAGTTCTACCCCTGGCCTTGGCCCTTGATTCTTGAAATCCAGGCCCTGTGCAGGAGGGTTATTCTCTCCCTAGGCTCCTCCTGGCTCCTCTCCCTGAGTCCCCGCCCAGGAATGTACAGTTGGCCCTACCCTCTGCGCGGACTCTTAAACCGAGGCCACTCCCTTTCTCCTCCCCGCAGCCTCTATTCCACAGGCCCGCCCCCGTTTTAGGATCCTTGGACCTGGCTTCTCCTCCTGTGCCTACCCTCCTCTTTCCCAGCTATTGTCTCTATCCTCCTGGGTCGGCCTCTGCATCTAGGCACCGGAAGCTGACTCTGGCCCTGCCTCGGCCCCTGAGTGCCAGCCACGCCCCCAAGGTCTGGCTCCGCCTTCGTGCCGAGCAACGGGCCTTTCATAGTCCCGGCTCCTAACTCCGTTCTTCGCTTGCCGCAGACCTGAACCCGATGTCTTTGACCTCGCCGCCGGCATTCCAAGCTTGTCACCTCCCCGCAGTCCCTCCTCTAGGCAGGTTTTCTGCGTCTTAGCCGGTCCTCTGCCCAGGTCTTACCTGTCATCAGTTCCTTGAAACGGTCCTCAGGTTTCCCTGGTTGTCTCTGTGCCCCCGCCCGCCTCCCGCACCGCTGCCTGTCCGGCTCCTGAGGTCCCAGGCCGGCTCCCAGCTTGTTCTGCCCTGCCCCTTGCTCCGCTTTTAGCCTCGCCACTTGCTCGGGTTTTCTAGCTCCCCAAGCCATTCTCTGCTCCCGAGGCTCATCCTCCAGCCCCGCGCCCGCTCCCTCACCTGTGTGCGTGCGCAGATGAGCCTTCAGGTGTGAGCTCTTGGTGTAACTCTTGCCACAGCCCGGGTGAGTGCATGTGTGCGCCGCTTGCCTCTTGCGCGCCCACGATCGCCGGCTGCGTTTGGATGGCGCGGCCTCCGCGATCCCCCCTGGGTCTCCTGCGGTCCCCCGGAGTCCCGCACCCGCCGTCCCGGGTCCCAGACAACTCAGGAAAGACGGGGGTGCGGTGGGGCCGGGAGCAGGCGCTGGGAGCCCGCGGAAGAGCTGGAAGTGCCCTTGGTACTGCGGGACCGGGTACAGCGCTGGGTACCCGGACAGCAGCCCGTAGGGGGCGCCTGGCGCCGTGGGCACCGAAAGCCCGGTCCTCGAGAAGTAGCTGCCGGAGGAGCTCGCGCCTGGCCCCGGGTACACCGGCTGCAGCGACAGTGCCTTGGGCTCGGGAACCGGGCCCAGGGAGGAGCCCACGAAGGCGTCGGGGCCCGGGGCTCTGGGGGCCGGGCGTGCCCAGCCCGGGTGCTCCTCGGGACCCAAGAACCCAGCCACCATCCCCGAGCCGCCCACATACGAGCCAAGAGTCTCGGGTGGCGGCGGCTGCGGCTGCGGCGGCAGCTGCGGGGGCGGCAGCGGGAATTGCGCCGCGGGGCACTCGCCAGGCGCCAAAGCGCAGGTTTGGGGCGCGCCGCCCGGCTCCGGGCACGGGAAATTGGTGAGAAGGAGATCCAGATCCCAGGAGGTAGCCGAGTCCCTCTCGTCGTCTTCGTCCTCCCTGGGCGCGTCCTGCGACTCCGGCCTCACGTGGAGGGGCAGCCCGGTGGGATCAGGGGGACCCGGACCCAAGTCCTGCACCTCCTCAGAGCGCCACCACTGGGGAGGGGAGCCGGTAGCGTGAGGCTCGGTGGACACCAGGGTACCCTGCCCAGAGATGGACGGGGCCAGACGCCCTGGTGGGGGTAGACTGGCCAGAGGCTCTGGAAAGGGGTCTCGTTTGCTTGTCTGTCATGTCAGTCTGTCCCCCTCCCTTACAGGGCAGACTCGCTCTAGCGCGCCCCCCCCCCCCCCCCCACGTCCAGGGACAGAGGTCGATGGGGCTGGAGACCCAAGATAAGACCGACATTATCTGGAGCCACACTCAGGCTTGGGGTAAGGGGTGGAAGAGACAAGAATGGAAGGCTGGGGGTGGAGGGGGGGCCTTGCCTCGGTTCCACCCTCCCCACTCTCCCTCTCCTTCCCTGTCCCCCCCCCCCAAGAATTAATTCCCAAGATTAATACTTGGATGTTCCCTATATGCATTTGCTATTCCCCCCCCCCCCATATCTGGGGTGGTCTCACTGTGGACCCCTGCAGTTTTCAGCTCCAAGCCTCAGGTTTTTTGTATCTTAAGTAAGCTCTACACCCAATGTGGGGCTTGAACCCACCTGAGGTCAAGAGTTGCATGCTCTACGGACTGAACCATTCAGGTGCCCCTACAAGCCTCAGTTTTATATGACGGACATAGGTTCTTAGACAAGGTTCAGACCCTTGGCCTGGACTGAGGACCCCCAGCCTTGGGTAAGATTCAGAGCAAGATGCAGACTAGACCCCCCCACACACACAAGCTCTAGCCACAGCCCAGGACCCAGCCAGCCCACCTACACCCCGCCTGGCCCCACCTTGAGAAAGTCTTCCTGTGTGTCCGGGAAGGGGCCCAGGGTGGTCAGCGTGCTGATGGAGGGCAAGGCGGTCTCAGCTGCAGCCATGGCCGGCTGGTGCCCACCCTGGGCCTCAGGCCTCCTCTCCCTCCGTGGCCTCGTGGGCTCTGAGACACCAATGGCCCCTTGGAGGGCTCTTCTCTGCCCTCAGCTGATTGGCTACAGTCCCTGATAAGAGGCAGGCAAGGCGGGGGGGTCACCGTTTCTGGGGAACAGACCTCATCTCAGCCTTCTTAGGGACTGGGCCTTAAGGACTGACCCTGTATTCAAAGCCAAGTCAGGTGTTCAGGGGCTGGGGGTTCTGAGGTTGAGGGTTCAGGTGTCAGGTAAAGTGAGGCACCGAGTCCCCACAAAAAGAGAGACTTGGGCGTCTGTTCTTAGTTACCTTCCTGTAGGAGGGGATAACAGAGAGAATGGGGATCCTGGGAAGGGGCTTCAAGACCCCCTTTCCCCTGACCACGGCCTTGGAGCTCTCCCCCTCCCCACTAAACAGCAGTAACCTTGCTGATGGCGGGATTTGGCACGAAGTCCTTGCCAAGCGGAGCATTATCAGACGGCCCAGATGTTGGACGCTGTTATCAGGTGGGGGCCCAGAAGAGCCAAACTCTGTTCCCGATGGGCAGGAGGGTTGGGGGCTGGGGCTTCAGGTTAGGTTGGTTTGAAATTGCCTGGATTGTGAGTTTCCAGGGTCGAGCCCGGTGCCAGGAGGACCCCCTGACAAACAGCTGCCACTGTCTACCGTGCCCTCCCCCGCCCCCACCGTGGTGCCACACGGAGTAGGGTGTGTGAAGGCGGGGGCCACCGCAGCCACCATTGCTCTGATGCGATGGGGTAGGGGAGATGACCTCCCCTCCTGCGTGAAACGGGACACTCAAGTACCTGAACTACAGGAGGCCCTCACAGCCACCCCCCTGCTCTGGGCCTGGCTGACGTTTGGTTCCTGCCTCACATGGGGGAGGAATCCAAGGTTGTGCACCAGGGACCTCCGGTGTTGCGTCCTGGGAGACTGGGTGGATGATACAGACACGTGTCACAGACACGCAGCTGACAATCATATGCACACACCATGTGCAATTCCACAGTGACACAAATTCCTGGTTCCTCCGTCACACGGACCATCTAGTCCCATGGCATGTGTAAGTGTGTGTGTGTGTGTGTGTGTGTGTGTGTGCGTCGCACGGACACATAATTCCCAGGCACAAACCACAGCTATACACCACACTGGCTACACAACGTTGTAGTCACACAATCTCTTAGACACAGAATTCGTAATCACGCGGACGGGTGCTGACGCACTCACACACCGCTACAACACACAATCGCGTTGACGTGATTTTGCCACAACCGAACGGACACACAGATATCCTTGGATATGTTCTCACAGAGCTACAGAAGATTCAGTTACACGACCCCCACGAAACACAGATGTAGCCTCCAGACACAAAAGCATAAAACACCCCCCCCCGCACATAATCATTCACAAACACACAATGATGTAGCAACGCACACAGCTAAACATCAGACACAGACACAATCATGCCCAGCATCATATAAAATCTGCAACCTTACGTATTCACGCCACCTGTCACTGCCCCAGTTTGTAGTTAGTCACACAATTGCCCAGCTACCAATGCCCCCCGCAGGCACACCCTGTCAAAGACACACAACTGCACCGACATGAAGTCAAACATGCTGATAGTGAAAAGCACACAACCCGGGCCAGCCATAGACACATCGCCACAGACACACGATCAGAGTTTCTGCATCATGAACGCATTGCACAAAAGGCAAAAAATGATCATGTATCACAAGGGGAGGGGGAAGCAAGTAATATGAAAGCCAGCTCAATGCACCCAGTAGGATGGCCATATTTATAGAAATTGGGACCCCGTAAGCTGCTGGTGGGAATGCAAAATGGCGCAGCTACTGTGGAAAAGTTTGATGATTCTTCCAAAAGTTAAACAATCAAAAAGTTGAGGGGCGCCTGGGTGGCTCAGTCGGTTAAGTGTCTGACTTGGGCTCAGGTCATGATCTCGCTGTCTTCGAGCCCCACATCGGGCTCTGTGCTGACAGCTCAGAGACGGGAGCCTGCTTTGGATTCTGTGTCTCCCTCTCTCTTTGCCCCTCCCCCACTTGTTCTCTGTCTCAGTCTCTCTCTCTCTCAAAAATAAATACACATTTTTAAAAAAGTTGAACAAGCGTTACCATGTGACCCAGCAATTCCACGCCTAGGTACAGACCCAAAAGAATTGAAAACAGGTATTCGAACAAATACCGGTACACTAAGTTCACAGCGGCATCAGTTAACAATAGTTAAGAGGTAGAAACAACCCAAATGTCCATTGACACATGAATGGATAAACAAAATGTGGTCCATCCATACAATGAAATATTATTCAGCCATAAAAAAGGAATGAAGTTCTAATGCATATTCATGTGCACGAACCTCAGTGAAAGAAGCCAGTCATGAAAGAGTCCCTGTAATATCCAGGCAAATCCATATAGACAGAAACATTAGTGGTTACCAGGAGCAGAGGGGGGAGGAATGGGGAGGACCGCTGATGGGTCCAAGGTCCCCTTGGGGCAATGGAAATGTTCTGGAACTAGATAGAGGTGGTGGTTGCACAACATGGTGAATGTGCTAGGTGTCACTGAATTGTACACTTTGAAATGGTTCGTTTATGTCATGTGAATTTCACTTCGGTAAACAACATGGCTGGAATTACAGTGGTTTCCTGGAAAACAGAGTGTCTCTTGGAGAGAAATCTCCTTGGATGAGGCACTAAACAGGCATGTCTGGCTCTAAAACGCAAGGCAAGAAAGTAAAGGTCCAGAGAGAGGGGAGCATTTGGCTGAAAGCATTTGTCCCCTAGGAGCATGTGGCCAAGAGGAATGATGGACTTCCCAAGGTGGCAAGGCCTGAACCTCAGTTTGGGTTTCCTGCTGTGTATACTGACGTCACCCTCTGACACCATGGAGCATCAGAGAACTACAACACTCACACCAGCTCCAGGGCAGGGAGCTTTGGGGAAGGAGAGAGGCCACTGGCTGCAGGAGGAGGGAGGTGACTAGAAGAATGAGAGAACCTTCCACCATGAAGGGGAGGGTTCAAACTGTTTTAGTTGGATATTAAAGGCAAGGGGCGCCTGGGTGGCTCAGTCGGTTAAGCGTCCGACTTCAGCTCAGGTCATGATCTCGCGGTCCGTGAGTTCAAGCCCCACATCGGGCTCTGTGCTGACAGCTCAGAGCCTGGAGCCTGTTTCGGATTCTGTGTCTCCCTCTCTCTCTGACCCTCCCCCGTTCATGCTCTGTCTCTCTCTGTCTCAAAAATAAATAAATGTTAAAAAAAAATAAAAATAAAGGCAAGAAGGCCCCAGAAAGTGGGAGGGTCCACGGACACCCAGGCCCCAGGCACTTGGGGACATGCAGGCCAGTGATCGGACGCAATCCCATAAGTTATTTAGAGCCGATACATGAGGTAGAGCACAATACACACATACAATTACCCAGAATGTCTATGCGGGGAGATGTGTTCCTGGGTGGGCAGGGAGGGGCCTGTCCTGGGAACCAGGAGGCCTGGATCCCAGGGCTGGTCCCTGCTCTGCACTTGGCCCACTGTAACCTTGAGCAAGATCATTCTGCTTTCTGGGCTTTACTTTCCCCACCTGGGAAAAGGCCATGTCATGGTAGATACGTGCCTCTTAGATACAGAGATGGTTAAGCACAGCGCACCCAGATTCAAATGTACATCGCACAAATGCTTGTAAAAGTGACCTGGGTGAGCCTAGCCATTCACTCAGGCGGACACTCGTATCACACTCACAATCACACACAAGTGCACATAGGCCAAATCACACTGACACATGTAGGTACACAACCACACAGACACACACACAAATATCCAGCCGTGTTGTCACATAAATAATAGACACACCTAGAGAGAAAACCATCACAACGTAGAATCACACATACAGACACACGATCACACAGAACACCGTCACACCAGCTTACAACTGCACAGACATTCAGGCACACAGCCACAGCCCCAGTTACGGTGGCACACAACCGCCCCACAGTCGACCGCCCCACAACGTCGCACACGCACCCACATACAGATTCAGAGCCACAATCACACAAGTAGACGTTTGAAGCACAGCGCATGGAATCACTCCAAGTCACGCACGCAGTCACACGTGGCTACCCATACTTTCTGGAACAGACTGGCAGGTTGGACTGAGATCGCCCACTGGAGCCCACCCCACACCCCCACAGCACCCATTAGAGGAGACATCAAGGTCTGGGTTCCAGGACTCTTTTTCTCGTGCCTCAGTTGCCTCACGTAAACGCCAGAATCCCTCCGCACACGCCCCCTGCAACTGACCAATCAGGTGTAGGCCAAGCCCCCTCCTAGGGCCAATCAGAACAGGAATCTAGCTGGCCAATTGGCTCCCAGCACTCACCTTCCGCCCCCTCCCTGTTCTGCTTCTTAAAGCAGCTAATAAAGCTTGGCTTGGGCGCTCCTGGCTCCACCGGCAAGGCTACCGTGGCCCTTTTAAAAGGCAGAGCTGTGGAGGAGCCGAGTCCGAGCACACACCAATGAGAGGCCCCATTCGGCATCCGCCCCTCCCACCCCCTCCAGAGGTCAGAAGCTTTTGCCTGTTGTACTGTGGACCGTACGGTGAGCGCGGAGGCCTCAGGTAAGCACCGGCGAGAGGGGCGATTGGTGCCAGGGGCCAGGCCTGCCGGTGGGAGCCACGCCGCTCTGACGCCCCTGCTCCTCCAGGTTGGCCGTGGTTGCTCCGCTTGCCCATCCGCTGCTCAAATGGCCCTGAGAGGCGTTTCCGGGCGGCTGCTGAGCCGTGGACCAGGCCTGAGCCTCCTGCGCGGGTGGGGCTCAGCGGCGACGCAAACTGGTCAGTGCCGGGTCGGGGGCAGGGTGGGGAGGGTGGAACTGGAGGTTCGGGAACATTCCCGGGGTGACTTTCCAGTCCTGTGTTTGCAGAAAAGGGCGGGAAGACACAGGACCGAGCGGCCAAGTGTAAGGACCCCTCCTTGCGCCGGGCGTCTGCGGCCCTTGTCCAGCTGTCTGTCTGCCCCGGGTGGGTTTTGTCCCAGAATCGACGACTGCCGGGGCGGGGAGGCAGGGCGTGGCCAGGGCCAGAGGCAGTGAGTTTCCCGGAGAAATGCCATCTTGTCAGTCTTCTCCGCAACCCACATCCACCAGGAGCCAGATGGGAGTGGAGGAGTGGGGCTGAGGATTCCAGGAGAGGAGGGTGCGGTGGTGGGCTGGGCTGAGTCAAGCCCGGCCCCACTCTCTGCTCCCTGTCCCAGCCTCACGTCCTGAATTTGACTGGAGGGACCCGCTGCTGCTGGAGGAGCAGCTGACCGCGGATGAGATCCTCATCAGGGACACCTTCCGCACCTACTGCCAGGAGCGCCTCATGCCCCGAATCCTGCTGGCCAATCGCAACGAAGGTGCCCAGGCAGGCGGGGGTGGGTGGGTACTCCCTACCGTGCGCACCTGCTCTGCCTGCTTTAGCTGGGCCCCTGGACTCCTGTGCCGCTGGGATGGGGGCTCCAGTGGGCTGGGGCTGGGCCTGAATTTGGGCATCCGTGTCTTTGCAGTTTTTCACCGGGAGATCATCTCAGAGATGGGGGAGCTTGGTGTGCTGGGCCCCACCATCAAAGGTAGGGACAGATTTATCTCCACACGCCGCTGCCCCCACTGTGTCCCGGAAAGCCCCTTCCTATCCCTGATCCTGAGTTTCCCAATCTGCAAAGCGAGGCTGTTATGCCTCCTTCTGAAAGTGGCTGCGAGGGAAAATGAATAAACCCTCAAGCTAGGGCCAGCTGGGTGCCCCCTCCTTGGGCTCCCTTATGTAGCTCTGTCTCTTGGACCCCAGGAATCACACTGGGCTTTGTCTCCCATTGCCCTATCTTCCCTCCCCTCCCCTCAGGGTATGGCTGTGCTGGAGTCTCTTCTGTGGCCTATGGGCTCCTAGCCCGAGAGCTGGAGCGGGTGGATAGCGGCTATAGGTCAGCAATGAGCGTCCAGTCTTCCCTCGTCATGCACCCCATCTACGCCTATGGCAGCAAGGCCCAGCAGCAGAAGTACCTGCCCCGGCTGGGTGAGCAGCTGCCTGTGGAGCCTGCCGGAAACCAGACCACCCCAGTGGTCTGGAACTTAGGAATGGGACTGTCCCCAGAGCCTGCCTTCTGCCCCTACTTCCAAGATAGCCCCAGTGGCCGCCGAGATTCCCTGCAGACCCCGGGGCCCCGCTGCTCCGTCTGATCTGGACTGTCCCCTCCTAGGTCTCTCTCGACTCTGCCGCTCTCTTACCACCATCATCCCCTCCTAATTTGCTCCCCCATCCCCAGCCCAGAGTTTAAAGTCTTAACTTTCTGACTGAGTCCACAAGGCCGCACATGAGTAGGCCTCTGCTGACCATTCCAACTCACCTTTGGCCACTCTCTTGACTGCTTCTCCTCAGCCAGACTCGGCTTCTTGGGATTCCTGGAATGTACTACTGGGCCTTGGCATATCTGTACCCCTGCTGGGACCACTCTTCTCCGTCCTTCCTCCTCCTGCTTAACTCCTTTTCACTGACTTTAAGACAGATTATCTGACTCCTTCCTGACTCCTGTGGCGGCCTCTCCCCATCGTGGCATTGTTACTGTGGCCTGGGGGGCTGAGGCTGTCCCCATACCCCCTGGGAGTGCCACGAGAGCAGGGTTGGGTCTGCCTTTGGCCTGGCTTGATTGAGAGACTGACAATTTTCAGTTGAGGGGATGAGTGGGGGACAGGCAGATTTGTGACCCTGTCTTGTGCCTGCAGCCAAGGGGGAGCTCCTGGGCTGCTTCGGGCTCACAGAGCCCAACCATGGGAGTGACCCTGGCAGCATGGAGACCAGAGCCCGTCACAACCCATCTAACAAGAGCTACACCCTCAACGGGACCAAGACCTGGTGAGGGGTCTGGGTGTCTCAGGCAGGTGGGCAGGGGCAGGGGGGAGGTGGCCAGATCCTCACTGCCTGTCCCTCCCCCAGGATCACCAATTCACCTGTGGCCGACCTGTTTGTAGTGTGGGCTCGATGTGAAGATGGCCGCATTCGGGGCTTCCTGCTGGAGAAGGGGATGCGGGGCCTCTCAGCCCCCAAGATTGAGGGCAAGTTCTCCCTGCGGGCGTCGTCCACAGGCATGATCGTCATGGACAGTGTGGAGGTGCCGGAGGAGAATGTGCTGCCTGACGTATCTGGTCTGTCGGTGAGCAATGGCCACCTTGGGAACTGGTATCAGGTCACCTGCTGGCTCAGCTTTCTTGGGCAGGCCCCAGGCCGGGGACCCAGCTGGGGAACAGACACAGTCCCTGTGCTTGTGGAGCCCACACACTAGTGATTCTGAGAGGTTCTGCTTGGCTCTCCGATGTGTGGAAATTGCCCCTTTGGTGACCATGTTGCTCGTACCGGCTCTGCCCTGGACACATACAGTCCGGAACCAGTTTAACCCTTTGATGCGTGTGCATCTTTTTGTCTCCTTATGTCACCTCCTAGACCTGAGCATCCAACCCAGATCCTGGGCTGGATAAAACTGCGTGCAAACCAAGGGTGAGCAGGCGCCGAGCAAGACTTGCTGTGCATGAGCTCTGGTGCCAGGACCGTGTGGGATTCAAGTGGCTGCCCTGAGTCCCTCTGTTTATACTGACTGCGTGTCTGGAGAGGGGGCTTCCCCCTACTTGAGAGTTAGTTCTGCACAGGGCCTTTCAGCTCCCGGTGGGGCTGAGGCCCCTCTCTCAACCCTACAGGGGCCCTTTGGCTGCCTAAACAATGCCCGGTTTGGCATCACCTGGGGCGTGCTCGGAGCTGCCGAATTCTGTTTGCACACAGCCCGGCAGTACACCCTGGATAGGTTTGTGGGGGTTGCCAGGAGGGCTCTTGGGGATGGGGGGGCAGGGGCTCCATCCCTTACCCAACTGGTGTCTCCCCATTCCCCGCCCACCGGACGTAAGTTTCTCATTCGGTGTAACAGCCTGGGAAATCCTTTTGAGCAGTGAGGGGCTGACTCCATGACAGGGCCAGGGTGAACTTAGCCAGGGCTGAGGCAGCCTGGGAAGGCTTCCTAGACTGGGGCGTGAACTTGCTCATACTTACCCTGAACTTGCCCGCCTAGGATCCAGTTTGGAGCCCCACTGGCCAGGAACCAGCTGATTCAGAAGAAGTTGGCAGACATGCTCACTGAGATCACGCTGGGCCTTCACGCCTGCCTGCAGCTTGGCCGCTTAAAGGACCAAGACAAGTAGGGGCCGCATATCGGAGAAGCAGGGTGGAGGCAGCAAGGAAGGGACGCCGTGCCTCTCCTGGACATGGTGGTGGCTGGCCCTGGGGAGAAATGTCCTTCCTGCCTGGTGGTTCCTGGGGACCTATCTCTTCTTGCCCTCTTGGCCTTGATGGGACAAGACTGCCCGCTTATCCCTAACTGGGAGCTCAGTGTCTGCTGCTGTGTCTGTGACTTGGGGAATCTTTTCCCCTGGCTTTGCCCAGGGGGGTTTGCCCAGGGCTTAGGGATGCCTGGGGTCAGGTTTTTGTGACCCCTTACTTGTTCCATGTCTGTGCCACTCCCAGGGCCACTCCGGAAATGGTCTCCCTGCTGAAGAGGAATAACTGTGGGAAGGCCCTGGATATCGCCCGCCAGGCCCGAGACATGCTAGGGGGGAATGGGATTTCTGATGAGTATCACGTGATCCGGCATGTCATGAACCTGGAGTCTGTGAACACCTATGAAGGTAGGGCTGGGGCTCTGTGGGGAGGAGTGTTACAGTGGCCTCACTGTCTAGAGAAGGGGGGTGGGGACAGCAGGCCTGAGCCCTGCTCCCAGTTGTCATCACTAGCAGTGTGACCTGGGACAAGTCCCACTCTGTATTCTTCTTAGGGGTAGCTCACACTGGGACTGTGGAAGTGAAATGCTCTGAGCCCTTTCCCCCATGGTGCTCGGGAGGAGGGGTGCTCCCCAGACTGCTTCCAACCTCCTTGGGCATCCCCAGAGTGGGGCACGATGCCTAGAGTGAGCTGGTGGATGCCAGGGAGCAAGAGTGCAGCTACACACAGGAATCACCACTCCCTTTTATGTTAAGAGAAAAAAAAAAAAGATAAATCATGATCAGGCTGTGGTGTCTGCACCTGGGAACTGGTTGTGACTAACACTGGGCCCAGAACCCCTGGGGAAGACAGACATGGAAAAAAAATCATTAAAAAAAGTACAGTCTAGTATGAGCCAGGCAGAAAAAGGGGGAGTTGTAAGAGGCGGGTGCTTATCTTGGGAAGAAAGTGGGAGCATGTTAGGCCTTAAGAGAGGTATAGCTCCCTGGGCAGAGGCAGTGAAATAGCTTTTTCTTATTCTTTTTTTTGAAATAGCTTCTGTATGCTATTCTGGATGGGACATTCCAGAAAAAGCAAGAGGGAGGGTTGAGGTGAGGGAATGACCCTGAGGACAAGCAGAGGAGGACCTTCAGGGTGTTTCATGCAGGGGAGGGACCGGGTCAGATATACACTTTAGGAAGTAAACACACTTATTCTCCATAAGGAGGAGGCAGTAATCCCTGCCTTCTACCCCTTTAAGCTGAGGAAAAGCATATAAGAGCACTGAGGGCTGTAAAATGTTACCCAGAGTTAAGAGCAGAGGATGTGGGACATGGGGATAGTGGCTTTAGGACAGGGGAGATCAGCTGGGACAAGCAATCTGTCTGATACTTGCTTTCCCATCCCATCTGTAGGTAAGAAGGGCCTGACCTATCCCCACAGAGCTCTGCAGCAATCTCAGCCTCTGGGAAAGGAGCATGAATGGGTTGAAAATCAAACATTTAACCACCTGTGCAGGGGAGGGGGTGAATTTGCCAAGCGTAGGGAGCGCCAAAGCTGGGCCCATGGCCAGAGCTGGGCTTGCTGAAGTTTTGGGTCTGGCACGAGGACTTTTGGATTATTTTATTTTATTTCATTTTTTTTGCCAAGATGCCTTACAGAACTGTGAAAAACAATTTTCTCAGCATGGCCTGAATGGTGGCCTCTGAGCCTAAGAGGGGACTCTCCCAGAAGCTGTCAGCTCTCACCATCTCTGTGGGTTTGTTCTTCTTCCGCAGTAATAGCCTAGGGGGAGGAGAGACATGAAGATTGACTTTAAAGGGAAGTCATGAGCTGTTCAGACTCCAAACCAACTCTGTATTTGTCTTGTCCAGGCACTCACGACATTCATGCTCTGATCCTTGGAAGGGCAATCACGGGGATCCAAGCGTTCACGGCCAGCAAGTGAGCACACTTCACCCGGGAGCCCAGATGGCCTCCGGCTCCTTCCCAGGGAAATGCTACGCTCTGAGCTTACTCAGGGAGGTGGCAGATGGAGCCAATTTTTATAGTGGGAAGTGAGAGACACTGATTCTTAATTATCAAAATTTTCCCTTTGAAGTCATTCAAATGTGTTCCTTAAAAAGAAGATGGGACTCTCTGTACCAAGTTTCTCAACCCACTTTTAACCGTGGATGGGAATGGATTCCACTTATCTTGGAACAGAAGCTTCTCTTGACAGGGGAGCCGGGAGAGGGAAGGAGAGTAACATGGAAGCATTCTCTGTGACACTGATCTGGTGTCTGACTGAGCAAATCCCGCCTCCCCGCCCCCCCCACCCCCCGCCACAGCAAGAGTTCACTGTGTGCCCTCTGATCCTCCCATCTTGGGGGTAAGTGCCTTATGCTGGAGGCTGGAGCAGAATGAAAGCGAAAGAGAGAATAATAAAGAGTTTGCATGTCTGACCCCACAGTGTTGGGCCATGTTTAATCGTAAGCACCCAAGAAGTCATTTCGGTCACAGGAAAAATGTGGGGCCGTGTGGTGGGGATCTCCCCCTTCAAGTGGTCTGGCCTGTGTCTTGAGTCTTGGGCTCTGCTGTAATAACCCTGGTTAGCTGCTGACCAGGGCTGAGGGCTGTAGACAGAGAGGCCTTTGTCCTTTCTGTCACCACACAGCTGACCACACAGTGGTGGGAAATAACAGTGGTCCAGCTTCTCAGCTCAGACACACCACGGCAGAGGGGAACCTGGGGCCACCAGTGAGATGGCAAGAGCATCTGAAGGATTTTTGCAGTGACAGTGGCCCCTGTGAGGTTTAGGGCTGGGCACGGTGCTGACAGACTTGGTTTGTGTTGACATTTGCTTTCGTCTTAGCCTCCACAACTCTCCTTCCTCAGGAGGTGGCCCCATGCAGGAGTTTATATCTCGTACCTCAGGCTGGATGCACAGATCTTTGTACACTGTCTCCACGGTGTGGCACACTTGTTTGAGCTCTGTCTCCAAATGGCTGATCTTTGCCATTTTCTGGGTGAACTCTTGGAGCTTTTCCTGAATGATCTTGTTGTGGTGATTGTAAATCTGATACATCCGCTCTTCTAGCTTCTCTGTCAGGTCTGAAACCTTTTAAAGAATAAGGCATATTTTTAGAAAATCAAGGAAGGGACATCACAAGACATTTGTTTTAAATGGCTAAGATTTCTGCAATATATCTTATAAAAATGGTACAAAAATTCCAGTGACTGGAGGTGAAATTGCCTATATTTTGAATTTTTTTAATGTTCATTTATTTTGAGAGAGAGAAAAAGCACAGCAGGGGAGAGGCAGAGAGAGAGAGAGAGAGAGAGAGGAAGGGAGAGCGAGAATCCCAAGCAGGCTCCGTGCTGTTGAGCCTGATGCAGGGTTCGATTCCACAAACAGTGAGATCATGACCTGAGCCAAAATCAAGAGTCAGATGCTCAACTGAGTCACCCAGATACATGTATGTATGTATATATTGAACAGACTCAAACAAGTTAGTGAGAAAATATGTAACAGGGGTGCCTGAGTGGCTCAATCAGTTAAGCGTCCGACTTCCACTCAGGTCATGATCTCACAGTTCGTGGGTTCGAGCCCCACATCGGGCTCTGTGCTGACAGCTCAGAGCCTGGAGCCTGCTTCGGATTCTGTGTCTCCCTCTCATTCTCTGCCCCCACCCCCCCACCCCCCCACCTATGCTCTGTCTCTGTCTCTCAAAAAGAAAATGTGACAAAGTAGCCTCTGGGTAGTGGGATCAGAGAAATTTTTTTTTAATGTTTATTTTTATTTTTGAGCGAGAGGGAGAGAGAATTCATCCAGGAGGGGCGGAGAGAGAGGGAGACAGAATTCACTCTGTGCTGACAGCAGAGTGCAATGCAGGACTCAAACCCACGAACAGTGAGATCATGACCTGAGCCAAAGTCAGACACTTAACCAACTGAGCCACCCAGGTGCCCCAGAATTTTAGCTAATCTCTACACCCCATGTGGGGCTTGAACTTAAAACCTCAAGATCAAGAGTTGCAGGCTATAGGGGCGCCTGGGTGGCTCAGTCAGTTGAGCGTCTGACTTCAGCTCAGGTCATGATCTCACAGCTTTTGGGTTCGAGCTCCACGTCAGGCTCTGTGCTGATGGCTCAGAGCCTGGAGCCTGCTTTGGATTCTATGTCTCCCTCTCTCTCTCTGCCCCTCCCCTGCTCACACTCTGTCTCTCTCTCTCTCAAAAAAAAGAAACAAACGTTAAAAAAAAAAAAAAGTTGCAGGCTATACTGACTGAGCCAGTCAGGCACCCCACAAACCGTTCAACTTTTGGAGGACAAATGGGTGTGACAATGAAGGCTCTGTCTCAGTCCCTACTCCCCTGGCCATTAGCACTGGCATGAAATAAGAGGGCTGGCTGGGCTGTGGGTGCAAGAGGGACCTTCATTCCTCATCCTGGCCCTGTCATGTGGTACTATATGCAGTTCGCTTAGCAGCAGCCGCTCATTCCCTCCCCTTTCACCCTTTACATAGGACTCCCTTTACATAGGACTCCCTCTCCCTGCAGACCGGGGCTTTGCAGTGTGTGGGAGAATCTGTCACCTTGATCTTGAGGCTGTCCCTGAAGTTGGTCATGAGTGCATGGTCCTTCTGCCTGCTCTCGTTGATGTTTTCAATCAGGTCCTGGGCCCTCTTCTTCAGGATGTCGATGCTCGAGTCCAGAGAGGAAAAGTAGGGTCCTGACTTCCCTTCTAGCATCATCAGCTGGCGGTTGGCACTGGAGGTGGCGATAGAGGGGCTAGAAACCTGACTTCTGAAAGTACAGGAAACTGAGGTCAACACCAAGCTCTCCTGAGAGTGCTGCTGATCTGAATTAGCTCTGTGGTGGGAGGGGAACCAGTGTTGTGTGTCTCCTGTGGGCGACGCTTGTTTATTTCATTCACACACTGCCCTGAGAGGCAGGGGCAGTATCCTCATTTTATAATTGAGGAAACAGACCCAGAGGTGCAAACAAAATCCACCTAAGGTTCCAGAACAGGGGGATTTGCCTGAGTGCAAAACCCAAGTCATTTCATTACACCACTTGCTGCTTTGAAATAAGCATCAGTTAAACTATTTATAGTATATAAACAACTATAGATCGGGGCAGAGACTGTAAAAATCTAGAAGGATTCTGCATATATTGGGTGCCTGGGTGGCTTATTCAGTTGAGTGTCTGACTCTTGATTTCGGCTCAGGTCATGATCTCATGGTTCGAGAGATCAAGCCCCATGTTGGGCTCTGCACGGATACTGCGAAGCTTGCTTTGAGATTCTCTCCCTGCCCCTCCTCTGCTCTTGTGTGTGCTCTCTCTCTCAAAATAAACATTTAAAAAAATTTTTTAAAAGGAGTCCGCATATAGATTGCTTTCTCAAGACCTGTAAGAGTTTTTTTTTTTTTTAATTTTGTAACGTTTATTTATTTTTGAGAGACAGAGTAGGAGTGGGGAAGGGGTAGGAAGAGAAGGAGACAGAATCCGAAGCAGACTCCAGGCTCTGAGCTGTCAGCACAGAGCCCACCATGGGGCTCAAATTCATGAGCGGTGAGATCATGACCCAAGCTAAAGTTGGATGCTTAACCGACTGAGCCACCCAGGTGCCCCAAATCTCTCTCTTCTTTAAACAGGATTAGGGGGACTTGCATCATTGTTTCTGGGCCCCATTTCTTTTTGTCCTTCATCTCTGGTTTATCTGATCTGTAAGCACCTTCCATCTGTCAGGCACTGTGCTAAGCTCAATGCCTGTGCTGCATCCTCTTGACCATGCTTTGGGGTTGGTCCACTCATCATCTTTACCTACCTCATAGCTGAGGACACAGGCTCAGCGTGGTTATGTCACTTTCTCTGCCAGTGTGTGGCAGAGCTGGGTGTGGCACCCAGGTGGCCTGACTCGCAGCCCACGTCCTGCTGCCCCTAGGGTCCTCAGTTTCTTCACCCTCTGAGGTCCTCCCAGGTCTTAATGGCCGAGACTCAGAGGTGCCAAGAGAGCAGGTCCTAAACACACCAGGTGACGAGCAACCATAAGGTCAGCCAAGACCACAAGCCAGGCACCGATTCCTTAGAAAATTACATCTTGAGTTTTGGATGCTTCCCCCATAAAACTATTTTTTCTTGGTGGTTTCCTGACTGGCTAAGCTCTTCCTTTTGGCTCAGGATACAAGCACAGTAAAATCCCTGAGCACAAGAGCCTGGGTGTCCAGAGCTCTCATCTGCATGAAAGTTCCCAGGCCCAAGACTTCAGTTGTGTCCTGGCCCTTAAGTATTCCTTTTGCCAGATCATTTCTTGCCTCATTGGCTTGTGCTGACTCTCTGACTTGACCTGTGAGGCCTAGCCTAGGCCAATGCTCCTTTGAGAAGGTGTCCAGGACCCTGTGCCTGTCTCTATCACTGCATGTGCTTGTCACAGCTCACATCCCTTCCCCCCCCCCACCCCCCGCCAGAGGGCTGTGTCCTATTTATCTCTGAATTCCCAGCACTCACCACATAGTAAATCTTCCATTGTTTGTCGAATGAATTAAGGACACCTTCCATCTGATCTATTCTTTCCTCCTCTGGCTTTGTACAAAACATACAAGTTCACCAGCCTCCAAGGCAGGACATGTGTGGCCAGTGCATTTATCAAGATGGGAAAGTGTGTCCCTGAGGCAGATGATCTATAGCAAAGACTTATGTCAACTAGAAAACAACAGAGCAACTAAAGGCTTCCTGAGCATTCTCATAAAAAGTCATTTTACTGTAGGACAAAGGTTTACCAAAGGAGTTTATGACCCCCTTAGCTTGCGATTACTCCTTTCCTTCAGGGAAGTGAGGCAAAAGAAGATTAATTCAGACCTTGGACACTGTCACTTTTTTCTTATTTTTTAAGATTTTTAGAAAATTTATTATTTTTTTGGGGGGGAGAGGAAAGGACTCAAGTGAGTGAGGGGCAGAGAGAGAGAGAGAATCCCACGAGGGGCAGAGAGAGAGAGAAGCAGGGCTCGAGCGCACAAACCATGAGATCATGACCTGTGTCGAAGTCAGATGCTTAACTGACTGACTTAAGGTGCCCCTTAAGATTTTATTCTTTTTTTTTTTTAATTTTTTTTTTCAACGTTTATTTATTTTTGGGGACAGAGAGAGACAGAGCATGAACGGGGGAGTGGCAGAGAGAGAGGGAGACACAGAATCGGAAACAGGCTCCAGGCTCTGAGCCATCAGCCCAGAGCCCGACGCGGGGCTCGAACTCACGGACCGCGAGATCGTGACCTGGCTGAAGTCGGACGCTTAACCGACTGCGCCACCCAGGCGCCCCAAGATTTTATTCTTAAGTAATCTCTACACCCAACATGGGGCTCAAACTCACAACCCTGAGACTGTGAGGCACCCCCACACTGGTATTTTAACATTCAGACTTTTGTAACATTTGGATGCATGTGAAAAACACAAAATGGATGGCTCCTAAAAAGACAGGCATGCTTTGCACGATGATAATGAAGTTGGGGACACAGGGTCAAGAAAACCTGGCGTGTGATTTCCCTGAGACCTCAAGCACTGACTGCCCTCCTGTTCAGCCTAAACCAGGGGCTCTATTACTTCAGTCTCCAGCTGGGGGCCTCAGTTGCTCTTCCCTTCAACCCTGTGTCACACCCATACCAAAACTCCACCCTGACTCTCGTAACCAAGTGCTGTATTTTTTCTCAAACTCAGGAACTTGAATGACACTGGACGAAATCATGATCCCGTGAACAGGGTTACTGCAGAGTCTTGCTCTCGAGCCTCTGGGAGTCCTTAGGACTGGGAATCCTGTCTGTGCTCTGGTCTCCTCCTTCTCATTCCTCTCAAGTCATTCCAAACTTTCATAATTCTCCTGTCCCTGATCCCACACTTGCTTCCCCTCAGGCTGAGCAGACACAGAAACAGTGCAGGCCAATAACTCCCTCCACTGCACCCCCCATAAATGCATCCACAACTACCCTTCCTCTTTCCAAACTCCCAGCTTGGCAGTCAGTGAAGGGTTCCATGCCTCTGCCAGGCTCCTGATCCCAATCCCCTTTGCACCTTGCCCTCTTCTTGTACCTTTGCTCTCTCTTCTGGGCTGGCCCTTTCCAAGGCATGGCATCTCCAGTTTTACGTATTAAAACAACACACATACCCATACCCCTCCCCTCAAACACCAGCTATCCCTCGGCCACCCACCTTCCTCTTTCCTCCCCTTCACAGACACGTAGCTCTTCTAGAAAGAGCTGCTGACACTTTCTGAGCACATTTCTCACCTCTCACTCTCTTCTCAGCCCACTTGTTCCTGCCCCAGTTCTCAAATGAAGAGTCTCCTGCCAAGGTCCCCAGTGGCACCTGGAAGATACCTCAGACCAGAAGTCCCTTGACCTTCTGGCTCCACCCTTCCCTGCCATTCCCATCACGTGGCATCCCCAGGCTCTGTTGCTGGCTCTGCTCTCTTCCCTTTACACCATCGTTCACACCCTTGCTCTGAAGCCAGAACCCTCAAACCTCCTCCCTGTTGGCCTTTCCTGCTAACCCACCACCTCACAATGCACAACCTGTCATTCCCCAAAGGCACCCTTGTAGCTGGAACGCCCTGGCAGTCCTTTTCCCTACCTACATCCTGCCTCTTCTAGAAACTCTCTTCTGGCTGAGTTACGTGCACACAGCACCTACCTACCGTGTCACCAACTGCACCTTAGCCTCTCCCCCATAGTCTCTGGGAGGACTGGGCTATGTGTCACTCACCCACGCTTCATGATAGCAGTAGTAAAGGGGCATGGAATAAATGAATGGCCAGCAAGGGCTTTCATTACCATCCATCTTCAAGCTACCACAACCTTCAAGCTTATTCTTGGTCCATGTCTGTCTCCTGAGCTCCCAACAACATATCTGACTACCTCCAGACCTTCTCTACTTAGCTGTCCCAGAAGCATCTGAAACTCCTTCGAATTTGCACGCTGATATCAACATCCTCCTATGACACCAAAAGCCACCTAGTTCCCATGCCAGAAACTCAGCAGGGAGTCTAGAGTCCAGCTTCTCTCTGATCCTCCACATCCTGTGAGAAAGCCCTCCTTTCCAACTCCTTAATCTCTCCCAAATCTATCATTTCGTCTCCATCATGTGCAATTCACCTATCATGTCTCACCCGGTCCCTAGGGACCTTCTGAACTGCAATTTGATGTCCTACTCCTGCCTGACAGCTTATGAGAGTTCCCACCTGCCACGGGATCAAGTACATTCCCTGGCACGGCACACAGGGCCTTCCAGGGAGGGCCCTAGCTGCACCTTCCCTTTCTACCCTCCACTCTGAGCAATTTGGAACCTTCAACAACTTCACCAAACCCATCAGCTTTTGCCTGAAATGACTTTCCCTTCATACAACTTCACCATTCAGAGTTCCTGCTACTGCACCCACAGCACCTCCACTTACTGATCACAACACTCCCATGGTTTATACACATTCAATCCTTCCAGCACACTGTGCACGGTCAGGATGGGGACTGCATTCTGCACATCCCCAAGGCGGCACAGATATTCAACGAATGCTTAAAGGAAGGAACTTCTTCCAGAGCCAGGTGTAACATTCCTGCTCACAAACTTCCTTGTACCCATAGTTGCCTTGTCCCGACAGTGTAAGGATCCTGAAATTAAAATCAACGATAAAAACAGGTGCTACTTTTTATGTAATTGCTCACAAGCTGCTGGAGCTGCTGACAGTTCAAAGTCGCTCCTTTCTCAGGCTCGAGGGATGGGGCTGGAGCGGGCTTCATGGCAGCTATGCAAATGGTGAAAAATCACTTGAATTCATCTCATTCAAATTTCGTGGTGGGACAAAGGCCTGCATCAGATGTCTGCAGAGAGCTTCCTGATTTTTTCCAACCTCTCCTTTGGGGATTTCCTTCTTTCCATTTCATTTTTCTTAATACTCAGCAGCTGCATATTAATCGGGATGCTAATGAATCATAGGCTTCCCTGGGCCTGCGTTCACCAATTAACTTTAATAAACAAAATGCACAGTGTCCTCTTCATTGGCTTCCCCCATTCCCAGGCCTGCTTCTCCTGCCCAACTCTGGATGGATGCCAGAGAATGGAAGTAGGCCCAACAAAGCAGGCTGGGTGTGCATGGCCCGCAGAGGGGTCGAGTGGGGGAGACTCGGGGTGGGGGCTGTGAACACTTCACCACGCTCATCTTTTAGGATCTGTCCTCCTAAGGAGTCCCAAATTCAGTTGCGAGGATTAGGACACAGTTCCTGAGTAGGGCCCGCGCTGGCAGGGGGCCCGGGAACGGTGAGGAAATGGGTCTAAGTAAAGAGACCATCTGTTCGCTCCAGGTAAAGCTGTGATTGGCAGGCGTCTGAGCCAGAGCCGCCCGCTGGCGGGGCCCTCCCTCAGTGGCCTCTAACAGATATACAAGTAAACAATCCGCCAGCCACTTCTGACCACCGCAGGCGGCAGGCCCAGGAGGGGAGGCAGGCTAATCAAACATTCAAGGAGGAACACAACAGAATCTCCGCTGCTTGGGCAAAATGAGGTTTTGCTGAAGTACAGCCAGGAAGGGGGAAGGTTTGACTCAAAGCTACTGAACCCATTCTTCACATTCTGCTTTTCTCTCCCAAAATGTGTTCACATTTTAATCATGTCACTGAGTGTCTGCTGCTGATCTATTAATTGGCCCTTGCACTGGTTCTAATCCATCTGTTTTTTCGGCCCAAAGCTGCTGTGGAACTTATGAAGTCTTTGATATGCTATTGTCTGTGTCTCTTTGTCACTTAAATCCAGGTCTAAACATGCTATTTGCAGGAAGATGTTATCAAGCAAATGACTTCAGTCATTTCCTTCTTTTTTTCTGGTCCTGAATTGATAATACACATCTAGAAACCACCCCACCTTGTAGCCTGCTTTACAACTGAGGAATCTGGGAGGTGGGGAGAAGCTGGCTTTATACCCAGAGTCTTCACAGTCCTGTCCTGAGCCTGGCCTTGTCTCACTCCTTCCCCAGGTGAGCTCACTCACCCTGCCCCTGCCTCTGAAACAGTGACACCCACAGTCCACCTGTAGTCCCTTGTCCCACCCTGAGTTCCAGGTCAGCAAGTCCAGCTGTATTCTGGATGCGTTCGCATGCATGTCCCCAGTCACCTCAAGCTCAATAAGGGTAAAATGGAACCCGTGTTCTTGCCTCTGCCACCGAAACCACTACCTGCTGGAAACCAGTCTAAAGCGGTGTGCTAGTAAACACTTAGCAAGTGGCTCTCTGTGGGGGAGAAAAAAAGGTCTGATCTGTAATGCTTGCCAATTTCCATGGTGCAGACTCCCACTATAGCCAATTTCAAGCTACCAACAAAAAGTCACTAAGTGCTATGTTGGGAAGAGATGTGTAGAACCAGCTCTTTCGAGCTGGGAGGCACTCGCTCCAGCACAGCACAGCAGGAGGGTCCCTGGTGCCAATCACAATGCCTGACACACGGGCATTTTCACTGTTTTGTAGCACACTAGCCGGGAGGCATCCTTGGTTCTTCCCCTTCCTCATGCCTCACTAAGTGATCCTGCCACCCTCTCAAGAGTTCCTCTCCATCTGCCCCGCTAGATGCTACCTCCAGGGGAGGTCTCCCCGTGTCCACTCACGTCCCCTCCCACCCATTCTCCACAACGCAGCCAGTGTCTTTGGAATACAGGAACCAGAACATGGCGCGTCTCTGCCACAGCAATTCCCCTCCTAGGTATTTACCCCAGAGAAATGAAAAAATATATGTCCACACTAAAATTTGTACATGGATCTTCACAGCAGCATTACTCACAAGGACCAAAAAGCAGAAACAACTCAAATGTCCATCAACCAATGAATGGATAAATAAGATGTGGTGGATCCCATAATATAGAATATTATTCAGCCACATAGAGAAATGAAGTTCTGATACATGGATAAACCCTGAAGACATTGTGCTCAGTGATAGAAACCAGTCACAAAGGACCACATAAGTGTAGGATTCCATTTATATGAAATGTCCAGAAGAAGCAAATTCATAGAAACAGAAAGTAGTGGTTACCAGGGGGCTGGGGAAGATGCAGAGACTAGGGGATGATGGTTAAGGGGTGCAAGATTTCTTTTTGGGGCGAAGAAAAGGTTATAGTTGACTGTGGTGATGGTTGCACAGCTCTGTGAATATACTAAAAACAACTGAATTGTACATTGTCAGTTCGTGAATTGTAAAGCACGTGAATTATATCTCAATAAAGTTATTACCAAAAAAGTCCTCAGGGTAAGTCCATAGCTGACACAACACCTTGTGACCTGGCGTCTGCCAAGCTCTCCGGCGTTCCCGTTGCACTCCCACCCACACCCACACCCACACCAAGCCACACTGACCTGCCTTCCGCTCCCTGAACTGCACAGGGGCTTTGCATGAACTCTTCTAAACTCCTCCTCCCGACCCCCATGGCCACCCAACATCCACTCTCCCTTACCTTTGGATTCAGCGCTGCTTCAAGGGCGCTGTCTCTGGCTCCCTATTCAGGGCTGGCTGCCCCCAGGGGAAGTGTTTTCCCAGCACCCCAATCTCTTCTTTGTCAGTGCTTGTTCGGCATCTGCCTCTCGGTCAGATGGAAGCACCGGGAGAGTATGAACACATCTGCCCGGTGGACTCAGGGGATCCCTGCTGCCAATCACAACGCCTGATATGCTGGGCTTATCATTGTTTTGTGAACACACCAAGCTTATTCCTACCTCAGAGACTTCATCCTCGGCCTGGCATATATGGGCCCCCGAGGCCTCGCGGCTGTTTCTTCTCCTGAGACCTCCTTAGAGAACTTCCCCGACTACTCCAAACTCCCTATCACTCTAGCTGCTCCTTACCCTATTTTGCTTCTTCACAGCACTTGGCACCAATTGAAATCACATTATTATTTCTATTATTATTATTACTGTCTTTTAGAAAATCAGCTCAGCAATAGACCTAGAATAGCCAATACAATACTGAAGTAGAAGAACAAAGGCAAAGGACTGATGCTACTTGACCTCAACTTACTATAAAGCTGCAGTGATCCAGATAGTGTGCTATTGGCGAACAAACAGACGATGGATCAACAGAACAGAGTAGAGAGCCCAGAAATAGACCCACACATATACAGTCAACTGATCTTTGACAAGGAGCAAAGAAAATTCAATGGAGAAAGGAGTCTTTACAACAAATGGTGTTGAAATAACTGGAGAGCTGTAGGGGGGGAAAAAAAAAACCAGACACAGATCTCACACTTTCACAAAAACTGGATCACAGGCCTGAATGTCAAACACAAGCCTATAAAACTTCCGGAAGAGATCAAAGGAAAGAATCTAGAGGACCTTCTTAGATATAATATCAACAGAAAAAAATTGGTAAGTTGGACTTCATTAAAATGAAAAACTTCTGCTCTGCAAAAGACACAGTGAACAAACTGAATGAAAGGACAAGCCACAAACTGGGAGAAAATCGTTGTGAAATACATGCCTGAGAAAGGACTGGTCTAACATATACGACGAACTCTTCGAAACAGTAAGGAAACAGGGGCGCCTGGGTGGCTCAGTCGGTTGAGTGTCTGACTCTTGATTTTGGTTCAGGTCATGATCTCACAATCATGAGATCGAGCCCCTCGCTGGGATCACGCGGAGCGTGTAGCCTGCTTGTGATTCCCTCTCTCCCTCTGCCTCTCCCCTGCTTGCACTTTCTGTCTCTCTCTCTCTCAAAAAAAAAAAAAAAAAAAAAAAAACCAAAACAAAAAACCAACCAATAAGGAAATAAACAACCAGATTAAAGAATGAGCACAAGATCTGGACACCTCACCAGAAAAGACATATGGATGACAAACATGCAAATGAGAAGCTGTTTGACTTCGTATCTCCTCAGGAAACTGTAAGTCAACACAACAAGGAGATACTACTTCCCACTTATTAAAACGGTGAAAAACCCAAAATACCGACAACACCAAATGCTAGAGAGGATGCCAAGCCACAGGAACACTCTCTCATTGATGACGGGGATATAAGCTGGCACAGCCACTTTGGAAGGAGTTTGGAAGTTTCTGACAAAACTAAATATACTCTTATCGTCTCATCTAGCACTTGTGCTCCTTGGTATTTACCCAAAGGAAGTGAAAACTCAGGTCCACTCAAAAAACTGCACATGAATGTTTACAGCAGCTTTGTTCAGAATTGCCCAAACGTGGAAGCAACCAAGACGTCCTTCAGCAGGTGAACGGATGTGCAAACTGTGGTCCATCCAGACCATGGAGTGTTATTCAGCACCGGGAAGAAATGGGCTATCGAGCCATGAGAAGACACAGAGGAACTTTAAGTGCATATTGCTGAGCGAAAGAAAGCTCCAGGACAGCAGAAATTCCGATTTGTTCACTGCTGCATGCTCGGCATCAGCGTCCGGCCAAAGACGACCCTCAATAAAGAAACTTACGTAGTGAATAAATAAATGTGCGAGAGAAAAGCTGTCTGGGTCATCCCTGATATGCTGCTCTTTCTTTGGCTCCAGCAGCTAGTCCCTTGGCTGTTTCTGTCCGTCCCACCTTCTTTTTTTTTTTTTTTTTTAATTTTTTTTTTAACGTTTATTTATTTTTGAGACAGAGAGAGATAGAGCATAAACGGGGGAGGGTCAGAGAGAGAGGGAGACACAGAATCTGAAACAGGCTCCAGGCTCTGAGCTGTCAGCACAGAGCCCGACGCGGGGCTCGAACCCACGAACTGTGAGATCGTGACCTGGGCTGAAGTCAGACGCCCAGCCGACTGAGCCACCCAGGAGCCCCCCCACCTTCTTAAATATATCCAGAATCCGACTTCTCATCACCTCAGCAGATCACCCCAGGCCACGCTGGAATCATCTGGCACCTGGATGATTCCGACTCCCTCCTCACTGGTCTCCCAGATTCCACTCCTGCCCTCCCCAGTCTGTTCTCGACATACGGCAGCCAGAGGAAGACTTTTAATGCCTTCGCCCAGAGGACTCCAAACCTCTATAAAGGTCCGGGTAGTAAACCTTTTCAGCTTTGGGGGCCCTGTGGCCTCAGCTGCAAAAACTCGACTGGGCAGAAGCAGCCACAGACGAGCATGCCTATGTGCCAATAAAGCTTTATTAACAATAGTCCTTGCCCGGCTTGTCGTCTCCTCGTGTCCCCCTATTTCAAACCTTTTCACGGGCAACGAACACCCAAAGTCCCATTACCTGTCTGTCTCTCTTACCAGCTTCCTCTTGGGCTCCTCCCGCACAGTTCTGCCTACCCTCAGGGTTCACTCGTCACCTCCTCCACGAAGACTTCCCCGATTCTCTGATCTGAACCGGCACTCTCTCCCTATCCCCTCCCGCTCCCGCCGCTCCGCCCCTCCCCCCCCCCCCCCCCAGTCTGTCTCCCCCACTCGAGTGTCAGCTCCCGGCTGTGTCCCAGCGCTTTGCACCATGCCGGGCACGTAGCAGGTGCGCGACCTCTCCGCGGGGCAAAGGCACCCAAAGCAGACACCGGCAGGGGCTCGCGGAAGAACCGGGGTGGGGGGGGGGGACGAGAAGGGTGTGGACCCCGTCGGGCCGGGGGGCTTCCTCACCTGGCTGGCCCCCGACCGGCTTCCTCTTCGCGGCTCTCCTCGTCCTGCTGCCGCTCCTTGCTGTCCCCCAGCGGCTGTGGCTCCGGGTCCTTGCACTCTACGTGGGGCAGGTCCACCTGTGAGCAGAGCCAGCGCTTGAGAGGCCAGAGGAGGGAAGGCGAGAAGGGGTCAGACCCCCCCCCCTTCCCTTTCCCGTCCCTTCGACCCCGGGCACCTCCGTGTGCCGCTGCGCAAGGCCGGGGACCCCCCAGGAGAGACGCGCGGGGCTGGGACGGGCACCACGAGGTCGGGGACGTGCGCTGGGACGGCCCTGCGCCCGGAGCGCCGGAGGACGGAGGCGGGGAGACCGGGGCGGGCTGGGGTGAGGGCAGGGGCTCCGGGAGGGGCGCTGGGGGCCCCGGGCTCCTAACTGGGGTGTGTGCTGGCTCGAGTCCTTCGAGGAAGGAGAAGAGGCAGGGGGAAAAAGTAGAAAAGGGTGCGGCGCCTGGGTGTCTGAGACTTTCTCTACTGCCACGCGCCATGCGTGGAAGTCTGTCCTTCCGGCCCGTGTCAGTCACACAGCCCCCGTCCGTCAGTCAGGGCCCGGTCAGTCAGTCAAGAAATCGGGTCCCGGCCGGGCGAGGCGTGGCCTCGACGGTAGGAGGGAAGCGGCCGGGTTCTGGTCCGCCAGGGAAGCCCGAGATCTCGGCAGTTCCCAGTCTGTCCTCCCGCCGCCCACGCGAAGGCAACAAACGCCGCGTACTCCCTGCCGCTCCATCCTGTCTTTTCCCGCCTTCTCCTTTACTCTCTCTGCGCACGCGCCGGCCCCGCCCCCCGACTCGCGCGCCCCCCGGGCACGTGCTGCCTCACGTGCGCCTGGTTCCGCCTCTTTCTGGGAACTTGCGCGCGCAGAGGGGCGGAGTCGGCCGTTAATCCGCGGTTGGGCTGTCCCAGGGGCTGCGCGCGCAGCGGGCGCTGCCTGGAGGAGGGGGCGGTCTCTGTGCGTGCGTGTGCCCAGAAGGGAGGCTCCGGGGCGCTCTGTGGGTGGGGGGCATCGAGCTGTCTCGGTGTTAGTGCTTAGGTTTCACTTCACCGGCGCTGTCCCGTGAAATCTTTGCAAGAAAAAGGCCTCACGGTTGCTGTTGATTGTGACCTATTGCCTTAAGTGAAAAAGTTTATGCAGTGCCACCTTGAGTCAGAGTTACTTGTGCACTCTAAGACTGTCAGCTTCTTAAAAGCTTGGTAGGGTCTGGCCTTTACAGACTCGGACCCATATCCCTTACGAACAATGGTAGTAATAACAATAATAATGGACACTTGAGGCGTCAAAGATGGGGAGAAAATATTTGCAAAACATGTATCCATAACTCACAGCCAGCATCTACAAAGAATTCTTACAACTGGATAATAAGACAACCCCCCCCCCCCCCCCCTTAGAGATGGGCAAAGGATTTGAATAGGCGTTTGCAGTGCAAAGGTCCTGAGGGGAGCAAACTCAAGTGTGCTTGAGCAGCTAGGCCTAGTGGGGAGGGAGAACAGGGGTTGTGGGTGAGGGATCAATGTTGGGCAGGTTTGGGCTGGGAGCCGAAGCAAGGGGTTAGGATTTTGCTCCAGTTCACTGGTAAGGTGGACCTGCTCTCTGAAACACCTGGCATACTGTCCAGGTAGGAGAGGCAGCAGGGATCCTGCGCAGGGCTCTGTCTCCTGCCACACAAGGACCGGCACACATCTTGACACCTACATTCTGGAGAACGTGGCTTGAATCTGGGCTCTCTTACCAGCAAGAGGGGCTGGAGGGGGCGGGGGGTGGGGCATAAAACTGCCACTCAATCTCAAAATCCATCTTTGCTTGTAACTGAGGCAATAAAATCTAAAACGTCAGACTACTGTAAGGGATTCAGAGAAAAACATACGGAACACAATAGGAGTTTAATACAAAGCAGCTAACGTTAGTATCTTGTGGCAGAGCCACAATGTAAGCAAAATGTAGCTTCCTGCAGCACCAGATTTGAAGATTTGAGGATTATCTGAGAAAAATCTCAAAGATTTACTGTTAAGCATGCACACACAAACACGTACACACTGACCAGGAACAAAAGCAACGCGCAATTTGCTGGAATTTTTTTTTTAATGGTGCAGCGTCTGTGTAACTTCTGAAGACAAGCAAAGTCCAACCATGTTTTGTGAAAATAATATATACAATAGCAAAAGCTTAAAAACACAGGAGAATGAGAAACACCAAATTTAGGAGGGAGCAATCTCAGCAAGGTGCTGGCTAAAGGAGATAGGACAAGCCCACAGGCTCTTCAAACCACTAGGCACAGGGATCTAAAATGTGAAAGACCCAAAACAAATACAATGTGCCGATTTAATCCAACCTGGGCAGATGGTGTTAGGCTTTTTTTTTTTTTTTATGTTTATTCATTTTTGAAAAAGTGAGAGCACAAGCAGGGGTGGGGCGGAGAGAGAGGGGGACACAGATTCCGAAGCAGGCTCCAGGCTCTGAGCTGTCAGCACAGAGCCTGGCGCGGGGCTCGAACTCACCGACTGCAAGATCATGACCTGAGCCGAAGTCGGACGCTCAACCGTCTGAGCCACCCAGGCGCCCGTTAGGCTTAATTTTAACATTATATATGCTTCACCTTCCCCACCCACCTTCACTTTTCTGTGGCCTCACCTCTCCCTCCATTTCTGCATTTATCTGTTTATGCCTCCTGTGTTCCCTTCCCCCACGCCAGCTCCCAACGGCAGGGACCTGAATCAGCTTTGCGGTCTTCAGCTCAGGACGTTGCTGGGACTCAGGAGGTGCACATTTGTTGCATGAATGAGTATTTTTCCGTATGAGTGAATTAATTTGAAATAAAGGAAAAAAAATCGACCAAGTAGCCCTTGGGAGATTGGTGCCCACAGGCCCTGGGACTGGAGAAGCCCACGGCCTCAGCTGCCAACTGTTTGGGTTTAACGACGGCTTCATGGTTATACAACTGTTCACATTTCCAAAGTGCACTGACCCTGAAGATGTGGGGGTGAGCAATGTGGAGGCTGAGATTTGCTTTAAAACATCTGCACAGAAACAGAGATCCCACTCACCGTTCAATGTGGGCTCACGAAGCTCTGTCCTACTCATCTCCCTATTCCGAGCCCCCGTGAAATCCTTACGAGAATTTTTTTTAATGTTCGCTTATTTTTGAGAGAGAGACAGCTCGAACAGGGCAGGGACAGAGAGAGAGAGCGACAACGGAATCCGAAGCAGGCTCCAGGCTCTGAGCTGTCAGCAGAGCCCGACATGGGGCTCGAACTCACGAACCGTGAGATCATGACCTGAGCTGAAGTCAGACGCTTAACCCACTGAGCCACCCAGGTGCCCCTTATGAGAATTGTTTTCCTAACCTAAAAAGAGCAGCTTTTTAGGGGGAGGATGGAGGGATGAACAGGCGGAGCACAAGACTTTTAGGGCAGTGAAAATACTCTGCATGATACCGTAGCGATGGAAACACATCATCTTACGTTGTCCAAACCCAGAGAACGTACAACACCGAGCACGAACCACGATGTAAACCACGAACCAACCGTGGGTGAGTGTGTAGCTCATTCATTGTAACAAATGCACCCCTCTGGCTGCGAAGATGTTGACAGAAGGGAGGCTGGGCACGCGTGGGGGCAGAAGGTACACGGGGAGGTTTCCGTACTTTCTGCACAATTTTGCTGTGCGCCAGAAACTGCTCTTTAAAAAAAAGAGGAGGGGAGGGAGCGGTGTTTTAAAGTTGCCCCTGTCACCCCACCATGCTGGGCTCCCAGGGGGAATCTTGGCACCTGCCTCGACCTTCCCCTCCCAAATGCCCCTCGCCCGGGGCGGGGGGCTTCTGTTCCATTCACCTAGAGGACAGCCTGGCACCACCAGGTGATGGGTAAATGCTTGATGGAGCCAGTTCTCCCCAGGGGGATGGAGCAGGCTCAGGCAAGCCAGGGGCTCCTGAGGTTCCAGGATCCCCAGCCCACCACCCCTCACACCAAGGACTCCTCACGCTCCTCCATCCCTAAGGAAAGGCACCATATGAGGACAAATGCCCACTTTATTAGCCAGCAGCTGGCCTGCAGGGCTCCCTAGGGCCCACCTTCATAGATCATACCTGCTACCTGCCCCCCACCCCCCACCCCTGGGACCGTGGGGCAGATGGGGAAAGAGGAGCTACCAGGGACGGGGGGATGGCCTCACAGAGGCCTCATAAATACGAGAGGGTCACTGGCAGGGATGCAAAGGGGCTGGACGGCAGGGGCTCAGGGAAGGCGGGCTATCCCAGGGCGGTCCACGTCATGCGGTGCCCTGTGTCCGTGGGGGCCCCGGCTCAGCGTCTAGGCGGCACAGGGGGCTGTCATACACCATCTGCAGGTTCACCTTGTGGCCCACCAGCTCCCGGATGTTGTTGATGCCGTATTTGATCATTGTTGGGCTTTGGGTGGGGAGGGGAGGAAACAGTTTTAACACCACGTCAGGTCACGCTCTCCTCTGATCAGACCCTCTCCGATGGTTCCCATCTCCTTCAAATAAAAGCTCGAGTTGCTCCCAGGGCTCACCAGGCCCTGACGTGTCCTGTGTCCTGCCCCTTTCCCACCCTCATCTCATCTCACTCTACTGACTCTCTCCCTCCAGCCACCGCGACCTTCTCAGTGTTCTCCAAACACAGCACGCACATTCCTGCCTCAGGGCCTTTGCACTGCCTGTTCCTGCTGACTGAACACCCTTCCCGGTATTCCCCTGGCTTACTCCATTCACCTCCAGTCTTTGCTCAGATACCGCCTCTTCCTCGAAGCCTTCCCTGACAACCTTGTCTCCTTAGTCCTCCCTGCTGCATTTTCCCTACAGCACTTACTGGCCTCAGACACACTCCAGACTTTACCTGTTCGATTTACTTATGTATCTTACTAATTATCATCCTTTTCACTGCACTACGACCCTAACTTCACAGAGGCAAGGATGTGTGCTGTCATCCTCCTAGCACAGGACCAAGCATACAGCAGATGCTCACTAAAGGCTTATCGAGTGAGTGAACAGATGGACGGTGCTGGAGGTCTGCAGGCCCCCGGGCCCGTCAAGTCAGACACCCTGAGTGGTTTGGGCACTCACCGCTCCAGGGAGAGGCCCCAAGCAATGACTGACACGTTTTCGGGGAGTCCCATGGGCAGCAGCATCTCAGGGCGGAAGATCCCAGAATTCCCGACTTCCACCCACTTCCTCAGGCCTGTAGAAGCAGGAGAAGGACAGGGCAGATCGTGTGGATGATGCTGGGTCTGGCAGTGAGCTTGGGAGCGGGCTTGGCAGTGAAAGGGACCCGGGCTGAGCGTAGGCAGCCTGAGACATCCCTCCCCCTCCCAGGACCAGGTTCCACCCTGACCTTGGTGGTAGCTGAACACCTCCATGCTGGGCTCCGTGTAGGGGTTGTAGGCCGGCTTGAAGCGTAGCTGGGTAATACCTGGGCAGGGGAAGCAGGGGAACAGAGGAGTGGAAGATGAGCCCGGCGGCCATGGCATCCTCGGCCCCACTAACACCGCCCACTGTGGCCCCGCCTGCCTACCCAGCTTCGTGAAGAACTCCCGCAGGACACCCATGAGGTGGCCTAGGGTGAGGCCGTGGTCAGCCACCACACCCTCGATCTGGTGGAACTCGGCCAGGTGTGTGGCATCTAGGGTCTCGTTTCGGAACACACGATCGATGGAGAAGTACTTGGCCGGTGTGAAGGGCTTCTGGGGGCGACAGGCAGGCCAGGCCCGGGAGTAGGTCAGAAGGTCGGTAGGACAGCCCCCAGCCTCCCCCACTGCCCAGGCTGAGCTGCACCTTCTGGGCCAGGCGGTAGAGGGCGCGGGCACTGGCCGACGTGGTGTGCGTGCGCAGCAGGTTTTTCCGGGCCTCTTCCAGCTTCCAGTTGTACTTGTACCTTCGGGAGGACAAATGGCAAGTCCACGTTGTGGCCTTCAGGTCCCCGACCTTCTTCCCCCATCCCGACACCCCGAAGCCCTGGGCCTGCCTCACCCCTGTGAGCCGTAGCCACCCTGAGAGTGGGTCCGCTTGACCCGATGGACGTAGTCCATTGGAAGCTGCAGGGCCTCGGCTGGATCTGGGCAGGACAGAGCATCACCTGGTCAGTCAAGGAGCATTTCTCAAACAGCCACTGCACAGAGGACAGACAGCAACACGTGCAGCTCCCACCCTCGCCACCCACGGCGGCCAGAGGGTGCTGGCGAACATCCGAGTCAGTCACATCCCTCCTCTGCCCAGAACCCTCCGTCTCCCTGGGGGGGTGGGGGGAGATGACGAAGCTCGCTCTCTGGTGATGCGGTCCTGTCACCTCCCATTCCTTCCTAACTGATCACTCCCTCCAGTCACAGGGCCTCCCAGCTGATACGTCAGCATACCAGGCACATTCCAGCCTCAGGGCCTTTGCACTGGCCATTCTCTCCTGGATCTTTCCTTCCCAGATATGGTTCTCTCCCTTATGTCCTTTGGCCTTTACTTAAACAAAGGCCTGATTTTAAATTGACAGCTCCTTCCCCTCCATGCCAGGTTCCACCGTGTTTACTGCATCTTGCGTGACTGCATTTACATAGGACTCGGGATCTGACATACATCTGTCCTACCAGGATGCAAGTCTCACCAGGGCGAGAACTGGTTTCATTCACAGCTGTAACCCAGGTGTTTATGGAAAAATTTTTTTAACATTTATTTATTTTTGAGACGGAGAGAGAGCACGAACAGGGGAGGGTCAGAGAGAGAGGGAGACGCAGAATCTGAAACAGGCTCCAGGCTCTGAGCCATCAGCACAGAGCCCGACACTGTGCTTGATGTCACAGACCGCGAGATCATGACCTGAACCGAAGTCGGACGCTCAACCGACTGAGCCACCCAGGCGCCCTGCGGTAACCCAGGTGTTTAATAAAGATCCTGGCACACAGGAGAGGCCGAACAATCACTTGTTGTGTGAATATACAAATTCTTAAGATCCCTTTCCAGAAACATCATTTTGGTGCACCTGAAAAGCCTGACATCAAATCCCAGCTTCACCGCTTATAAGCCGTGTGACCCTGGCAGGCGATGTTCCTTCTCTGAACCCCACTTTCCTCATTTATGTAAGAGAGCTAACAGCGGTACTTCCTACAATTGGCAGGAGAATTAGAACAGCGGCTGGCGTATGGTGAGTACTTAATAAGTTTTGGGGGCCATGGTAACTATGACAGCAATGCCACTGTTGCTCCTGGCCGGGTAACAGGCACCCAACTCAGTGGTCTCCCCTGCCTTCCTGTGCGGGACGATGACAATCACTGTGGAAAGTCATTCAATTTCAGACAGTACTAAGCACTGCGAAAAAAAGAAAAAAATGGTGGGGCGCCTGGGTGGCGTAGTCGGTTAAGCGTCCGACTTCGGCTCAGGTCATGATCTCACGGTCTGTGAGTTCGAGCCCCGCGTCGGGCTCTGGGCTGATGGCTCAGGGCCTGGAGCCTGCTTCCGATTCTGTGTCTCCTTCTCTCTCTGCCCCTCCCCCCTTCATGCTCTGTCTCTCTCTGTCTCAAAAATAAATAAAAAAAAAAAAACGTTAAAAAAAAAAAAAAAAAAAGAAAAAAATGGGAACCAAGCTTAGAGACTAGGGACGAGGGATGTTTTGACCTTAGGGGGGACAAAGGCATGTCAAGGTGGCCTCTATGAGGTGACACGTTAGCAGAGGTCTGATGCTGCAGCCCACCTCGAAGATCTGGGAGAAGATGGTCCTTGGCCGAGAGCTGCCTGGCAGCACGGGCCAGGGCCACGAAGTGGGCAGGACAGGACGTGGGAGGAAGTCACAGAGGTCAACGGGCCCAGCTCACAGTGGCCCGGTGGGCCACAGCGAGGATGGAGTTTATTCCGTAAAGTAAGAATGCCACTCCAAAAAGTTCTGCCCGGGGCCTGGCGCCTCTGATGGTGGCGCCCACCCCACCTACCTCGAAGGAAGAAGGTGTCGTGTTGGTCACGTGCTGGGTGCTGCTGGGGCTGGAAAAGTGCATCAAAGTTCCAGAAGGAGCTCTCGATGAAGTTGTCGGTCGGCATCTCCGTGAACCTGGAGGGAGACGAAGCCTGACCGTCTGGCCTGCGCCCTGTGGCTGGGCCGGCCCCAGCCCCGGCCCTGTGCTCACCCCATCTCCAGGAAGATCTGCCGGAACTGCGTGCGGACCTTGAGCAGAGGGTGCAGGTGGCCGCTATCTGGGAGGACGCCATGGGCCAAGAAATTGTACGGCTTGAAGGGCCGGTCCCGCCAGGAGCCGCTGTCAGAGGATGCAGGGCACAGGGGCCTGGTGAGGGCTGCCCTCCCTCCCCGACCTACCCCAGTCCCTGGGGCCACTCCCTACCTGGAGATCATCTCTGGGCTCAGCTCTGTCTCCTGTTTGGAGATGCTGGTAGTGAAGGCACTGCCTTTGCTCACCCAGTAGGTCTTCAGGGTCCTGAGGCCAGAGGAGAGGAGGGGTTGCCCACTGTCACCTCTTTCCAGAGGCTTCCCTTGAACCCCTATCTGAGGCTGACCCCAACACTCCCCACTCAGTCGCTCTACTTTATTTTCTTCCCAACATTTATCGTCACCGGAAATTCTCTTATTTGGCCCACACCTACATGGCTGTGCCCATTCACTTATTCATTCAACAAGCACTTAACGAGAATCTACCATGTGCCAGGACCTGTTCAAGGTACTTAAGCACCCAGCTGAGTAAGAATAATAGGTCAAGTCTCAAGGGTTTATCCCGTGCCAGGCTCTCTTCTCTTCCACTGCAATCATCCCACTACTTTGTGAAAAGAGGTCATTTTACAGATGGGGAACCTGAGGCCCAGAAAGATCGAATGCCTTGGCAAAGGTCATCCAACCAGTAAGTGCCAGGAGCCCGGACCTGGATTGGGCAGCCCTCCTCCAGTCTGTGTTCTCATAACCACTATGCCACTTGGTACCTGCTCAAAGGGGACATCAGCCCTGTGAGAGCAGAGCACCCAGCCTGTGCAGGTCCCAGCATTCAATCAGTTTCAAGCACTGAAATCAGAGCCGTAAAGGAAATAAACATGGCACCCAGAATGGAAAGTATAAGCGAGCAGCTTTTACGGAACTCAAAGGGAGAGATCGGTGTCAGGATGGCCTCTTTAAGGTGACACACAGGCACAGGTGTGATGCGCAAGCTTGGCTTAAGAGGAGACAGTTCTCGGCAGAACTCGTGGCATGAGCAAAGGCCCTGAGGCAGCATGAACCTGGCATGAGTGCTTGACAACCATAGGGTAAAACACAGCTTGGAGGACACTGACAGCACTGCCCCAGCGTGGGCAGGACGGCTCCCTCCCCCCATTCCTCCAGGACCACACAGGTGATGGCTGATGGAAAGGGGGCACCCACTCACACTTCGGTCAGCAGTTTCCTCTTCCTGAGCTCACTCCTTTCCTTCTCACCCAGCTTCTCAGCCTGCCCACCCTGGACCAGTTGGAGCCGCCGCTGCACCTCGTCCTCCACGCTGTCCACCTGCCGTGATGATGACAGGTGTGAGGCACTGTGAGGGCCAGGTGCCCATGTGCACACCTGCCCGCCTGTACGCAGGGACTCACCACTCGGAACACACGGGGCCCTTCAGCTGCACTCTTATCCACACGGATCCACTTGTTGGACATGGCCTTGCTGAAGCCCACCTTGCCGCTGGGCAGTCGCTGGGGGAGTAAGGCCACAGTAAGTGGAGCATGGGGCCACCTGACCCCGTCACCTCCCTGGGCCTTGTCCCTAGGCCCTTACCATAAGTTCGCTCTGGGCCAGGCCCTCCGGGGGGATGCTGCGAAACACCCGGGCCTCATGGCTGCCCTCCCGGGCTATCTCCTCGCCCTCAGCGGTAAGCTCCCAGCGCTTGGTGGAACGTAGCTCAGCCTCAATGATCTGCAGGGAAATGGGGGAGGGGGCACGCACAGAGACAGGGTTCAGAGCCAGGCACGCCCTCACCACAGCACTGGGCTGGCAGAGTGCCCGAAGCCTGACTCACATCCAAGCTGCACCACTTCCCAGCTGAGTGACTGCCCCTTGCTGAGCCTCAGTTTCCCTTCTGTAACATGCAGATAATGAGAGATGGCTCACACCTCCCAGAGTGAGGTAAAGTACTAAGAATGGTACCTAGCAAAAAAATAAATTCGATTGCTTTCGAATCCAAGATTTTTTTTTTTAAATTTTTTTTTCAACGTTTATTTATTTTTGGGACAGAGAGGGACAGAGCATGAACGGGGGAGGGGCAGAGAGAGAGGGAGACACAGAATCGGAAACAGGCTCCAGGCTCCAGGCTCCGAGCCATCAGCCCAGAGCCCGACGCGGGGCTCGAATTCACGGACCGCGAGATCGTGACCGGGCTGAAGTCGGACGCTTAACCGACTGCGCCACCCAGGCGCCCCCCAAGAAAGATTTTTAAGGTCCCAGGTGAATTGACTTGTCTCCACATTTGACGTGTTCACATCTCAGCGTCCGGAGTGTCAGAGAAGGGCCCCCGTGTCCACATTACACACAGGGACCCAAAGCTCCAAGGTAAGGATGGGTCCAGGTCGTATAAAGAGGGGCAAGGCCGGCTGGGGCCCATAGGGCTTAGCTCCCTTTTCATTCTAATTCCCAGCTCTGCTCCTCACTCCCTGTGTGAACTTGGGAAAGTTGTTAAACTTCCCTGAGCAAGTTTTCTTATCCACAAGAGAAGGGTGTGATGGGCTCTACCACAGGAAGTTTTCTTGACAAGTAACGGATTCAGTAAGCAGCAAATACTGCATAAATTCTAACCACTGTTCCTATCATTGTTATTACCATCTCTGCTGTTAGACTGAACCACATCAAATAGCCACTATTTAACCTTCTGTGACCAGCACAAGTCAATTCCACATCAAACAAGGTACTGTCACCCCACAAGATACCTTTCCTGCACTGATAACCTCAGGATCTGCAGCCTGAACACTCAATTTCTTTGTCTTTTAAAAATTTTCTTAACGTTCATTCATTTTTGAGAGAGAGAGACATAGCATGAGCTGGGGAGGGGCAGAGAGAGAGAGGGAGACACGGAATCCGAAGCAGGGTCCAAGCCCTGAGCTGTAAGCACAGAGGCAGATGTGGAGCTCAAACTCGTGAACCAGGAGATTGTGACCTGTGCCGAAGTCAGATGTTCGACTGAGCCACCCAGGCTCCCCTGAATGCTTAATTTCAAATCCAGGTTTGCTTGTCCCTTCTCATGACGCTGATCAAGGTACTGACCAGTGCTCAGAAACTGTCACATCTGCAAAGCGGGCGTAACAGTGCTATCATCCTCCGGCTATGGCAAGGACTATCAGATGATAAATGAAGCTGAGACCAAAGTGGGGCACAGGATATGAGCTCAATGAATACATACCCCAGTTATATTTTCTGATTCCTAGCCTTGAGGATCCAGCCTCCTGGGGGGCCTACAGGCCTCTCGGAATCTCCTCTTATGGCTCTATCACCTTTCACTTGTCCAAGTCAAAAAGGCTGGGCTTCATCCATGCTCCCCCTGCCTTGCCAGGAATCCCCTCTCCCTTCCACCCTCCTCCCTACAGCCAGACACCATGCCCTCTACCCTGGGGATGTGCCAGCCTCTGCCTTCCTCCCCTCACCACCAGTCCTGCCCCTGCCAATCCTTCCCCAAAGTGATGCAGACAGCACATACATCTGACTGGTTCCAGCTCCCCCAGTACCCCCATGAGATAAAGACCTACGAGGCCTTGTAAATTTTGGCTCTACTAATGCCTTTCTACGCCTGTTTCCCGTTCCCACCATTGATCCTGAAGCTTTCCTCCTCAGTGCAGAGGCCCGACTCGGCTGCCACCTCCTCCAGGACGTTCTCTTTGACTCCCCAGGCTGGGCCAGCTGTCACCTCTGGGTTGCCTGTGCTTCCTCCATCACTCTGCAGGTCACCTGAGGGTCTCGCTCATTAGATCGCAATCTCCGTCAGGGCAGGGACCGCCTCTTCCTGGTCCACCATCGTGCCCCTCGCCCCCGCCAACTCTCTCTCAATGGACATTTACTGCGAACGGAACGTCAGCGCTCCCGGGCTCTCACTTGTTTCCGACTCCCTGCCCGCGCACCCCAGGATGGACTCCTGAAGGACTCCTCAAGAAGCAGTGCCTTCCAGGCAAGAGGACTACAGGTACAAAAGCGAGAAGGCCAGGCATCACGGGCCCGACTTACCTCTCCCAGCGCCTGCAGGCTCTTCACGGCGCCCACCACTGCCTGGTGCTCCACGCCCAGCTTAGCCGCCAGCTCCGCGCTGTCCAGGCCGCCATCGGCCGCCGCCAGCTGCCTCAGCAGCACCTCCGCCACCGGGCCGTCCGCCATGGCTGTGCCCAGCGTGCTCGGCGTATCCCGCCGTAGCCTGAACCACCGGAACCGGAACCGGCGCCGGGCGTGTGTGTCGCCATCTTGAGCGTGGCGGACCTTGTGCCGGGCTCAGAATGCCGCCATCTTCAGTGTGGCGATGGAATCTTAGGGGGTGGGAGGGACACCGTGCCCACCTCCACCCTAGCTGGAATAGTGGTGTCTGGTGGACTAGAGAGGCCAAATTGCAAACCTCAAGGACAGAATCACAGAGTTGTTTTAAGTGTCACCCAGCCCCACCTCCAGCAGGCGGTGTGACCTTGGACTTCTGTCTCTCTGTGCCCAGGAGCCCTCTGCCTTTCTGTATTGGCCTGTGGGAGGGCTGTAGGTGGTGGGCTTCAGGGACAGTCATTCCCTGGTCAACTACTTTTAAGGTCCCCCCCCTTAATTTTTAGTGTTTATTTTTAAGAGAGAGAAAACAAATAGTGGGGGAGGGGGGGGGGAGAGAGAGGGAGAGAGAATCCCAAGCAGGCTCCACACTGTCAGCGCAGATCCTGGCTGGGCTCATTCCCACAAACTGTGAGATTATGACCTGAGCCAATATCAAGAGTCAGACACTTACCTAAGACACTCAGGCGCCCTTACTTTTAAGTTTTTAAAGGGAGACTAGGTAGGGACTCTCCCTATATACAAAGGGGAGAGGGAGTCAACTAACAATAGTTACAGTCAAGGTAGCAGCTAACCTACATGGACATCCCTGTGTGCTCTGCCCAGTGCTAAGTGCTTCAGGTGTGTTTTTTCATTTTCCCAAAAACTTTGATACAGATATTGATATCATCGCCATTTCACAAATGTGAAAATGGAGGCTCAAGAGGGTGGTAGGTCTCTAGCAACAAACAGTTGCTAGATATGGTGCCAGAAACTATAAACACCTCCGATCCCACCCCCGATCCCTGAATGCTCGGAGAAGATCAATGTCAGGGCAATAATGCATACTTGAAACCAGTTCTGGCCTATAGAGATAGAATGCGGGACACAAATCTAATTTTAAGCTTTCTAGTAGCAATGTCAAAAACAAAATGGATGAAATTAACCGGAAGAATTTACCAAACTTGCCAGGTCCAAATGATGATTTCCATACTTACTATAAAATTACTAATGAAATACTTCACATGCTCTTTCCATACTAAGTCTCCAGAATCTGATGAGTGCTTTTACGGTTATGGCACATCTCAGTTGGGACAAGCTACATTTCAAATGGTCAACAGTCACATGTGGCCAGTGGAGATTATAGTAGGCAGTGTAAGTAGATTCTAATCCCATTTATGCCACTCACCCAAATCGCTTAATCTTTCTGTGCCTGTTTCCTTGCCTGGATAGAGATGCTATAAACGCAGGTTATTTACGTGAAAATACTACCCACACATATACACGTACTTGCTAAGAGTCAACTGTGTGGAGCATGTGACAAGTACGATTCTAAGCAGAACACCTTTACTCATTTAACCATCACGATTACTATTTGAGCCGGGAAGATGGGTTTACGCAACATCACCCAATCCTGACCCTACGATAAGCTCCTGATAAAAATTCGGGATGTGTCCCTCAAAGTCCCTTTTTAGCTGCAAAGCACTTTCTTCCTGTTTTGTTTATTGAATTCCCCCAAGAGTCTTTCCTTCTTTCTGTCACATAGCGAGTAGATTTTAAGCCTGCCAGGTGCCAGGTGCCGCAAGAGACACTGGGTGATGGTAAAGTGAATAAGACTGTCAGAGTGTCCACATTCGAGCAGCAAGCACCAAGCTCATGTGTGCATGACATATGGCGGAAGGGAGGGAAGGCTGGAGGGTCAGTGGCAGGCCTGCAGTGGCCACCCCAGATTGGGGCTCCTCATGACCAGGGATTGGGGGGGGTTCAGGTTGGCTGATACTGGATACTGCCTGGGGCAGAACCCCAACTTCTCCAAGACTCCTTATTCCTCCCTTTTCTGAGTTCCCACCACTATCCCCGAAGCACCCCCCACCCCCTCCCCGCTTTTGCCAGGATTCCCCCTTCCAAGCCCACGTTCCCAGGTCCAGAGCCTGTTTGCTCAGGGTTTGGGAAAACCCCAGTCCTCCTTCCTGCTTCCTGCAGCTTGCGGGCAGGGAAATGGTGTCTGTCACTGTCAGTCACGTGCCTTTGGCTTCAGAAGACTCTAGACTCAGGGGTCCTGCCCATCTCCCTTGGACTTTATCTTCCCCACCATCTGTCTCTTTTTTTCCTCCCCAACGGAACCCCCCAGCCTCTCTTCTTTAGCCGTTTAATTGCAAAAGGCAGGCCGTTTGTGGGAGACCACAGGCAGCGACCCCTTTACTGGCTGAGGGAGGGGTAAAGGAGAGGCCGCAATTAGAGGAACAACCCTACCCCACTCTGGGAACCACAGCCTATAGTCACATCTTGGAGCCTTCTGGGCTTCCTTCCCTCTGTCCCAGGACAACCCTAACAGCACTGAAAGCGGTTTTGTAGGGCGGCACCTAGCCAAAGTTTCTCCTCCTAGCCTCTTAGGGGTTCCTGTGTCTTCAGATGCTAAGTGACTTGTCCCGGTCACACAGCAGCAGTCTGACAGGCGGCCAGGGCACTAGGGGCCTGACAGGAGAGAGCTAACATTTTACTCTCTGGCCTGCAAGGCTGTGGCACCGGGATGAAGTGAAGACCCAAGGACTCGGCCTCTGAGCTCAGGCGCCCTCTGCCCCACCGTGGCCCGGGGCGGGGGCGAGCGAGAGCGAGTAGGGGTTCCCCAACTGCAGGGTAGAAAGTGGCTGGGAAAACCTTGCCCACCCTTACCCGCGGAGGGGACGAGAGAAGGCGAGCTGGGGCAGGACCCTGGTCCTGAGCAGTGACAGCGGCACTCGCGCGCGTTCTTTAAACTCCCAGATCGGGAGCTAAGCGCGCGGGGTAGGGCGGGGTTGGGTCGAAGTCTGGTCACATGACCTGGCCAGAGGGGCTCGAGGCCCCCACCACATCGGTGGGCGGCCCCCACAACGCGTGGTCGTCCTTCATTGGCCAGTTGTATGGCCAATAGAAATCGGCCATCTGGGAACCCTGCGTTCCGAGGCACATACTAACCTGCTCAGACGACAAGGACCCAATGGAAAGTCAGGGCCGTGACCACTGACCAATCATAAGGTGCGGAGGGCGGGACAAGAGGCCGGGCCAGGTTGGTTTGAGAGACAGTAGGGTATAAAAACGCGCGGCCGGCGGCAGCGTCCGTCCCTACTGCAGAGTCGCCGCCGGAGGAGAGGTTTAAAGGGCCCGCGCGCCGCCGCCCCCTCGGCCCGCCATGCTGCTACCCGTGCCGCTGCTGCTCGGCCTCCTCGGCCTGGCCGCCGCCGAGCCCACCGTCTACTTCAAGGAGCAGTTTCTGGACGGAGGTAAGGCCTGGTCCCGCCTCGAGGCCGCCGCGACGACGAAAGCGGTCCCCCAGCCTAGATCTGCGTTGTCGCTTGTAATTACTGCTTAGAGGGTCAATACGGTGGCCTCCGGGGACTAAAGCCGCAGGCGATCCTCCGTTGTGTGTCCCTTGGGGAGCGTCGAGGGTGCAGCGGACTCTCGCGGCGTGAGTTAGGGTTTGGCGGAGGATCCTTTAAGCCATCCAAGGTGTCAAATTAGAGGTTGGGGCGGGGGCAGTCGGGGGTTATCCCTTTTCCAATCCGCAGCAGTTTGAGGCTACTGGCAGATAGTCGGTGGGGGTGGAGTGGGTCAGTACGGCCGCACTGAGCCTGCCCCTTTGATCCTCTAGACGGGTGGACCGACCGCTGGATTGAATCCAAACACAAGTCAGATTTTGGTAAATTTGTTCTGAGTTCCGGCAAGTTCTACGGTGACCAGGAAAAGGATAAAGGTAAGAGCCTGGCGGAGTTGGGGGGGGCGGTGATCGGATTCAGGGGGACTTCCTGGAGGAAGCTCTTGCACACGACAGACATAGCTTGGGATCCCCATGAGCGGGGCAGGGGAGGAGGAAGGGGCAGTGGTTTGTACGGCCAATACTTCGGGTCTATGGAGGTTGGGGCTGAGCCATGACCTCACTCTGGTCTCTCGCTAGGGCTGCAGACAAGCCAGGATGCCCGCTTTTATGCCTTGTCGGCCAGATTTGAGCCCTTTAGCAACAAGGGCCAGACGCTGGTGGTGCAGTTCACAGTAAAACACGAGCAGAACATCGACTGTGGGGGCGGCTACGTGAAGCTATTTCCAGAGGGCTTGGACCAGACGGACATGCATGGAGACTCTGAATACAACATCATGTTTGGTGAGGGGCCCCGCCCTGGTGCTGACCTCTGATTAGTTACAGGGAGACTTAAATGTCAGGGACCCTTAAAGCTGGTGACAGGTAGCTTTGAGGATATGGACTGTATTTATGTAGTTGAGGCTTGCCTTGGGAGGGGAAACGAGAGGATTGCATTGTTATTTGTTGGTGTAAAACTGTTAATTTGTGGTGTTTTATGTAGTTATTTCCTGATATTAGCTGTATCAAATTCTAGAGCTCTGGTTGGTTGGTTATTTCCTTTTTGAAAGTTTCCACCTACGGCCCCTTAGAGCCAGTCAGAGGCTGATTCCTGTGTTGTGACCCTTTGCAGATCTGTATTTAAGAACCAAGTCTTGCTTTGTAAAGGGGGGGCGGGGAGCTTTGCTACGGTGGGCATCCTCTTGCTCTAACTGGACCAACTCTTCACGTAGGCCCGGATATCTGTGGCCCTGGCACCAAGAAGGTTCATGTCATCTTCAACTACAAGGGCAAGAACGTGCTGATCAACAAGGACATTCGTTGCAAGGTGTGACTGGGGGTGGTGACAAAAGGCGGATAGGGGAGTGTCAGAGGCCAGCCTGGTGGGCGGGGCCACTCATCTCCCACTCTCTTCAGGATGATGAATTCACACACCTGTATACGCTGATTGTGCGTCCGGATAACACCTATGAGGTGAAGATCGACAACAGCCAGGTGGAGTCAGGCTCCTTGGAGGATGATTGGGACTTCTTGCCTCCCAAGAAGATAAAGGATCCTGATGCTGCGAAGCCTGAAGACTGGGACGAGCGGGCCAAGATTGATGACCCCACAGACTCCAAGCCTGAGGTTGGTGTTTGGGCAGGTTCTCCCTACATGGAGGGTGTAGAGGACAGCTGGGTTGACTGACCTCTCTGTGTACCTTCAGGACTGGGACAAACCCGAGCACATTCCTGACCCTGATGCTAAAAAGCCAGAGGACTGGGATGAAGAGATGGACGGAGAGTGGGAACCACCAGTGATTCAGAACCCTGAGTACAAGGTGGGGCTCTGAGCGGGGTTGGGGGGACGCACAGTGGGGAGTATGCTGACCCCACTCACCCACTGGTTACCTTCCCCTCCTGCAGGGCGAGTGGAAGCCCCGGCAAATCGACAACCCAGATTACAAGGGCACTTGGATCCACCCAGAGATCGACAACCCTGAGTACTCCCCTGATAGCAACATCTACGCCTATGAAAACTTTGCTGTCCTGGGCTTAGATCTCTGGCAGGTGAGACCGAGGGGATATCTGGAGCACTTCACAGGTTCAGGGTCACCCAGGAGGAAAGGGACAGTAGATTCAACCCCGAGCTGGTCTGATCTAAAAGTAGTGCTTTTTCTGAAGAATTTCGTGGTCTGTCTTATGGAGCGCTCATAGCACTCTCTTTGAGGTTTTGCTTATTTATGTGCCAGCTACCATTTTCAGTCCCTTTATGCAAAGGAGCTTGTTCAACTGTCCTCAACGACTAGAAGTTAATTGGATTACCCCATTAGAAAATTAGTTTCACCAACGCTTGGTTGGCTCGGTTGGTAGAGCATGCGACTCTTGATACTTGGGGGCATGAGTTCAAGCTCCACGTCAGGAGTAGAGTTTGCTGAAAGAATATAAACAAACAGATAAATGTGACTTTTAGAAAAAAATCAAAGGAAGAAAATTAATTTTAGAGAGACCAGGTTGACGTTTTATTCACTGACAAATATTCTGTGCCTAGAATGGTGCCTGGGTGGTAGAAGGTACTGGAAAAATATTTGAACAAGGGACCGAGACCCCATTTTACAGATGAAGAAAGGGCCTTGTGTAGTGGTCCTGGGAACAGAGGGGGTGGGAGTGTTGTCCCCTCTGACCACCCGTCCATCCATCCTCCTGCCCCCCAGGTCAAGTCTGGCACCATTTTTGACAACTTCCTCATCACCAACGACGAGGCGTACGCAGAGGAGTTTGGAAACGAGACCTGGGGTGTCACGAAGGTGGGACCAGGGTCTGATCCTGGGCTTGGGGGTGGGCAGGTCTGGTGGGTGGGGGCCCGGCCCTGAAGTACGGGTGTGGTATGTGTACAGGCGGCGGAAAAGCAGATGAAGGACAAGCAAGATGAGGAACAGAGACTAAAGGAGGAAGAGGAGGATAAGAAGCGTAAGGAAGAGGAGGAGGCAGACAAGGAAGACGAGGAAGACAAGGATGAGGATGAGGAGGACGAGGATGAGAAGGAGGAAGAGGAGGAGGAAGATGCTGCCACTGGCCAGGCCAAGGACGAGCTGTAGGGGCCACACCACCGCCTCCAGGGCTGGACTGAGGCCTGAGCGCTCCCGCCGCAGAGCCGGCTGCGCCAAATAATGTCTCTATGAGACTGGAGAACTTTCATTTTTTCCAGGCAGGTTGTGATTTGGGGTGGATTTTGGTTTTGTTCCCCCCCCCCTTTTTTTTTAAACTGGTGTTTTGTCTTTGATTCTCCTTAGTCCTTATTCCTGATCCTCCTCTTTCTTGATTGACATCTTTGCCTTCTTCTGTCCCCTTCTCTCCCCGGATCCCTTAGTCCCCCTTCAACCTGAGGGGGCAGGGGAATGTGGAGGAGAAGCCCCAGGCCCGAGACTCCATCTGCTCTCCTTCCTGGATCCCAGAGGGGGGCAGGAGAAGAGGGTGGCATCCCCAGCCCCCCGCCCCCAGCACTGAGGAAGAACAGGGCTTCTAGGGCCTGAGCTCTGACCCCTACCCACCACCTCCCTTCCTCCCCTGTTCCCAGGACTGGGCCACTTCTGGGTGGGGCAGTGGGTTCCAGCTCGGGTCACACTGAGAATGTAAGAACTACAAACAAAATTTCTATTAAATTAAGTTTTGTGTCTTCCTCCTGTGTTTCCTTCTGGGGGATGGGACTCGAGTAAGGCTCATTTTTCAGCAGCTGAAGTGTTGATTAAATGTCCCATAAGGTGATAGGAGTTATTGTTTACCCCCACAACCCCAAACCAGTCGGAGGAGAGCAATTGTTAAGTGCCATTACAGATACTCCACATGAGAACTCGTTGAGTCTCTGCACCGAATTGGTGTTTGTTTCTAATACCAGTTCGGTTTGAGGCTGTGTGCCAGAATTTAGTAAGAGATAGAGCAGGGCTATGAACCCACACCTTAGCACCATTTCATGCCATCCATTGGACACTCATCCATAAACTTTTTTTTAATGTTTATTTTTGAGAGCGAGCATGAGTGAGGGGGGTGGGGCAGCACAGAGAGAGAGGGAGACAAAGAATCCAAAACAGGTTCCAGGCTCAGCCGTCAGCACAGAGCCCTATGCAGGGCTCGAACTCCTAAACTGCAAGATCGTGACCTGAGCCATCGGGTGCATAACCAACTGAGCCACCCAGGAGCCCTTTAACCACATTGTAAAAGTCTCAGCTGGTGTTAAAAGCTATTCCTTTTATAATCATGAATATAGGTTCAAGGGTGGTAAATACTTTGCTGGTGGTCTTTAAATTCTTGGAGGGAAAGAGATGGTCCCACGGGGGGGATGGTACAGAGATGACAGGTCAATGAAGTCTAGGCCTCTTAGGCTCTCCTAGGCCCATCTCTTGTTGGGGACCACAAGGCTGTCACTGAAGTCCTGTGAGTAGGCTGGAGCTCATGTCCCTTGTTGCAGGGGAGAGGCAAGAAGTCCTCGACAGCTTGGCCTGTGGTGGAAACATCTAGGCTTGGTGTGCTGTAGAGGAGAAAAACAGCAGGACCTTGTTACAGTTGAGCAATGCGTGAGGTATCTGGTGCTGCGCTTGGGTTGAGTGCTTGGAAACTAAAGAGCAGGTTTGGAGGCAGGAAATGATTCAGGATGGGAAGGCCACCTAGTAACTGGCAGATAAGCCCAACCTTGCTTCCAACCAGTCCCACAAAACACCATATTCAGCTTAGGCTAAGCAATCCTTCAAGTTCGTATTCACTGGATGGTTCACCATGCTTACCCTACTGTGTTCTGTGGCCCAGCCCCACCCCTCTGGGAGGCCTCTAGAATTGATGTATCCAGGAAAAGTTGGTGGAGACCTTCTGTATTCAGTGTAGGGAGGCCTTGGAAGGTGAAAGTTTACTTAAATAATTGGGTCAGACTGGGGATACTGGGGTGGACAAAGTGGTCAGGGAAGGAGCAAAATAGAGATGGGGCACCCAGGAACTAGTACTGTAGGTTCATTCCCAAAATCCAACTCTCCCTCAGTAACGAATGAGGTCACAAAATGCCAGTCGTTCCTGTTTCCGCAGCCAAATGTGGTTTCTCGAATTTTTATTTAATTGTTGGTGACCTTTGGAGTGTTTTTTCCAGCCCTGAGTAAGGGTTCCTGTGAGGGTGGCCAGACCAGAATAAAACTCATTTGGAAGACAAAAATGAAGTTTTTATGGAAGAGATATAAATATCCATAAGTACATGAAAAACTGTTCAATGTAATCAACAAACTCATAGCACGAAAGTGGGGTCGTCGGAGCCATTTTGTGGCTGTATGACGTCACCGCTAACGGGCATGGCGTCACTCGCAGGAAACCACGTGACATTATGCGTGCTGACTGAGAAACGGCTCGCTCCAACCCCAGGCGCAGACTGTAGTCTGCGCATGCCTGGCCAAAGGGCTCTCTCTTGCGCATGCCTACCAAGGCTAAGGGGGCGCGCGCAGGTCACGTGCTTTGGTGGTCGGCGCGCGCACCGCCTGCCCCGGAAGCGGTCGGCTCGCGGCGCGGCTGGGCGCTAAGATGGCGGCGGCGTGAGTTGCATGTTGTGTGAGGATCCCGGGGCCGCCGCGTCGCTCGGGCCCTGCCATGGCCGTCACCATCACACTCAAAACGCTGCAGCAGCAGACCTTCAAAATCCGCATGGAGCCTGACGAGACGGTGGGAGCTGGACCGGAGCCCGGGGGCGGGAACGACGGGTGCCGGGGGTGGGTGGGGGTGGGGAGGACGGGCTCCCGACTGAAGGGGCGGGGTGGACGGAGCGGGCAGGGCCCTGCCCACCCCTCCCTACTCGCCTGGCTCCCGAGCCTCCCTCTGGTTCTCGGCCCAGCCCCCAGCGACTCGTGCTGATGGCGTTTGTGGGCCGGTCTCTGGACGAGGCCCCACCCCCCGGGGCACCCATCAGGCCCCGTCTCCAATGTCAGTGCCCTCGCGGGTCGCTGGAGCCGCTGGCTCCGATTCCAGGACAGGCCACGCTCTTCCGGACGGGAGCTCCGAGTTCGCAGCTTTGAAGGCGTCTCCTGGGGACGTTGGTGGCCGAATTTGGGAGTAGTGACCAGGAGATTCCAAGTAGTGACGGCAGTGACGATGAAAATGATAAACCATTTGGCTCTCAGTGATCTATGTTTGTTGGTTGGTGGTTTGTTCTTTACCAGCCGCTGAGCGTTTTAGTGTTAATCTAACTAAATCTGCAAAACAGGCTTGTCGTTTGAGCACTCTTGACTTATCCACCACGTTTTACAGATATGGAAATTTAGGAATTAGAGAACTTTGTCACCATTAGAAAAGCAGGTAATAGCAGAATAGAGATGGAAATTTGGTTTTGCCTCAGGTGAGAGCCCGTGGTGTAAACATTATGCTGCATTTTTAGTTGAAAAGAGACTTAGGACCTAAGAAATACATGGAGTGTCTAAACTCTGTTTGGTACTTTTTGCACAACTAGCTCATGAAGGAGACATCGAAGTACACTTTTTGTAGAAGAGGAAGAAGCACTCATTTTTTGACTAGCCCAACGGTTTGACTTTGGGCAAGCTACTTAATTTTTTCTCTGTGTCTGTGTTTCCTCAAATATAGAATAAGGCTAACGATACCTGTTTTATGCAGCAATGAGGTTTTATAAGTGATGTGTATACATAGTATGTATGTAAGGCGCTTTTGGAAAAACTGAGAGCTGTCATCAGCATGCAATGAAGAATCTTATTTCTTTTTCCTTCTATGTTTAGCATACTTTATATTTTTTGAAGTTACGTTTGTTTTGTTTCCCTCTTCTCACATTAGCGTTATCTCCACGAAAGCAGGGACTTCGGATGAGTTTTGTTCCTTGCTGTGTGCTCAGTACCTAGAACAGCGCCCGGAGTGTCATAAGTGTTGAGGAAATGCTCCATTGCATGGTGGGATGAGCAAACAAATGCGAATCTGGTGTTCTTGACTATGAAGCTTAGCCTCTGTGCCATCGAAGCTTGTGGTGTCTTTCCCTCCGCTTCCCCCTGCCCCCAGAAGAAAAGAAAGAATCTTGAGGTTTGCAATGAGTGTGCCCTTCCTTCCAGGTGAAGGTTCTAAAGGAGAAGATAGAAGCTGAGAAGGGTCGTGATGCTTTCCCCGTGGCCGGACAGAAGCTCATCTATGCTGGCAAAATCCTGAGTGATGACGTCCCCATCAGGGACTATCGCATCGACGAGAAGAACTTTGTAGTCGTCATGGTGACCAAGGTGGGTGAAGTGTGCTGGTTGGGGGTGGGGGGTGGGTGAATTAGCTGGGGAGTTGGTAAAGAGCCTGTGTGCCCCAGAGAGATTAGCTATGAGTAGGGCGGGGCAGAGACAGGATGGGATGTTGGGGCTAGATAGGGATATTGATGCCTGCTCCTTTTTCTGGGTGTCACAGGCCAAAACTAGCCCAGGCACTTCAGTACCCCCAGAGGCCTCACCCACTGCTGCCCCGGAGTCCTCCACATCCTTCCCTCCGGCCCCTGCCTCAGGCATGTCCCAGCCCTCACCTACTGCCAGAGAGGACAAGAGCCCGTCAGAGGAATCAGTCCCCACGACATCCCCGGAGTCTGTGTCAGGGTAAGGCAAGGGAGCAGCAGCCCCAACTTGGGCCCTGTCCTCCCAGTACATTCCAACGCCCTCACACATGTTCCCACATATCTGGGGGAGGGCAAGCACCGGAAGTCAGGGTCCGATTTCTCTCTCTTGAATTTGCAGCTCTGTTCCCTCTTCAGGTAGCAGCGGGCGAGAGGAAGACGCGGCATCCACGCTAGGTGGGTGGGTGGTCCCCAGGGCAGAAGCAGTTGGGTGCCCCAGCCAGCAGCTGGGCCTTGTGTGGGTGTGGGAGGGCCTGGGAGCTGCCCTTTCCTTTCCTTGGTGACCCAGGCCTTCCTGCTCCTTCCACAGTGACTGGCTCTGAGTATGAGACGATGCTGACAGAGATCATGTCCATGGGCTATGAGCGGGAGCGGGTCGTGGCCGCCCTGAGAGCCAGCTACAACAACCCCCACCGAGCCGTGGAGTATCTACTCACGGTGAGGTGGGGCTGCTGCCTCCTGGGGAGGCCTCAAGGGAGTACTCGGGCTTAAATACCTTAACGGGTGGTGAGAGAGGCAAAACCTGACCTCAGAAGCTTTTGGGTTGTGGTTCCAGCCAGGAAAGGCTTCCTGCAGGAGCTTGGGCATGAGCGGGTGGGGTGGGCCTGGGGAGGGCAGGGCCGAGGCCTCACCTGACCTCTGCCAGGGCCGTGCGTGCAGGAGGGAGGCAGCGGGCAATCTGCGCATTAGAACTAAATAGGACCCCTGACAGGGAATTCCTGGGAGCCCCGAGCCAGAACATGGTTCTGTCCAGGAGAGCCAGGTGTCGGAGCAGCCAGCCACGGAAGGAGGTGAGCGGGTTGGGAGATGTGCATGTGAGGTGTCTGTCAAGGCATCTGACTCCCTCGCTCCTGAGCTTCTGGGAGTCCAGCATGGCGTCTGACTACACACCTTCCTCCTGCCGGCAGGAGAGAACCCCCTGGAGTTCCTGCGGGACCAGCCCCAGTTCCAGAACATGCGGCAGGTGATTCAGCAGAACCCAGCACTACTGCCCGCCCTGCTCCAGCAGCTGGGCCAGGAGAATCCTCAGCTTTTGCAGGTGCGGCCCTGGGGGTGGAGGGAGCCAGGGCAGGCACCACCTCCACTCCCCGTGCGGGTGTCATGGCCCCAGAAAGCTAGCCTGGCCTGGCCTGGTATGTGGGAGTCTCTGTTTGGAAAGCAGGTCTGATGCCCCTGATGCTCCAGGCAGTATGATGCTCTGCTTGGTTTCATGTAATTTTCCCAAACATCCTGTGAGGTGTAAGTGCTGTTGTCCTCCTCTCTAATGGAGGCAGATGCCAGAAGTTTGGAGTAGTCTGGCAGCTGGTGTGGTGTGTGTCTGCCTCCAGCCTCTGGGTCCTTTGTGTCTGGCTTCCATACAGTTGGTGCATCATAAGCGCCCACTGGGTTGCGTGGCACTGCCCAGAACCACTGTGTCCCAGTTGGCTCTGGGACCACTGTGCTCAACGAGGCTCCATCCAGCCCTCGAAGGTTCCTGTGCACACGCGCAGTGGCCCCTGGGTGTGACAGGGTTTTCTGGATCCTCTGTGAAGGCCTCCCTCTCTTAGTTTAAGACCTGTCGTCTGCTGCTTCTCCACTTCTCACTCGGTCTCTTGTCCTGGCTCCTCCTTTTTACTTTCCCCAGATGTTGTAGGGCACAGGCTGCACACCTCTGTTGTCTTTATTTAGTCCTTCCTGCATATCGTCTTGGGCAATGATGCCCCCCAAATCGACGTGACCAATCTGGACCTCCAAATGTTACGTTCCTTCTAAAATTTTCTTTAGTGTTTATTTTGGGGGCAGGGGTAGGGGTGGGAGGGGGAGAGAGAGAGGAAGACACAGAATCGGAAGCAGGCTCCAGGCGCTGAGCTGTCAGCACAGAGCCCAGCACGGTGCTCGAACTCACAAACCACGAGATCATGACCTGAGCGGAAGTCAGATGCTTAACTGACTGAGAGCAATCCAGGCACCCCTGAAAGTGCTTTCTAGAGGTCTAAGACTTCAGAGCAGACCCTCTTCTCATGCCTCCCCTTCCCTGCAAGGACCAGCCTGGGGTTGCTTGAGCCTCAGGCCTTGGGGGCTTGCTGGGGTCATCCATCACCTGTCTTGCCAGAACATCTCACTCAGCCCAGCCCTTCTCTCAGCCTCTGTGGCTGCCACCTCATCTCCCACCTGGTTTCCTGGCAGCCACCACCCAGGCCTTGGCTTCTGCACCGCCCCGTGGTCCATGCTGCACCAGGAGCCAGATTCCTAAAAAAGCACTCTTTACCTTGAAATTAAAAACTGTCACACACAGGGGCGCCTGGGTGTCTCAGTTGGTTAAGCGTCCGCCTTCAGCTCAGGTCATGATCTCATGGTTTGTGGGTTCGAGCCCCACCTCACACTCTGTGCTGACAGCTCACAGCCTGGAGCCTGCTTCAGATTGTCTGCCTCTCTTTCTGCCCCTCCCCCACTCACATTCTGTGTCTGTCTCCCAGAAATAAATAAATAAATAAGTAAATAAGTAAATAAATAAATAAAGTTGTCACACGTAAATAGAGTTGTAGAACACCTGGGTGAGTTAATGTTTTTAAAAAGTATATGGATCACATCTTTCGCTATTTAACCATCACTTTGGTGTCCCCTCATACTAGAAGGCAGAAGAACACAGGTCTGGTCCCTGCACCTTCCTCTCCGATCTCATCTTTGTTTTGTCCCCTTTTTGTTCTTTTACTCTGTTCATGCCACATGGGTCTTCTGTTTCTGGGATTTGCCAAGTACATTTCTATCTCCAGGCCTTTGCACTTAATTGTTCTATCTGGAGGAAATTTCCCTTCCCATCCTACAGATCACAGACCTCCCTTTCCTGGCAGGCAGTGTTTTTTTTCTAGCCCAACGTTTACCCTACTGAATGCTGGGGCCACTGTTTACATTGTAAATCGTTATCCACTCGTTTGCTTGTTCATGGTCTATCTTCCTACCCTGGAACATCAGCTCCACCAGGATGGGGCCTATATCCACCATTATGTTGCTATTTGGCCAGAACAGGCACCCTTTAAATACATGCTGAATGAATGAAAAAGGGCTAAGGACCTGGGGAAGAAGGCATCAAGGGCTAGGAGTCACGGTCTCGTTTTCTCCGTCTCACACAGCAAATCAGTCGGCACCAGGAGCAGTTCATCCAGATGCTGAACGAGCCCCCCGGGGAGCTGGCAGACATCTCGGACGTGGAGGGTGAGGTGGGCGCCATAGGTGAGGAGGCTCCGCAGATGAACTACATCCAGGTGACGCCACAGGAGAAGGAAGCTATAGAGAGGGTAAGAGGCCTGGCTGAGGGGTGACTTCCCTGGCGGGCCAGGCCCTCACCCCCTGCTCATACCTGCCCATCTTCCCACAGTTGAAGGCCCTGGGCTTCCCAGAGAGCCTGGTGATCCAGGCCTACTTCGCTTGTGAAAAGAACGAGAACTTGGCAGCCAACTTCCTCCTGAGTCAGAACTTTGAGGACGAGTGATGCAGGGAGGCCAGGCCACCCCCCCCCCACCTCCCCACCCCCCCAGCTCCAAAAAGTTTTATAAAAGAAAAAAATATATATATATTCATGTTTATTTAAGAAGTGGAAAAAAAATCAAAAACCTTAAAAAAAAAAAAAAACCAACTTCCCACCCTCCCAAAGTGGCTCCTATTCCCATCTTGGCCTGAGAAGACCCAGGCCAGACAGCTGTCCCTGATCCCCCGCCCCAGCCCTGCCTGCTCCAAGAAACTGGCAGGACTGGAGGCGACAGATGGGCCCCTCTTGGCCTCTGTCCCAGCTCCCTGCGGCCAGATGGAGAGGCGGCTGCCTGCTTCCCCCTCCCCCAAAGAGCCCCTGAGACCTCCCCCCCCACCCGCCTTCTTCCAGGGTGAGGGGAAGCTGGAGCCCCAAACTTTGATCCTCCATTGGAGTGGCCCAACCTTTTCATCTCGGGTGAGCACCTCGGGAGGCCTAAGGATCCCTTCCCTAGTCTGGCCTTGGCCTCTGGCCTGCATCCCTTTGCTGGGGAGGAGGAGGCCTGGCTTGTCCTGCCTGGGGAGGGGGTAACATCAGAGCTGCTTCGGAGGTCGAGGCCACCCCCACCCCAGGACAGAACGTGTCTCTGATAAAGGTTTTGAATCGAATAAAGTTTTAAACGCTAGTCCCGTGGTGTGTGCCTACTGGGGCTTCCTATTCCGGCTCATCTGGGTCTGGGGGCCGGTGGGGCACAGGTGATACAGCGGTGCCAAGAAGGGGCAGTGGTCTGTCAGCCTCTGCAGACTGGGGCTCCCCGTCTCCACACCCTCCTTTGAGGCCAGCTCGTTCCCAGGCAGTGGGCCCCAGCCCCAATTTAGCCTTGGAAGGGCTGCTTCTCCCTGCCCGCCCCCCCCCCCCCCATCAGCACCACAGTCTGTTTTGGCTACACTTCCCCCCTTAGTAATTGGCTAATGACTGGAGATTAATGTTGGTAAACAGAAGCCTTCTTCTCCTCTGCCATCTGCTCCTCCATTATTTCCCCACTGCGTCTCTCTTTCTCCCCCTGAAGCCTGAGCTAGCAGGGCCCAGAGTCCCCGAGTGAGCAGAGCCAGGAAAGGTGGGGGATTCCCTGGCCCCAGGTGTTGGGAAGGAACCAGGGGGCCCAGGAGGGGGCCTGATGAGAGAGGAGGACAAAATCAGGGGTGGGGCCATCAGGCGGCAGGTTTTATTGGGAGAAGACCAATCAGGAACCGGGTGCCACAGAGGATGCTGGGTCTTCGGCTGTGGCAGCGGCCAGCACAGCAGCTCGTGCCTCCTTCTTCTGTCTTTGTTTCTCCTCCTTGAGGCGTTTGCGCTGCTGCTTCTCCAGGTCCTGCAGCAGCTCCTGGAAGCGGGCGCTCCTCGGGTCCACGTGGTAGCCCAGGCGCTCCTGGGCCTCAGCCTGCAGTTGGGCCCGCCGCTCCTTGTCCGCCTGCTCCTTCTCCCTGCGCTCCTGCTGCTGCCGCCGCCAGCTCTCAATCATCTGTGGCATCTTGGCCATGCACTCGGCAATGAGCTGCTCCCTGCAGCGGAGGGCGGGGCGGTGAGAACAGCGACGCCCAGCCAGGAAAGGAGCACCCGTCTACCCACAGCACCCCCCCACCCAGTCTGCCCACAGTGACTTCCCCGTGGAGATGAAAAACTGGGAAGACTCGGTGGTCGTTAAAACTGTCAGGAAAAATCCTTGACAACTGAAGTAACAGGCAGGAGAGAGGAACTAACTTGTGCGTGACCTTGAGCACAAGAGAGCCAGATCCCCAGAACCCCAGGAGGAGACCCAGAGTCAACTCAGCATTTCACTGAGCCGTCCCAGAGCCACACACTGTATGGCCATTCCCACAGCGCTTTCATCCTACAGACATCACTTGAGCACCTGCTGTATGCCAGGCCCAGTTGTAAAGGCAAGAAACGGACTGGACTTTTCCCTCCGATCCTATGAGTAGTTGTGAGGCACGGCCTCATTTTATTGTATTTGTTTGTTTTTTAAGAAACCCAAGGTGGCTATATTAATACCAGATTAAGTAGATTTCAATATCAAGAATATTATCAGAGATGAAAAATAATGACACGGGTGCCTGGTGGCTCAGCTGGTTAAGCGGCACAGCCCCATTTTAAAGATTAGAGACGTGAAGGCGAAAGACTGATGGCAGGGTTATCCCGCTGGGATGGGGTAGAGCCTGGGATTCACATTCTAGATCCACTGTTCAATGCGTGGGTGACTGGACAAGTGATTCCAAGTTTCCAAGCTTCGGTTTCTCATCTCTAAAATGAAGGTGATCCCCTCTTCCTCTTAGAGCTATTGTGAGGACAAGAACAATGAAAACCAGGAACATGCCTGGCCTGCTCCTCCAACTTGCCTGCCCACTCCCTCTGGGAAGTGGTACCGTCCTGATGCCCCTGCTTTTGCATTCTTCAAGTCTTCTTCAGAGTTGTCTCCAAGTCTGACCTCTGCCCTGGACTGCAGGCCCCATCACCTCCCACTCTTCCCCAGTCACACTGACCTCCTGGCAGTTCTTAAAGCATATTCCTACCTCAGGGCCTTTGCACCGGCTGTTCCCAGTACCAGTAACACTCTCCCTATGATCTCCCCACGGCTATGTCTGGCCATTCAAGTCTCTAAGTATCAAGCCCTCAGAGCCCGAGGTTCGAGGTCTTGCAAGCCAAAGTTGCTCTCCAAGGCACACTTTTAACTCAATTTTCTCTCTCTTCCTCATGGTTCTCTGCCCCCACCTGAAATTATCTTGTTTTGTTCTCTGCTCTGTGCCCGGCACCTGGGACAAAGCCTTACACAGGAGGCCCTCAGTAAAGATTTGATGAGTGGCTAAACGAATTGTTACTCAAAAATCTGTTTTGTAGCTAGGTGAGCATACAGGTAAATCTACATACAGCACGCAAACTCCCCTGCGATGGACGCTGGATAGAGTTAAGCACCGTGCACAACAGTTCATCCGCCCGGCCGCAGAGGGCACAGCCCGCAGCCCCGCGCCCACCCCACCGCACACACCTGGCCTGACGCTTCTGCTCCTCCGCCAGCCGCTGCACCCGCAGCGACTCCTGCATGGCCGCCAGGCTCGGGCACCATTCGCGCTCCTCGGCCTCCAGCTCGCGGAGCTGCTCCCGCGAGGGCCACAGCGAACCGGCGGCCACCCCGGAGGCGGCGCCGTGCCGCGCGAACTGCTTGGCCGCGTAGCGCGGCCCTAGCTGCCAGCGTGGGGTCAGTGGGTCGTCCGGGTCCGGCCACCAGGGCCCTGGCGAGCGGCGTGGGGGCGGCGGCGCCCGGTAGTCCCGGGAGCCCCGGGTCAGGGTCGTCGCCAGCCCTAGCAGGCTGCGCGCCCGCCGCACGGACGCCGCCATCTTGGCTGTGCGGGGTCCTCGCGGGCCGGCCGGGCTGGCCACAACACTGCCTGCGCGCGAGGTCCGGAGACGGGCTGGGCGGGGCGAGGGGAAGTCCCCGTGGCCCCAGCTCCCGGCTGGGGAGAGGAGAGGGTAAAAAGTTTTTCATCCGTCTTCAAGTATAGTTTAGAATTTTTTTTTTTTTTTTACCAGTTATTTATTAAAATCGCATTATATTTTCATTTTATATTCTTAAGGTAGCATTTGATTTTTCATTTTACAATTTAAATATGAAATGTTTAAAAACTTAAATATGACTTCCATGTGAAGTTTAAACTACATATTACTTTATATTTTAAATATTTAGAATCTAAGGTATTCGTTAAAATGTTTAAATTTCATCTTGAATACTTAAATATTGTTCATAACATTAAATATTTGTTATGCTTCATTTTATGCTTTAAATTTGATTTTGACGATTTCAGGGTTTTTATTTATTTATTTTTTAATGATTATTTATTTTTGAGAGAGAGAGAGAGAGAGAGAGAGTGTGAGCGGGGAAGGTGAACAGGGGAGGGGCAGAGAGAGGGGGAAACACAGAATGCAAAGCAGGCTCCAGGCCCTGAGCTGTCAGCACAGAGCCCAGTGCAGGGCTCAAACGCGATAACTGTGAGATTGTGACCTGAGCCGAAGTCCGATGCTTAACTGACTGAGCCACCCAGGTGCCCTCAAGATTTTTATTTTAAAGAATTATGTAAAACCTTACCTAGACAATTGTTTAAAATGTTTAAATTTCTATTTCAAACACTTATTTAAAGTTCTATGGTTATTTAAGACATTTATGTAGAAATTCGATCTTAAATTTTATTGTAAATATTTTGTTACTTTATGCCTTTTAATTTAATTTTTCATATTTAAAATATGTTTAAATTGGTTGATCAAGGTGCAGAAATTAAATACTACTTACACAAAATTTTTTTTAATGGTTTTGAGTTTTGAGAGAGAGAGACAGAGCGCAAGCAGGGGAGGGGCAGAAAAAGCAGGAGACACAGAATCCAAAGCAGGCTCCAGGCTCGAGCTGTCAGCACAGAGCCTGACGCGGGGCTTGAACTCGTTAAGTGCAACAGCATGACCTGAGCCGAAGTCGGATGCTCCACCGACTGAACCACCTAGGTGCCCCAACACTACTTTTTAAAAACAGGATTTCATCGCTTCTCGGCCTTTTGGCTAAGATCAAGTGTAAAAACAGGATTTCAGTCTTCAAAAGGAAGGAAATGGGATGAAGAACATGGGTGAATCTGGAAGACATTATACTGAGTGAAATAAGCCAGTCACAAAAGAACATACATTGTGTGATTCCACTTATATGAGGTCCTTTGGGGGAACCAAATCCGTAGAGACGGAAAGTAGAATGGTGGTTGGCAGGACAAAGAATGGGCGTTAGTTAGTGTTTAAGGGGGACGGAGTTTCTGTTTGAGAAGACGAAAAAATTCTGGAGCCGGAGAGTGGCAGTGGTTGCACAACAATGTCAATGTGCTTAATAGCACTGGACACGACGCTTGAAAATGATTAAAATGGTATATTTTACGTTACGTGTATTTTATCACACACATGAATCGCAGTTTGCGCAGTGAACTAGGAAGCCTGGAGAAGAACCCTAGCTCGTAACAGCGCCGTGTATGTATCAATCCCAAACCGGAAACAGCGGGTGCCTGAGTCCATTCACAGCAGAACGGAGACCTAGCTTTTGATGTTTCAACCAACAGAATACTACACAGGAATGCAAGCGCAGAGATTACAGCCGCCCACAGCAACGCGAGTGATTCCCAGGGACATCATTTGTAACAAGCAGGACCCACGTGATTCCTTTTCACAAGGGGCTGTTTTTCGTTGTGCGAAGTTTTCACAAGTCATCCTTTTTGTGGAAAGCGGAGAACCAGTGGTGTCATTAGGGATGCGCACCTTGAGGGGTGACCGATGAAAGCAAGGCAGCAGCGATCATTCTGGAAGTCCAGGTGGGATACCTCTGGCGGGGACGAGTAGGCATCTGGTGGGTCACGTGGCAGGGTGGGAAGGGGAGGGGGCCACTTCGTGACAGGTCATTGGGCTGGGCAGTCCTGTTCTGTTTGCTTTTCTCCACATAGACTGGATTCAGGGTTCTTTCTTGGCTACAGTGATGCCTAAGTTATAAGTATTTTTTAAGCTGTGTAGGTGTGGCTTGCATACTTTCCTGTAGATTTATTATATTTTGCAAGTGAAAAAAAAAACAAAAATACAAGCAACAAAAATGATTGCAGTGAGCAGTCTTACGCCCACCTGTCTTCCATCCTCCGCTCCCCTGAGCTGCTTCCCCAACTTGTATCAGTTTCTAATGTATCCTAGAGCCTCGCTTTATGCATTGTCACTTATAGTGTTAGCGAATTATTTCACAGGGACAGATGAGTACAGTCACATGCGTCATCACCCAGATTTAACAGATATTAACATTTGACTGGATCACTTCAGATCTTTTATTTACTTACTTACTTATTTAAATATTTATTTATTTATTTAGAGACGGTACGCAAGGGAGGGGCAGAGAGAGCGGGAGAGAGAGGATCCCAAGCAACCGGGATTGCTGACAGCTCCGTGCGGTCGGCCAAGAGCCCGAGGTGGGGCTTGATCTCACGAACCATGAGATCACGACCTGAGCCAAAGTCAGGGACCCAACCGACTGAGCCACCCACGCGCCCCATCATCATCACTTTATTTTTTTAATTTTTAAAAAATGTGTACCCGGGTTTTTTTTGAGAGAGAGAGAGACAGAGCGCGAGTGGGGGAGGGGCAGAGAGAGACAGAGACACAGAATCTGAAGGAGGCTCCAGGCTCTGAGCTGTCAGCACAGAGTTCAACTCAGGGTTCGAGCCCACGAACCGTGAGATCATGACATGAGCCAAAGTCAGATGCTTAACCGACTGAGCCACCCAGGCGCCCCATCAAAAAGTGTCCTATTTAGGGGGGCCTGGCTAGCTCAGTTGGTGGAGCATGCAACTCTTCATCTCCGGGTTGTGAGTTCGAGCTCCCGTGTTGGGTGCAGAGATTACTTTAAAAAAGTAACAAAGTGTACTATTCAGTGTCTTCAAGCATATTCACACGGTTGGGCAACCCTTATCGCCATCCATCCCTGGAATTGGTCATCTTGCAAAACAGAAACTGTCCCCGTTAAATACTAACTCCTCATTCCTCCCTCCCCCAGCCCCGGCACCCACCATTCTATTTCTGTCTCTTATGAATCTGACAACTCCAGGGATTTCATAGAAGTAGAATCATGTTATATTTGTCCTTTTGTGGCTGGTTTATTTTACGGAGCCTAATGTCCTCAATAACGTCCCCATTGTAGCATGTGTTAGAATTTCCTTCCTTTTTAAGACTGAATAATATCCCGGTGTATGTGTTTACCACGTTTGGTCTGTTCATTCGTCCATCGACGTACCCTTGGGCTGCTTCCACCTTATGACTGCTGTGAATAACGTTCCCATGAACATGAATGTAGAGTGGTTATTTTTATTTCTTTATTTTTTTTAACGTTTGTTTATTTTTGAGACAGAGAGAGACAGAGCACGAATGGGGGAGGGACAGAGAGAGAGGGAGACACAGAATCGGAAGCAGGCTCCAGGCTCTGAGCCATCAGCCCAGAGCCCGACGCGGGGCTCGAACTCACGGACCAAGAGATCGTGACCTGAGCTGAAGTCGGACGCTTAACCGACTGAGCCACCCAGGCACCCCTAGAGTGGTTATTTTTAATAGAAAAAAAAAAAAAAAAAGAGTAGAATAAAAATACCAGATTGTATCACATGTAGTAAGGGTAAGTATCCTCTGGTAAAAGAAAACTTTCTGCCACATATACGTATATGGATATACTAATGTTCCAGTCGTGATCGCTGCTAACAAACCCGGCCCCAATCCGCCGTTTTGATTATGCTCAAAGAGTGTTATAGATCAGGAATTTGGGCGGAGCCCAGTAGGGAGGGCTTGTCTCTGTTCCATGCTTTCTGCGGCCCTCGCTGGGGAGAATTTGAAGTTGAATGACCTGATGCCTAGCCTCCAGAATCTTCGGCAGGCATCTTCCTTCATTCATGTCTCATTATTGACGCCAGCTGAAGTCTCAGCTGGGCTGTTGGGTGGAGTATCGTCTGCATAGCGGTTTCTCCGTGTGAGCCAATTTGGGCTGCTTCACAACATGGTAGCTGGGTCCCAAGTGAACAAGGCCGAAGTGCGTGGCATTTTTATGACTGAGTTTCAGAAATCACATGACATGGGGCGCCTGGGTGGCTCAGTCAGTTAGGCATCCAACTTTGGTGCGGGTCATGATCTCTCGGTTCGTGAGTTCGAGCCCCGCGTCAGGCTCTGGGCTGACGGCTCGGAGCCCGGAGCCTGCTTCGGATTCTGTGTCTCCGTCTCCGTCTCCCTCTCTGTCCCTCCCCCACTCATGCTCTGTCTCTCTCTCTCTCTCTCTCTCAAAAATAAATGTTAAAAAAATTAAAAAAAAAAAGAAGTCACATGACATCATTTCTGTTTGATTCTATTGGTGGAGCCAGTCACAAAGTCTGGGTTTGAAACCCCTAGGTTCAAGGGGAGGGATCAAAGACTTTGTCATGCAATCAAACGATTTTCAAGGTCACATACAAAAGATTGTATGTAGAGCACAGAGGATGGGGCGTATCGTTGAGGTCTCTTTGGAAAATATAATCTGCTTCTGGTTCACAGTATAAAGTATGTGTCTTATTTAAAAAAAATTTTTTTTTAATGTTTATTTTTATTTTTAAGACAGAGAAAGACAGAGCATGAATGGGGGAGGGTCAGAGAGAGGGAGACAGAATCTGAATTAGGCTTCAGGCTCCAAGCTGTCAGCACAGAGCCCGACGCGGGGCTTGAACTCACGGACTGTGAGATCATGACCTGAGCCGAAGTCTGACGCTTAACCGACTGACCCACCCAGGCGCCCCAATTTTTTTTTTTTTAATGTTTACTTATTTTGAGAGAGTGTGCGTGAGTCAGGGAGAGGCAGAGAGAGAGAGAGAGAATCCCAAGCAGGCTTTGTGCTGTCAGTGAATAGGCCGACAGGGGGCTCAAGCTCACAAACTGTGAGATCATGACCTGAGCCAAAATCGACAGTCAGGCGCTTAACTGACTGAGCCACCCAGGCGCCTTGAAGTATATTTCTTACTGTGAGCGTAGTGGTTAAAAAAAAAAAAAGTTAAAAAAAAATCTGTGCTCCATATTGTTCATGGTAGGAATAAACTATAATTATTACAGCAGGCTCTTTTGATGGACGTTTGTTTCCAATTTTTCTTGACTGCAGAAATAATCCTGCAGTGAGCCTCCCTATCTGGGTTCCCCTGTGCCCACGAGGAGGTTTCCCTGAAGTGCCCAAGAAATCCAAGCCTTTCCCCAGGATTTGCCGAGGGACATATGGCTACTGTGGTTGAGGTCCAGTGAACGAAGGGGGTTGGGGAAGGAGGTGCAGTGAAGAGTGACAGGCAAGGGCCAGCCCTGCGGGCATTATAGGCCATGGTGAGGAATATGGTTTATTCCAAGGGCAATGGGGAGCCATGGGAAGTCTTTGAGCCAAGAAGAGATGGATATGATTTATAGTTCTCCTCTGGCTGCTGAGAAGAAAAGACATTGAGTGGAGCAACATGGAGAAGCAGGAAGACCCATTAGGTGGCAGAAGGGGCCACATGGTCCCAGACCCACACTGGCCTCAGGGCCTTTGCATCACCTCTGTTGTTTCTATGCCTAGAACTGTCTCCCAAGATCTTTACATGGTGGGCTCTTTCTTGTCATGCAGGTTTAACTCAGTGGTCACCTTCTCTACTTCCTGAACCTTTGAAGAGACAGGCTGGTCTTTGACCTCAAAGTCAAAGACAAGTTCACAGTCTTGTGGGTGAGACGCACAAATAACTACAATGGTGAAAGAGGAAGGAAGTCCCCACAATGGTGCAGGATTTCTGAACAGCAGTTTCCTACCAGGTCAGGAGGTTTCGGATCCACTCTGGGAAACATCAGCTTAGAAGTTAAGAGCAGGCACTTTGACGACAAACTAGCTTCCCCACCCCCCACTGCTGGCCAGGGCTTTGCACACAGCAGCGGCCAGATGGCACAGGCCGGAGGGAGGGTGGGATGGGGGGGAAGGAGCAAGGGGGAAAGAAGGGGTAAGGCTTCTGAGGGTAGGTCTTAAATTTAAAAAAAAAATTTTTTTAAGCTTTACTTATTTTTGAGAGACAGAGACAGACAGACAGACAGAGCATGAGTGGGGGAGGAGCAGAGAGAGGGAGACACAGGATCCGAAACAGGCTCCAGGCTCTGAGCTGTCAGCACAGAGCCCGAGGCGGGGCTCGAACGCACAAACCACGTGATCATGCCCTGAGCCGAAGTCGGACGCTCCGACTGAGCCACCCAGGCGCCCCCTGAGGGCAGGTCTTAAGTTGAAATTTTAATTTACATTTAAATTAAAATTTACACAGCATACAATCAATCATGTGCAGTGAACAATCCAGTGGCATTTAGTACATTCACAATATCGAGCATCCAGTACCACTATCTAGTTCTAGAACATTCCCATCGCCCCAGAAGGAAACTCCATACCCATGAACAGTCACTCCCCAGTCCCCCCTCCCATCAGTTCCTGGCAACCAGTAAACGACTTTCTGTCTCTCTGGATTTGCATAATTCTGGACATTTCATATAAATGGAGCCGTTTGTGACAATTTGTGTCTGGATTCTTCATTTGCAGGTTTTTGAGGCACATCCATATTGTAACATGTATCAGTCCTTGTTGGACTGAGTCATGTCCCCCCGAGATTCACATGTCAAAGTGCCACGTGCCAGTACCTCAGAATGTGACCATATTTAGAAGTAAGATCTCTAAGAAAGTAATTAAAATGAGGTCATTAGGGCCCCTGGGTGGCTCAGTCGGTTGGGCATCTGACTTCGGCTCAGGTCATGATCTCACAGCTCGTGAGTTCGAGTCCTATGTCGGGCTCTGTGTTGGCAGCTCAGAGCCTGGAACCTGCTTCAGATTCTCTCTCTCTCTCTCTCTCTCTCTGCCCCTCCCCTGCTCATGCTTTGTGTCTCTCAAAAATAAATAAACATTAAAAAAAATTTTAAGTTCATTTGAGAGACAGCGAGAGAGCAGGTGAGTGTGCACGATGTGGGGGGCAGAGAGGCAGAGAGAGAGAGAGAGGGAGGGAGAGAGTCCTAAGCAGGCTCTGCATTGTCAGCACAGAGCCCAATGTGGGGCTTGAGCCCATGAACCATGAGACCATGACCTGAGCTGAAATTAAGAGTAGGACGCTTAACCGACTGAGCCACCCAGGCACCCTTTTTTTTTTTTCCTTTTTTAATTTTTTAAAAATGTTCTGGGGTGTCATATTTTTTTTTTTTTACCTATACTTATTTAAATGCCTGAAATAGTTCACCTAAAAAGCAAAGGGCAGGACAATGGTATATAGATTGCTTTCATTTGTGTGTTTTTCTTTTCTTATGTTTCGGTTTTGTATGCTTAAAAGAGTTTTTAAACTCTAAAGTGAAACCCCTCCCTAAAAGGAAAATCTTGCTGCTCTTTTCAGCATGGAAATATAAGTGAACTCTAAATGCAAATACAAGTAGGGGCACCTGGGTGGCTCAATCAGGTAGGCAGGGACCTCAGCTCAGGTCATGATCTCCCAGTTGGTGGGTTCGATCCCTGCTTTGGGCTCTGTGCTGCCAGCTCAGAGCCTGGAGCCTGCTTCCGATTCTGTATCTCCTTCTCTCTGCCCTTCCCCTGCTCATGCTCTTTCAAAAATTAACATGCATCAGGGGCGCCTGGGTGGCGCAGTCAGTTAAGCGTCCGACTTCAGCCAGGTCATGATCTCGCGGTCCGTGAGTTCGAGCCCCACATCAGGCTCTGGGCTGATGGCTCAGAGCCTGGAGCCTGTTTCTGATTCTGTGTCTCCCTCTCTCTCTGCCCCTCCCCCGTTCATGCTCTGTCTCTCTCTGTCCCAAAAATAAATAAACGTTGAGAAAAAAAAATTAACATGCATTAAAAAAAATTTTAATGCAAGTACAAGTAAACCATAGCTTGTAAATTCTTTTCAAAAAAAATTTTTTTAAGTTCATTTATTTATTTTGAGAGAGTGTGTGAGTGCATGAGCGGGGTGGGTAGAGAGAGAGAGAGAGAGAGAGAGAACCCCAAGCAGGCTCTGTGCTGTCAGCACAGAGCTCCAGGCAGAGCTTGATCTCACGAACCATGAGATCATGACCTGAGCTGAAATCAAGAGTTTGTGGCTTAGCCAACTAAGCCACCCCCACCCCCAGCTTGTAAATTCTTACTCTCCTCCTCCAAAAGGTCAGCGTGTAATAGACATCCGAATGTTTTTTAAAATTCAATTTTCTTGGGGGCGCCTGGGTGGTTCACTCCATTAAGCAACCCACTCATGATTTCGGCTCAGGTCGTGATCTCACAGTTCCTGAGTTTGAGCCCTGTGTGGGGCTCCGTGCTGACAGTGGGGAGCCTGCTTGGGATTCTCTGTGTCTCTCTCTGCACCTCTCCAGCTTGTGCACGCTGTCTCTCAAAATAAATAAACATTTAAAAAAACCTGTAAACTTAATTTTCTTGGATATCCTTCCGTGTAAAAAAAAAAGAGGTTCCTTAGTCCTGTACCACTGTGTAGTATTATGGGATTATGCCTGGTGAGTCTGGGGAAGAGGGAAGGAGGCGGGGGGGGGGGGGGGGGGGGGGCAGTTGGAGGGGCTGGAGGGAGTGAGAAAGGGGGAGAGGGTGGGAAAGAGGAGGAAGGGGTGGTGGTGATAGGAGCAGACGGGCGACACCTGTGGGCTGCGGTGAGGACTTTGGCTGTCACCCGAGCGAGGTGCGAGCCCTGGAAGGTTCTGAGCAAAGAAAAGTGCCCGGACCCAAGTGCTCACTGGCGCCTCCTGGCTGCTGTGGGGGGAACAGACTTTGCGGAGAGGTGCTGGGAGCTCGAGCACCAACCCAGGGTGGAGGGGCCGTACTGGTTCAAGCGGGGAAATGACAGGGGCCGTGTCTGGGCGGGGGGCGAGAGAGGAGTGAGAAGTGGACGGATTCTAGGTAGATTCTGGAGCAGACGGGATTTGCCGTCATAGCAGATGGGGGGGGGGGCGGGTGCAATCAGAGAAAGCGAGGGGCTCAACGGTGCTCCAAAGTTTGGGGCGTTAGCCCTGGGCATCAGCTGGGTCTAGAGGACTTCGAGGGGGCGGGCTGGGGGACGCCCAGGAGCTCGGATGCAGCGGGGTGTGTGGGAAGCACCCTCGCACCTCCAGGTGGGGCGTCCAGGAGGCAGATGCCCTGGGCTCGGCTGCCGCGCAGTCCCGAGAGCCGCCGCCAGAGGGCGAGCGCGTCCCATCGCACTTCGCAGCCCCGCGGGGCGCGGGAAGGACCGACCGTGCGGCTTCTCACGGCCCCTGCGCCGGCAGCTCCTCGCCTGGGTGCGAAATGGGGGCTACGGGGGTGCCAGGGCCCGGCCCGGCCCCCCACCCAGGCGTCCCCGGGGCTCCAAAGCCTGGGACACGGCTCCCATTCTCTTCATGTGCTTCCAGCCCTCCAGCCTCCACCCCCCACCGGGCTGTTCCCATCGCCTCCAGCACCACCTCGGGGCTCTGCAAAAATGTCACCTCCTCGGGGAGGCCTTCTCTGACCACCCTGGGGGGCAGAAGTCCCCGCCCTGACTCCTGTAAGGCACATGCTATTTAAATAACCTAACACTTCAGACCCTGACATCATCTTATCTTGTACTGCCTGTTTTCTGCACGGCGGTGTCACATCCACAGCGAGAATCCATTTCTGTCTTGCCCCCCCACCCCCACCCCGCGTCCCCAGGGCTGGGAATCGCGCCTGGCCTCTAATAGGTGCTAAAGGAAAAACAGCTATAATGAAGTTAATCATAGTTTACTCATGGTTCTACTGTGTATCAGCCTCTGTTGTAAGCTGCTTGCGTAAATTATCTCCTTTGAGTCCTCAGAATAGCCCCACCAGGTAGGGAGAGTTAATAACATATTATATACATCCCCGGAACCAAAGAGGACGCTGAGCCCCCAGAGGGGTGAAGGGACTTCACAGAGGTTGCACAGCCAGAAAGTTGCAATGCTGGGGCGCCTGGGTGGCTCAGTCCGTGAAGCGTCTGACTTGGGTTCAGGTCATGATCTCAACGGTTCACGAGTTTGAGCCCCGCGTCGGGCTCTGTGCTGGCAGCTCAGAGCCTGGAGCCTGCTTCGGGTTCTGAGTGCGTGTGTCTCTCTCTCTCTGCCCCTACCCCACCCATGCTCTGTCTCTCTCTCTCTCTCTCTCTCTCTCTCAAAAACAAATAAAAACATTTTAAAAAATTAAAAAAAAAAATTGCAATGCTCAGGCTGAAACCCGAGAGGCGTGGCTGGAATTGTCTGATTTTGCTAAACGGAGGGATGGATGTGCCCCAGACCTAGAAAGGAGCCCCCTCAGAGCCTCCAGGCATCACGCCCCTGAGTCCCTGTTTTCAGACTTGCCTTTCCCAGTCCCCACGGCCCACACACCCACAGACCCAGCCCCCCCACCCCCACCCCGGCTCCCTGCCAGGCTGGTGGGGGGAGGGGTGGGAACCCAGCAGGCCTCAGTTTATTTTCCTTCCCACTGTGGGTTTGCAGACGTTGGGGGAAAGCCATTTAAAGCAGGTCCGAAGGGCCTCGGTTCCACCTACCAGACAGCAGGGTCGACTGCCCAGGACCCTGAGCCCAGTCCCAGATTGACAGACGGACAGATGTTCCTCCGCCAGCTGACTGCTCTCCTGAGCCTGCTCAGCGGGGCCCACTTGCCCACAGGCTTTGGGAGGCCCGGACCCCAGGGGCCCCCATCTCGGCTCTGGGCTGCCACCAATGAGACCCGGGCTCTGGGCCGAGGGGTCCCAGCCTCCCAGGTACAATCCTCTGCCCTCAGCAGCTGGAAGGCCTTCTTGGGCCTGCAGAAAACTGGCCGGCTGGGGAGAGGTAGTCTGCAGCAGGGGCAGGAAGCGGCCCCCACCATGTCTCTGCCCCTGGACCCGCACGAGGTGACCCGGGAGAGCTGCAAGGCTGTGCCGTTCACCCAGGTGAGGGTGGCAGGGGGCGAGGAGGGCCGAGTTTCAGCACTGGCGGAGAGCACAGACGGTGGTCCTGCACAGATCTGGGGTCCGGCCTCGCACCCTCCACGTAAACGTCTCTTATCCTGTTTCCTCCCTTAGAAGATGAGGCCTAAGCCTTTCCTACCCAACCATGCAGTTACTTCCATCCTGGTCTCCCGCCCTTCTATGGCTGCCTTCTCCCCCAGGCCTATTTTTCCATTTGGTGGCCAGAGGGCACCTGTGAATACCCGAGTCAGATTTCCTCCTTCTTCCACTTAGAGCCCTCCACGGCTCCCACTCCAGTCAGAGCAAAGCCATGTCCCTCCCGGGGCCCACAAAGCCCGGCACTCTCTGCCTGTCACCTCCCCGACCTCGCCTCCTCCTGCTCTTCTCCTCACCTACTTCACTCCTGCCACACCAGCCACCTTGCTTTTTTCCAGACACACCAATGCTACATCTACCTCAGGGCCTTTGCACGGGCTGCTCCCTTTGCCTCTGCCATTCCACTCCCCTACCCCCAGATATTCTGTGGCTCCTTCTCTTCCCTCCTTCAGGTTTTTTCTCAGACACAATTTAAAGATGCAACACCTTTCACCTGTTCCTTCTTTCCTGCTTTATTTCTCACTGTAGTACACCTCATCGCCTAACACGTAAAGCTGATTTTGTGGTTGCATTTATCACGTCTCCCTCACTAGGATGTCTTCTCCAGCAGAGCACGGATTATTATGCCTTGTTCACTTCTGCATCCCCATCGCCAGGCCTGTGAACAGAGCCAGGCACGCAGTGGGCACTCAGTGTTTGTTGAATGAATGAGTGACTAAATGAATAATAGTGCCTGCCTCCTAAGGGCTATTGGGCATCAGAACGAGACAGATATGGTTATGGGCATTCAGTCAGTGCTCTTTAAGAGCTGTGGGAATTCATGCCGTGTGTTTATAACCCGGGCTTTGGTGCTCCGTGTACCTGGCTTCAAGTTAACTGATGACTTCTGTGTGACCCAGGGGAAGTGGCTTCCCTTCTCTGAGCCTCGTTTCCTATCTTGGCAAAACAGACTTAATGACAGATGTGAATGCACGCAAGGTGCTTGGAACGATGCCCCGCAGGGTGTCAGTTCCCAAGCCCCCTTGGCTCATTATTCATTCAGCAAACTTTCGCCGAAGGTGATACGGTGGCGATTGCATGGCCTTGGGCCAGCTACCTTGCCCTGAATTGTGCCCCAGTCGCCCCGCACAGCCACACACGCTGTGCCCAGCAGAGGGGACCCATGGCCTGGGATCCAGCTGCGTACCCTCTCCCAGAGCGGCCACTGCCCCGGGGTGGCACAGAGGTGTTCTCAGGGCCAGCAGCCCCTTTGGCAGCTGTGTGGACTTAGGTGAGGGACTACTCTGAGCCTCGGGTTCCCTCATCAGTAAATGAGGACAATAATGGCCCCAGCTTGTAGCATTGTGGGAGGAGAGAGTTCACCTAAGGTGAGTAGCGTGGGTCCCGGCATGGTGTTAGGGCTCAGTCAGTAAGTGTTAGCTTTTGCTATGATGTACCTGCTGGGGTTACAGCCATAAACAAGGCAGAGAAAGTCCCCGTCCCCAGGCAGCTTGTATTCTAGGAGAGGAACGTTAAAAGAAGAGACACAACTATAAATTACTACGAGCCCCAGGAAAGAGACCACCAGGGGGGTGACATTTCCCTTGGGGACGCTTCTGAGAAAAGATGCGTTGGGATGAACTCAGGTGGAGGGCACAGCGAGGGCAATGGACCAGTGGACCAGAGGTGGGCATGGTGCTGTGTTGGAACAGGGAAGAGGCCGGGGTGGCTGGGGCAGAATGACTGAGAAGGACGGGGCTCGCAGGGCGGCAGGAACACAGGGTTTAAGCAGAGAAGTTGGGGCGAGTTGATAGAGCCACTTACTTGGAGGGGACCAGAGGAGGAATTTTTTTTTTTTTTTTGAGAGAGAGAAAGAGTGCAAGTGAGCGAGGGGCAGAGAGAGAGAGAGAGAGAGAGGGAGAGAGAGAAGCGGGGCTCATCTGAACCAGGGCTCGAACTCACCCGACGCGGGGCTCGAACTCACAAACCTCGAGACCATGACCTGAGCTGAAGGCAGATGCTTAACTGACTGAGCCACCTAGGGGCCCCCATAGGGGGGACTTTTACTGAACGCTTACTGTGTGCTAGGCAAGAGGCTAGGGCTTTCTGTCTAATCCCCACCAGGTTCCTGTAATACTAGCCTTTTCTGCAATCCCTTATCCCGAGAGGTGTCTCCTTCATCATCGTCTCCTGCTCAGGAGGAGCGGCCCTTCCCTGTATTAATCCTTTCTGTTGAAAGGGTAGATTGGGGCACCAAACGAGGCTCGAGGGTTCGAGCCCCGCATCCGGCTCCTGTGCTGACAGCTCAGAGCCCGGAGCCTGCTTCGGATTCTGTGTCTCCCCTCTCTTTCTGCCTCTCCCCCCCTCACACTCTGTCTCTCAAAAATAAACAAACATCAACAACAACAACAACAACAACAAAAAGGGTAGGTTGATTTCTCTTTTTCCTGGTTGAACTTCCATAATTTCACAGGTAAAGAAACAGGACCAGAGAGGTTGGGTAGCTGGCCCCAAGTCACACAGCCAGCCGATGGCAGTCAGGATTTGAACCTGGCCTCTCGAGGTGGGGTGGGAGTGGATGGGAGATTATTCTCACCATTCTGGCCCCACACTCCACCGATCTCCCTGTCCCAGGTGATCTCCCAGCCCGGCTGCACGGCAGTTCACCTCCGAAACCACCTGTGCTTTGGCCACTGCTCGTCCCTCTACGTCCCCGGCTTGGACCCCACCCCACTCGTCCTTTGCAACAGCTGTGTGCCCACTCGAAAGCGCTGGGCACCCGTGGTCCTGTGGTGTCGGGCGAGCGGCCCCGGCTCCCGTCGACGGATGAAGACGTCTACTGTGCTGGTTGAAGGATGTCAGTGCAGCCCGAAGGCGTGATCTGAGCACGATGGAGGGACACGCCAATGTGCACATCTTGGGGAGACGGGGGCAGACGCGCCCAGAAAGATGCCAACCTGGATCATGTACGCTGGGTCAAGAGACTAGGGACACAGGGACAGCCTGACAGGTCTCCAGCGTCCCTGCCCTGCTCCCAGGGACACCAGGCACGTCCCCAGCTGTGGGGGTGGGCCGCTCATAATCATAGCACTCAGTTTACCAGGCCCTGCGCTAAGCGTTTGACACACGCTGACTTACGTCATCCCCGAAGCAGCCCAATGAGATGGGGGTTAGTATCACCCTATTTTACAGAGAAGGAAACTGAGGTTCTAAGAGGCAAAGCCACTCGCTCAGGTCCCACAGCAGTAAGTGGCAGGTCTGGCATTCGAATCCTGGACAGTGTGGCACCCAACGTTGACCCCTAGGCTGGACCTCCTCTCCTAGAATGAAAGACACGCTCCCAGCTACAGGGAGGACAGATGGTCCCACACGGACCAGGAGACACAGGGATGACCCCGTCCTAGGGACCCCCCCCCTCAAGAAACCAAGACAGGGAGGCAGACATAGCTGCTGGGGGAGACTTGGGCCCCCCCAAGTCAGAGGCAGGACCCGTGTGATCCCAGCGCCCCTCCTGCCCCGCTCCCTTAAGCCCCACGCACAGTGTGGTATTGAACAGGAACCATAAAGGTTGGCCAAACCCAGTTGTGCGTGTGTGTGTGTGTGCGTGTGTGTGTGTGTGTGTGTGTGTGTGTGTTCCTCCAACTGGGGCTCCCTGGGAACGGGTGGCCCTGTGTTGGGGTGTGGGCGTCAGGGGTGCTCCCTCCTTAGCTGGGCACAGGGTCTGCAGCGCATGAGGGCAGCCTGGCTCGGGCGGCTGGAACCGGGGCCCTGGCAGATGGGCTCGTCTGGCACAGACGTGGGGACATGTGGCGCTGTCAGGGCTGACTCCAAATGCCCCCCGGAGCGTGGGGCTGGGTGAGGGGGGGCGGCCAGGCCCCTCTCAGCCCTCTTCCTGCCTCAGGAAGGAAGGCCCCAGGTGAGGGGAGCAGAAGGAGGGGACCCGAGGAAACAGATGGGCCAGCAGGGCGTGGGAGCCTGCGACCTCTGACCCTACAGGCCTGCACAGAGGGGTGGGAACAGGCCAGGCGGCCAGCTCCCAAGGCCCTGCTTCAAGGGCCCCGGGTGGGGGGCGAGGTCACCAGCGGCCCACAGGGGGCGCACTCTCCCCCCCTCCCTCCAGGCTTCTGTGCCAAACCCCAGGCAGAGTCCGAGCGGGCAGCTCAGCCCTGGCACCGCGGGCACCCCTCGCTCTGGCAGGCACGAGGCGCCTGATTTCCCCCCCTTCAGCTGTGCCCACCTCCTGCCAGCCGGGGAGCCAGCTGGGAGCCTTGGTGCCAGGGGGCCCCCAGAGTCCCTGCCCCCTCCTGGGCAGTGCCAGCCGGCCCCCGCCCCCCGCCCCCCCCAGGCCCAGTAATGGGTGGGTAATGAGTGCTGGGGGAGCGGGGGAGGGGCGAGGGATGCAGGTGCCACAGGCGCTGGCACGGGGGCCGCTAATCAGGTTTGCCAGCGCCATCTGTCACCGCGCGAGCATCTGGGGCTCAAGGTGACCCTGTCACCCTCAGTTACAATTATGAGTTTGGCATCTGTATTAAAGCCCGCCAGCCGGCCGGGCAGGGGAGGGCTGGGGTGGGCACGGGGGTGCACGACAAGCCCTGTCCCGGGGGTCCCGTTCCCAGGGGCTGCATTGCTGCCAAGGCACGGGGCTTCTCCATGCTTGGGGGAGCGTGTGTGTGTGTGCGCGTGTGTGGACAGCCTCCACAATTCTGTGAGCGTGTCTGGACGCGGAGCACAACACCCTGGGGGTCCTGGGTTTTTGTGTATCTCTGGGTATGGTGGCTGTGTGTCTGAGCCTGGTGGGATGGGTGGGGGCTGGGGGTGGCGCTGAGGCTGTATGGGTGCGAGGGCCCCCATGCGTCCACGCGCTGGGGAGAGGAGCCTATGGCGGTTCTTTTCTTTAGGTTGTGTCATGCTGTGTGTGGTGTTGTACCTGTGATGGTCACGGGCTGTGTGTTTTGGGGCGCGGGGTCTGTAAGATCCTGTTGAAGTGTGTGTGTGTCAACACACGGGGACAGCAGCTGGGAGGGGCTCTGTGGAGTCACCGCAGGGCCCCTCTCCTGTCCCTTCAGAGCGTCCTTGCCCTCAACAACCTCTGTGGCCCAGGGTCTAGTGTGGGGGGCTTGGGGAAGGCAGGAGTCGGCTCTCAGGAGGATTCTGGGCTCTGGGTTCTTGGATCTGGATTCCGGGTCCTTGGCTTTAGATTCTGGAAGATAGGATTTTTGGATTCTAGATTCTGGGCATTCGGACCTGGATTTTAAATTCTGGGAACTGAGTTCTTGGATCTGGTAGCTGGGAATCCAGCTTTGGATTTTGGATTCTGAGATCGGGTTCTGAAAACCGTGATCTGGATTTCAAGCTCTGAATTCTCCGTCTGGGTTCCCGCTTCTGGACCCTGATGTGTTCTCCAGGCTCTGGGCTGAGCCTGGGCCTGTCCTCTCTGCCCTTCTATTCAGCCTGGGCCATCGGGCCGCCCACCGTCTCCCCACGTGATGGGTGCAGAGACCACACATGGCCACCAGGGGCCACCCTTGGTCCAGGTTTGGGCCAAGTTGACCCAGCTAGCCTGGAGTAGGGGAACACCCCGGCCTGGCTTGACCCAGCCCTTGGAGGCAGAGTGGGGTGGGGCTTTGCTTCCGTCCCTTTCCTTCCCAACCTCCACTGATGACAGATGTCTGTATGTCAAACATGGAGAACTGGACCCAGCAGCCCCACAGACCCCCAATCTGGACCAGGGGACAGGGAGCCAGTCAGTGAGTCAGACCAGGGGGAAGGCACATGTGTGTCTATGAAGGTGTCAATGAATGTAGGGAGACATGTGTAGGTGTGAAGGAGCACTCTGTCTCTAGGGTAGGCACATATGACAGCGTTTCCTGGAGTGTGAGCCTGTGGGGTGATGTGTGGCTTAGGACCACATGTCTGGTAGGGTCCTTGCACGATGGTGCATCTATGGAACTATGTGTGTAACTGTCGCACTGATGGCGGGCAGGAGTTCCTGTCATGGGTGTGTCTGACCGTAGCCATGACTGTGAGTGTCTCTGGGTGACTGTGGGCATGTTCGTTCGTAGGTGTCACTGTGTCTGTGAAGGTGTCTGGGGCGGCGTCCCCAAGGACCGGATCTCTGTGTTGATGGTGTCTGGGAGCGGGTATGTAAAGATGTGCAGGACACAGGTTTGCCTTCTGAGAGCGTCAGGCAGGGGAAGGCGAGTCCTCTAGAAGGGAATGGAAAAAAAAAATAAATAAATAAAGGGAGTGGAGAAGGGACTGAGGTGGGTGGGACCAGAGACCCTCGGAGCGTTCCCCTTTATTTCCTTCCTGGGTCTCTCTGACCCTCCGTCTGGCTGGCTCCCCCATTCGCATCTCCGACTTTGCCTGGGGGGGTCTCGGTCCTCTGCCTCCTCCCGTTGCCAGGCAAGGCGCCGGGCACAGTGGGCCTCTGTTTCCCACCCAGCCTTCGTCTTCCATCTCAATCCCCTCCTCTGCCTCTCCGTGGCCCTCTTCCTCTGTCCGTCCTTCCTCGGTTGTGCACGTCTTTCCATCTCGCAGGTCTCTCCAGATCATCTCTCTGTCTCTCCGCCTCTGTCTCTCCCTCGTCTCTTCTAAGTGTCTTTTTTTTCCCCTCTACGGCCCTGGGCTCTGTCTGTCTCTCCCTACCTCTTGTCTCTCCCTGTCTTTCCATCTCTCTCCATCTCCGTCTTTCCCCGCCCCGTCTCCCGGTCTCTGCCGGACCGGGTGGGTCCGGGTGGGTCTTGGACAGCCCGGCCCGGGCGCCGCGACGAACAATGCCCCATTCACGCGGCCCGTCGGCGCCATGGCAACGCGCCCGCCCCGCCCTCTCCGCGCGCGGGCCGCGCGTGCCAAGAGGATGCCATGGTTACGTCAGGCGCGTGCCCGTCCCGCGCGCCTCCGCCCCGCGCGCTCTTGAAGGGACCAGACCAGCAGGGGGCGCCCGGCCGCAGCCTCTGAAGGGAGTCAGGAGGGGCCGTCCTCCACGGGGCCTTCAGGAACTCAGTGCCTCAGTTTCCCCTTCTTTAAAACGGCAGTGGTGCACAGAGTGAGATTGCAGTGGGTGCGTGCGTGTGTGTGTGTGTGAGAGAGAGCGAGAGGGAGAGAAAGTGAGACAGAGAGAAAGAGAGAGATGGCCCATGAAGTTGCCGTTTGGGGATGGTTGTGTGTCTGCGAGTTTGCATTTGAAAGTCAGTGGGACTATACATGTATGAACGTGTGGGTCCATGTTTGCACGCTTACGTGCGTGTTTTTGTGGGAAGGAGCTTGCGGTTTGGAGGTGATTGCATGTGTGTGTGTATGTGTGTGTGTGTGTGTGTGTGTGTTTTATATGTGATAAACACCTGTGTGTGATAGTGTCTATGCAGTGTGGGGGTGATGGTGTCTCTGTGTGTTTGTGGTTGTGTGACTGCGTACCCCTGTGTTTGCATGACGTGCGTGTGTGTGTGTGTGTGTGTGTGTGTGTTGGATGGCTGTGTTGTTGGGTGTGGTTTTGAGTTTGTGGGATTGTTGCTTGTGTGTCTGGGGGTCTGGGTCACAGATTTGTGTGTGTGTGTGTGTGTGTGTGTATGTGGAACCGGGGCTGAGCTCTGAGGACTGCCGGGGCTTGGCTGAGCCCCCCCCCCCGTCACCTGGGGGCCTCCTGGCACAGAAGGGGGTGCCCAGCTGCTTGGGACCTCCGACTCCCCACGGGTTCAGGACTGCCCCAGCTGATGAATATTCATGAACTGGGGGGGGGGCTGACACCCACTGCCTACAGCTGAGAGTCCATTAGCCCCCTGGCTTTCCACACACTGGCTGCAGCGGAGTGGGGGGTGGTGCCAGGGTGGGCCTGTGCCCGTCTCCACGACTTGGGAAGCTGGAGGGGTATCCTGGTGACTATCGTGGGGGCCATGTCAGAACGCTTGGCTGCTGGGTGGGACAGCTAAGGGGCTGTCTCAATGTTGTGACAGGCACCGGGGAGAGAGACTGTTGGATGACAGGATGTTCTTGTAACAGTGGTGGCGGCTGTCACCCACCGTTTCTTTGTAGCTCTGTCCGGGGACTCTGGGTGTTGTGCGGCGACGTGAGATGTGTGCCCGTCACCTGCAATAGCGAGGCCTTGAGTGTATGTCTCCGGAGAGTCTTTGAGCAGCTCTGCAGGGGCCCCTACCTGCTGGCCGTCTGCTCTGTGACACCGTGACAGGGGGGGTATGTTGTCGTGTTGTCAGAGGGACTGGTTTGCTTCAAGCGCTGATTGAGGGACAGCTGTGCGCCACACCCTGGGGATGAAGTGATCGCTCTGCTTCCCTTCCGCGTGGGGGGGGGGGCGGGGGCGGTGACTCCGCGTGGCCACGTGGCTACCGCAGCTGCAGGGGGGACCCGGCCGAGTGTGTCAGTGCGCCTCTGCTGGTCAGCGTGACACTGGTGCAGGGTGAGGGTCAGCATGTCAGGCTAGCCGTGAGGATGCACGAGACCACGTGGCTAACGGCGCGTGTGACCAGAATTGTTTGAGAGCGTGATGGTGTCTCTGCGTGTAACAGCGTGGCTGAGGGTGTGACAGACAGTGTCGCTGGTTGAAGGTGTGACAGCATAACTATGTGTGACAGCATGTGTGACAGTGTGGTTGTGTGTGACAGTGTGACTGAGGATGAGATAGCGTGGCTGTGTGTGTGGCTGTGCGATCGAAGGTGTGACAGTGACGCTGTGTGTGTGACAAGTGTGTGTGATGACACGAGCCAAGGGGCTGTGACTGCCCCACCCCCATCCCCAGGCTGCGACAGGGAGCCCGGCTACACTGTCACCCACGACTACACGGTCACATCCTCAGCCACGCTGTCACAGACAGCCTTGCTGCCATACCTTCGCGCTGGAGCAAGGGGCCTCATGGCGGGAGACGGGCAGCCGCCCAGGCTGGGGACGCACGTGGGCCTGAGGCAGGGACACCTGGAGATACAACCACTCGCTCATCCGTCTTCTGCGTGCAGGCTGGGTTTGGGGAGCGGCCCGCAGAGGCAGTGGGGACGGGTGCGGGGAGGGCTCCTCCGGTCTGGGGGACTCCAGCCTGGGTCCTGGTGTGTGGCTGGGTGGCCCCTGAGGCTTGGCTAGGGACACGGTGCAGCCAGCCTCACCCCCCCCCCCCCCATACCGACTCCCTGGGTCAGCTGGGCGGTGGCAGCACACAGAGGCCCCATTCAGGAGCCCGGGCTCGGTTTCCAGGGCGGGCGGGGTGGGTCTCCTGCCGGCTGCAAATGAAACGTTTCCCCAATTCCTTCCCTTTGCCTCCAGATGAGTGCTGGCCACAGGAGGCCTTGCTGCCCACCTTTCCTCGGCCCCGGCCAGGCTGTGCCACCAGGGGCGCGTGGGAATATGCGCCTGTGGGCCTTGCATGCAGCTGTGGGCTGGCCTGTATGTTCCCATTTGTGACTTAGGAGTGTGTGTGTGCGTGCGTGTGTGCGTGTGTGTGTGTGCGTTCGGGTGTTGGCGCGACCAGCTATCTGTGTGTGTGACCATTTGTGATCACAGGTGATCTTGTGTATCTGGGTGTCCGTGTGTCTGTATGTATGTGATCTCTGTACCTTTGTGTGACTTTGCGCGTGCCACCTCCATGGATGATTTTGAGAGGATCGGCGTGGATGACCGCATGGGCTTGTCCCATACGGGATTTGGGGGCCCTACGTGACTTTGTGTAACTGGGCTCAGCGTGACTGACTCTGGGAGTCTGTACAACCATGGCTGCCTATGTCTGAGTGTGTCTTTGCAAGTTGGTGTGGATTTCGGTCTCTGTGGGGGTCTCTGTGATGGTGAGGGTCTTTGTGGATCACTGGAGCGTTCCTGGTGTTATTCTGTGGACGGATCTGGGAAGGTCTGGTGGGATGCTCTGTGTGGCTATGTGTGTGTTTGTGTGTCTGTGTGTGATCATGGCGTTTTGGATGTCCTCCCCCAGAGGGGGAGGGTCCGCATCTCTGTGCGTCTGAGTATGCCTGTGTGTCTCTGGGATTCTCTCGCGTGAGAGCCGTGGTCCCGGGTGCCTGGCCAGGTGTGAGTGCCTTGGGAGCCAGGCCTGTAATACCTCAGGCTCAGACCCCACCCATCAGGGGCTCCCAGCCCGGGGTGAGGGCAGCGAGCACAAAGCTGGAACCCCAGGTTTGGGGCGCAGACCATGCCTGCCAGGCTGGGCAGGGGAGACGTCAGGCCCTCTTGGAGAGTGGGGATCCCTAGTGCTGTCGGGAAGGCCTAGAGCACCCCTCTCCCTGACCCTGGCCACACCTATAGACTGGCTTTTCACTTATCCTGTGGGCCAGATGTCTTCCCGCCTCCCCCAGGAGGCCTGCCCAGCTGTCTTGGAGCCCAGCGGTGCCCGGCCCCGCCTTCAGTGGCCCAGGGCATGGCCGCCAGAGCCCAGATGTTTCAGTGCCCTCCCCTCCACCAACCCCCAGCGCCCTGGCCAGGTAATGCCGTCGGCCTGGTTCCCGATCCTCCCTCCTCCTCATTACTCCACACACCTGCATTGTAAGAACACACCTGCTGCCAGCTGCAGCCAGGTGGGCAGTCCCGGCAGGGAGGAATGTGGGGGATTCCAGCTGCGGCATCCCAGCTGTGCCCAGCCCCCTGGCAGTGCCCTCCTCCCCCGAGAATTCTCGAAGGCCAGGTGTGCCCTGAGACCCGGGCTCTGTGGGGGAGGGGGTGGGGGGTACGGGTGCCCTGTAGAGCCCGCCCCCCTCCTTTGCCTCACAAAAATCCTCCCAGCTGGCAGCTGTGGAGCGGGGAGCAGAGCGGATGTGTGCGTGCATATGTGTGGGTGGGTGTGGGTACAGGGTGGGGGTGTCGTGGGAGGTGGGGAGGTGGTCTCAGCGTGGGGGGAATTCTGAGGGCGGACGTGCATGAACACGGGGGCGAGTATTTGTGTGAACACGACTGGGTGTAGTTTGTGACTGCAGAAGGAAGCGAGTGTGGGGAGGTGCCCACGGTGGTGCGAGAGTGTGTGTAAATGGGAGAATGGGTATTGTGTGTTTATGAATGGCGAGAGGGGTGTTGTGTGTGTATCTGGATGTTGGATTTGTGTGTCTGTGTGTGTGTGTGTGTAAATGGAAGGATGGATGTCCTGTGTGTGTGTGTGTGTGTGTGTATGGATATTGTGTATGTTAGTGTGTGTCTGGATGGATGAATGGGTGTTGCCTCTGTGTGTGTATATGTCTGTCTGTCTGAATGAAAGGATGGGTGTCCTCTGTGTGTGTGTGTCAATGAAAGGATGTCCTGTATGTGTGTATATATAGCTGCTGTGTGTGTGTGTGTGTGAGTGTGTGTGTGTCCATGTAAGTATGAGCAGAGGGGTGAATATTGTGGTGTGAGTGTGTATGTAAATGGAGGATGAATAATGTGCCTGTGTGTGTGTGTGTGTGTGTGTGTGTGCAAATGGAATAGTGGTATGAATGTGGGTGTAAGTGGGTATGGGAGGCTGGTCAAGAGCCTAAGTTTGGGGCCAGATACAGGACTAGGAGGGTGACAAGGGAGTGGGCAGATCCCAGCCTCGGGGTCCGGCAGGACTGGTGGATGGGTCTGGGAGGACAGGCCATCGGATGGGGGGAGAACTGGACCCAAGTTGGGGGGTAGGCTTCTGAGGGGCGTGGCCCTTTGTGGCCATTTGCAGAGGGGCAAGGAGGGTCTGCCTGGCTCTCAGGATGCCCCAAGCCTCCAGCTATATTAAAGGTCCCAGACACCCCAACCCTCTCAATTTCTTCCCTGAGCCGTTAAGGCCCCAGGCCCCCTTGATCTCTAAATCCCTTTCCGGTCTCTTCTTTCAGCCCCTCACAGCCCCCACCCCCACCCCGGTCCCCCATGCATCATGCAGCCGGCCCCTTCTCTCCAAACCATTGCTCGTGACCCCCGCCCCCCCCCCCGCCCCTGCATTCCTCCTGCAGCGGTGAGGAGCAGGCAGCAATGGCCCTGAAACTTTAAACGGTGTTAAAAGTTTCTGTTTACGAGAAGCCCTTGAATTTTTAAGGACGTATCGATTCCCTCTGCCACGGCCTCGCGCCGGCAGTGGCTGCGGCATAGCGGGCGAGGCCATGTGGGACCCACAGGATTCTAGGGACGGAGCCCCCAAAACGCTGAATGACTGACACACGTACCAGATGCACCCTCGGGCGCACAGAGCCCCCCTCCGTGACACATCACACACACACTCCCGCAGATCCTCATCACCGCCCCAGACCCACAGAGACCACCCCACAGAAGCACACGCCTAATAACGCCCGTTAACACTTTCCGCCACACGGACCCTGATCACAGACAGATCGCTGGGACCCTCGCCCACCTGCCCACTTGGTGGCACATACTCTGGGACACACAGACTCACATCCCTGCCACGTTACGCACAAGTTCATCACACACACTGACACTTTCTGACGGAAAGATCCCCAGAGCTGGCATACACACCGTGGGCAGCTTGAAACACACGTGTCTGTTCACCCAGTACTTTCTGTCAAACCCAGACCCCGTCTACACCTAACTCCCCCTGGAATGTCAGCCCTCTGAGGGCAGGCTCTTTTGTCTTGTTCCCCATGATGTCCCCAGCGCTTGGCACAGGGTTTGGCAGACGCGCACCCTCTCTGGCTCACAGACACCCCCCAGCCCCCCCCCCCCCACGAGAGACCCACCACTACGTAACACAGGGCCACACAGAGAGACTCCTGGACGTTCACTGACCTGTGTCTCTTTTCCCCCAGAGAACACCCAGACCTGAGGACACAAGTCTAGTCACCCTGCCTCAGTGATGTAATGCGACCAGAAGTACACCCCCTCAGGTGTGCTCGCTCTCTCTCTCTCTTTCACATGCACACTCTTGTGCCTGCTTTCTGGGACCCAGTGGGCGCAGCCATGGTAGCCCCCACACAGCCAGCCCTGCACAAACATACACAGACACACACACACACACACCTGGGCACCAACACCCCTCCAGCAGACAATGCATGGCTTAGAATTGCCACAGCTTCTTGGCCCGGGAGGGCAAGAAGGTGTTGGCTGCACCTGGCAGCAGGAGAGAGCTTTGTCTCAGCAGGAGCTGCCCAGGGGCTGCAGGCACCGCCTCCCCGCCCACCTTGGGGGTCACCTAAGGGCTCCCCCTGCCCCCACACTAGGGTCCTCAGCACCAACTTCCGCCTCCATTCCTTTCTGCTCTGGAAAGGAGGGGTCAGCGGCCTGCATGAGAGACTGGTCTCATGGTGGGGGGGGTGACACATGTCTATGCCCATTTCTGTCCCTGCGGGTTGGGCTGTATGGCACTTGCTAGATCTGTGTATGTCCATGATCAGATCCAAGTACGTGTGTGTGTGTGTGTGTGTGTGTGTGTTTGTATAGTGTCATAAGGGTGGGGTGTGGGAGGGGCCTGGGTGTATGTATGTCATACCCGTGTTCATGGCTGGGCGATCCTCTGAAGGACGACTGGTCAGTGTGCCCAAGGCCCAAGGGGACATCTGGGCACCAGGTGTGTGCTATGTACGTCCCTGTGTGGTTGTGACTGCCAGTGTCACTTTGTGTCCGTGACACCTTGTACGTCTTTGTATCAGGGTCAGTGTGCTCCTTCCCTGGGTCATTAGGCATGTGTGTCCAGGTATCTGATGGCGCATGTTTGCACGAGAGCGTGTTAGCACATTTCCCCTTTAGTGGTGTCATTCTGCGTGCCCGGCTGTGTCCTCTGCAATGCCACAGCTGCCAAGATGTTTTGGTGTGGCTTTGTGTGTGCCTTTGGGTGTCTATGTATAGGAGCTGTGTGTCTGGAGTGCGTCAGAGTGTGGTTGTGTGATGATGCCTGTCAGTGTGTCAGTGTGAATACGTATGTGCCAGCATGCGCTGGTGTGTGTGTCTTCGTGTGGATCGGTGTGTGTCCATGTGAGGCCCTTGCTGGCATGTGTAAACGTGGTTCGTAACTGGAACGCGGGTGTGCAGGTTATCATCCTGTGATGGTGGGCCTGGGTGCCCGTCAGCGTGTGGGTCGTGGGCTGGTGTGCGGGGGCATGTGTCCATGCCGTGTGTGTGTGTGTGTGTGTGTGTGTGTGTGTGTGTGTAGGGGTCTGTGTGTGCTCGGTCGTTGGAACGTGGAACGTGTGGCAATGCGTTCTGTACGTGACATGTGTGGCGGGGTCCGAACCCTGCTGTGTGTCAGCATGTGTCTGCGATGGAACGCGAGCCAGCACGTGTCGGGGTGGCTGTGTCGGTGTGCGCCCCCGCGCGCGCGTGTGTGTGCGTGTGTGCGTGTGAGAGTGTGTGTGGATGTGTGTGCGCGCCGGCCGCCGCTCCCCCGCCCTGCCCGCCCCTCCCCGCGCCCCTCCTCCCGCCCGCGCCGCCCGCCCGCTCCCTCTCCCCGGAGTGCGCCGCTTCCAAACTTTGTCTAAACTTTCACTTTCACAGCGCGGCGGCGGCGGCGGCGTTGGCGGCGGCGGCGGGCGAGGGTGACCGGCCGAGCGGCGGCGGCATGGAGTAGACGCGCAGCGGCGGCGGCAGCAGCGGACGCGAGAGGCAGCGGCGAGCGCGGCGGCGGCGGCGGCGGCGGCGGCGGCGGCCCCGGAGCCGGCGGGGCCGAGCCTGCGAGCGGCGAGCGCGGGGCCGCGGGCCGGGCGGGCGCAGCGCGGCGGAGGCCGGAGGAGCCGAGCCGGAGCCGGAGCCCGAGCGCGGCCGCCGCCTGCCGGGCCTCCCCTCGCCGCGGCCGGCCGCCGCGCTCCCGCCCGGGCGCCCAGCTATGTACTCCCCGTACTGCCTCACCCAGGTACCGGCCGCCGCCCCTGGGCGACCGGGGAGGGGAGCGGGCGCAGGAGGCCGGCGGGCGGGCGGGCGGGCGGCCGGAGGGGGCGCGCGGCGGCCGGGGTTGGGGGGGGGGGGAGTGAGCCTGCGGGCGGCCGAGGGGTGCAAGCCGTGCTGTGGGCAGTCCCGGCACGCCTGCGGGCGTCACGGTGCGCGTGCGACCCTGGCCACCGGGCGGACTCCTGTTGGGGGCTCTGGGGGTGGCCGGCTGCGTGCGTGGCGCTGCCCCTGGAGCGCGGAGCGGGAGTGCGTGTGTGTGTGTGTGTGTGTGTGTGTGTGTGTGTGCGCGCGCGCGCTCGACTGGGGTGCGGTGGACTCCCGCCGACCTGTGGGCGACTGTGCTGTGCACCCGGGCAGCGTGGCCACTGGCAGTGGTTGCGGGGGTGACAGAGTGGCAGGGGGGTGGTCCCGAGGGCGCAGAGCGGGGACTGGGTCCCGCGGCGCTCTCTCGGGCGGGCGCAGCTTTTCCCGAGGGTGGCAGCGGCCGGCATGCGTGGCGGCGGCCCCTGCGTGCAGCCGGGGTGCCCGGGGCCGGCCGAGCGGCCCGGGCGTCGCCCCAAAGTCTTTGTTCAGGCCTCACATGGGAGCGGGGCTAAGAAAATGGCGGGGCTCCCAAATTTCGGAGGGTTAGGGGAGGGGAGGGAGGGACGGGCGCGCTGCCAGCCGGGGCCGCGCCTCTCGGCCGACCCTGGACGTCGCAGCCGCGGCCCCCCCACCGCCCCAAACTTTCCTCGGCGCAAACTTTCCGGCCCCAGCTACCCCGGCTGCGGCGCGGTGGACCAGGCGGGCCGGGGTGGGGGAATCCTGTCCTGCCGCCCAGAGGCGGGAGGGGCGGGAGGCAACCGTGGATGCGGCCGACGGTGCTGCGGCCACGCCGTCGGGTCAGCCGCGGGCACTACAGAGCCGACCTTGGCGCGCTGCGAGAGCAGAGCGCGTCCCGCCTCCAGCGAAGTTCCCTGCGCAGCGCTCCGCGGAGGCAAAAGCGCGGGGGATGCCTGCCCTGCCACTCCGCCTTCCCTGGGCGGTGGCCCCAGGCTCCGAGAGGGCACAAGAACTGTCCAGAGTCCCGCAGTGGCCCTGGTAGCGCTGCCTGCCGGGCCAGGCCGCTGCTGGCAACACAGACTGGGAAGAGGGGACACCTGGGGGCTGCCTAGCCCTGCCTGCCAGCAAGGCCTGCGTGTGTGAGGGGAATCTTTAGGCCGGGCCCGGGGTCCTAATTGTCTCCTCTGCCCAGCCTGAGCCTTGCCAGCCTTCTGCCAAGCGTGCCCACAGATGGGAGTGGGAGTCCAAGTGAATATGGCTGCTACCAGGTGGTGATGTGCGGCGAGGGGACAAGAGAGCATGTCAGGGGCTGCGTGTCAGCCGTGGCCACACCATACTCCCGTATCCACAGATGCGAGTGTGTATGTGTGTGTCAGTCTTGGGGTCTGCCTGTGGCTCCTCTGGGTGGCGGTGGGCAGGCCTGCGTGGTATGGACATGTGTGGGGCCCGGAAAGCGGGTTTTCCTGTTTCGCAACTGGGTGTCGTGAGTGAGTGTTGGTGAGGTGCACACGCACGTGTATGTATCACAGTGTGCATGCAGGTGTGAGCAGGCACTCTGGCCACTGTGTCAGTATGAGGGACCCCACCCCCCGCCCCGGCCCCCGCATCTGTGCCTCTGACTGGCCAGTCGCTCTGTCTTGGGCCGCATGACAACCCCGTCCACCCAGCGGGGTCTGAGCTGTGGCTGCCTTTGGGGCTGTGTTTGGCTGGACACTGCGTGCTGGTGTTCGGGGCCTAGTGGAATCAAGACCCCATGCTCGAATGTCTCCTTGCCCCCCAGCTACACCGCCGGCACCCTGGCCTGCCCCCGGAGACCTGGCTAGGGCTTGGGCCCTTGGGAAAGAAAATGCCAGCCGATCCCCCGGTGATAAGACTAGGAAAGGGCTGGGGCACACATGGCCATGGGCCATGGCCAGGGCTTGACTCTATGATACCCCAGAAGGGAGCAAGGGCTCAGCTCTGTCACAGGCCTGAGTGTGCCAGGGTGGATGGGGAGGAGAGCGGGCACGGTGTCTCTGGGTTGCATCCCTCAGCTCTATGCCGGCGGCTGCTGTCAGCTGGTCAGCAGGGTCTGGTCTGCCCCTCCCGACAGTCACATCTCTTGGATCCAGAGTCTCTGTTTTTACAAATCTTTCTGCTTCCATAATTTGCCCTGCCACTCTCTGTCTTTTTCTCTGTCTCTGTCTCTATATCTGGCTTGCTCTGCCCCTTTTCTGTCTCTCTCTCTCTGCCTCTGTCCTTCTAGATCTTTGACTGTCCCTGTCTCTCCTTGTCTCTGTCTCTGACTTTGGTTCTGGCCCCATCTCTGCTTCTCCCCTCCCCATGAGTCTCGGACTCTCTCTGTCTCTGTGGCCTCTCTCTCTCTCTCTCTCTCTCTCCCTCTCCCCCTTTTCTTTTTTTCAACCCAGAATTGGCTTCGATTTTAAAGTCAATAAATGATTGAGCAGGAACGAGCTTGGAGCAGCGGGGCCCTGGCGGGGAAAGGCACTGTGGGCGAGGGGGAAGGGCGGTTGGGGGGGGGGGGGAAATCTCCTTCTGGAAAAAGCATCGAAATCCAGGGCGGCTGGGCGGGGCGCTTGCTGGCGCTGCATGAGCCCACTGCAGCCGTAGGCCTGAGTCCTCGGCAGACAGGAGGGGATGGACGGATGGGACCCCCTTCCCCGGCAAATAGACACGCTCCAGAACGTGGACATACACATACATCACCGTCGCCCCTAAAATGCGGACATAAATGACCTGCTCGTGCTGATCATCCAGACAGACACATGGACATTGACACACTTACAGACACAGGAAATGGTGGACCTGTGTTCGCTCCCACCCACAACGCGCGCGCGCGCACACACACACACACACACACACACACACACACCCCACCTTGTGATGGGACATGTATATCGACGTAGGCTCATGAAGACATATCCAAGAGACAGTCCGAGAAAGGCTGACTCCAGTGTGTGTCCCCCCACCCCCAACCCCGCTCTCGCTCATATAGACTCGAGGACAGATAGACTCAAGGACCGAGGGATGGACAGACACACACCTTTATGTAAGACGCAATGCTGTTGGCTCACCTAGGTGCATATATAGACCTGCATGCTTGCTGACATTTCCTGCCACACAGCCACGTGGGCAGTAGAATGTTCACGGACCCCTGTTTCTGGGCAGCTACACACACGCTCCTTCCAGGGAAGGGGGAATGGCTGGGGTGTCCCTGAAGCCCCTGCCTCAGCTGTCTCCTTGGGTCACTGTGGCCACCCTCCTGCCCCATGATGCTGTTGCTCCCCTGGCACAGTGCAGCGCCCCCCTTTTATGGCACATTTTCTTCCTGTCTCCGGCCCTGCCTGCTTCATGCCCACTTCTGGGATAGGAGGTGTGCGCAGGCCGGAGCCGGCATGGGGCGGGCCATGCTTGGGGCTACGTTAGGCTCCATTAGATGTTTTGAGGCTGGACCAGGCCAAGCTTGGAGCTGAGGGGCATGCTGGGTTAATCTGGGGGGCTGGATGCTCCCTTCTTGCCGGCTGCTGGAGCCAGGGGTCCTGGCCGAGCCAGGAATGTCTTGTGTGGCCTCAAGGGCTCCCAGATGGAGGCTGTGGGTGCAGAGATCAAGAATTGGGCTTTTTTTTTTTTTTTTTTTTTTTTTTTTTTTTTTTTTTTTTTTTTTATAAGACAGTACAGGGTTTGAGCTCTGCCTCTGCATCTTCTAATCCTGTGACTTGAACCACACGACCTTCCTGGTCTGCAGAATGGGTATCTCTCAGGCTGTGGTTAGGCTTAGCACAGTGCCTAGTACGTAGCATGTGCTCCAGAAATGGAATGACTTGTTGTCATTTTGGTTATCATCGTTAAATCACCCGTAGGCCTTCCTGACTGAGGGAAAACTGCTTGAGGCGGGTGGAAGGCAGAGTGGAGTGAGTGCCTCCCAACCATAGGAGTCCAAGTGGACTGCCTGGAGGAGGAAGCAAGAGAAGAGTTTGGGAGGAGGGAAGCCGGCTCATGGTCCAGCTCCTTTCCCTTGGGTGGGGTCCTATCAGCCAGGCAGAGGGCAGCAGAGATGATGGGGCGTGGGCAGGGGGTGGCACGGGAGAGACGAGCCACGCGCTGACTGCCCTGTGGGGACCAGATACCTTTTTGGGGACCACCGGCTGCCTTGACCCTTTCCCTAATCTTGACCTTGACCTCAACCAGGCTCACTTTGGGGCTGGGCTCTGAGGTCTTGTTCTGGAGTGTGCAGGAATGTGTGTGTACATGAGTGTCCAAATGTGAGTGGGGCGAAGAGCCTGGGGTTGGGGGTGGGTCCCGATGATGGCTTAGGGATGTCTGCGTGGCTCCAGAGCCGTTTCTGCGTTTGCCCCCGAATGGTGTCACCTGGGCCCACGATGGGGATAGGATGCATATGGGGGGGGTCCTATGTGGGCACTTGGCAGGGTCAGGCAGTCATTGCGGGTGTGTGCAGGGGGTGGGCACACAGCTGTGCCTGCTGGTGAAATTCCCCTGGTAGTGAATGTCTGACTGCTGCCTTCCATGTTCAACCTGCTGGGAGCCTGGTCTTTCCTGTCGGCTTGGTCCTTGTTTTTCTGTTCTCGAAGCACAAATTGGGGGTCCCTCGCTTTCCTCCAGCTGGACCAAGAGAGGTAGAGGAGGCACAGACACCTGCGTTTTCCTCCAACAAAGTGCTGAGGACGGGGCTCCCATCCCCCCAAGCTGGGGTGGGGGAAAGAAGGGTGTGTGTTCATTTTCCCGTCCACAAAGCCCCAGATATGGAGGTTCTCCCTGATCCACACGTGGTCACTGGCGTGTTGGGCTTCAGAGCCACCATTTTGCTGCAGACGGCCATGTGGCCGCGAATGTCTGCGCGGGTCCCTTTGCAAGTGTCCCCGAGTCTCCAGGTGTGCATCGTTGGGTGCTGCCTGCCTGTGTCTCCGGGGGTCATCCGAAGCTCTATCTCTGTGTATTCTGGCAGCAGTGAGGTTGAGGGTGTGTGCCCATTGGGTGTCTGGTGTCGTCTTTGTGTCGCGGTGCTGCGGGGGCATGGCATGTCCCTGTGCAACCCAATGTATCCTCTGGATGTGTGGCAAAGGTCGTATCCGTGCGCCTTACTCTGCGTGTCGACCTGTGTCAGCAACCGTGTCTGTGCCTGGGTCTCCAGGTGTCACCTCCCCCGTGGCATTTTGCGTGCTGGGCTCGTCCCTCTGACCACCAATGTGCATCTCACCACAAGGGCCCCTCTCCCTGGCCTCCCTTGGCTTTTTGGCAGCGTGCGAAATGCCCACTATGGCGGCCAGGCTAGCGGCTGGGAGCGGGCCGGCCTCTCCACGGCTTCCCATGAGGTCGGGCAGCCGTGGTGGCCCTGCTGTGGGCCCCGCCCGTGCCCCTGGCCCAGCATGGACAGAAGCCCGTTGTGTGGCGAGGTGCGGGTGTGTGTTTGGGCCGCCCACAGGCCTCCCTCTGTCTGCCGGGTGCGCATTGATCTTGGCTTCTGCCTGTGTCCGTCCTGGCCTGGCCAGCTGGGGTGTCCGGCTGTCTCTGTGGGCTGAGCCCTCCGCCCCCACTGCCCCCACAGTCAAGCCTGCCCTGAGTCCCACACCTCCTGTGCCTCCCGCTGTCCCTCAGAGGCTCTGAGAGCTCAGATTTGGAAACTGAGGGCCCCCCCTTCTTTCTCTCTCTCTCTCTCTTTCTCTCTCTCTCTGTCTTTCCTCCCTCTCTCCTCCCCTCCTCCCGCTCCCTCTCTCCCTCTCTCTCTCCTCCTGCCAAACGCGTCTTGGCTCTGTCTGAATATCTCTCCTCCTCGATTTTTGGCTCCAGCTCTGGGCGCGTTCACTAAAAGAAGGGCTAGCTCCCCCCTTCCCTAACCCCCCCTCCTCGCTGCCTCCCCCCTCCTGAGGAGCCCCTCTGAGAGCGGGAGTGGCCGTGTGTAGGGGCCTGGGCCCCCCAAGTGGGCTGGGCCAAGGGGGCACAGGCCTGATGGGTGAGGGGGCTGGGTGGACAGGGCCTGGCAGCCTGAGGGGGGCGGCCGCCAGGGTGACCGTGCTGCCTGGCTGGCCGGGCGGGCAGGTGGGGAGGGGTCGGGGGCATGGAGCTGGGGTGTCTGGCTTCTGGTGGGGCTGGCAGGCCTCTGTGAGGCGCAGCTGTGCCCAGAACTCTGAGCTGCGTTTGCCACCACTACCGATGTGGCTGCGCCAGCCGGGGAGGGGGAGGCGGGTGGCGGGCACTGCGGCGATCCGTAGCCAATCGGAAGGCAGGGTTGCTCTGGGGAGCTTTCCCCCTACTGGGGCCCCACCCTGAGGGGAAGCTGGGGGGTGGTGGCCAGCAGCGGGCAGGGGGCCGTGCCACCACCGCTGCTGAGGACCCTGCCCCCTTGGCCGAAAGCTCGGTGCCAGTCTTCCTGGCACGGATCGGGCAAGGGCGGGGGTCTGTCCCCACCTGAATCTGCGGGAGCCCAGCCGGAGGAAGGGGCAGCTCAGAGGCCCGCCCCACCCCCTTGACCTGAGGAGGTGGCTTTCAGCCCCGGGGGCAGTCGGGACCTGGGGGTGGGGAGGGCAGATCATCCGGGAGATCCCAACGAAATATTGGCTCCCGTAAAATCGTCTCGGGCTGGCTTATCCTGGGCCCATCTCACACAAAGTCGCACCCCGTCACCGGCACACGCGGGCACAAAGGATCACGCCGTCACACACAGGCACAGCACACCTTCCCTGAATCGGGAGCGCACAGACACCGGCGTCCCCACACAAAGGGACTTGCCTTCAGCACGCCAACGCCTAGAGACGCCCACCACACCCGAACACGTTGGCGTGGGCGTCGCACGCAGGGACGTGCGCTTGGGCGCAGACCCGCGGCCGCGCACGGTCACACGGAGACGCACCACGCGGCACACGGCGCAGACACACGCGCTGCTTGTTGGCAAACACACAGGGGTGTGGAGCGTCTCACGGACCCACAGACACTCGGCGAGAGGCACGTGCACGTGCCAGGCACCCAGAAACGCACGCGAGAGCCCTGATCCCCGCACCCCCGCCCCCCCCCTCCCGCCCCAGACACACAGGAGCACATGCACTCAGCGTGCACGTGCACACAGTGTGTTGCACACAGCAACACACCCTCAGACATGCCGTGACGCACACGCACACACTTGGCAACGTCTGGGAATACATTTGGTCATCGCACTCGGAGGGGCGTCCGCTGCCGGTGGGGGGAGGCCAGGGATGCCGCCCAACACCCCGCAGTGCCCAGGACGCCCCCACCACAAGCACCGATCCGGCCCCCGATGTCACCAGCGCCGAAATGGAGACACCCAGCCCTCGTATTGTCAGACGCACGCAGTAACACACACGTGGACACAACTCACACCCACCACACACACACACACACACACACACACACACAGGAGGCTGCTGCCAGCAGCTGCACACACAGTCTTGCTCATCAGGACCCAGAGGTTGTCGCAGATGCAACACCCCCTATACATAAGCCCGGGCACAAACGGTCTGGCGGTACACAGTCCCGAATTGCCCTGGTCCATGTGGCTGAGCGTCACGCCCACACAGACATTCACACCTGGCTTACACCTGGCCCTGCTTGGAAATGGTGTCTAAGAGATGACACCTGGCCTCCTCGGACCTCCCCTCTGCCTGCCTGCCCTCTGGCTGTCTTTGAGCGGCAGATTCAACCACCCTGACCTCTCCTGGTGGAATTTGGGACTCTGAATCCCTTGGGCCGGTTTGTCGCAGCCTGGGGAAGAAGCTTGGGGAGCCACATGCCTACCCTGCCCCGGGGCACCCCCAGCCCTCCGGCCTCGCGGCCCTGCTCTGACCGTCCCGCTTCTGGAAGCCATCGAGACAGTCCAGGATCAAGGCGAGGCTAGTTTCTGAAACTCTTGTCCTCCGTGGCTCTGTCTCGTTACTCCTCTGGCCATGGACTCTTCATTTCTGACTCCGCAGAAAGAGACAAGAAAGATGGCTGGCAGGATTGTGCAGGGAGAGAGCATTTTCTAGGATTATAATGACATGTCCTAAAAGCCATAGTGATTGGCTAGTGTGCCGTGTGTGTGCTTATTATGTTGCGCCCTGTGCTGAGTGTCTTCCCAGCTTGTCCCCATGGAATCCTTCCATGTGAGGCAGGGGTGGCAGGGGTTAGCTGTGCCCATGTGGGTGCTAATAAGGCAGGCGTTTGGGGCATTTAGTCATTATTAGGAGAGTGGGGCCTCGGAGCCAGTTTCCTGGGTTTGAATCCCGGTTCTGCTCTTCACTAGCTGTGTGACCTTGGACGAGTCGCTCAACCTCTCTGGGCCGCTAGTTTCCTCTCACAGGTTATGGTAAGGATCAGAGGAGTTGGCTTGTAGAATGTGCTTTAACATAGTGCTTGATGAGAAATAAGTGCTTGATTTTATAGATGAGAAGCCGAGAGACCTATCCAGCGTCAGGGTCAAGGGCTAGGAGGTGGCAGAGCCTGTGCCTCTTCTCTGGTGGCCGCCACCCTAAGTCCCACTGATGGAACAGAATCGTTCGGCAGCTTATTCTCTGGCCTTTACCAAAATTTCAGAGTGGGCCGGTACACCCCCACACTCCCATTGGAAGCTTGCCCCAGCTGTCAGCCCTTGAAGCCTCCTTACCACTCTGACCCTCAGATCTTCCTCCGTTCGGGGCTCTGAGTGACAGTGGCTGGTTGCCTCACCCCCCTGCACCACCACTGGCCAGGCTTGCCTTCGGTACCCTGACAATGGGCACGATGCCTTCTCCCACACCTCGCTGGGCACCCTGCTGGAGCCTGAGTGCTGGGGGTGCAGCTGGGGGCCTATGCATTCCTTCAACAAATATTTACCAAGTACCTCTGGGTGCCAGGCCCTGTTCTAGACCCTGGGGGCTCAGCAGGGAGCAAAATCAGCAGAAGCGCCGGCCCCAGTGGGAGGGCAGACAGTGAACCTGATAAACAAGGGAGTGCCCAGTACTTGAGACAGTGACAGGTGCTAAGAGGGAAGGCACAGGTAGGGCCCACGGAAGCGCTGGGCAGCCGTGGTTTTAGCAGAGGTGATCTGGGAGGCCTCGCGGCACGGTGCTGACTTTCAACCCCACGCAGCTCTGCCACAGCTCAAGTGTGGCCTCCCAGGCCCTTTTCTCTCTCAGAGGGGACAGCCTGGAGGTCAAGGATATGTGGCTTAGCACGGATGCCCCCACCGTCTGCCCCAAACGCGCGGCCTGTCGTCGGTGCGGCCTGAGATCACCCGTTCCCCGTACTCGTGGCTACACCGTAGGCTGCCCCCCCAAGACCAGGAGACAAGATGGCCGGGGTTTCTCCTGTGTAGAAACTGGGCGTCGACGGGCACCCGGTGTTCTCGACCCTGCTGCTCTGAGCTGGGGGTGGGGCGGGGGCAGCTGGTGGCCCGGAGTGGCACTTCCACCTGGGCCCCTCGATTTAGCTCCCCCGGGGCGGGCCCAGTTTATTTTTACCCCAGCCCGTCACCTTGGCCATGCCAGGCTGCGCCATCTTTGTAGGGTCTTGGGGACCTGCCCACGGCTCGAGGGGACCTGGTTTTGTCTGCCGGACCTCTGATCCCCGCTGGGCCCCCGCCTTCCTGCAACCCCAAAGCTCTAGATGTGAGGGGTCCTGGGCCGGGGCCGGTGGGGTCAGCGCCGCCGGCCGGCAACCACCGTGCCCAGCCTGGTGGCGTTCAGTTTGGCGCCCTGCCTGCCCGCCACCCCCACCCCACGCCCGGGCAGAGCCCAGCGGCTGCTGCTGCCAGTCTCCATTTCAAAGCTTGGGGTGGGGGTGGGGAGCGTTGGGCGCCTCCCAGCCCCCTGCCTGTCCCGTGCCACCTGGGGCTTGTGCCCCCATGCCTGCTGCCTGGAAGGCCCCGGGCTGCCTTTCTCGCCGCCCCTTTGCAGCCCAGAGCTCGGCGAGGATGCCCGGCTGGCTTCCATCATCCCTGCTCGCTTCCTCCCTTGCTCGCCTGCTTGCCTGTAATGGCTCACCATTTTTGGCATCTCCTCCCCCTCCCCCTCCCATAGGCACCAACCTCACTTCCACGCCCGCCATCGCTGGCTCTCAGGCCTTCTCTGCTGCCTGGGGCTGGGACCCTGGAAATGAGAGTTTGGGAGGGCCAGGCGCGTGGGCACCAGGGGCTTTCTGGGTGCATGTGTGTGTGTGTGTGTGTGTGTGTGTCTGTCTGTCTGTCTGTCTGTTTGGAGGGGGGCACGTGCTCCAAGCCAGCGCGTACAACCTGCCTCAAGGCTGGCAAAGCTGGGCTGCAGAAAGGGGGCAGCACAGAAAGCGTAGACCCTCCCATTTCTAACCAGACCCAGGGACCCAGAGTCAGCCTCTGGGCCACCAGGAGACCAGGGTGGGCCTTCTTGCCAACGTCCAGGGCCTGGACTGGCAGAGGCAAGGCTTTATCTGTGGGGTGCCCAGATCCTTCCTCCCCCGCCCCCAGGTCCCCCCAGGGCTTCAAGATTCCTGCTCCTCCTCCTGGAACTTTGGGGAGGGGAACTCAGCCCCATGTTGGGCACTCATGCCCCCAGAGGGGCAAGGGACTTTGGAGGAACCGGTTTACTACCCGCCCCCCCCCCCCCAAGCTCGCTGCCCGGGCCTCTCTGCCTCTCTCGGCACTAAACAAAGTTTGCTAAGTAACTTCAAATGTTATTTGAGGACGGCCTGGCCTCAGCCCAAGGCGGCCCTGTGGAAACTTGTTTTTCGCTGCCGAGGCTGCAAGTATCAAAGACACGCTTTCGGGGGGGGGGGGGTGCTTCGATGTCTCTCCCCCCTCTGTGGCAGGGGCTGGCCCTGAATGGACACACAGACGCACAGAGGCCCGCACCGACAGAGGGACGCATCCATCATGCAGTGTCTTGCACACCACACGCACAACAGCCGTGGACCACAGCTCACATAGCACACAAAACATACACGTCCTGACACACCGAGAGGGGGGCGGGGTTCACAGGGTGCTGCCCCCAGCCCACAGGGCCTGGGAGTTTTCCAGCCGGTGAGGTTTCTCGAAACCTGAAGTCCTGTATTCTCAGGTCTCCTGGGCATGAGCTGGTGCTCAGACAAGTCCCTTCCCCTCTCTCGGCCTCAGTTTCCCCAGCTGTAGAGGGAAGAGGTGGGCCGGGGTGGTGTGAGAAGGGGAATCCCACGCTGATCAGGAGAGGGCCTGGGGTTTTCTCGTCCCTCCGGCAGGGTTGGTATAAGGAGCGAGTCCTAGTACGAGCCTAGAGTACAAGCAGCGTTTTTAAGTGTTAGCGGGCATTTTTGGTAGCCCCGACCACCCCCCAAAACCTGATACGTGCCCACTGCGACTGGAGGCCCCAACCTAAAGCAGCCCTGGGTTCTCCAGGTCCCAGGGGAGAAGTGTCTGGTCTTCTCACCTTCTCCCTCCATTTCTCCCCTGGTTTTTCTTGAGCTTTCCCCAAATCCCTCCTTCTCTTGGTCTCCACCAGCCCTGCCCAGGCCTGGAGCTCAGGGAAAGTGTGGGAAACAGGCTTGGGGTCTGTGTCCCTCACTGAAGCCAGCCTGACCGGGGGGTCCTGCGCACCCTGAGATCCCCGATGGCCCTCCCGGGATCCTCTGAACCCAAGCAAGAAGCTGGGGCGGGGGGAGCGGTGGGCACCTGAGTTGACCACAGCGGGTAAAGGGGAGGCTTTATCGTAGGGTCCCTCTGACCCGTCACCTACCGAGGCTCACAAGCAAAGTGGAGTCCACTGGACACAACAGAAAAGCCAAGGCCCGAGAGGACACTGGACTGACTCTCTGTGGTCCCTGAGAGCCTCCCTCTCTCACTGTCAGCCAGACCCTCACTGAGGTAGGTTTTCGGGAGTCCCCCAGTCCCAGCCCTACACACTGCCTCATCTCCACTCACAGTCGGTACCCGCAACACCCCGCCACCCGCAGTCTGTCGCGCAGTGACAGCCTGTCACAGGCACTGCCGCACACCGGCACAATCTGTCGTCCACGCACAGTCTCACACACAACCTGTCACACACACGCACACACACACAGCGGCACAGTCGCACGCACAGCCAGCCTCCCGCCATCACACCAAGCGTCACAGCTTGTCACAGCCATAGACTCCTCACAATAAAAATAACAGCTACCAACTCCAGAGCAATTATGCCTGGGCAGCAGGCGGAGTGTGTGTGTGTGTGTGTGTGTGTGTGTGTGTGTGTGTGTGCGCACGCGCGAGCGCGTGGATGCACGTGACCTCCTGTAACCCTCTCAACCTGAGGCGGCTATGAGTAACCTGTTTTACAGATGAGGAAACAGAGGCCACAAGGTCAAGTGCCAAGGTCATGGCGCTAGAAATGGGGGTGGGGGAGGAATTAGTCAGGCCCCCGGGGGCAAGCAAGGCTTAAACAGATCACCCTGCCTTTCAACTAACTCCTATTCAGCCAGTACTCACCTTCCTGGCCCTCCCTGTGGGAATTCCCTTCCCATTCCCTGGATGGGCAGAACTGAGGTTCTGAGCAGTCCAGCCAAGAAACAGGGGAAGGGGCCTCAAACTGTCTGCCCTCTGCTGAGGAAATTTGAGCCATGCTCTCCACCCCAAGTGCTATTTGGCTCCTTGTGGGCCCATGGTGGCAGGATTCCGTGTGTAGGAGCCTTTGACTGGGGCCAGGGTCTCTGTCCACGGGGTGGGGGCGGGGGAGCCGGGAACTGGCAGCTGTAGGCACCAGTGAAGTCCCTCAGCCCTAGCCAGGGCCCAGAGACTCCCCAAGGCCCTCCGCATTCCAGGGCGATTCCTCCTCCCCCTCTGCTGCCCGCCTTCCCTCACTTTCCCCTTCTTTGTTCCACCCCTGCCGCTCCCCGGGGCTTCCCCCATTAGAGCTGCCCTGGCCAAAACCAACACGCCTCCAATGACTTCCCGCCGAGGCTGGCCGGGCAGCTGGCCCTGCCCCCTGGCCTGCTCAGGCTCTGCTGGCCTCAACGGTGGCCCCAGCACACGTGGCCACTCCTAGGGGGCTTGAAAGCACATGTGCACGCCCTTGCACAGCATCCCGACGGTGTGCCCTGGCACCCGCATACCCATGTCTGACCACCCAGCAGGGCACTCAGGCGGGCTCTCGTGTGCACACCTAAGCACAGTCCTGCACAGAGGCTCAGATGGGTCTCAAGCACACCCTTGCCTGGCACTCCCCCCATGGGGATCCCAGGCACCACCAGTTAATATGCACACGCAGGCCTGGCACCCCAGTGAGATTGCCAGGAGCACACATGGCCATAAACATGCCCTTGCCCGACATCAGATGGGGTCCCCCCAACACACACACACACACACACACACACACACACACACACCACATGCATTCTCCTGCTTGTGCCCGGACCTGGCTCCGAGCGAGCACAGGCACTGCCCTGTGCCCCCATGGGTGTGCTGGGCCAAGGTGGGTCAGTGAGCCTAGGGGAGCTGCTGGTGCCCACACACGTGGCTCCAGGCCCACGCAGGTACTCACCTCCCCAGGCTGCACACGCGTGTGTTTCACGTGAGCTGCACACCTGCCAGGCCGCCCAGGGCACCTGGCTCCAAAGCAGCATTCAGGTTGTTGGGGGAGGAGACCGGGAAGCGGAGGCCTGATTCCCACCGCCAGCCGCCAGCCGGATTTCTCTTAGAACACCCGCCTCCCCAAATGTCCCTGGGGCGAAGGTGAGCGCCCAGAACTGCTACCCAGTGGCGCCCCTGCATGTGATATATTTATATTGGAAATTTGTACCTTTAAATATAATTTATATAGAACCTCCCCACCCCCATTTCTTCTCCACGTTTCTACTTGGATTTTGCCACCCCCCCACTCGGCTTCGTCCCAAACCTGCAAACCCACTTCGCCAAGCAGGGACGTGGGGCCAGGCGGCAGCAGCCTTCCCCCTTCCCACTGTGGACGCCCCACGTTCTTAAAGGCCGGGCCACACCAGTGAATCCTGCCGCGCTCCCCCCGAAACACAATCGCGGGGGTGGGTGCTGGCGGCCAGACGTTGCTTTTTGGTGTGTGTTTGCTGTTGCTGCTTAAATTAATCCTGAGTGACGGCCCACAATTCCTCTCCACAAAGAGGCCATTTAATGCCCCCTCCTCCGCCGAAACTTCCCTTTGCCCCCCTGAGTCCAGCTGGGCGACTCAGACCCTGCGCTGCCCTCCTGGCCTTCCCCTCAGGTGTGCCTGGGGCGGAGGGAGTTTCCCTTGTGCGCACCACGGACCTCAGGAGGAGGGTGGGTGGATTTTGGAGGAGTGGGAGATAATCTTAAAATAGAAGCACACTGCTGAGTAGAGGTGGTGGTGGGGTTGCCTCAGGACTCCGTAGATGGCCCCACTGCCCCACTGTGGCGCTTCGATGCCCCAACCAGGCCGTCTCCCACGTCGCCCCGAAGATATCCCCCCTCCCCACCAGTGCGCCATGCATCACAATCGTGTGCCTTTGCAAACCCCGGCAGAAATGTGCCACCCGTGCCACGTACTAGCCCCAGCCTATGCCCCTTGCCAGGTGCCCGCTGCCTACGAGCTCCTTTCATCGTCGCCTCCAAGGTGTTCTTTTTCTGCGTGGCATTCCGGACCCGCTGCAATTGGCTCACGCCCCAAGGGGTAGGGGGGTGGGGCACAGGTGGGTGGAGGTCATGGGGAGCACCCCCCCCCACACACACACACACACACCGGCTCGGGCAAGAGGAGGGCAGTATTCTTTCCACCCGGCAGAACACGGGTGCTGACAGTCACGGTCACTTGCGCCACACACCACGGGGTGGGAAAGGACAACATACCCCTCGACGGGGCGAATGGCCCCGGCCCTAGGGCACCAAGAGGGCCGTTGGCCCTGAGCGGGCCTTGCGCAAAGTCGGGTGTGCGCGTGCGCGGAGGCGAAAAGGCGGGAAGCCGTCGTGCAACAGGCGCCTGTGCACACGACGGTTGGGTCGCTTGGGCGGAGCCGCGCCGGGCGTTGAGAGAGGAGTGAGGACCACTGGCCCCGAGGGCAGGTGAGGGGAAACCGGGAACAGGTGTGAAGGAGCGGAGGCACAAGGCCAGGCTTTGAACGATGCGGCCCTCAGGTCCGGAACCTTCGGTGTCCTTGCTCCCTCCCCGCCCCAGCACCAAGCCGCCCGGGCTCCCTGCCGCCCGGGCGCGGCCTAACCCCTCGTGGCGACAACCCAAAAGTGGCCCCGCGTCGAGGGCCGGCCGGGTTCGCGTTCGGAGGCCCTTGCCATTTGCAGCGGCAAAGGCCGCCGCCAGAAGGGGCTCAAATGGCGGCGTTTTGGCCTGTAAGCTGGTTGGGTCCCCAGACGCCCCGGGTGGGGCTGTGGGCCGCCTTTGCCTAAGTTTCCCTCTTTCGTGCCCGTCCGGATACGCGACAGGGGATAATGCGCGCGAGGGCTTTGGAATGAATGCGATGTTGATAATTCCTGTTATTCTTTGGTTGCGCGGAGGACCTTGGGGGTTAAATGCCCCCAGAATCCGACGGCAACTTTGGGTCCTCAATCTGGAGAGGGTCGCTTCTCTGCGCCGCATTGTGCGCGCAGCGCTGTCTCCGGACCCCAGGCCTCCGAAGAGCCTCCCCGCTTCTCCCCAGGCCGCTTTTTTTTTTGGGGGGGGGGGAACGAGGGAGGAGAAATTTACCAGGGGAGATTTTTGTTTGTTTCGAGGGTTGGCTGGGTTTGGGGGCGTTTGGCCTCCAGCAAGCACGGGGAAGAAATGTGACTAAGTGGCAGAAAATGTGCTTTCCCTTCCCCTCTCCTCTGCCTTCAGGCCGCGGGAGTTGCGCAGTCTCCAAGAACCTTTAAAAAAATTTCCTCCAGATCCCCTCTGAGCCACACTGCCTTCTCTCTCCTGGCTGACTTCTTGAATTGGGGGTGCTAAGCCCCCTTCCCCCCACCGTTGCCAGCCATTTTGCAGCACTACCTGGGCAGGCCCTGGGGGGAAAAGGATGGAAAAGTGGGAAAGGAACGTGTGCGCCGAGTGGGCCCGACTTAACCTGTTGGAGGAGGCTGGTGTCCGGATAAAGCCACCCAGCCGCTCCTCCGGAGCTCCGAGCAGCACCCTGGCATTCAGAGAAATTGCCCCGGGGGCCTCCCAGCCGGCCCGCGGAAACCAGTCATTAACCCGACTTCTTATCGCCCAAATTACTTAAATGCGCTTTGGTGGTGTTAGGTCCTTTAACTTTTCCATGTGCAGATGACTCAGCCTACTCCAGCTGCGCCTGGGGAGGTGACCCGGGCAGCGGCTGACCCTGCACCCTGAACCCAGAGGCGGCCCATCCCAGCAGCACCCTAGGGCCCCAGGCTCCCAGACCACACTTGGCTCTCCCCCCCGCCCCCCTCCACTTTATATTTCAGGTCATTTTCTCTCTCCCTTTTTTTTTTTAAATATATTTTTTTAATTTAAAGGAGTTTTATTACTTTTTTTTTTTTTAAGCGTGAGACAGAGGCTGATGGAAACGGGCTGTTAAAAAAAGAAAGATACATGCCGGTGGCACTCTGTGGAGCTGGCGAGCCTCGCCTGCCTCACGACTGAGCTTTTTGGTCGCCAGTTCCCTTGTAGAACCGGGCATGGGGGCACCTGGGATCTCCGCTGCTGAAAAGGCGCTATAGAAATGCAAGGAATTATTATGATTTTAATAAAATTGTGTCTCATTTAGGAGCGCGCTTCTGCGCTGCCTCTGTCGTCGGAGCCCGGGTTTGCCGCGGCAAAGTCTGTAATCAGAGAAAAATACCAGCTTTGTTGAGGGTTAGAATGTATCATTGGCTAATGTGTGTGGTTTTTTTTTTTTTTTAAATAATGCTAAGCATTGGAATAATTAAAGAGTGAGAAATAACTCGTCTCTTCTCTCCCCTCGTCATTGTCTTATTTAAGGGTGAAAAGCGTGCTTTTAGGCAGAGCTGGTTAGTTTTAATGCGGGCTTTTTTTTTTTTTTTTTTTTTTTTTTTCTCGCCTGCCTTTCCCTCCGCTCCGGTCTGATTCGCAAATCCCCAAACTGGCACCAGCCGGGAAACTTGCGGCAGGCCGTTCTTCTCCCGGAGTTGGGAGCCTCGCTTTCCTTTTTTCCCCTCTTTCAGAGACAACCCTCTCCTCTTCCCTCCCCCGCCTCTGGGCCCTGACCCACTGCCTGGTTTGCGCTAGAGCGATTTAAAAAAGAAAGAAAGGAAGAAAGGAGCCGGGCTCTGGTACCCCTGTGCCAGCCGAGGGCGCGTTTCCCAGGCGGCGGGCTGGTGGGAAAGTCAAACCGGGTGGGGGGTGTGGGGTCTCAGAGGCAGAGTCTTGATGCCTACCCTGCGCTCCAGCACCACCAGCGCCCCCCCTCCCCGCAAAAGAATCAAGTATTTCTAAAGATCGCAGGATTAGAGAGCTCAGATCCCTTGTCATATTTTAAATTAAGCTGAACAGTTCTTTCTTCTCGGCCCCATATGCAATAGGAAGTGAAAATTCGGTCCTTGAGCCTGCCTTGGCAGCCCGGAGGAGCCGTGGTAGGGGAGCGAGCTGCCCACTGGGGCTGGGCCTGGCGTCCAGCCCCAGGACAGTGCTACTGCCCACGGGGCCTAGGTTTGAGGCAGGGGAACAGGGTACAGGGCCAGTGGCGGGCACGGCCTGGGGAGATGTGGGAATAGAGGGAAGGGCTCTTCACTAGGGCTGCAGAGGTCTGCTTCAGGCTGCTGGGGTGCTAAGTGGCCGCCCTTGGTCTTCCCCTTAGTTGTGGGGTGGATGGGCTCAAAAGGAAGAGGGGTTTCTGTAGTGCTTGGGGAAGTCACAGCTCCCTGTGAGAAAGGAAAGGGAAAAGTGGGCAAGAAACGGGGGTAGAGACTTGTGCCCACAGGCACCACAGGCAGTGCCTTCGCGTTGCAAAGGAGTTCTTTATTTGCTTCAGGTGTTTTTCATTAAATGTGTTTCTCTTTTGATTTTCCTTGTTATTTGGTGCTTAGACTTTTCAGTGATCCCTTGCATTTGTCTTTTTACATAAGCAAAACCCCCCCACCCCTTGGAGAGATATTGTGGGAGGTACTTTGCCTTCAGTGCTTTCTCTTTCCTGCTTTTTTTAAAATTTAATTTTAAAATTATAAAGTAAATTTAGTGCGAGTGAAAGTGAGGGGGGGAGCCAGCTGGGGCTGGAGCCAGGGAAGGGGGAGGCAGATGTAGGAGGTTTGGGCCTCCCTTCCCGAGGCAGCTCTGCCCCAGGACCCCCTCACTCCTCTCCCTGCTAGACTCTTGGGGACAGGAATGAGGGCAGCCTGCCTGGATAGGTGCTCATTTACCCCTCAGGAATCTCTGACTCCACGGAGCTACCCCCGCCCCTTACCCACACACACCCGAGCCTCCCCCCCAATCTCTGCCCGCCTGCGGGCAGGGTGAACGGAGGGTCTCTTACTCCCCCCTTGGTCACCATGGCTGTTTGGTTTTCAGCTCGGTGGGCCCTGTTTGTCCACCATACACATGCCCTGCTGGTCTGCTAACCCCGCTGCACAGTTGGTTGCCCTGTTGATGGGATCAGAGCTGGGCAGGCACAGAGAGAGAAAGAGGGACAGAGAGGCGAAAACCCCTTTGGAGCAGTGAGGATTCGAGGGGCTTCTTTTCACCACGCATTTTTTTGTGGTCCTAGGAGGAGTACGGACCGCTCTGTTAACACACGTGTGTGCAGAGGTGCTCGCATTTGACACTACTGGTGGGGCAGGAGCTCCTTCTAAGGCACATAAACTATGAGAACTTCATAGCTTAAACGCTAAAGGCCTGTTCAGCCGTGCCGAATATGTTCGATCTCTTAATCCGGGTGGTGTTACACAGGTGAGTTCACTTTGTGAACGTGTATCGCGCACCAGCCTTACAAGCGTGCGACCTGCTGCTCTTTCCACACACTTCAATTAAAAAGTTTAGTTTTAAGAAAGCAAGGAAGACCCAGCCTCAAAAGAAAAGGCATCACCTCACAAAATAATAATAATAATAATTATTATTATTATTGTAATAAATGATGATTTAAATAAGAACGTCCTCCAGCCTGCTTTGCTCAGGTCTCCCGCTAAGGAACGGTGGGAGGGCTTGTAAAAATTAGTGGGCTGATAAAAAAGCTCACAGGCGTGTGGCCCACGAGGCTTCCAGACCCATCCACGTGTGTGCCGAGTGCCAGGAAACTGCCTGCAGACTCAGGTTTAGCCGTAGGATTTTCACATCTCAGGACCAAAGGATGAAAAGTGGTTAAGGAAGAAGTTACTTGCCAATTACATTTTGCTGTCAACATCTGGAAAGCGAAATTGCAGCTGTTCTCCCTGCCCCCCGATTACCACCTCTCCTTTTTTCTGTACACTTAAATTTTTGTACGCGTGCCATCCATATTTCGGTTTTCTGCTCTGCTAAAACATCCTCACGGCTCTGTTCAAATCGAGTTGTTTTTGGGCTTGGGCTTTAAATACATACACATGTATCTTCTAGTCTGACAGTATAATTTTTTGAGCAGTTTCTTTGAGCAGGCTGGCAATCAATTGATAATCCCTTCCCTTTTCTTTCCCCTTCTCGGCCTTCTCGGGACTGTTTAGGCCAGAAGTTTCCAGGGAGGACTTTCTGGGCTGCCTTCGCCTCTGCTCCTCTGGGCAGGTACTACCGGCTTCACCCTCCACGGCCCTTCTGCGGTGTTTTTGTTTTCCCTTCGCCCCCCAAAAATATTTGAACCAAAAAGCCTCTTTTTTTTTTCCTCCACCCACAGCAAACTGAAAGGGCTAGTGAACCGTGATTCAACAGAGCGAGGGCGCCTCTTTTCTTCCTTAGCATTAATTAACTCAAGTTCGTTAGGACGTTGGGTCTGTCGCCCACAGTTTTCTCTTGTGTGTGCTGAATCGGGTCATAGAGGGAGACTTCCCGTGCAAACAGTTTGTGTTGGAGCTGGAGGACACAGAGGGGGAGAGAGGGGGAGAAAGAAAGGGAGCCGGAGAGGAATGGATTGTGGCCGAGGGGTGGTCAGGTCCTGAGCTCCCGGCACACCCCCCCCCCACCCCGCCCCGTGCCAGCCCCTGCAAGGGCTAGACCCCAGGGGGAATGAGGATTCTCGGGTTTTCTTGGCAATGATCCTGATAATAAAATAGTTGGTGGGGGGGGGGGGCGGGGAGCAATACATTTTGAGGGATTGAAAAAATGTCTTCCTTCCAACTCCTAAAATTGTACATTTTGGGAAAGCCGCTTGCCCAGACAGGGCCGGCCCAGCTACCCTGAGCCCTCAAGCAGTGCAAAATCCCAGGCCGTTCCTATCCTGGCCACCCTGCTCTCTGCCCCCGGCTCTGGGCACTGCCTGTTGCCGCAGCAACTGCAAGAAATAGGCTCTCTCTGTGGGCCAAGGGTGTGAGGAGTGCAGACCGGCCGAGGGCACCGGGGGTTTGGAGAAACTCTCCTCTTGCCCTTGGCCCTTCTGTCCTGTGGCAGGGAGAGCAGACCAGGTAAAGCAAAGGGGTGTCACGAGGGATGCCGACGGAGCTCTTGAAGAGGGCCTGGGGAGGCTGCAAGAGGGGTCTTGGAGGTGCGGGGATGACTGGTTTGGGGAGGGAGGGGGACATCCCCTCGGGAGGATCCGCTCCGCAAGCCTTTTCTGGGATCGGGAGTTACAGTTGGCCTCCGGCGAATTTTCAACATTTTGCCTTTTGCTCCGGCCTTCTCTCTTGGCCTCTGGGTATTTTTACAGTGGCCCCGCAGGGACCTCATCTCGACGTGCTGGTTTCTCCTCTTCCCCTTGCCTTTCGGCAGTTTTTCAGTTCTCAGAGAAAGTTATGAAGCTGGCTTGTGGGGGTTCTTCCTTCCTGGGGGGGGGGGCGCGCCTTGGCCACATGGGGTGACACTTTCCAGTGGTACTCGGTGGGTGAGACTCAGGCTCTGCACCGCTCTTGCCCCTCGAGGCCGGTGCCTGTCTGTCATCTGCCCTGTGTGCTCGGGCGGAGGTCTGGGTTCTGGCCTCCCTGGCTTTGACTTCTATTCAGTGACACAAGGAAGTTTGAAGCTAAATAGTGAATTAAAGCCTAGAGTTTTTGTTTTTGTATTCTCTGCAGAGGATGGAAGTGAATTTACAGAGGCACTAGAGAGAATAGACGGTCTCCCCAATACCTCTCTTCCTACCCTATTTTATTTGGTGCCAGGAGGGTGAGGGGAGATGTGCCTGGAACAGGGTAGCGTTGGGAGCCAGACCGAAGCTGCCTGTTGGCCCGGTCCCAGGCCACCGTTCCCGGTTTGTAGACAGGAGGAGAAAAAGAAGGGAAAGGGAGGCGGTTTTCTAGGAGAGGAATGAGTGGCCTGGTTCTGATGCAGGCCCTGTCCTAGACCCAGCATGGGGGTGTGGGGCGATTCCATTCAGCAAGCGTGAGGACGCTAGAAAAACCGTGTGGGCCTGCCTTTCCTGAGCAGAGGAAAACAGGCCCAAGTCAGCCAAAAACCCGCTTTGTCCAAATTCTCTGAGCCTCCTCGCAATGTGCATTTTCTGGTTTCCATGCTTGGCATTTCCAGATTCTTGGATGATTTTACTCTGGCTGCAGAGCCCCTTCCTGCCTTCCCCCACCCCCCGGAGAGGGGAGGCCCCACCTACCTCCAGGATAAGCAGCCTGGCCCCTTCCCTCTGCTTCCTACAGTTTTGGTTTTTTTTTGTTTTTTTGTTTTTTTGTTTTTTTTCCATCTCTGCCCCGGAGTCCGGACACTGCCTTCTCCTGCACCTTCTTGGGTCCCTCCTTCTGTGGGGCAGGCTGGGAGATGTTGGGGATACGAAGTTGGCCTCTTTGGCTTCGGCCCAAGGATGCATTAGAAAATCCCAGGAATTGGGCAGATTAATCAGGGCTCTATTCGTGGCTTTTTAAAATTTCCTGCTTCCTTTTTCACCCAGGCTGCAGATAATGTAGTAGTAAAATGGATACTGAAATATCTGGTTATTCCTATGTAGGCCTTGGGTTTTGTCAGTTATTTGCGCTCACTGTGTATAGTTATCGAAATTAGCATGGAGTGAGTATGTGTGTGTGTGTGTGTGTGTGTGTGTGTGTGTGTGTGTATATATATATGTATATATATACACACACACATAGTTAGCATGTGTCCAGGGTCTGAGAGAATAAATTTGGGTCTTAAAGCAAGCAGGATGTGGACAAATGGGATTATTTTTAACGATAAAGAAACGTTCAAACAGCAGCCCTGCCCTTAAAGGTATAACTTCTTACCCTTCTCAGTGTTTCATTATTGGCAGGTATAGGCCGCTTTTGAAACCTGTCTTGGGCTAGGAAAATTATTTTGTTTCCTTGAAGACTTCTGAAGACTGAGTGAAGTTCTATATGAATTTTCCTATTTTCCCTTAAATAATACACAAGGCTTCATTTATTCGGTGGCGTTCTGGAAAAGCACACGCTTTACTTTCTTACGATGGAAGCGGTCATTTTCCTTAGCTGGATTTTCTTTTTTGCCCCTGACCCAGAGCCCTTGTCTTTTGTCCCTGGTCCTGTTTTTTCTTTTCTTTTTTTTTTTTTTTTCTTTCTTCCTTTTTCTTTTCTGCCCTGTCCTCTCTCCGTCCATCTTTGTCTTTCTTTCTCTCTTTGCAGTTTTGGGCCCAGCTTGGCTTTCTCTCTCCAGGTTTGGCTTTCTTCTCTCTCTCTCTCTCTCTCTCTGTCTCTCTTTCTTTTCCTCTTTTTCTGTGGTCTAATCAGTCTTTTTCTTTTGGAGGCACATTTTTCCTAGTGATGGCTGAAACTGGCTTGGGTATTTCAGAAATGTTCCAGTGAAAACTGTTGCTTTAAAAAAAAATCAAATTCTATATACTTGACCAGAATAAGAGAGGCCCTCCTCTTGCAAAGGCAGAAAAATTCCTTATGTTGCTTTTTAAAAGTCTTATCTCTGGCTTCTCAATTTTTCTTTTACGTGAAGAAAATACCTTTCCCCCCAAATTGCCTGCTTTTCCTTTATTCATTCCTCCCTCTTGTCTTTAGTTTTCTTTTTTTGCTCACTTCTCTTCCCAGCACCGCTGGCTTCCTCTCCCCCTCCCTATTTTTTTCTGTCATTCTCTTCCCCCCTCCCCTCTGTGGCTCCGAGGCCTGCCCGTCCCCTTGCTCCCTCCATCCCCTTAACCCTTGTACTTGTGGGTGACTCAGCCCTGAGAAGCCTTGAATTGTCTGAGGGTTTTTTGTCTTGGCTCTTGTCTGTGTGCAGGGTGCACGGTCTCTGAAGCTCTCAGCCCCGGCGGGAGGGGAGAAGGGAAGGAGGCTGAGTCTGGGACAGGTAATCTTCCAACCGAGCCTCCACTCTCGTAACAAAAGGGGGACAGTCCCCTTTTGTCTGGGGCTCCTGAGGGGCGTGGCCAGGGCCTGGAGCCACCACCAGTGGCAGGCAGGAGGAGGAGGCTGCAGGGGTAGGGGCACACCGAGTGTTTCTAATGGAACCCGAGTGATTCTTCTCTGTGTGTGCCCACAGGAGAGAGAGAGAGAGAGAGAGAGAGAGAGAGAGAGAGAGAGAGACCTTCTCCCCTCCCTCTCCAAGAGTTAGGAATACCCTGGCCCCTGGCCGCTCTTCCGGTAAACTCTCCCTCACACCGCAGACAGCGGCCCCGTGGGAACAGGGTGAGGGGAGAGCACACCCTGGGGATCCACTCTGCCCACCTTCAAGGTTACAGCAACTGGCAGGAGAAGGACAATTGGCGATTGTTCTCCTTCCGTGTTACTCCCCTGGGAAGGGCCTGTTGCTTCTCCTGTTAAGGGATCATTGAGGGGGCGCAGTGGGCCCTGTGTGGATCCCTGAGGCTCTACTGAGACGCTCCACTGGCCCTCCTGGGCCTCTTCTATGTCCAGTCTCTCTGCCACGCCATCGACCTTTGACCCCTCCATCCATCCAGGAGTGAATCATGGGTCTTGTCCTATTTCCTTAACTTCCACGTGGATCCTTCCACCTGCCATCTCCCCATCACCCACCCAGCTGTACCAGCGGATTCGGCTTCGGAATCAAGCCGTGTTCGGCACATCTCTTCCACTCAACCCTGTGGTCTGTGAGACGGAATATGCCAGAATTCTCCAGGAGGCTCATGTTGATCATATTCTGTGCGGTGTCCAGTATTCAGTATAAATCAAAATACCAGGAAAAGACCCGTATGCCAAATATAAATTCGCTTGTAATTTTTACCATCCCATCTTGACTTTAGAAAGATTGCTTCTCTCCAGGTGGAAAGGCAGCGTTTGGTATCTTATGTCACTCAGTTAACATCTTTGGCTAATTGGACTGAAGCTGGTTATTAACATGATGTTAATTATTGAACCCTACGCTAAGAGGCCTGTCCGCAACGACACCTGCCTCCTGCTTGTTCACCTCTGTTTCTCTTGGGGTCAGCCGTGGGCTCACTTCAGGCCGTTCGGGGACCTGGACTGGGGTCCCAGGTGCTGGCCAGCACCTTTCTCATTGTCAGGGTTCAGCGCCAGCCCAGGGCTGCATGTTTTGTTTTGGCACACCCCAGGCGCTCTTCCGGGAACCTTTCTGCCAGCATAAAGGCCATTGAGCACAGGGTTTCGGATGGGGAAGAAAGGGGCACGAGTGAGCAGTGACCTTTTTTCTGCTGCCAGCTGAGGGCTGAGCCTCGCCTGGGGAGAGGGGAGCTGTAGGGACAGTTCTGAGCGGGATCAGTGTCTCCATGTCTGTTTGTGAACTCCTCTGCTCGTCCTCTCATAACTGTTTCCTCCTTACAGCTTCTCCAAGGCCTACGGCAGGCCGCTCAGTAGCCCCTCGTAGAGACAGCCCTGTGGAGATGGCTCTCCTGGCCTCCCTCTCTCATGCCCACCTTCCTGCCTGGTCCTGCCTGGCTTGGAAGGGCGGGAGGGGGGGCGGGAGGGGCGGGGAGGGCTCTTCTCTGTGATTTGGTTTCCCCCAAGTTGCCCTGCTTTTCCTGCTAGAGCCCTTTCCTCTCTGTTGTTTCCTTTCTTAGCTTTTCCCCTCTCACATCGGTTTCTTTCTGTATGCTCCTGCACCTTGCTCTGTAGGGTTCGGCCCCTTAGCCTGAACTGAACTGGGGGCTAGGGGAGTGCCGTCCCTGCTCCAGCCAAGAAACCCCAAACACGGATCAAGTGGACGGACGGAGGGAAGGACGGGGCAGGGCTAGAGACGGCAAAGAATGAAGCTCCTGGGGGTTGGGGGGAGGCATCATCGTAAGACTCAGTGACTGTTCGGAAGCAGTGTCCATCTTCCTGCCTTTGTCACTTCTCCCTGGGATTGGCTGTTGTGTTTGTGGCTGCATGTAGTGCTTGTCAGCGGAGTGCTGTGACAGGAGGCTATTTTAATAAACTGTTGCAGTTTCCCCGAGCCGAGCTGCATTGCGTTGGCATCCCTCGTCACCGCTAATGGAGCGTGCGTGGCTGGGTGTGGGCTGAGGGAGGCGGTCGAGCTCGCTGGGGGCCTGGGGGTGGGGGTGCACCTCGTCTGGGAGTGCTCCTGCCGGTGGCGGCAGCCAGGCCCCGGGGAGGAAGGGGTGGCCGCACCCTGGGCGCCAGGTCCCTGCCCTGGAAGTGCGGCTGGCATGGACACTTTCCGAGCTCTCTTTCTTCTTCTCTTTCTATTCATAGCACCGCAGGCTCGCGGGTCTGGCCAGGGAGGAAAACTTCCACTCGCCCCTGTGCGCTCCATAAATAAAAAAAGAAATAGAACCAGAAAGAGAGTGTGAGGGCCTGAGAGAAAGAGACTGAAACCAAAACACAGAGAAGGCGCAGCTGCTCTCCCCAAGGCCTTCTGGGGCGCCCGCCCGAGCCAGGCCTTTATTTATTTCTTTTTCTGGCTTAAAAAAAGAAAAAAAAAAACCCGTGTCTTCCTCAATCCTAGTCCCCCCAGCCCTACCCCCCCACTCCGAATTTGCTGGCTGGCTGCTGCCAAATGGACCCGAGTGGGAGCCTGGAATGAAAAATTCATAACTGCTGGACTTTGCTTGTTCATTAGACGTGAACTTGTCGATTGGGCAAATTGTTTTTGGTCTCCAACTGCCGGGGGCTCTCCCCACCCTCCCGGCTCGCCTGGTTCCCTCCTCCCCTTGGACACAGCCATTGGCTGCTCGAGGATGTCTCATTGCCAAATAGGTGGATCCTTCTCTCTCCCTCTCTCTCTCCCTCTCTCTCTCTCTCTCTCTCTTCCTTCCCCCCCTTTTTACTGGCTTTGGCACAGGCAAATGGATGGGGATTGAGCATGAAAGGGAGAGAGAGGGAGTTTGAGAGAGAAAAGCAAAAAAAAAAAAAAATATATATATATATCCAAAATCCAACCAGCACACACGCGCACACACACACACACACACACACACACACACACACCACACTCGCACACACTTACACACACAGCACCATCCCATCCACGTCCTCCCTCGCTCTCTCCCTCTTTCTCTTCTTTCCTCCCTCCCTCCCTTACTCCCTCTCTCTCTTTTGCACGCGTCTGCCAGCGACGGTCTGCAGCCGGTCCGAACTCGTCCTCTTCCCCGGGAATCTGCGAGCTCCCCCTTTGCCTGTGATCAGGCTCAGAGGCGGAGGGAGGCGGCAGAAGTTTACATCCCTGTGCCGCTGCCAAAGCCGAAAGCCTTTTTCTTCAGCTGCCGCCTTCCCCCTCCTGGTTTTTGTTTTTGTTTTGTTTTGCACGGGTTGGGGGGGGGTGGAGGGGGGTGGGGGGTGGGGTAGGGTGTGCTGTGTGTTGGGGGTGGTGATTGGGAGGTAGGTTTTGATTTTGAAATTTTGCATATTTTCCTTCTCTCTCTTTTTTCTTAAACTGAAAGAGGATGCACAGGAGGCGAAATTGAACATTTTTTTTTGTTGGCTTTTGTTTACCTGGCGTGTGTGGCAACCGGCTCGCTCCCTCTCTCTGCTTGCTATCCCTGACCTTTCTTTCTTTTTGCTCCTTTTCAAAAAAAATATTAATTTCCCCCTTCTGTGCAATGGAGCGTGGAGGGGGGAGGAGGGGGAAGGGTTTGAGAATCCACCCAAGCCCGGCCCCTATTCCCCAGAACACCAATAATAACCCCCTTTAAAACATTTACCTTCCTCCCCTGCTCCTCCCCCTCCCCCCTCCCCCCACCCGCCCCCAACTCACAACTCTGTTGAGTCCAGAAGCTCAGAATCGGGCGTTGGGCTTTGCCGGGTGCTTCAGATCAATGGTAATTATTTAATTTTTTCCAGTTTTATTTTTGTAAACAGAAATCAATTATTATTTAAACTTCAAACAAGCAAACAAGCAAAAAAAAAAAAAACCAAAAAAAAAAAAAAAAAAACCAAAAAGCGAGAGCCCAGCCCTCTGTCACCTGAGTGGGAAAGAGGGTGAAGGGGTCAGTGGGGAAGGGGCTGCAGGACGCCCCACGAGGCTTTTAACCCTAATGTGGCCGAGGCAACCACCTTATTTGTGCTAACAAGAAGTGTTTTGTTCCTTATTACCGTGATTAACATTAGTATCGGTGTCGGTAACAAAGCTGAAATCACATATTTAGGATTTAGATCTGATTAAAAAAAAAAAATGCTGGGGTGGATGTTCCAATTGGAGCAGGAGAAAAGGGAATGAAAACAGCGTGGGGAGGGGACAGCCAAATCCGGTTCCTCGCTGGCTCCTGGATGTCATGTTCTCTCTTTTTGGGGGTGGCCAAAAATCGACCGGTGTCGGGACACGAGGCGGCCCCCGCGCGCCTCGTCTGTGCGTCCACGGGAGTCCGTGCAGACCCGGACGCCGCGCCACCGGGGCGAGCTGACGGGAGTTTGCGGCTGCGATAGACCATGGAGATGTCATGGGCGCGACAGAGCCTGGCGGGGATACCAGCAGCGTGTGTGTGTGGACGGCAACGTTGTCTGTGCGCGCGTGTGTGTGAGTGAGTGAGGGAGAGAGAGAGAGAGAGAGAATAGGTGTGTGCTCAGGCTCTGGGTGCCTCTGTCTGGCTGCTGAGGCTGAGATGGGAGCGAGCGGCTGGCTCGGCTGGCGGTGGCTCCAGACCACACTTTCGTAGAACAATCACGAGAGAAAATTGTCGTGGGAGGGGGGGAGGAGGAGGAGGAGGAGGCGGCGATTTTTTTCTTGTGCCCCCCTTCTAACGCTTCTTTTCTCCTTTTCTCTTTCCCCCTCACCCCGTCTTCCCCTCCTCCCGTCCTCCCTCGCCCCGCATGCTCCCGGCTTGCCGCCTGCAGGATGAGTTCCACCCGTTCATCGAGGCGCTGCTGCCTCACGTCCGCGCCTTCTCCTACACCTGGTTCAACCTGCAGGCGCGGAAGCGTAAGTACTTCAAGAAGCACGAGAAGCGGATGTCGAAGGACGAGGAGCGGGCGGTGAAGGACGAGCTGCTGGGCGAGAAGCCCGAGATCAAGCAGAAGTGGGCATCCCGGCTGCTGGCCAAGCTGCGCAAAGACATCCGGCCCGAGTTCCGAGAGGACTTTGTGCTGACCATCACGGGCAAGAAGCCCCCCTGCTGCGTGCTCTCCAACCCCGACCAGAAGGGCAAGATCCGGCGGATTGACTGCCTGCGCCAGGCCGACAAGGTGTGGCGGCTGGACCTGGTCATGGTGATTTTGTTTAAGGGGATCCCCCTGGAAAGTACTGATGGGGAGCGGCTCTACAAGTCGCCCCAGTGCTCGAACCCCGGCCTCTGCGTCCAGCCACATCACATTGGAGTCACAATCAAAGAACTGGATCTTTATCTGGCTTACTTTGTCCACACTCCAGGTAGGTCACTTCCAACCCCCCTCCCCCCCCCCCATTTTATTTTACTCGCTGGCATTTGTTTTGTGTACGGTTCCTCTTCTTTCCGAGGGATGCAGGCAGTAGGCCTCACGAGTGCGCCTGTCCTGCCCAGGGCTGCAGCGTGTCTGATGTTCCTGTTCCCTTCTTCCGTTTCCCTCCACGCTCTCTATGCTCCCTCTTTTGCTCCCTTGCCACGTTCCCTGTGGGGGGGGGGGGGGGGTTGTCGGCCGTCTCCGTCTTTGGAGGACTCATCTTACCCTAAAGGCGCTGCAGGTCTCAGGACTGGGGCCAGGCTGCCCAGAATTATCCACCAGGGTGAGAGTTGGCGATGAACACTACTGCACACAGACAAAAATCACTCGTTGCTCAGATTTAAAATGAGTCAGAAGAGGCACCGGGAGCCAGGTGCTGGCTTGCCTGCGGCTTCCCCGCAAGTCCTGGGGAAAAGCGGGATTTGGCACAAGCCGGGTGGGCAGCGGTTCGGTGGAGAGAGGGGCGTGTAAAAGCCCGGGTTATGAGCCAGAATGAATAGAAAAGAGGAGAGAAGGCAGAGGTGGGCAGATTCTGGGGCCCAGATGCCCAGTCCGGAGCCGGAGCCGGTTGGGCTGGGATTGTTGGGATTTGACTGTCGGAGAGTAGGAAAGTCATTTGACTTCACAGAGAGGGAAAAGGCGCATGAGATTCCTTCCGCTCTCCCCTCGGAGGTGTGCCGGCTGAAGTGGGGAGACCCCAGGATGGATGCCCATGGCCCCCACCCCTCTGCTGGGAAGCGGAGAGGCAGTCCCCAGCACAGGCATGTCGGGGAGTGGCGTAGTTGCAGCAGTGGTCTGAAAGGAACAAACAATCCAAAAACTCTGTAAATTTCCCTTTTCCTTTTGTGTTCCAAGCAGTTCCACTTCTCCGCTTTGCTTTTCCAGTTTTGCCCAGCATTTTGGGTCGGGGTGGTTCAGTTCTCTTCCTCCGTTCCTTCCCCCCACCCTTTCCCTTTTTATAATTTCTTTCCGCTTTTGTTTTCTTACAAATTGAAACAGAGATGGCTGGTTAATTTTTAGCCTCCACTCAGCTACGCCCAATTTACTGCCGCCTTTGAAACCTAAACGGGCGGCACTCTGTGATTAAGCAAGGCAGAAGTGTGTTTACATTATGCCCAACCAACTTGTAATGAGAGGGCTACCAAACCTTTTTCTGTGTGTGTGTGTGTGTGTGTGTGTGTGTGTGTGTGTGTGTTTTCCCTTTCCACTATTCCGGTATTTTTTTCTCCCTTGTTTCCCTTCTTTCTGTCTTTATGCAAATGTAACAGAATGTGGCTTAACTTCAACTCTAGTGAGTGTTCTTTCCCGCAAGTGTGTGTGTGTGTTTGTGTGTGTGTGTGTGTGTGTGTGTGTGTGTGTGTCTTCCTTCCTGTTCATTCATAAAAAAGAAAAGCAACTCACTTTTCTGCTGTGGTCACTCCCTTGCCTGTTTGGGAAGTTGGGAGGAGTCGTATGACTTAATCCAGAAATGAAATTTTGGGGAACTTTTAGCATTGCGTCGGGGAAGTAACTTCCACTAGGATTAGCACTGAGGGTTTCTATGTTGGCGAACTCTGGGGATGAAAAGGTGGTATTTGAGGCCTCTCTCCTTACTCGCACTCTCTCTCATTCTAAGAGGTGGCTTTGATAGTTTGTTGGAGGCAGTGGACATCCCCCTCCCACCGCCCCCACAGCCATTCCTCCCTCCGTGGATCTTTCTAGGCTTGCACTTGTCCCGGTGTGACTATCGTGACCCCTCATGAAGAATGACCAACTGCCAGTCCTCTCCTCTGTTCGCCCTTTTTCTTTCTGGAAATGAGACTGAAGAAACAAAATTTAAAGTTATCCTCTCATTCATTCTCTGTCTCTACAGCAAGTCGGAGTGGGGAGGGTGTGTGCCTGGTAGTGCTAAAGGGAGCTTGGGGGAGGCTTGGAGCCTTGAGTTTGTGTCTGTCAGATAGATCCTCTGCAAGGGCATTCTGTACCTTCTGATTTTAGAACTAGGGCCGCTGAGATGGAAATCAATACTCACCTCTCTCTGGCTTCCTCCTACCCTGCTCTCTAGCTAGATCCCTGTAGCTGAGCTGTTTCCCTGGACTCTTTTATTTTAGGCCAAATTCTTTTTTTTTTTTTTTAATTTTTTTAAACATTTATTTATTTTTGAGACAGAGAGAGAGAGAGCATGAACAGGGGAGGGTCAGAGAAAGAGGGAGACACAGAATCTGAAACAGGCTCCAGGCTCTGAGCTGTCAGCCCAGAGCCCGACGCGGGGCTCGAACCCACGGACTGCGAGAGCATGACCTGAGCCGAAGTCGGCCGCTTAACCGACTGAGCCACCCAGGCGCCCCGATTTTAGGCCAAATTCTTGACGGCTGCCAGCATGAGGCTAAGGTAGGATGAAGTGTGTGTGAAGAAGGAGACCGTTTCTGGCCAGCCTCCTGGCTCCTGGACTAACCAGGCAGGTGTCTGTCGTGAGAAAGGAGGCATCCCCTCCCGCCCCCCAGCTATAATGAGATCATTTGCCCAGGAATATGAGTGAATTCATGCCCCCATCGAATGCCGCCGCGGCCATTTCTGTCCCGGCTGAGGTCCAGTTCCTTGATAAAAGCTGAGTGGAGAACTGGGGATATTTCAAAAGAATTCGTCTATACTCTAGCTCCCCGGACTCCAGATAGTTTCGACGAAGGTAGGATTTCTGGCTGGAATTGCTTTCATTCACATGTGCCTTACTGAAGGAGTAGGGGTGAATCCGTGCAGCATGGGCCTTGGGTAGGTGGTCTCAAGATAGGGAGGTGCAGCCACAGCCTTCTCCCCAAGCCACCCCAGTTGGCTAGAAAATGTCTTCTTCTGGCCGAGCCCCCAAACAGCATGGATCTGACAGCACAGCCTTCTCCTGCCCATGCCCCCCCCCACCCCACCCCTGGACATGCTCAGCAGGGTGCCCCTTGCTCCTTCCTCCTAGTATAAACCAGGAGTAGGGGCTAGGGTGGCAAGGTCTCAGATGAGAGTTGCTTTGGATTCTTAAAGTACGTTTCTTCCCCTAAGACTGGGTTGAAGGACGCAGTCTGGGCCGAGCTGGCGGTGCCGGGTTTGGTGACAAGTGAACTTGACACGGTGGTAAGCATGGGGGCGTTGCCTTACCTCCAAGTGCCATCATCATCCGTGGCCCTCGTGTGCTTTTGTTTTGCCCCACTTGAAGCTTCGAGAGGTGGCATGGCTGGGGAGGAAATAAAGGACGTGTGTGCGTGTGTGTGTGATGTCGGGAGCTCCGCTCCCAGAGCATGGGGTCCAAAAGACCGCCCAGGGTGTGTTACGGCCTCTTGAGCGTGGCCTTCCTGCTGGGAAGAAATCTTGACATGCATTTGTCCCATTCGGGAGGGAGGTTGAGGCAGAGTGGGGTCAGAGAACCCGGCCATGGGGAGTAGTGGTGCATTCCCGGTGATGTCCTTCCATCCAAAGAGGTTGCCCGAAGGCAGGTGGTTGGAGATACAGGGGAGCGTGGGTCTAGGAGGCCTCTGCTTGTGTGTGAGGAAGGATGGCTGAGCTGGTCCAGAAGTGCTGCTGGGCTATCTCCAAAGCTGCTTCTGCAGGGCTCTGAAGGTGATCTGGTATCTTTGGACCTGCCCTAACCTAGGCTTCGGTCCTAGAAAATGGAAAAATCTGGGGCGCCCGTCTGACTCAGCCTGTAGAGCATGTGACTCTTGATCTTGGGGTTGTGAATTTGAGCCCACAACGAGTGTAGAGATTACTTGAAAGTTAAAAAAGAGTCTGAAAGTAATAAAAAGCTTCACCGAATGGAAATGTCAGCTTCTCCCTGTCAGATTCCTCTGACAGGCCCCAGTGGAAGCCCGTGAAGTCCAGATACTCGGGTGGTGATTCTTTTCTTTATCTCGGCTTGTTCACGATGGAGAAATTCACATGTAGAAGGAGCCCCCATCACCAGTGCTGGTAGTTGCTGACTGACTTACGGTCAGGCTCCACTCACTCATCCATACCCCCCACTGCCCACCCACGCTGGGTTGTTTAGAAGAAAACCCAGGCATTGTAGCTTTTCATCTGTAAATATATCTGTGCATGTCTCTAAAGATGAGGAGTCTTGAAGAACGCAACCACACTATCACTATACCTAAAAATAATCAACCGTTTCTTCAGCATGGTCAGGCTAGTCAGCGTTCACATTTCCCTAATTATCTCCCAGTTTTGTTTGTCTGGGTCAGGATCAGAATCAAAATCAGAATCAGGTGCACACAGGGGCGCCTTGCTGGCTCCGTTGGTGGAGCATGGGGCTCTTGATCTCCAGGTCGTGAGTTCAAGCCCCATGCTGGGCGTAGAGCTTACTTAAAAAAAAAGAAAGGAAGGAAGGAAGAAAATCAGGTGCACGCATTGCGACGGGTCGATATGTCTTTCAGACTCACAATCTCTAGGCGGTCCTCCTCCACCTTGGTTTCTTTTCTGGCAGTTCTTGGGTTGTTGCTGTTGAAGGAAGTGGGTCATTTGTCCTGTAGGGTTTCTCCATCTGGGCTCTGCAGACTGTGCTCCCCTGGGTTGTTTGTGCAACACTCTGAAAGGAGATTCTGCCTCCCTCCTCGCCTCCGGGTCCTGGGACGGCCGGACCTTACCTGTCACAGGAAATGGATTCGCACCTAAGGATTGGTCTAAGTGAACTTTTTCAAGTGCACAGTCACCCTTCTCAGGTGTAAGAGTTCTCTGGTTTTGCTCTCTGCTTCAGAGCTCGGGGCTTTGCAGTGAGTGCTGGTTTTCAGGTCCGAGGGAGGACTCTTCCTCTGGGCCCTTCCATGGCGGTACAGGCCATGTTAGCCCTGCCAAGATACAGATGATGCCAGCGATGCCCCTAAGCCTTTGCTGGATCCTCGGCCCATCTGGTGGCTCTGGTGGCAGTGCATGGGAGAGACCACAGGAGCGCCAGCCGCCTTCCTGGGGGACTGGCCCCTAGCGCGGCCTCTGGGCCACCTCACCCACTGCCTCTTTTTTCAAGGCCCAGAAATGCCACTGGTCTGCGTCGTTGAGGCAGCACCATCTGGTACCAGGGCTGGCGTAGACTGCAGGGCCCAGGAATCAGACTCGTAAGACTCGCGAGAGGCGCGGATCATCTTTTAACCCAACGCAAGGTCCCCTTTAGAACATCCTGGAGGAGGTGTCACTGTTGTTCAAAGGTCAGCTTTGGCCACTGTAAAATTCTTCCGTTCGTCCAACCCAGAGAAGGGTTAGAGGGTTGCAGCTAGCCTGTAAAGATACCAGCACATAGCAGGCAGGTGGCGGATCACCGCTGCTGGCTGTCCTTGCTGTTGTTAGGATCTCATGAGCCCAAGGCTGCCTCCCTGTCGCCTGTACCTGTCAGTCTCATTTCCGTCAGGGGACAACTCAGGTGAGCGCTGAGTTTTCTGTGACACGGCAGCCTCTCGGATGCTGAAGCCTGCTCTCATGGTTCCTTTCCACCCTTCTCCCCAGGAAGCTGTCCTTTCTCCAGGCCAAACGTTGCCAGTCCCTCACGCCTCCCGCAGTGGATGCAGCTCCTCGAGCCCTTGCCATTTTGGTCACCACTTCCTGGAGGCCCTCTTAAACTGGAGCATTTGGTATGGAACACAGAAACTCCAGGCGCGATCAGGTCCCGTGGTCGCTGCGGGATTTGCAGGGCCTTCCGGCTACGTAATGTGTGGGGCCCAGTGCAAACCGAAAAGTGCGGGGCTCCTAGTTCAGAATGATTAGGGATTGCGATGGGACGACAGTGAGAGCGTTAAGACCAAGCACGGGGTGCGTGTGACTGTCCAGGTTGCATACCCGTGAAGCCGGCCCGGGCCGCCTGTGCTCTGTTAATGTGACATGGGATGCCTTGCTTGGTGGGGTGGAAGGGTGACGGGGCTCAGGCTAGCCTCAAGAAGGGGATGTGACCCCAAAGAGGAGAGATGAGAAATGCCCAGTCAGGCGAGCTGTTGCCTACAGGCCTGGGACAGTCCTTTGGCTTGGTCTCCTTCTAGGACTCCCCTGACCATCTGCTCGTGTCACCTTTGTCCATAGCCTGTCTGCTCAACCAGTCGGGTCCACGCTGGTTGCGACGCACAGGGGTTCTCGGTGGAGTGCTCACTCTGCTGGCTGAGTTGGAAGCGATAGCTCAAGGGAAAGAAAGAATCGCCCTCGTCTGAGCTTGAACCAGCGCTGTGGGCTGTGAACAAGCCAGAGGGGACCTGGACGCCCTGAGCGTGGGGACCAGCTGTGCTCCACCACCCACCCAGAGGAAACGGGGCCGCTCTGCAGCAGGAGGGCCGGGGTCCAGACACGCGGAAGGACTTCCTGAGGATTCAGTTTACTTCTTGGCATTGCTGGAGGGTGGTCGAATTTCCTTTATTCACGAAACACGCGCTCGGTGAACCTACTGTGAGCGAGGCCGTTCTAAGAATGAGAGACTCCCGCATTCGGCTGGCAGGGTTTGGGTGAGGGCCTCGTAGTGACTTCTAGAAGATGCGGTCCCGTGGGTGTTGAGTGTGCAGTGATCCGTGCGGGGAGGGAGGGAAGACCCGTTGGGGCTTCACCAGGGGCCGTGAAGAGGGAGGCAGGACCCATCTCTGCCGCTTTCTAGTGCTGCAGAGACCTGGGGTGCCAAGGAAGGGTTGGCCAGAGGGCCGTGCCATGGTCCCCCTCTGTTCTGGTGTCTGCAGCAGCTGTGTGGAGAGGACACAGCTGAGCATCCCCTTTTCTGCCCAAGGGAGAGGGTGGCTCCCTCCCCACCCCTTTTTCTCTTTGCCCCATCAGTCCCACCCCCCACCCCTGTCTCAGGAGCTGCCACGCTTCAGTTATCTTATCCTTCAGTGTCCGATTCAGAAGTCCTTTCAAAGGCCCCAGCCGTGTCAGCGCGGTGCTCGCACAAAAGGCCTCTTTGATTTCTTGTTTGTTTTCATTTGCCAGTGGAGGGGGAGGGGGCTGGAGAGAAAGAGCTTCTGGGTTTTAAAATTTTTATTTGGGTTGCTTCATTCTCAGAGGGGTCGGGTCCCTGGAACTCCTTTCTGAGTTGGGGGCTCCAGGCGATGGGCGGTCTTCTGGGCTGACGCAGGAAGTGGGGGCTGCCCCCACCAAGCAAGAGGGGGAAGCGTGGGGGCTCAGGATGTAGTCGTTGGTTCACCTCGGGCCTGTGCTAGGCCAGAGGGTTGGAAGGGGCAGGTTAGAACCTACTGCTTGGGTAGGGAAAGGTCCGACGTGCCGGGGACCGAAGTACATTCCCCTGGTAGCCACGTCCCCTGTAGAGGCCTTTGTCACAGCTGTGGGATTGGAGTGGTCCTGAACCTTGACTTTGCCGTTTTCCCTTTATCGTCCCAGATTCTGCCGTTTCCCTCTCGGTTGGATGGGAAGGGAGCGGGGGCCCTTCTAGCATGCGGACTCCTTGGAAATCCTTTACATACAGACTGGTCTCCCCACTGTCTGTCAGGGCGTGAAGTAGAGGGGTGACCGGTCTACCCAGCAGCCTGGTGTCCTGTGGGGCGAGGCCTGGGACAAGCCCCTCTCTCACCTCCCCCCACCGGCCCTCCCCTTACCTCTTGCCTCTCTCCGTGATGGTTTGTGAGACCGCTGCAGCGCGGGTGCCCCTCCCAGGGCACAAGGCCCATGGCTCGCGGAGGACTTTGAGGACAGGGGGCTGAGGCCGAAAGGAGCCGGAGGGCCTCCCTCACCAGCAGTCTGGGACCAGAGGCACCCAGACCGATGCCTGTCGGGGTGCCTACTTCAAGCACACGTGGGTGCGTCCCCACATACAGTAAGAAGAGGGGCAGCCCATGGGTTGTCATGCCTGTGTGGAGGCCCGACTGCCGCGGCTCAGAAGGGAGCGCCGAGAGTGAGTGTTGGGCAGGTGGTCACGGGCGTCAGCAACAGGGAAGCGTGCCCACTGGGTGAGGGGGCTCCGCAGGGCCTGGTTGGCAGACGGGAGGAGGAGGCTGGGGGGCTGAGAGATAGATAAATATAGCTGATGGCATTTCTGATGATAGGTTTTTCTTGGCACCAAGGGCACCGTGGAAAACAGCACGACAAACGCCGGCCCCACAGGCCGCCGTCGCCATTTTAAGCATGTTTGAGCCGAGGGGTGGCTGGCGTTAGACGAGGGTCCCAGCAGGCGGAGGGGCTGCGGCAGGGAGGTCTGGCTGGACTCTGCCTCGCCCCCCCGCCCCCCGGGTGCCTGTGTTTTTGCCTCTGTCCGGATGGCTATCTCATAACTGATTTTCTGGACCTCTGGGGAGTACAAAAATATTTTGGGGTTGCTAACTGAAGGGGTACCCATTTGTTCAGGCTCCCGACAACTTCTTGTTCCCCGTCGATGCGGGAGGGGGGGCACACCCCTGCTCTCCATCCCCTTCTTTAATTCCATTTTTTCCACCAAAGGCCCCGTGTGGCTAAGGCATCGTGCCGAGTCCTGTCTGTGTGTTAACCACCCAAATTCTCACACCGATTCCGAGTTTGAATCTGTGCTCCTGGCTGCGTGTGTGTGTGTTTGTGCTCAGGTGACACACAGCGGGGGATCGGTGCAGTGGGGGATCAGTGAATCAGACCCGGGGGCCTGGGAGTCTTCCTGGAAGATAACCTGTTTGAACCCCATCTTGAAAGGACAGTGAGGAATTAGCTCGTTTTCGTCAGCTGGCTGAGCCTTTTCAGCCGCCCGAAGCCGATCCCCTTTCCCACAATGGTGGAGTGATATAGGCAGGGCAGGTATTATTATCCCCACTGTACAGAGAAGGGAACCCAAGTACAGAGATGTCACAGCACTGAGGTCGCACGATGAGTTTCCAGCAGAAGGACCCCAAGATCCGGGTCACGGAGCACCTCAGCTGCCACCTGTGGGCCTTGCTGCTCCTTGAACTTCACGGGGATTGCTGGCCTTGGCAGAGTCTCAGAGGAGAAAGCTGTGCGGGTCCCCATGGTCTCCGTTGCTCTCTAGGAGCTGAGACGGTGAGGCTGGAGCCTAGCCTGTGGCTCAGCTCAAGGGCTCCCCCAGCTGCTGAGCACGTGGGGTGGAGACAGTGATCGGGCACCTGGCCTGTCCTTGACACTGGCCTCCCCACCAGCTGGCCCCCTGCCTCTGACCCAAGAGGCAGCATGATACGGGTTGGGCCCACTGGATGCCTCCACCCTGCTGTGGCCAGCCCGGCTTCTTGGCACCTCTCCCTGGAGTGTGGGGAAGGGCAGGTAGAGTGGGCAGGAAGTCCAGGCCTGGGGCCAGGCCGCTCGGCTGGATCTTGGGATCCCTGATCCTTGCTGTGTCACGCCCTTTTCCTGGGAGTCTGCTTGGAACTGAAGTCTGAAATAAGAAAAATGAATGCAGTTGTCCCAATTAACCAGATGATGGCTGGAAGTTTTGCAGTAATCTTCTTTTATGCTCCTGTCTTTTATGCTCCTTCACATAAACTCTCACGCTTACCCCTTTCTTAAAGTTTGAAAACTTTGGATCTGCGTACATAAAAACTCTCCCAGCACGTGGAGGGGTTGGGTTATAGGAGAGGCTAGCCCATGCTAGAGATTTTCCTGCTTCCGTGGCTGGTAAGATAGGGACATAACCTCTTAACCACTGATAACAGCTCCTGTAGAGCAGAGTTTTCCAACCACAGCTCTCTCGGCCCTGGGGCCAGATCATTCTGTGTTGTGGAGACCGTCCTGTGCGTTGCGGGGTGGTTAACAACATCTCTGGCCTCGACCTGCTGGATGTCAGTTGCGACGCTCCACCCCGGGTGTGACAACTGAGATACCTCAGGACATTTCCATGGGGAGAGGATTGCCCCAGCTGAGAGCCTCTGGCGTAGAAGAAACAGAGGGATTCAGGCAGAACGGGGCCCGCCTTCACCTCTTGCCTCTCCCCTCAGTCGCATGGCAACAGAACCTCTGAGCCCTGGCTGGTCCCCTGTATGTCCTATGCCATTTTCCCTTTCTGGGCAGCAGGACCCTGGGCTGAAGCCATCTGGGGGCTCCTCTCCCTCCTGGGAATCGTGAGCCCATCTGAGAGTCTCCTACCGAATATCCCTCGTCATATCTCACATCCTGGTCTCTCCATGTGCTGAGGCCACTGATCTGGGGACTAGAAGAGGGGGTCTGCTCTCCAGCTGACCCAGGCCTATGTGGCGAGCCAGCGGCTCCGTCAGGCCCATCGCAGACCCCAGAGAGCAGCAGACATTTGTTTCTGCGGCGTGGGATGCAGAGACCAGAAGTGTCGCCTGAGCCTCAGCACTACTCTTTTTAAATGATGTATTTGATTTTTTTTTATTACAGTAGTAAAACACGCTCTTTCTAAAAAATTCAAACAATAGAGAAATGAGAGAGACAGACAAGCTCCCCAAATAACCCTCCTGAGCCAGAGAGAAACTCACTTCTCAGGTCTGTGTAAGTTCTTCTCATTTCTTTTCATTAATTCCTGTATCAAATAACTTTTAAATATGGAGATATCTATTTTAAGAGCAGATGGTATGTTTGGGCTAATTGAACCGGGTCCAGGGAGTGCCACTGTGGTCTTAACTTTTCCCATTCCCTGCCCGTTCCAGCAATGTGTCCCCCATCACCCCAGGTGCAGAGCCGGTATCTGTCCTCTTTGACCCCTCCCCCGCCAGGTGACAGTTTCTGCTTATCCTTCCGGGAGCATGATGACCAGCAGGATGTACGTTGGTATCTGAGCAGCCAGGATCCTGCTGTGGGCATTTCTGCTGGCAGTATAACACCGATGGTGGAAATCAGGGCCTGAGGCCCAGCCCCTGCTGAGCACCCCCCCCCCCCCCCGCCAAAGGCTCAGCCACCATGGGGGTTGGGGTGTGGCAGGGGCACTGAGGGAAGGAGGGGCGGATGAGAAGTGGCCTGCTTGGCTGTGCCCCGCTTGGCCCCGGCCTCTCCTCTCTGGAGCCAGCTTCCCAGCTCCTTCCTAGAGGGCCAGAGTGATCCTCTGTGTGGGGTAGACTCTTCAAGTAGCCTGGCATCCTAGAGGCTTTTCTAGACCCTCCAGTCTCCTTCCAGGGTTGGTGGTGGCTGCTGCCTTTTTCCTTTCTTAAAGGAAAGGGGGTGAAATGTCCTTCAGCCTTCCAGGATATATCCCATCATAATTCTTTGTGTTGGGCTTAAAGATATGGCAGAGAGGAGAGTGTCCTCTCCAGGCCAGGGGCAGGGACAAGACTGGAAGGAATCTGGAGAGAGCTTTGCGGCTGGGTCAGCCGGTCTAGGGGAAGCTGCAGATGACAGCCGGGAGTAGGGTGACACCTGGTGACTCTTCTGGACTGGGCAGAGTGTGCAGAGAGATCAGGAGATCCCCGGAGGTGGCCTGCAGGAGGCTGACTGAGTGCTGCCTTTGAGGAGTGTGTCCTTATTATATCCCCATTAGCGCATAATTATTATATAATGGGTGTTATTGCATAATGGCAGTTATATAACACGTGGCCCAGAATACGGGGTGTGTGTGTGTGTGTGTGTGTGTGTGTGTGTGTGTGTAATAAGTGTATATTCTCTGGCTATAAATAGCTGCCAGCCCTGCACTGAATCTGTGGTCACACCAGAGCCACCTTATAAATACCCAGCAGTGGGCTATAAATTTCTGAGTGGTGACGTAGGCAGACTTGGTACCTAGTTAGGAGGTGGTGGGAGGGACTTTCAGCCCCACCCGGCCACATGACATCATTGTTTCCATAGTAATAAGAACGCTCCCTGGGGGACCAAGCAAAGAGAGGCCTTTAAAGGGAGGAGGCAAATGGATAGGAAGCTGGGTGGGGGTGTTTTGCCTGGGGCTGACCAGGGTGGGATCCCCTGGGCAGAGGGCTGCCTCCCCACAGGTATAGGAAACGCCAGGGCAGGAAACTCCATTTTCTTTCGTCTCTCCTTCAGAGGGTTTCAGGGCGCCTCCTTGTGTGGCTGGTTGTGCTGACTCTGCTGCCTGTTAGCGAGAGAGAGCCGGGGGAGCCACACCGTCTCTCCATCCTTCCCTCTCCCAGGTGACCTCTTCGTGGCTCTGGGGCCACTCGCTGAAGGGGAGTTGAACAGGGGCAAACCAGGGCTCTGCACCCCAGTCATATCCTCCATGGGGCGGGACCGCTTCCCCTACCAGAGGTTTTAGGCCAATTTTGGCCTTAGTAATATAAGAAATATGTGAACAATTTGGAGCGCATCTCAGCGAGCCTTGTGGAAGTCATGGCACTGGGAGATGGCGCCCGGGAAGAAAGAGGAGACACGGAAAGTGTTTGGTTCCAGAAGAAGCTAGGGGGTGGGATGCAATCTATTTATGTGTCTGAGACGTAGTAGTTTCGTACTGGGTGGCGAAGAGCTACTCTTCGACTTCCTGAGGGTAGAGGAAGAGATCCGTTTGCTGGCAGGTGGTGGGATTGAGGTTAGCTGGGAGGAGGGAAGGATGAGTGACCAACTTGTCACAGTATGACCGGTAGTTTTCTGATTTCAGCACTAAAGGTCCCTTGTCCCAGGAAATCCTTTTGTCCCTTGCAAACCAGGACGGCTGGTCATCCTAGAACAATGGTTTTCAACCAGGGGTGAGTTTGCCCTCCAGGGATCCTTTCGCAATGTCCGTGGACACTTTGGATTGTCACAGCCAGGGGAGGATGATGTTGGCATCTAGTGAGTTGAGGCCAGGGCACAGGGTAGTCGATAGTCCCTCAACAAGGAATCGTCTGGCTCCAAATGTCACTAGTGGTGAGACGGAGAAGGCCTGTGTTGCGGGGGGTGTGGTAAGCAGAGCTTCTGGGTCTCCTCAAGACCTCCCTTGCCTAGCAGAGAGCCCCTTACTTACCCCGCCTCCTCTCTGCATTTCTTGCAGCTCTATTTTTTTGTGCTTTGATTGGTTATGTGCAGGGTTCTGGGGCCCGGAGACTTTTTTCTAGGGAATCCTGGGGCTTCTGAGAGGGTCCTTCCCCCTCTCAAAGCTCAGAGGCTTTTGCAGCTAAGACCGTGCTGAGCATGAGGCCTGCTAGGCAGCATGGCACTGGTGTGGATCTTTTGCTTGTTACTAAAAAATAATAAAAATGGAAAAGCCATTAAATAGCCATCCCTGGTTGCCTACCAAAGAGTTCCCGAGAGGCAAAACCTGCCTGCTTCCCTCGCCTTTCAGGCAAGCTCTTCCCGTGTAGACCTGAGCAGGCCACCGTGGCTGCCGGCCCTAGGGGTCCCCTGAGTGTACCAGTCCCAGGGCAAGAGCTTGTTTCCACAAAAGCCCACTCCCAGACCCGGCAACGAGGGCAGGACTCTGCCACTCAAACGGAACACTTTGCAAATGGGACAGATGAGGAAGCTCTGAATCCTATTCTGGCATGTGGGGTTCACAGAAATCTGGTTTACCTGATGTCATTGGTGGCAGATACCATTTTGCCTTCATGCGTGAGATGTAATCACGAGAGTATATAGCACTTTCTCTCTCACCTGTGTTTCGTGCCTGTTTCCTTTACTGCCCGGCTGTGGCCTGCCTGGCGCCCTCTGGCCCTGATCACATGCATAGTGTGGCCAATTAGGTCATTGTTTCTGCCGGGAGGGGGCCCACAGACGATGGCCAATATGGTGGTTCCGTGGTCTCGTCTGCACCGGGTAGCTGGCCAGAGCCGGAGGATCAGCTGGGCTGCAGGCTGCCCCTTATGTGTGTTGAGCTCAACTTTTGAGTTTGGACTTGGGATCGAGATAGCTAATGAGCACGGGCTGGGGAGGCAGGGCCCACAAGTCTGTAAGCAAGGCCCTGCCTGCTGCGCCACGGGGAACTCTGTGGGGAGCAGTGCTGGCTCCAAGCACAAAGGCCGCTGCTCCACGGAGGAGTAATCTTCAGGGTATTGCCAGCCCGAGAATATGGCCAAATGAGAGGCCCCTGCCCCGAGGATGGGCCAGATTTCTCTCACTTATTTATGGTATTGTGGTTTATGAAGCGGGCCCGGCACACAGATCTCTGGGCACAGTTTCAAATACAAACATTTCTTTTAAATTAAACAACACATGCAGTCTCTCTGTCTCTCTGTCTCTGTCTCTGTCTCTCTCTCTCTCTCTCACACACACACACACACACACACACACACACGCACGCACGCGCACACACACCCGGTCTGTTCAAGCCGTGCTGCTGCCCAGGAGTATTCGGCCACGTGGGTCAGTAACTGAGGATGATGATTCTGAAGCCACCATTTAATATTAGATTTTGTAACTCAGAGATTCATTAATATAATTACTCAGATGCCAGCCTGGCTTGGCAAGGTCTCTTGAATTGTGTTCCTCTCCGACAAAGCGCTCTGGCTGCAGGGATGCCCCTGGTGTGCCAGAGCCCCACTCACTGGTTTGCGGACTGTGGGCAGAGGCATGTGTTGGCCTCCTTGGCACACCCTCTCTGGGAGAGGCTGGGCGATCCCATGGTGGCAAGTCCTGCCTTGATGTGTCTCATTAGGACACAGGCACCTCTGGAGAGTCTGCGGCAGAAGTGAACAGTCAGCTGGGCGAGGCCCCATTTGAATGCAAGTTTGACCCGGGCTCGGCGGGTGGCCGGGTAATTTTGCTCCCCTGGGACACTTTGCGCTCATTTTGTAGGTTTTTCTCGCTAGGCTAGAATCCTGGAACTAGGACTGTGTTGTATCTGCCTTTGCATCGGTCTCTTGCCCAGTGTGTAGCTTTGTACAATCCCCAAACCCATTTTGAATATTGAATTACCTTCAGATGGGAAGTAGCCGACTGCCTATCCTTGAGATGACACAAAGGCACCGAATGGCATTCAAATCAGAGAAGGGGCTGATGAAGGAAGGGACTGAAGGCAGGGGAGAGTGGCCGGTGTGCTAAGCAGCCATCACGAGGGGAGAATTCTGACAGATGAGGAGTGGTAGAAGCTTCTGGAAGGACAGCGGCAGGCAAGTGAGAAGCTGTGGGTTAGTGGGTTGAAAGGGGTTCGGTTTCTCAAAAAATGTATGTATTTTTTTGCTTTATGGCCATTGACATATCAAGAAGATAGGGAAAGAGCAGCTCTCTTCCTGGCCCCCTCCTTCCCCTGGCCCTTTGTTAGAGGGGCCCCTCTGGGTGGGCCACCGGCCCTGGTTCGGCCGGCCCGCGCTCTCTGGCCTTCCTTCGGTCTCTCTGGCTGGCCCTGCGGGACCAGAAGGGGCGACCCCCCCCCCTCCTGGCCTTGCGGCAAGCACATGGTCCCCTGAGCCCGTGGCCTCTGCAGAGGCAGCCTGCGGGGCTGCCGAGCTCACCCGTGACAGGATCTCCTCCCGTGTCAGATCCTCTCCCCCCCTGCTAACCTCGTAGATGCCCTGCAGCGTAGGCTGGGAGGCTGCGGGCCCAGAGCATCCGCTCCCGCTGGCGTGGAGCTCAGGCATCCGAAGTGTTTGCCTTTTGCTCTCCCCCTCGCCCCCCCCTCCTCTTGCTTCAGAAGCCCTGGCCTCCAGGCCCCTGTGTGGAGGCAGACTCGTGGCTGCTGTTCCAGCCCTGTCTTCGGGAAGACCCCTCTGGCCTTGGCCTCCCCGGCCGAAGATGACCGCCGTCCCCCAGCTGGTACCTGTGCTCCCGGCTCTGGTGGCTGGATTTGGTTCTTAACAATAAATTATTAAAGGAATGTGAACAGTCTCTCGCACAGTGGCACACGCACAGTCACCTTTCTGGGCCAATCCCAACGTCTCTTCCGCCGCTGCTGCCCCTTTGCTGGCCTCAGACCTCAGAGTGGGTCCCATTCGTTTTCGAGGTAATTCCCAGCTCTTCCCTCTCCGCCTGGAGACTCTCCAGCCAGCTGCTTCCTCCTTTCCCTGAGCCTCTTTCCTCAGGCCCCACGCGCCTTTCCGATACATTCTAAGAGGCCCCTTTCCCCTCCAGAGTCCCCCTTGTCTAGTTAGAGGAGTGGCCCCCTTCCCGGTCTCGGGGGTGGGGCAGGTGGGAGTATGGCGTGCTGCGGTGTGGCAGTGGTTTGGGGGTGTCACGTTCCTCCTTGCTCTGTGTCGTTTGGCCTAGTGTCCACATGAGCATGAAAGTTTCATGTGAACACCGACAGACCCGCAGTGCTGTGGTTTCCCATTGCCTCGTTACGTTCTTCTACGATATGGGGGGCGGTCACCTACATACAGTCTCTCATCCATCCGCTGGTTTAAAAAAAAGATATTTTCCCGATTCTAAGACTCGTGCACATTCATCGTAAAAACACCACATAAGCACAAAGTCTAGAGGGGTCAACAATTATCAACATTCTGGGGCGCCTGGGTGGCTCGGTCGGTCAAGCGTCCGCCTTCGGCTCAGGTCATGATCTCGCGGTTCGTGGGTCCGAGCCCCGCGTCGGGCTCTGGGCTGACGGCTCAGAGCCTGGAGCCTGCTTCCGATTTTGTGTCTCCCTCCCTCTCTGCCCCTCCCCAACTAGCACTCTGTCTGTCTCTGTCTCTCAAAAAATAAAATCAAAACGATTAAAAAAATTAAAATTATCACCATTCTGCCACTTAAATAGCCACTATTAAGCTTTTGTTGTATTTTTTGTACCTATTTGTGCACATGTTTTATTTTTAAAAAATTCTCGAGTTTACGATACTAACACTTTTGGGTGCTACTTTTAAAATTTTAACACCTCTGTGCATTCGGCCGTATCACAATTTTTCAAAAACGAATTTTTGGTGGTTTAGCATCTTAGCTGCATTTCCCCTCATTTTCAACATTTCTAATGAATTCTATCCTCTTTTCATTTTGGAAATGAGAAATTACCTTTTATTATTAATGTAAGAGGTGCTTGGGTTTTTAAAAATTATTTATTTTGAGAGAGAGAGAGAGAGAGCGGGTGTGTGCAGGGGAGGGGCAGAGAAAGGGAGAGAATTCTAAGCAGGCTCTGCGCTGTCAGTGCAGAGCCCGATGTGGGGCTCGAACTCATGAACTGTGAAATCATGACCTGAGCCAAGATCAAGAGTTGGATGCTGGGGTGCTTGGGTGGCTCAGTCAGTTAAGCGTCCGACTTCGGCTCAGGTCATGATCTCACGGTTCATGAGTTCGGGCCCTGCATCAGGCTCTGTGCTCACAGCTTGGAGCCTGGAGCCTGCTTCAGATTTTGTCTCCCTCTCTCTCTCTGCCCCTCCCCTGCTCATGCTCTGCCTGCCCCCCCCCTCAAAAATAAATAAAAACAGGGGCGCCTGGGTGGCGCAGTCGGTTAAGCGTCCCACTTCAGCTCAGGTCACGATCTCGCGGTCCGTGAGTTCGAGCCCCGCGTCGGGCTCTGGGCTGATGGCTCAGAGCCTGGAGCCTGCTTCCGATTCTGTGTCTCCCTCTCTCTCTGCCCCTCCCCCGTTCATGCTCTGTCTCTCTCTGTCTCAAAAATAAATAAATGTTAAAAAAAATTTTTTTAAATAATAAAAACATAATTAAAAAAAAAAAAAAGAACCAGATGCTTAACTGACTGAGCCACCCAGGTGCCCTATTATTGGTGCTTGTTTAAAAAAAAAAATACAGGGGCCCCTGGTTGGCTCAGTCAGAAGAGCATGTGACTTTTGATGTTGGGGTCGTGGGTTCAAGCCCCGCGTGGGGTGTACAGATAACTTAAAAAAATACACACATGCTTTTTAAACTGCTGCGTGAGACTTGAGCGGGCCAGAGTTGATGTAATCCCTCATCGGTGGAAGCCTTTACGGGGTACATCCTGCTGGGGTGGACATTCTGGTGCAGCAAACTTTGCAGCTCCGTGTATGAACTTCAGACAAGACTTCCTAGCAGTTGAATTACCAGCAAGGGGTACAGACTCTTCTTCATGTGGATTGTTACATTGCTGTCTGGCAGTTTGGTTCCCACAGACGACACATGAGGACTCTGTTCATGCCACCCAGAGCCCCAGAAAGACACCACCATCATTTACACACATTACGCGCCCATCCTGTATATGTTACATGAGGATGTCTTTTTTTTTTTTTAGTTGATACAATCCACCCCATAGTGTGGGGCTCGAACTCACGACCCCAAGATCAAGAGTCGTGTCCTCTACCGTGTCCGGGTGCCCCCAGGATGCACTTTGTATGAGCCCACCCTCCCGTCCCTGTCATAGACGTCTGTCTGTTGCGTCAGCTCACGTGTCCCCAGGAGACATGGCGCTGTCATCCGCTGTAAGAGCTAATCTTGGACATCACCCCTGGACACCTCTGGGCTAGCACTGCTGGCCGGGGAGAGGTCCTCGGGGCCCTGGCATGGCAGTGTCCGTTCCCTCGGGCCGGGAGCTGGCAGGGGAGCCCCGGGACCGCCTGGCAGTGAGCAGGTGCTGGACACAGCATCTGAAAGGCAGCAGCCCCCCAGCGCCACGGCGGAGGCGCGGGCCCACGGTGGCCACCGGCAAGCGCCTCGAGAGCTCCCGAGGAAGCAGCTGCTGCTGATCCCCGAGGCCAGCCCGGCCGTCTGCCACCAGCACCCTGGGCCTGCCTGGGAGGTGCATTCCTCCTGTGCCGGAGGGGAGGCTAAGGGAGGGCGAATCCCTCACTCTGGGCCGTGGACGCTGTCTTCACTAACACACACACACACACACATACACACACACACACACGGACATGCATCCTATGCCCCAGAGATGGCATCCCCCAGGGCCACACAGCCCCCGTGCCCTACCCCGGAGCCAGGACTGTCTCCTCCCCCAGGTGTCTAGGCACGCGTGCGTGAGCTGCTCTCCTCAGGCTCCGTCCCCACAGGCACCTGCCCCGTGCCCCTCCCTCTGCGTGTGCACGCGCGGGTGTTTGTTCGCCTTGAACCTGGGCCTTGTGTCACTCTCTCCCTCTCTGGCCCGTTGAGGCTGCAGGGTCTCAGACCCCTGGCGACTCTCGTCCCCTGCCCTTCTCGGTGCGCCGTCTCGCCCGGAACTGGACCGTCCCCAGGCACGGCAAGGTCGGAGCCTCCTTGTGACCCCTGCGGCCCAGCGGGAGGCCTGTGAGGTGCAGGGCGGAGGGAGCCGCGGACAGGGAGGCCTTTCTTCCCTCCTCGCCGCAGCAGCTGTGGTGTGGCATCCCTGCCTCCAGGGCCCGTGGCCACGCCACCGTGGGTGGCACGCGTGTTTATGAAACTTGGTCCATTCTTTTCCTCCGCGAGGGTTCGGCAAGTGTTACCCTGTGAGTGCCTGTGCGGTGCTTGTGTGTCTGAGTGTCAGAAGGTGGGCGTCTGTGTGTGAGTGTGGGTTGGAGGGTGTGCGTAAATGTCAGCGCGAATCACACCCTGGGGACGTAAGAGGCAACTTGGAGGGTCACCAGGTTCGCCCTGTGATTGCTCCCGTGAGGACGCAGAAGCCCAAGGAGAGTGCGGTTACCTGCCCCTCCCACCCCCGCCACCCAGTGAGTGGCACCCAGGTCACCCAGGGGCACAGCCGGAGGACTCCAGGCCCTGAGCCCCTTTGGCCTGGAGCGAGCGTCCACCCCTTTGGCCTGGAGCGAGCGTCCACGGAGGCAAGCGTGTGCACTTGCCACAAAGTGTCAGGCCCTGCCCTGCCTGCTCGGCGCCTGAGCAGCTCCTTTCTGGGGCTCTTTGTGAACCTGCCTCGCTATTAATCTACCTGTTAGTAAAAGAGATTACAATTGCCATAATTACAGGGCGCTATGGCTCCACCGTCAGGAGCAGGGCTGAGTGAGAGGCGAGGGGTGGGGGGGAGTCCAGCCCCACAGGAAGCTGCTATTAAAAGCCCCATGTTTTGATATGGCACAGGAACAACAGCCCTTCCCGGGGCGGGGCGGGGGGGGGGGGGGGAGGGGAGGGGGCTCGGGGGGAGGGGGTGGGCTGGGTTCCCACTGTGGGCTCTGGCATGACACAGGAGGTCAACGGGGCTAAGGACGGGGAGGGCAGGACGAGGGCCCCCGGCCACTCTGACCTCACGGGCCCCATGCTGAAGGAACAAGCCTTTGCAGGCCGAGAATGGAGGAGACATGGTGGCACTTGTCAGGATGGGACAGTGGCTCTTTCTGAAGGGGCTCCGCAGCCACCAGCCCCCCACTGGTTTTTGTGGACACGACCCGGGTGATCATATTACATAGAGTTTCTCAGCGTGTGTGTGTGTGTGTGTGTGTGTGTGTGTGTGTGTGTGTGAAAAAGAGAGAGAGAGAGAAAGAGAGGGAGAGATTCTATCCCCAGGGGACTTCGGGCAATGTCTGGGGACATTTTTGGTTGTCACTACTGGTGACAGTGGGCTGAGGCCAGGGATGCTACCAACTGTCCTACAGTGGACAGTATAGCCCCCCACAGCAGAGAATGATCCTTCCCCAATGTCACAGGTGTCACGGTGGGGAACCCTCAACACAGCAGAGGAAAGGAATGGCAGCGGGCAAGTCAGACGAGAGGAAGGCCCTGAGGACTTCCTGGAGACCTGAGCAAGTCTGTCCCTGGTGGCAGCCCAGGCCAGCAACCCAGTGTCCTGACCCCATGTCGGGGGACCACAGGCTATGGGCGTTCCTAGCCATTCCCCTCCCTTTTCTGGCAGCAAGAGCTAGACCCAGATTGGGGTTCTTTCGCACTGCCCCCGGCCCACGTCCTCATCGCCCACTGAGGCATCTGGAAGGGAGGGGCTCAGATATTCTCCCTCAGTTGGAGCCTCCCAGGCCCCTCCGGGTGGGAAGGGCTTGCGCCCTCCTGCTGCCATCCTGCGAGGACACCAGCCACACCCTGGCTTCTCCGGAATGCACATCTGGCCCGGCTTCTGCTCTGAGGCATGGAGCAGAGCAGGGCAGCGGCCTCACCAGTGAACCCAAGTTTGCCCTTCTCTGGATGGGTGCGGGAAGCCTTCCTTCACTATTCGTTGTTGTCCACAAAAGAGACACTGCTGCCCCCTTTCCACTTCTGTTTCCACTTTTTGCTCCCAACTTTGCCCCCCCCCCCCGACCCTCCCCGCCGCCGCAAGGTGCCGCAAGAGAGGACAGGGTGGTCGAATAGGAGGCACACTAGGAAGTGGCCCGTGGTGCTGGGCAAGGTGGATGTGGGCACTCCTCGGTCCTCCCTCTTAGGGTGTGTGCACTCCTTGCGAGCGGCCTGTGTGCGGAGCGGCTTCTGGTGCCCTCTCCACCCTCAGGCAGCCGAGTCTCTGTTATTCCGCAGACAAAGCGCTGAGCTTTTCAGCTGTTGTGAATTCTGTGTTTCACACCGAGTCCTTAATAGTGGAGTCACTTTGCCTGCCCCCCCCCCCCCCGCCTTTTTCTGCCTTGACAGGTCCAACCTTATAATTTTACCTTCTCCCGTCTCGTGGTTGTTCCTTTCCTTCCCTCTCCCCTTCCTGGGGTTTTTGCGGCTCGTCTCTGGGAACCCCCTTTAGGAGGACTCGCTCCTGACAAGAGGGGTGGGGCTTCCTGTCAAACATTGGGAGTTGATGTTTTGTTTGGTAAAGTGTCTGTAAATAGGCTGTGAGGCATTAATTCTACACGGATCCCTGTTCAGTAGAGCGTCTTTTTGTGTCTGTGCACGTCTCCGTGCGTGTGAATGTCAGGAGCAGAGAGAAAGAGAAGAGAAGGAGGAGAGAGGAGAGGGATCGCGGCTGAGGGTCCTGGTTCCCTTCCTTCTGGGACATTGTCTTGGCCTAAATCACAGGCCCCGATCAGGAGAGGGCCCAAGGCCCAAACCCTTCGAGGGCCAAGGAGAATGTCAGGAAAGAAGCCGCTGTGTACTATGGTGTTTCTGGGCTGGCTGTTCAGAAGGTTGGAATGGGACGGTGGGCCTGTGACTCTGGGTATCTAGGATTCTGAGGCCCTGAGAGATGGGTCATGGAGGGAACTATTCCTCCCGCCCAGCATCAGCTGGTCACCTTAGATTCTCGGGAGCAGTGTTGGTCTTCTACCCGTGGACGGGGGCCCGTTTTTTCCCTGGACACGAGGCTGTCTCCTAGGCGATACAAAGCCACTCCCTGTGCTTTTAATGTTTCTGAAATTAATTGATTATTTTCTTTTAAAAAGTAACCTCTACCCCTAGCGTGAGGCTCGAACTCATGACCCCAAGACCAAGAGTCGCATGCTGTACCGACTGAGTCAGTCAGGCACCCCTTGTTTTGTTTCGTTTTGAAGTAAGACTTCTTGGGGCGCCTGGCTGGCTCAGTCAGTTAAGCGTCTGACTTCGGCTCAGGTCATGATCTCACGGTCCGTGAGTTCGAGCCCCGCGTCGGGCTCTGTGCTGACAGCTCAGAGCCTGGAGCCTGCTTCAGATTCTGTGTCTCCCTCTCTCTCTGCCCCTCCCCTGCTCATGCTCTGTCTTTCTCTGTCTCAAAAATAAATAAAAACATTAAAAAAAAAATAAAGTAAGGCTTCTTGGGGCACCTGGCTGGCTCAGTCGGCAATGCCCGCAACTCGTGATCTCAGGGCTGAGTTCAAGTCCCACGTTGGGCTCGGAGCCTACTCGAAAATAAAAAAATAAATAGAGTAAGGCTTCTTGTTGCCTCAGATTGGCCCCCTGTTTAAGCTTCAGGTGGCTTACCTATCCCAGGATTTGGGCTCATAGTAAACTCACTAAAAACCCCGGTGCACTTGACTTTACTAGCTCAGCCACATCCGTTTTCCCCGCCATCAGCCTTCCAGACCGCGGAATACCCTCCCTTTCAGCTGCTCCTCAGCTGACACCCTCCCTGAATCCATTTTGCGCTGCTCTTCCCCGGCCCTGTTAGAAAATGTCGGCTCCAACCACACCGTCTTGCCAACAAAGGTGCAGAACGATTTTGGCTGCTTCGTCCAGGAAATAAATTCCTCTCCGGTGCCAGAAACCATTGAGTGGTGCCCCGTGTTGAGCTCCGGGGCCCAGCACCACGGGCAGGGCGTTGCTCCGGGCGAGGAGGGTGGAAGCTCGGCCTCCGGAGGCTCTGGGGACGAGAGCCTTGCTTGCCGCCCATTCCACGTGCCTTGGTCAAGGATCCGAGAACTTGCCGCTTGGCCTGTTCTCCCAGGCCTGGCTTTCCATCTGCGATTGCCTGTGGTCCCGTTAGTCCCTTGACCCCGGGTAGACAGACAGACAGACACAAACACACACACACACACACACACACACACACACACACACACACACACACCCGCCCCCACCTGCCCTGCGGCATCCAGGCTCCTTTCTTTCCAGGTACCTCGCCCAGGTTCTCTTGCTCCGTCTGCCTTCTAAAGGTTGATTTCCCCAGGGTCCTCCCACTCTCCTCTCCTCTTCCTGTAATTGATGATGCTGTCAGTGTCACTGAGCCCCATCTCACCTAAGCCCACGACGGTCCCCTCCCACTGTTGTAAGGATTACCCCGAGTTATGCCTGGAAACCCTGTGGACAGAAGAACCTTGCTGGAGGCCGTGCATTAGGGAGCAGCAGCTTGGGGCCTGTCCCCTCCATGCACATCTGCCCCCAACCTCTGATCTCCCTGGGCTCATCTCAGGACTGATTTCTCCAAACTCTTCTTTCGAGCTCCCCCCCCGGCCAACAGCCAGTTGAAACAGTATCCATAGTGACCTCACAACACTCCCTGCTCCTCGCTTTTTTATCCATTCCATGCCTGTCTCCTTTGGGTTGTCACCAACTACCCAAGCTTGTGAGCCCTTGCAACCAAATTAATGTGGCCCTATGGTGGCTCTGAAGCATCCCTGCCTCTTCACCATCACTGTCGTTTTCCAAATTCAGCTTCCCTCTTCCAGATTTGTTTTTTATTGGGAAATAATCCGCATAACACAAGCCACTATTTTATTATTTTTTTTAAGTTTTATTTATTTACTTTGAGAGACACAGAGAAAACGTGAGTCGGGAAGGGGAAGAGAGAGAGAGAGAGAGAGAGAGAGAGAGAATCCCAAGTAGGCTCTGCACTGCCAGCACAGAGCCCGACGCAGGGCTTCAAATCACGGAACCGTGAGATCATGACCTGAGTCGAAACCAAGAGTCGGACGCTTAACCGACTGAGCCACCCAGGCGCCCCACATGCCACTATTTTTTTTTTTAAGAGGAGTCCATTGGGTTTATTTTTTTTCCAGTGTTTACTTATTTTTGAGAGAGAGAGAGTGAGAGAGAGACAGAGCATGAGCAGGGGAGGGCAGGCAGAGAGAGAGGGAGACACAGAATTCGAAGCAGGCTCCAGGCTCCGAGCTGTCAGCACAGAGCCCGACGCGGGGCTCGAACCCACAGACCACGAGACCATGACCTGAGCTGAAGTCAGACGTTCAGCCGACGGAGCCACCCAGGCGCCCCCACATGCTACTCTTTCAAGTATATGATGTAGGGAGGCCTGGCTGGCTCAGTTGGAAGGCCATGCGACTCTTGCTCTCGGGGTTGTGTGAGCCTCTGAGTGTAGAGCTTACTTAAAAATAAAACCTTTGAAAAAGAGAAATAACGTGTATGATTCAGTGGCATTTAGTGCATTCACAGTATGGTGCAGGCACAACCACTGTCTCTATGCATGTGCCCGTTCACATCCATGGAATCATACACTTTGTGGCCTTTCCTGCCTGGCTTCTTTCACTGACCACCCTGTTGTCCTTCATCCACGCGGCAGCGTGGATCACGACTGCCTTCCTTTTTCTGGCCGAATAATATTCCGCTGTGGGTGTACCACATCTTTTAAATCCATTCTCCCATTGATGATCATTTGGGGTGTTTCCACTTGGGGGCGATTGTGGACAGGGCCGCTGTGAACATGTGTGTTACAAGTAATTTACGCGGACATACATATTTTTTTTAATTCTCGAGTATATACCGAGGAGGGGAATTGCTCTCTCCTATAGAGTTTTGTGACCACCTTCGACTGGGCAGGTGGCCATACCATTCTGGTCGTACCAGCTGCCGTCTTCTTAGGTGGGAACCCAGGATCTCTCACAGTCTAGCCTCTGCTGGTGGTTCCAGCATCATCTCCCCTCACTGTCCCTGGCACTGTGTTCCTGCCAACAGAGCTCCCTGCAGGCTTCAAGGATGCTGTGCTGGTCCTCCCCTCTCGGCTTCTGCTCCGGTTCTCTCCATCTACCTTCCTCTTTACCCCTTTGTCCAAACACCTCTATGTTTTACACCCCAGCCCAGCTGTCACCTACCCTTGGTGCAGACTTCTCCCACCTCACTCCTCGCCCCCAGAGCCTAGCCCTCCTTTGGGAGGCCCTGCATTTTAGCCATTATGCCCCCCAGCTTCGAACTGTGGGGGGATTTTCCCAGGGCAGCTTCTCTGGTTCTGTATTCAGGGGCGTCTGGCAGGTAATAGGTGCTTAACAAACCTGTTGGATTAACGTTAAGGCATCATATGTGCCTTCCTTGCAAGTGGCAGGTCTCTGGGTGAACCACCTGGGTGCCCCTGCAGACGCACAAATGAATATACTCATGCAGTATGCCTCCCATCACCTTCTGGGCCCCAGGGTGTTAGCGTCCTCACATTCGCTTCTCCATGGCCCCATGGGAGCAATGAAAGGAGGCGTATGGGACAGGATTCCAGGAGCCCCAGAGGTGATTCTGAGGGAACCCAGCCTCCTTTAACCCAAATAGGTGAACAGCAGGTCACCTGTGACCTGTTTTCTCGCTGTTCTTCGCTCCTCCTCTAAGCACAGAAGGGTTGTTCTTTCCTCCCATCCAGACCCAGCCGGTCTGGAGGTGGCCCCAGAGTGGCCTCCGTGGCCCAGTGTTGTTGGCTATGAGCATGGGCTCGCCTGAAGGGCCCTGTGCACCCTGGGGACCTTCCCGAGGCCAGGGCAGGGGGCGAGCAGAGGAGCCAGGAGGCAGCTGCCCCAGGCTTGGATGGATGCTGTGCCTGGATCCCAGATCCCGTCACAGAGGGTAGGGCTGAGGCTGTCCCACAAGGTGTAAAGGACCCTGCTTGCCCCCCCTGCACCAACCCCACTCAGGCTCTGCCAGGTGGCCCGGGTGGGTGGGTGGCTCAAGGGGGCATGCCGGCCACCCCACTGCAGGCCGAGGGAGAAGCAGGGGTGCACTCACTCAGGGCAGGGGGGATGGAAAGAGAAGGGGAAATGCAGTCTGCACCTGAGGGGGTTCTGCACCAATCAGCAGGCAGGGGACGCCACCCTCTTCTCCCTATGGCCTACCCACCCCCCCACTGCCACCGAATCCTCCCCTGTCCTTTCCTAGCTGGGGGTCTAGCTGTAGTCAGCCAGCCACACACAGGCAGGTTCCCCAGACAAGCTGGAGGCCCAGTGGCCCCGCTCCTGGCAACTCGCCGCCTTCCTAGGCGCTGCCTGGCCCTCCTCCTCCTCCGCCTCCCTCAGCAGCCCTCTCCTCTCCCTGGGCCTCTTCCCCACGTGGCTCATTACAACTCCAGTTGTTCAGGTCTTGACCTCAAGAGCCTTCCCTATTGACCCCTGACCAGCGATACTAATCTGTGTCAACAGGCCCCAGGGGTTAAAGAAACACAACCGCTGAGCTGCCTCCTTAGCAGGTGCCTGGAGGGGGCAGGGTGGCTCCTGGGAGCGCGGCTGGCAGAAAGGAGCTTCCTTAGCACCGCCCCCTCCCCACTTCACCCCGCCCTCCTGCTCCCCCTTTCCTGCTCTCTGGGATTCTCTTTTACTCTGCAGACCCCCTCCAGCCCACGGTCCCCTCCTCTCTGCCACCACTTCCTCCGGTCTTTCCTTTGCTCTCCACTCTGCCTTGGAGAAATCAGGACCAAATGCCCCCTTGTGTCCAGGTCGTGCTGCCCTTGTGCTGTTCCCCCATCTGCACTCCTTCTCTCCCTCTCCCTCTCTCTGTCTCTCCCTCCTCCTCCTCCTCTCATTTTCAATCCTGGTCAGGATCCTCCCACTTTGCCTGTGGTTCTCACACACAGCAGTCTACATCAGCATCCCCTGGGGGGCTTGTTAGACACGATCCCTGGGCCTGCCCTGAGGGCATCTGCATTTCCAACTAGTTGCCAGGTGCTGCTGGCCCTCCGGGCTGCCCCCTCCCCACCCCAGCCTCTGCCAGCTGCCCACTCCCCCACCCCCGTCTGCACCTTCGTCCCCAGGGGTGAGGCCACACTTGGGAGGCTGAGGAGGCAAACTGTTGGCCACCTTGGTGGGAAGCTCAGACGGGAGTCATCCCTGTGGGGCACGGACCCTCCCCTCCAGCAATCACTGTATTCCCAGAGCACAGGAGTGGGTCACCTGAAGGGTGATAATGCAGGGGTTGAGGCGTCTGGCTGGCTCGGTCAGTACAGCATGAGACTCTTGATCTTGGGGTCATGACTTTGAGCCCCACGTTAGGGGTAGAGTTTACAAGAAAAGAAAAAAGGAAAGGAAAGGAAAGGAAAGAAAGAAAAAGTGCAGGGTCTTCCGGAGTCATGCAAGGGAGAACCCCCTGGCCCTGACTCTGCTCGGTGCCATGTCAGCATGAGGGGCCACCCTCCTGACTTAGACAAGACAATCTGGGGCCTCTCAAGAGTTGTGTGTCACATGTGTCCCCTTTCTTTCTTCTTAAGCTTATTTATTTTGAGAGAGAGAGAGAGAGAATATATCCCAAGCAGGCCTGCACTGTCAGCGCGGAGCCTGATGCGGGGCTCCAACCCACGAACTGTGAGATCATGACCCGAGCTGAAATCAAGAGTTGGACGCTGAACCGACTAAGCCACCCAGGTGCCCCACCGGTGTCCCCTTTCTTGGAATGTGCCCTTAACTCTACCCTTTGATGGAACCGTAGGCCATCTCCGCATAGCATCAGCTGCTGCGTGCTGCAGGGGGCCTCCCCCACCCCCACGTGCGTGTAACACACCCACACACCAGGGGAGGGAGAATGCTGGGCACACGGACGTTGACCTCTGGCATTGTTCCGTATGGCCCCTGACACCGAGGAGTCTGAGTTCCCACGTTGGCCTCGCCCTGCTCACAGCAAGAAGGACACCCAGGTAGAAGAAACCCCACAGGCCAGGAGTCCGCCTGCCTTCTTTGCCCCCATTTTGAGCTTCTGTTACTGCCCCGCTCGCCCATCGTAACATTCTCTCCTTCTGTGGGGGGCAGAGCCACAGGCTGCCCCATGCGTCTCGACTAGATACACACTTGTCGGCCGGCGATGGCCCCTGGGAACGTGCTGAACAGAGCGCTGGTGGGGCTCAAGCAGGGAGAGGCCACCACAGGCCTTGTGTGCTTGGGTGGGCTTGACATTTTGCAGGGGTCTTTCTTACTGCCTGTGGATGTGCCGGTGGGCCCAGGAATCCCAGCTGGGGGTCAAGCTGGCCAGTGGGGCACCCCTGGGTGCTCCCCGCCTTCCCTGGGTGCTCTTACTCTCTTGTGACTTTCTATTCTGTCCCCCCACTCCCCCAGACCCCTCCTTCCCTTCTTCCTCTTGGCTGTGGCTCCCTGGCAAGGCTGGAGAGAAATAGACAAACTCTTCAAAAAAAATTTTTTTTAAGTTTCCCAAACTTTTCCAGATGCCAAGAAGAGGCCAGAGAAACCCTGCAACTGCGGGGGTGTGGGTGGGTGGGGTGGGGAACATGTTCCAAGGCCTCCCCCCCGCTCGGTGGAAAGGAGGGAAACTAGGGGAACAGGGTGACTTTGGAACCTCAGACAGCCCACCTGGAGGTCAGAGGGCCACTTTGCCATCCCCAACATGTGCCCAGCCTCACTTAAACCCCCCCCGCCAGTGTGGGGAGGCAGAAGCAGAGGATAATGCCCACAGGGCTCCTAGGGACTGCAGTATCACATTGCAAAGGAAGGGACTTCTGGGGTTCACTAGGATTGAATTTGGGACAGAGCACCAACCCCTCAAGCTGAGTGAGGTCAGGAGCTGAGAAGAGAGGTAACCTGGCCCCAAGGGCTCCCTCCCCCATATTCTGGGGCCTGATAAGAGAACCCACCACTGCTGGAACGAGGGGTGCGGGGGACAGACATGAGGGGGTGGTGTGGGGGGACTGTGCAGGCACCACTGTCCTCCCCTGGTCGCACCCATAAGGGGTGCTGCCCCCACCTCTGCCGTTCTGTCCATCCACTCCCTGGACACCTCCTAAAACAAAGGCCTCTTTGTGGTCCTGGCCCACTGGCCCGCTGCCAGCCACATTCTTTGCGTGTTTCCTGAGCACAGATCCCAGCTCAGTGGTCAGCTCCTCCCCCATTGGCCCGACTCCTCTGGGCTCAGAGCAGTCCCCTCTCTGCTGCCCTGCCCAGGGTCCTCCCACAGCTCCCATCCCTCCTGTCAACAGATGTGGGTCGAGAAGGGAGAGCCCTAGGAGCTCAGCCTCTGGGCCCACAGAGCTATCAGGGGCAAGCGGAGATTCCAGCCATCCTGGCTCTGACTGATCTCAGTCCGTTCCGCTGAGCCTTAATGTTCCCTTCTGTGCGAATGGGGGAAATAACTACCCCGTGGAACTATCAGACCGGTCAAATGTCTCCCAAACACCCAGCTCCTGCCTGCCACACAGTGGCTGTACCAAGTAACTCAAGCTCCCCGCATCGGAACTGCACCCCGGGGGCTTGGGGAGCTGGTGGTAACTTCGGTGGATGGCTAAGGAGCTCAGAGGGTCTCCAGAGCCTTGAGTGGGACACTTCCTACAGTCCCATGGGAGACCCAGAACCCAAGGCTTACTCTAGGGGAGCCCTTGCCCTCCTGTGGGATAGAGCTAGGTCCTTAACAGTGGCCCACCAATACCAGGCGTGGTCCTGTTCCCTGTGCCCCCTGCCCTTCCTGGCACCTACCTCAATCTGTAACAGCATTGGGCAGCCCTCTTTGGGTTAGACGTGGGCCAGGGCAGGGGCTAGATCTCTGAATAAGGGGACCTGGGAAGGGTGAAGGCAGGGAGCCCAATGGAGAGACGGCTGTGCTTTCAGCAATAGAGCACTTTGGAAAGTCGGCAGATACACCCCCTGTCACCTCCAGTCACCAGTTACTCATGGTCACACACGGTCCTAATGAAGTCCTAGATTGCTGCTCTGGGGTCCCCCCCCCCTTGTTAAAAAAAATGTTCATAATTTGGAAAGAAAAGAAGCTTTTTACAAGCTGGCGGCTCTAGGGAACTTTCCGTCGGGTTCTTTCTGGCCTCGTGATGGGTGGGGCCCACTTTTCCCTTCCTTCTCTCGAGCTCTCCTAATAATCCCCCTCCCCCAGCCCCACTAAACACACACACGCTTTAGGCGACCTATAGCCGGCTGTCACCCCCAGAAAGCTGAAGGAAGGCTGGGGACCTGTCTGTGCCCCCCACCCCCACCCCCACCTCCGCCTTGGGCCCCAGCCAAGCCCCAGCACCACCTCCCCCGCCCCCAGAGATCTCTGACCTGGGCCTAGAGTCCTCAGAGAGCAGCCCTTCCCAGAATCCGCCCCGGGCCCCAGCCGTGCCCGCCCTCCCCCAGGGCTTGCCCCACTCCCCTGCTGAGTGAGGGTCCCCCGAGTCCTCCAGGAGTCCTGGGGCCCCTCCGGGGAGGAGGCGAGAGGTGCTGAGCTCACCGCCTCGGCATCTGCCCTCCCCCTCTCTGGTGCGAGGGCCGGCCGCACTCCCGCCAGCGCCTCGCTCCCTAATAGCTTTTTAAGTCCAACCACATGTGTCTGCGGAGCAAGGAGCCGCCCCTCGCAGGGCCTCGGCTCCCCTCCCTCGCCGGAGACCACCCTCCACTCGGAGCAGCCTCGGGGCTGGGGGAGGGGGTCTGCCTCCCGAGAGCCCATCTGCTTGCCGCCGGCCCAGCTGGGCGAGGAGGGCCGTGGAGGCGGCTGAGTGCTCGGGGCTCCCGGGAGTGCTGTGCGAGGAGGCCGGCCCTGAGGCTCCGCGGGGCTCGAGGTCCGCCGGCCTCCCTTGCCGGTTCTGGGGTCCGCGATCCTCTCTCCCTGGGGCAGCAGGGAGGAGCCAGCCGTCTGGGTCTGGGAGCCCGAAGTGGGCGCCTAGGAGGTGGAGGGGGAGCTCCGACCTCCGCTTAGGGCCTCCCCAGCCACGGCTTTGTGCCAGCACCTCTCTCCCGCGCCCGGCTCCACTGTGGTGACCCCGTGATCGCCCCCTCTGACTTGTACACGTGTGGCTCCCTGTGCGTGTGAGTGGTCTGTGGGGAGGCCTGTGGGGTGCGGTTTCGCAGAAGGGGAGTGAGGGCTGAGAACCAACGGGCAGGCAGGCCTGGGGTCCTAATGAGAAAATTGCTTCCAGCCAGGGAGCCCTGCTCTGCGGCTGAAATTGCATCCAGCCCGAGCCAACTCTGCTGCCGCAGTCCCGCCCTTCGGAAGGAGGTGGGGGAGCAGCCCTGGGCAGGGGGAGGAGCGGGGCTTGCACAAGACTCAGACCCCCTCCTCCCTGCCCCCCCACCCCCAACACCTTGGAGAGAGTCTTCCGGCCTCTCGGGGGAGGAGGGGACTCAAGTGAGCTCCAGGGCCAGGCTTGGCTCAGGACCCTACAGCTTGATCCTTGGGAGGCAGAGGCGGGAGAGAGGGGACGGAGAGATTCTCCTCCTCTCCCTTCCTCTCAGTTCCACCGCATTCGTAGAGCCCCCACTGCGGGCGGAGGTCCTCAGAGAGGTGGACCCATTTACAGGTTTACTGAGAAAGGGTGCGAAGAGCGCTTTGTCTCCACAGAGATCCTGGGTGCCAGTCGATCCCTCCAGGAGTAATTTGAAATTCAGCCTCTCCCAAAGACTTAGGGTTCAGCCCCTCCTGCCTGCTGCCCCTGCACTCGGGGGGAGCCCTGTGTCTGCGCCACCACCCCCCCCCCCAGGCTAGGGGACCCACTCAGTGAAAAGCCAGCTTAGCTTGCTTGCTTCGGTTGCTCCAGCCTTTCAGGAGAACCACCTACAGGAAGCGCAGAAACCAAGGCCCCGAAGCCAGCCCTGCTTCTGAGGAAAGCTGGTACCTACCATCAGCTGTCAGTTGGCTCCGTGAACTCCAGCCCCACCGATGAACCAGCCTCGGGCGTGCCCTTGCCCTGCCCCAGTGAACCAGAAGGTCCACCTTCTGGTTACCTGCGGGGAAGACCTATCCCACTCCTGGGAAAATACTTTTCCTCACCTGGGGCTCTGGTCTCCGCTGCTGCTTTGCTCAGACTCTGGATCACCTGTTTTTTAGATTTTGGAGCTGGTGGTTAGGGACGAGGGTTGTGGGGGGGGGGGGGCGGAGGGGGCAGAAAGAGAATGGGCCGCATCCAAGTGCTTAGCTGCCCTTGGCACCTGAGGTGAACCTGACCATGAGATTGCTCCCCAGAGAGCCTGCCCGTCAGCCTGGACCTCCCTGTCCCCCCAACCCCCTGGGTGGGGCCTCACCCAGCACTGGCAAGTTGTAAAGGCTGAGCAGAGCAGGGAGTGAGCAGGAGTGCTCGAGGGAGGGAAGGAGGCAGGAGGAAGGAAACAACCCCATTGTCATCCCCCAAATTACTGGCTGGGATGGCAGGGGAGGAGGCGGAAAGCCGACATTGTTTACTTAATTAAAAGTAAACAACAATTTGCGCTGCCAGCCTCCCATTAGCTGTGTGCCGAGCCCCAGAGCTGGGGACTCGGCTTTCGCTCCCGCCAAGCCTGGCTCCTGTCACAACACCCCCAGCCTGGGCTCCCCAGGGCCCTGCACCCTTCCCTGGTTCTGTCCTTCTCAGGCTGAGCGGAGGAAACAAGCTAAAACCAGTAGTGTCTCAGCGTCCTCTGGGGTGGGATAAGAGTCACTTGGCAGGTCAGCGTGGGGTGAGAGACCCCCGCGTGTGTACATGGTTAGGCCTGGTTGTGGTCCGGCAGGGCGGGGGGGGGGGGCATCACCTTGCCAGTTTAGCCAGATGTTGGCTCACTGGGGAAGGTGGCCTCCCTGCTTCTCTCCCTACCTGAGTCTCCAGTCTTCACTACCTGGAGGCTTGGGCCTCTCTGCCCCACCTCCCACTTTTTTCCTTTTCCCTTTTAGCAGCTTATAAACATCCTTCTCCCATCTTTTTGGCTCTGCTCCCAGAAGGGGGCTGTTCGAGGCTCCAGGAGGGCTTAGGGAGAGAAGCAAGCTCCCTGGGCCCGGGGAGAAGGGCTGCTGGAACTAAGTCTCCCCTCCCCCCATCCCTGCCAGGACAGCCACAGGTGACCCCGGGAACAGGGGAGGCGAGTTGGCCTCTGCTAGGGCTGAGCTGGGGACACCCAGCTCCAGCATTTCTGGAGCCCCCAAGCAGGAGGGGCGGTAGGATGCTGAGAGGGTGGTGCATTGATTTCCTTCCACCCACCTCCAGGGACTGAGCAGGGTAGCGTACCTTTCCAGGGGTCTGTCCCCAGGCAAGCCCCCACCTCTCCTGTGGACTCCGCTGCCCCCCCCCCCCCCACTCCAGCGATACAGAGGTCAGGCTTCAGGTCTGGTTCAGGGCATGACTTTGGCTTCTGACTTTAACCATGACAGCTTTCCCTTCCTCTGTGGAGGTGGGGGCAAGTCACTTCCTAGCTCCGTGCTGCTTATCAGACCATTGCTGAGCTGGTGTTGCCCTCAGACTCCTCTGGCCAGATGGGTAAGGTGGGGAGAATATTTCAGAAAAAAAGAGCCAGACCTGAGACACTTGGGAAGTCAAGCCACTGGGATTTAAGCCCAAAGGGGGAGAGGTAGGGCAAGGCCCTGGGAGTAAATACGAGAGTCTCAGTTTTCATCCGGTGCCCCAGAGTGGCGGGTCCCACCAGGCTGATTCTTCCCCGAGGCGACATTCGCCAATGGCGGAGACGCTTTTGGTTGTCACTACTTGAGGGGGTGTGATGCTACTGGCATCTAGTGGGTGGAGGCCAGAGATGCTCAAATCTTGCCCCACCACAGGGAATGGGCCATGGGGTGGGGTTTTTGAGAACCCTGGAGTTTGGCCCTCCGGCAAGATTTAGATACCCACCCTCTCCAAGAGCCATCCTGCCCCACCCACCCCTCTCCTCCCCGAACATTTGCATCCTTTTTGTCTTCCTCTGCCCCCATCAGGATTCACACATCCCCATGCTCCCAGCTCCCGGATTCACACACATCAGGACTTTCACATGCACTCACACACACACAAAAATCTGGGAAGTCTGTCCCGCGCTTAATTGAATTAAAGGACTGGGGTTTGGCAGGACATTGTGTATCTGAGCTGCAGCTTCTCGCAGCCGTTTCAGCTCCGGACAGGATGGTCCAGGCTCCCTGCGATTCCAGCTGCTGCTGTTCCTCTCCCCTCGCCTCCCCCCACTTTTCAAGCCAGGGGCCTGGGAAGGGCCAGGTCTGCGACACCCTACTCCTCCTCTCTCCGCTCCCTGCCTTGCGTTCAGATACTGCTGGCAGGGGGTCGGGCCTCCCGAAAAGCAGGTACCCCCTAGCATGAGGCCAGGGGACTGGAGCAGACCGGTCCAGTCCAGTCCCTCGTTCCAGGTCTCCTGCTGCCCCATGCCAGGGTCGGGAGCTACAGGGTGTCACTGGTTGGAAATGGGACGCACTTCTTGGCCCGATGTACAGCCATCCAGCTCTGTCTGCCAGGCCCGAGGGCTCCGGGGAGCCCGCACGCCCGCCCGCCCGCCCTAATGGGCAGAGCGGGATTGCCAGCAGAGGGCACACAGTGCTGGGGTGGGAGGACTACGGTGCCTCAGGTCCTTTCCCCAACCTGAGCCCATGGGGTGGGGTAGGGCATAGGGTGTGCAAGGCGAAGGGGATGCTTTTCGACGTCTCTTCCCTCCCACTGCTGCCAGGCTCCCTCTGTCAGCCTGTGCCTTGGCAGGCTGTGGAGGTGGGCCTGTTCTCAGTCTCCCTTTACAACCCCACTCTGGCCCCTTCTTGGGAAACAGGAGTGACCTCAGTCCCTGTCTCTCATCTGAGGATGACTCCAGCACCAGAACCCAGCCCTCACTTTGAGGAAGCCCTGCAGGAGCCACGTCTATAGCCCAGAGCCCAAGGGTATTAGAAAGGTCCCATGTTTAGAATAGGTACAGGGGACGCCCTGGGCCTCACTGTGGGCGGGAGGGGTGTAGTCAGCCAGCCTGTGCCTCCTGGGGCTCCATCTTCTAGCATGTGCCACCCTCCCTGGTCATGCTTTTGTGGGGGGGGCCTGCTGCATGCAGATCTGCCCCCCTCCCAAAAAAAAAAAAAAACCCACAGCTTAAGAGCAGCCAGGGCAAACTGCTAATGGCCGGTAGTGCAGGCGTCCAGAAGGCCCATTGGAGGATCCAGCCCAGCCCAGCCCCACATGTGTGACCCTAGGTACTTGGACAAGGCAGGGGGTACGGAGCAGGGCTCCCCCCACTACCCCCCACTGCTAGGCTGCTCCACTGGCTGACAGGAGGAGTGGGAGAAGGATTGGGGGGTCAGGGAAGCGGCCAGACCCAGTCCGGAGCCCTGAGCAGCGATCTGCACTGCCCAGGGTCAGGGGGGTGGGGGGAGCGGGCCTCACCTCGGCTAACCTCCCTGCCGAACAAAGGGGCCTTTCTCCACACCCGCCTGGGAGGGTGTGCCTGCCCGACGGCTGCCGCCACTGCAGAGAGCGCTGTTGTTTTTTTCTTCCTCTTCTTCTTCTTCTTCTTCTTGACTTTTCTCCATTTCTCTCCCTCTTTTTGGTGCCTGATCTCTGACTTTTAGTCTCCATTTTTAACTTTTTGAGAGGCGGGGGGCGGGGTGGGGGGGGGAGGCGGAAATCTTCCTCTTCAAGCGTTTATCAAGTACAAGCGTTTATCAAGTACAGGGGCAGGTCTGTGCTGCCCAAAGGTGGGGGCGTCGTGGGAGTGTTGGGAACAGTCCTGGGGTCACGCGGCCGCAGACTCGCCCACATCCAGAGCAGCCCCGCTCCGGGGAAGGCAGGTAGGGACCGAGCGGCGCGCTGGCGCCGTGCAGGGTGGGCCCGGGCTCGCTGGTTTACCCCCACAGCCATGCACCTGGCAGCTCCCCCCTTCCCGCTCCTCCTCGCTCGCCCATTCCCCGGCCCCCTTCCATCCGGCCCCCGCACCGCAAGCTGTTCCTAATCAATGAGAACGGGAAGCTCGGCCCTCACATTACATCACGGGATGTGCTTGGCAGCGGCAACGGCAGCAACGGGAGCCGCTGCCTCGGGCAGCACAGCCCTGGGTTCGAGCGGCCTAGGTCTGGCCGGGTCCTCCTTCCTGCTCAGGCCTCGTGGGTGTTGCAGAGGGAACCCGGGCCCCTGAAGCCTCCCGCGGGCGGCGCGCAGGTTCGCCGCCCCCGCCCCCGGCCGGGTCCCTGGCGCTGCCGGCGGAGGGCAGCTAGTGTTAACTCGCTGCGCCACCTAGCTACGGCGTCCGGGAATGCAGCGCGCCGTTCCCCCCGGGGTGCGGCCCCTGGGCCCAGCTGCCCCACTCTCCGGAAAGCCCCATCTGGCCCTTCGGGGCATTGTCAATGGAGAACTCGGCACCTGCCAACCTGGAGGGTCGATATCTAGCAGCCCGGACCATCCCAGCCCTGTGATTCTGTGTAGCTGCCCTTTGACAGGTGGCCAGCCTCAGTACTGTGTGCAGGTCCAAGCTTCTGGGAGATGCCCCTCAAGCTGCTGTTCAGGATCACAGCAAAGCTGAGACACAGGGCCCTGGAAGCTGACCTCCTTGCCCCATCTGTGCTGTCTTTATGTGTGCCTCACGCTTTATAGAGTATAAAACCATCGGGTCTTCTCTGTAAAAATCCCTACTCACAGCTCACTGTGCCGTCCAAGGCAAGCCTGGCATGGGTTGGACCGGGAGGGAAAGGAGGCCTGGGAGACCACCGGGTGCCTCACAACAGCAGGTCTAGGATTTGGATTCCAGGCCCAGGGCTCATTCTGGCACCCAGAGCCGTCTCATCCCCTCAGGAGGCCACCTGCCTACCCACTTATTCAACCCAGCCTGGGCTTTCAGGGCTGAAAGTTGGAAATTTTGAGTCAGAGGCCCAGATTCTTCACGTCTTACCTGGACAGCTCTGGACGGTGGCTGCCTGAAGGCGTCTGGGGCTGGGGAGTGGGGAGCAGAGCAAGCTGGCAAGAGCGTCTCCCTGCCCTGCCCTCCACAGGGAGACACTGCATCCTTCCTCTGGTTAGTCCAGCTCTCGGGCGCGGGGGTCTGTGTGGCCAGGCCTGCACTCCGGGCCCACCTGGGCTTTGCAGGAGAATTAGTGCTACTGGGGTTTCCACATCAATTCCTCGGGTATTGAGCGTCAAGGATGGACCTGCAGGAAAAAATGTTCTCGGGACATGGAAGGTGCCAAACACCTGGTGCTTCTGTCCCCCCGGGTGGTCAGTGTAGCCACAGTTGGAAGAAGGATCTAGAAGGGTCTAGAAGGATCTATTTAGAGTCTTGTCAACCGCTCCCAACTGCACGTCCAGGTGTGGTGGATATAGTCGTGAACAAAACACTGATAGGCCTTGACCCCAAGGGGATGATGGTCTGGTGGGGTGCTCCCAGGCAGGAACCCCTGGACCTGGGAGGCCTGGTGGCCAAGTCCTTAGGGCTCTTGAGCCCTCCAAAGCCAGAGTTTTCCACTCTTCCAGCCCTGGCCCAGCCAGAGGCTCCCAGTGTGGATGGGATTTGAAGGAAGGGCTACTTGGCCTCCAGACTCCAGGCAGCAGTCCTCCACTTAGACCTTTGGTTGTGGCACATGTTTGTGTTTGTTGCCCTTCCGCGAGCCCAAGTCTGTCTTCCCGCAGAAGGCAAGTCCTTGGTAAAGAGGCTCCTTTAGCCTGAATGTCAGGTGCTGCCCCTTAGGGGGCTGAGGAAGTTAGAATGCCTGAGGGTAGGAGGCAGGTGGCCTCGGCCTGCTGTCGCTTAGGTGGGTTCTCCTTCCCAGGCCCCCTGGATTCTCCTTAGGAAAGGGGGGCAGGTGGGGTAAGACCGTGCTCATGGCCACAACGGGAGAGGTAGCATGGAACACAAGGAGGCCAGGGAGCCTTCATGTTGCCCCATCCTCGCCGTCTCCTGGCCAGTCTGTCCGTCTTTCCATAGGTAAGGAAGCTCCACATGTGGGAGGCTGAGGGTACCTTTCCTGTCTGTGGGGACTCACTTCTGCCACCTTCTTTTCCTGGTCAGTTGTTCCTTTTCTGCCCCTTCTTCTCCTTCTTTGCTTCCCCTCCCTTCCCCAGCACATTGCAAGGGTGTGTGGGTAGAGGCTCCTTGGCCTGGGGGCTCTCCAGGCCCTCAGCCTGATGAGTGCCCTCTGCAGCCAACGGCTGGCTGCAGCACAGCGGTGCTTAGGAAGCCACTCCTGAGTATTTTCAGGAAAGTTTTCTTCCCTCCTGTTTTTGTGGTTGTTGTTTTTTTTTTTTTTTTAAAGGAGTCATTTCCTCCTTTCCTTTCTCTTTCTCTCTCTGCTTTCTTCCCTCTTTCCTCTCTCTTGGAACCTTCTCCTTCTCTGATTTATTTCTATGGCAGCCTCGTTTTGAACCACTTTGCTTTGGTTCTGATGTGTTGTCTTGGCCTCTTTCTCTCTCTTTTAGTTTTCATGTTGTCTTCTTGTCATTCTCTTGCTCGGGGGTTCAGTGATTCCTTCCCTCCTTTCCCCAAACTCCCACTTGTGTCAGGTGTGTCCTTCCAGAGCTTCTGGGCCCCCCCCCCCCAACTTCTCATCCCTGGTTGGCATTAGCGCCCAGAGGACTCTGTGCCTTAACAAATAATTAGACCAAGGACAAGTGTATTTGGGGGATGGGGGGAGGGTGATGCCTGACCCTGGGAGGTGGGGACACTATTAATAGTCCTAAGAGCAGCTGGAGGTGGGGGCAGTTGTCTGGCCAGGCCTGGGCAGCTTACAGGGCCAGAAAGGGCAACGCTGGAAATAGAGCGGGTGGGGGTGGGGGAGCAGCTCCGCGTGCCCCTAGCCTGGATGGGGGGACACCCTCCACAGGGCCCATCTTTTCTTGGGGTGCTGGGCCCACTCTCAGTTTCTGTCTGTCAGCCTGAGGAGGGGACAGAAGCTTGAGGGGCTGGGGGCCACTCTTCTGGACCCCACTATTACATGACTCCTGGCCCCAGGCCCTCTTGCAAATGTTGGCTCAAGCTGCTGGTTGAGCCGTGGCACCAGCCGGCGCTCCCAGGAGAGGCAGCTGGGCACCCGTTGGGGCAGCACCTATGCTTCTGGTGTCCTCAGCTCTCTATACCCTTACCGCTGGGCTAGGATAGGCAGGGCCTAGGGCCCAGCGTCCTCAGGATCCGGGGCACAAGCCTTTTCTCCCCCTTCCCTGTTGCCCTTACGCATCCCCCGGGTAAGGGGATTTCCAGTGTGGTGGCCGTCCAGAGACCATTTACCGTGACCACTGACTTTGGGGAGGGACACGCCTGTAGAAGGCATCCCGCTTTCATTTCCAGACACACCTCTCTGCCCCTCTTTGCAGATCGTCATGGGCCAGGCCCTGAGGGAGCCCCTCAGCTTACTGGCTGTGTTCTCTGGGGCAAGACACCGACAAATAGTAATCCAGGGCATACTCAGGGTGTCATAAAGAGTATGCACGCCTGAGGGCAGGGAGCTGAGGGCCAGCCACACTCCCCCACGAAGCAGCCTGTGAGCAGAGTGGGAGAAGGAGGAGCAGTTTCAGCTCATGGAGGTGAAGCACCTTTTACCTGTTTTCTCGTTTTCCTCGCCCAGGAACCCTAGGTGGTGGGTAGCACCTGCATTTAACAGAGGAAGAAACAGCTCAGAACTTGGCCAAGGTCACTGCGCTGGTAGATTCTAGAGCATGGATGTGAACTCAAGAGGAACCCCTTTCCACTGTCGCTGGTTATCCACCTCTATCCCCCTCTGCCCTCCCTGTGCTGGGGTGAGCCCCCCCCCCTTAGAGCAGACACGGGGTCCAGACCATGAACATCTCCCCTGGATAGGCCAAGGGCAGGCTCTGGGCAAAGGTGGGCCAGGGCCCGGGGCGGGGCTGCTCCTGCCTCCTGCCTCCCGCCTCCTGCCTCCCTCCTCCCCAAAGACCCCTTCCTTTGGCTTCTTCAGTAGTGGCCACTTCACCCCCAATCCCTGTCTGACGGGAATTCTGATCTGATGGGATTTGCTGGCCCCTGGGCACCTCTGGAATACCCCAGATGGTGTTACTGCAAGGCACTGGGTCCGGTTGTTCAGAGAGAGCCACGGAGCACTGACGTCTGAGGTCTTGCAGGTCGGTGCCGAGTCCCCTGCAAAGGGGGGACCCGGGAGGAGCCCGTGGGTCCGCCCGCATCCCCCAGGGCTGCCTGCCGGGCTGGGCGTGGAGAGGCCCCCAACTCGCGGATACACCTGGCCTTTGCCCCTCCATCCACCTGCCGGGTGTTGTGCTCTGCACCAAGGTGTATCCTTCCTCCTGTGTCCTTTATGGGCCACTGTCTGTCCTCTCATGGGAATAAGCAATCGGGCACCCAGTTCCCTTGGGCTTCAGTGACCGGGTCGCGTCTCTAGTTCTCCCTGGGCTGGGGGCAATGCCAAGGAAGGTTCTCCCGTCGGGTGCGGGGCGGAGAACGCTGAGCAGCTCACACCAGGGGAGGACCACAGACGGCACTGGCGGAGGCAGGGTGGGTGGAGGTGGGAACGGTCGTGCTTGCCTCCAGGGCCAGGGCCTGCGACTGCGGTGTCCCATCCAGATGTTCCCTGCGGCCTGATCTGTTGTCCCTGCCCCATCCTCCCTTCATGGCCTTCTTGAGCTCAGGCCTCAGGGGCGGCCAGAGCAGGTCTAGCCTACGCAGGTGTGACTGGCACGCCACCTCCCTCCCCTGCACAGGTGACTCAGGTCAAAGGCTCAAGCCCCTTCAGATCCATGAGTAGAGGGGGAGTGAGGAAAGGAGAGAGGAAGGTAATGAGGGGGTGACGTGTGTGCCTATCCTGCCCCTGGCCACACCCCTGCCCAGATCTTCGGGGCTGTGCTTCCTGGTCATGCTCCTGTCCCCACCACGTGGGGCTCTAGGGGTGACAGAAGAGGGATAAACCTCAGGATGGCTCCAGGGCCCGTGTGTAGGCATGAAGCTGGGGGTGGAGCACAGAGTGGAAAGAAGGAAGGAAAGATCCTAGAAGCCCCCTGGGCCGGGCCCAGGCCGAGCCCCTCCCCTCTTTGCCCTCTGGCTGCCCTGCACTCTCAAGGACTTCCTCGGTCCCTGGGTCTCCTGTTTGCAGAGATGGGGAGAACCCCTCTGTGACCCGTCTCCCTAGCCCCCCATCCGTCCACGGCTCCCCTCCTCAGGGTGTCTCAGATTCTCAGACTTAGGTTTCAAGAGGCACAATAGTTACATTCTCCGGCTCTGATTGCCGCAGGCCAGGCCTCTGGCTCCCCTTGAGATTGGGTTTCCAGTGCCCTGGATGCTCCGGAATCACAGAAGAGGGGGAGCCAGGTAGGGGGAGGGGAGTGTCACACTGGGGAGGGCCAGGATCAGCTCCTGAATTGCATCGGCCCTTCAGAGGACCCCCAGAACAGCGCACGCTCCCGCCTGCTTCCCGAACCCCAGACCTGGAGAAAGCCTGGGGAGGGGCAAGCAAACTGCAAACTCCGGGGGGTTGTCCTCGCTAGCCCCCAAAGGTCAGAGGTCCGGCCGAGCTAGCGGTGGCCTCCTGTCTGGCCCCGTGCTTAGCACTGAACACGCTGTGCCCGGTGGGACCACGGCCCTGCGTGCATCGTCTGCTCCTACCCCTACGGGGCAGCAGGAAATCGCTTGTTGTGTGTCCAAGCGCGTGCGCGTTTGACTGCGCCTGCCTCAGTATACGCACGTTGTGGGTGTGGTTGAGCTGGGTCTTTCCGCCCCTCTTGGCCACCTGAGAGCTCACTCTGTCAGTGATGTGCGTGGAGGCAGCCGGCCAGCAAGTTGCATGTGGCCCCTTTCGCGGAGAGAGTTTGTTTCGGGTGGGAGCTGAGGCAGAGCGTTCCCTGCAGCGAGCAGGAATTCGTCCTTCACCTAGCGGGAGCCGTAAATATCTCCCCGTCTGTGAGTGGAAATATATATACATATATATATATATATATATATATATAAAACATGCTGTCAACTGGGGTTCGGATGCAACACTGGGCTCTTCCTGGCTGCTGGAGCTTCCCCTCCAGAGCTCCAGTGAAGTGTCCCTTTTGGATACACACACACACACACACACACACACACACAGAAACGGCAAGGTCAGGAGAGGAAAGAGAGCGGAAGAGAGGGAAAACGAAGGAGAAGGAAGGACAGAGAGGAGGTCGGAGCCAAGACAGAGAAAAAGGAGATCAGAAATGGGATTCCAAAGGGACAGGCGAAGAGCTCCATAAAGAAAGTAGTGGGGCTTCAAGGGCTGAGAAGGGCTGGTGGAGGGTCGAGAGAGGCTGTGCTGGAGGGGGAGCTTCGTGGCTGTTCCAGGGGATGTGAAGGGACCTAAGGAAGAGAGGGGTCCACACTGCCTGCCAACTGTTGGCCGAGCTTGGCCCAGGTCCGGGTATCTGCAGAAGGCCACAAGCCATTGATGCAGGGGGGGTGACCGATGACAGGTGTGCAGACGAATGGGGAGTAGCCCCAGACCCAGGAGCCATGCTGAGACAAGAGTCCAGATCTGTCACCTGCCTCTGCATAATCCTCCCTTCTGGAAGCCTCCACAGCGGCCAGAGCCCTAAGGCACTACTGGCAGGTGGCCTCTCCCTCAAAGGTGTGGATCCCATGAGAAGCCCAGGTCCCAAGCAGAGGGCAGTCAGCAGAGCATGCTCCTGTGGGTGACATGAGCTGGCGTGACCCTCGGCAGCACGAAGAATAAGCTGTGGGCTCTGAGATTCTCTCCGTCCCCAAACCTGGCCCCGGGCTCAGGGACCCTGAGGCCTGCCTGCCCAGGGCGTGCATCCCAGGGCATCAGACACAGTGGCTGGACTGTTCCTAGGAGGCTATATTTGATAGGCCTCATGTGAGAAAGCTTCAAACCAGGGAAGGTGCTCTTTGGTCCTCAGCGCCAGGAAAGAGGGAAAGGTTGAGCTGTGTCAAGGCCAAGAGCGGGTAGTGGTGCCCCCCCCCCCCCCCGGCCGCTGCATCCCCTCACCGGTCTCTAGGATGTGAAGGCAGCAGTTGTCTCTGAAGAGAGGGGTAGGCGGCGGGGTTAGGGTTGCTTTGCTGACCTTGGTCAGGGTGGCCCTGAACTGGGGGTGTGTACTTAGGGTCCCCACTGCTCTGGCAGCCAGGCTGGGGAGAGCCGAGGCCACAGAGGCTTCCAGGGGATGTGGCCCGGGAAGCCCGGGGAACCAGAGTAACAGCCTCTGGGGGCGGGGGGGGGGGTGCGGGGAGCCGTGGGCCGGGTGGTTGGGGGAGGGAGGATAAAAGATGGAGTTGGGCACCTGTCTGCCTTGTGCCAGCCAACACTGTCCCTGCCCCTCCACTGGCCCACAGGCCACCAGCTGGCCCATTATCCCTGGCGAGAAAGCAGACACTGGAGGGGGGCTCCCATGCAAACCCGCCCGGCAGGGACTGCCAGGGGAGAGCCACCCTGTTCTGGGTCGGGGGCGAGGGGAGAAGGGGGGGGGGCAGCGGAGACAGGAGCCCCCGCCGCGCAGCAGTCAGGTCTCCTCCTGTGCTGTTGGCAGGGGGCAGTGCGTGGGGCCTGTGAACAGGAGATAAAGAGTTCAGGCAGAGGGTTTTTTCTCACTAACCGTGGATTTGTATGTTTGTTCAGCTGGTGGCTCTGATAAGCCCCATTCTGCCAGATAAAAGCTGAGCAGCCATGAGGCGGGGCGTGGGGAGGGGTGTCATAAAGGGACCTTCCTCCTGTCTGTCCTGAGGCCTGGGGTTATCCCCTCCCCCAGGGAGCCCAACAGGGAAGGGAGTCACGATGCTGGCTTGGCGTGCTCCCCGGTGGGCTAGGCTGATCCCAGAGGGCTTCTGATCCCAGAGGGTTGTCTAGAGCAAGCCCCGACCTCCAGGCGCGGCTCCCCAAAGAGCCCACAAAGGCCGGCCCAGCTGGCTCCCACTCCTGGGGCGGGGGGGGGGGGGGGGGGGGGAGTTCTCCTTACCCCCCCCCCCAGGAGCCTGTCCACCAGGGCCCGGTGGCCGGTTTGGGCCCCACGGCTGCTGTATGGGTTCCTGCCAGTCCCCTGCCCCCGTGCGTCCAAGGCGCACCCCTAAGCCCACTGGGCGGACGAGGGCCTGCCCCCCTCGTGTCCCTCACTGTCCTGCCAGGGCAGGGGTCCTAGTTGAGCCCCTGGGCCCGGGGGTGGCCCATGGGGGCTTCGGCTGCCTTTGAGTAGCACGTGGCGTGCCCAGGGCCCCTGCCTCAACCCTCCCTTCTGCTTCTGCTGGGTGCTGGCCCCGAGGGTGAAGGGGGTGCCGCTGGAGCAGGACGGTGGGGCCCTGGCTGAAGCTGCCCCTGCTGCGGGGCTGCCTCCCGCGCCTCCGAGCCTGGGTCCAGATCTCCCGTGTTTCTGCCTTTTGTCCTGGAGCCGAGCTGAGCATGCCGGGGGCCGGCGGGGGTGGCATTGTGGGGACGCTGGCTGGGCCGCCAGCCGTAAGATGGCTGCCAAGGGCTAAAATGGCTGCCAGCAGCGCCTGGAGGCGCGTGGCAGCGGGCCTCGCCCGCGCTGGATCCCCGCTCCCGCTTGCTCCTTTACATCCAGCTAATAGTAATAACAGCAATAACGTTTCGGGGCAGTGTCCTGGTTTAGAAGGATTTCCTGCCTATCGCGCTCTCCTGGAGCCCCATTTGTCTCTGCCTTAGTCGCTGGCCCATCTCCATCTCTTTGTCGGGTTCTCTCTAGCCTTTCTGTCCTTGGGCTGGGTGTGCGCATGCGCGCAGCTTTCTGCCTCCACGTGGCCATTTTCAGGGGGCCCGGGACCGCACCCGTGGGGGGACTCCTCTGTCTCCCCCAGCTCCACCGACCCGGCCCCGGAAGGCCGGTGGGGAGCGAGTTGGTCCCAGGATGGGTGGGGTGGGTAGCGGGCACCCCAGGGCAGCAGAGCCTGGATGGAGTATGTGCCCCTCAGTGGGCTCCACATGCTGGTCCCCTGGCTGTGCCCTTCCTGAGTTTTTGAATGGAGGACAGAGGAAGCAGGCTCAGGGTCCAGGGAGGGCCTAACGTGGGGTGTCCACGACTTTAGCCCCTCACCTGCTCCTTCCTGGACAAGCTGGGGGTGGAATCAGACCTAGATAGCCGGGAAGAGGCCAAGGTGAGAGAAGGAGGAAATTCATACCCACAAGGCACCGTGGCACAGAGAGGTTGCCCTCCTGGGAGCGTGGGGGAGGAGGTCCTGTGGATTCTCTCCAGAGCGGAGAGCACCACGGGCAAAGAGGCGGCCCGGGATAGGATTCGCCACCCCTCCGCACACCACAGGGGTGAGCACAAAGGGAACCGTGGAAGGCTGCACCCCAGACTGGGGGGCGGGGGGGGGGGGGTGGCGAAGGACCGCCATTAGCACTTCCCTTGTGAACCTCTCTGGGTGTTTGATTTGTGACAAGGTTTACTGTTCTTTTTTGGAATTAGAGGAAAAAAAAAAAATTGAACAGGTAAAGAATCGGGGGGAGTGGGGCCTCAACCTGTCCTGTAGGCAGCCTGTCCTTTCCCACTGGTCACCTTGAGGCAGGTGGCCGAGAACTTGGCCTGAGCCAAGGCTGGGCCTTCGCTCCCATAGGGATGCTGTTCTTACCAGCCCCTGTGGCCATCACTCTCCATCCCTCCCGAGTGACCGCAGGGCCCCCTGCCGCAATCTCTTGGGCCCACACCTTGCCCTTTGGGAACTTCCTTGCTGGTCACTCCCCAGTGTGAACAGCTTGGCTGTGAGGCCAGCGAGGGGTGGACTCTCCGGCCAGCAGGCTGACCTCGGGGCGGTGGATGAGACCCAGGAGGCAGGGCCAGAGTTGGGCAAAGCCCCGGCCAATACCAGGGCACGGTTTTCTGATGCCACCCCCCGACGTTGTCTTCCTGTGAGCAGCCCTTTCTTTACCAAATGCCTGCCTTCCTCCTGCCCCACAACCTGCCCTGGCCCCCCTCTGCCACCCTCTCGCCAGCTGTCGTGCCTGGGCAGGCATTCTGGAGGTCCCCATTGTGCCCCTGGCACACAAAGCTTTGAGGACCTGGGGGGGGGGGCGGGGGTGGGGGGGGGGCTTTCCCAAGCTCAGCAAAATATTCACACACACACTCCACCCTGCCCCAGCCCTCTGTGAGCTCCCACCGCACAATGGGCCCTTGTCTCGGGGCTCCCTCTGAGCAGCTGTGGCACCGGGGCATGAGACAGCCCAGACAGGCTGGCACAGAGCGGGCGACAGCGTTAGGGCAAGCCTCCCCCCTCTGTGTTGCCAGGCACCGCCTGTAAGCATAAAGGTGAGGTGGGGGTGGTTGAGGCTGACAGGAATGGCTGTAATTAATGAAGTGAGAGAAGGACGGGGCTGCTCCTCTGGGGGCTTGGGCTGAGCGGAGGATGGGGGACCCTGGGGTTCGTCCCAGCTGTGCGGAGAGGCGGTCGCTGGCTTCTTTCACGGGCACCCTCTTTGCCCTGGTTCTCAGCCACTGCTGCCCACTTGAGGGCGACTTCGCCCCCCGGGGCGCACGGGGAAGTGTGCATGGAGGCCGTTCTGGTTGGCACGTTGGGGTGCTCCTGGAATCTAGAATGTGGAGGCCAGGGCTCCTGCCAGACACACCCTGCGGTGCCCAGGATGCCCCGCCGCGGAGAATGGTCTGGCTCCACTGTCAGTAGCCCTTTCTTCCTCCTCTCTCCAGGTGCCCCCAGGCTGCTCCCCTCCGAGGAGAGGGTGCTGTGAAGGTGTTTGCAGGGCTGAAGGCGCAGCTCCTTGGCTGGCGTCGGTGGGGCGCTTCGATCCTGACCTCTTCTCCCCTTTGTGTCTCCCGCAGAATCCGGACAATCAGATAGTTCAAACCAGCAAGGAGATGCGGACATCAAACCACTGCCCAACGGTCAGTGCCCCTCCACAACTCCCGCTGGCCCACGCCTGGCCTCTTGGGCCTGCCCTGCCCCCCCTCGCCCTCCTCTGCCCTCCCACACCCTGGCCAACCTGGCCTCCTGTCTGCCCCCCATTTCTTCCCCTCGACTCAGCTGTTCCTCAGCTGAACTTCAGCTGATGGCCAAGGGGGTGGGGGCTCCCCTGAAGCTTGCTCGGTCCTCCGTGTAGACGTGAGGGCCCTGAGGGCCAGCCTGTGTCTGGAACACGAGGCTTGGGAGGAAGCGAGTCGAAGCAAGAGTGGGGAGAGCTTTGGGGAGACAGGCAGGTAGCCCCTCCGAGCCTTGCCTGACTCACTCACTTGTCCTTTCCACTCTTCAGGGCACTTAAGTTTCCAGGACTGTTTTGTGACTTCCGGGGTCTGGAATGTGACGGAGCTGGTGAGAGTATCACAGAGTAAGTGAGTTCTTTCTTCCGGCCGTGGCTGAGCTCAGCAGACCGGGGGTGTAAGGAGGGGGGATTCGGACCCCATGTGTCCCCCTCCAGCTGGTGGGGTCCTAGTAGGGGGCAGACAGGATTTCCTGGGACCCTCTGCCCATTGGTACTGGGCTAGGTGGAGCAGAGGTGCCCAGAGAGCCCTATCTCTAATCTCCACTGTTTTGGAGGAAAACAAAATCATAACCAAGGGCTCTTCCCCAAAGACCCCCCCCCCCCAGCCAGGAGGAGGCTTCTGGGGAGCCGCTCGTGACAACAAAAGAGGCCCCACTGAGCCTTCCACACCCTCCAAACCTCATCACCTTCTCGCCTTTTCCCAGCTCCTGTTGCCACAGCATCAGGGCCCAACTTCTCACTGGCGGACCTGGAGAGTCCCAGCTACTACAACATAAACCAGGTGACCCTGGGGCGGCGGTCCATCACCTCCCCTCCTTCCACCAGGTGAGCCCAGGACCCTGGCCCTCCCCTCCGATCCCCAGGCCGTCTCGGGGGCTGCAGGCAGCTATCACCCCTTGTTGAGGGTGCTGACTCCAGAGCAGCCCGGGCCCAGCGTGCCGCCAGCCCCCTGAGCTTCCTGCTTTGTGCTGTCGCTGGGCGTTTGGTGCTGGGGACATAAGCCCCAACGGGGCACAGCTCTGCCTACAAGGCACTCCCCGTGGGGATCTGAGAAGGCCTCTCTCTTGGGCGAGTGACATGAGCCCAGACGTAGGGGGGCTGGTACAGGCACTATCCCAGGCAAGGATGGACGTCCGGGTGGGACCCCCAAAGAGGGCTTTGGAGGCCAGCGGAAGGTGTTTAGACGTAAAACCCACTGAAGGGTTTTAGGTTTTAAGCAGGAGATGCTGGGGATTTGTGTTCTAGAAAGTACCCCTGGCTGCAGCACGTGTGGGCGGGGCTGACAGCCAGTTAGAGGCCCTCCCAGCAGGCTGGAGTAGGGGAGGGCCTCGGTTGGGCGGGGGAGTGGCATGAGAGGACCCGATGGAGCTGAGAGGTTTTGGGGAGGTGGGCACATTCGGCCCTTGTCAGGGCCAGTTGTTCGGGGGCAGGAAGGGACCCTGTGCTTTTTTAAAAAGCTTGAACGTTTGGTTCATCGTGAGGTTTTGGGAATTTATTTTTATTGGTTAAAGTACCGCACCATGATGTTATAATGTCCCCGTATTAGTGGTATTTTAACGTAAAAGAACACAGCATCCTGATGTCTGAATTCCGTAGCACCCCTTGGCATTTTTGTCCCTGGCGAGTGCCTCTCGACTTGCCCTGGCCCTGGGGGCTGATGGGAAATAGAAGGTGGGACCACAGAAGCAGTCGAGGGGGGGTTTTGCGGATGAAGGTATCACGGGCCGAGAAGGGGTTCGAGGAGGGGGAGCAGACCTGCGGGGTCCCGAGGGACTCTAGGGCCCGTCTGGTCTCAGGGGAAGGCACGTAGCGAGTGCTTGGAAATGCTGCTGTCATCAGGCGCCTGCTCCCCACCCGGCCGGGTCACCGGCGCGAACCGGGGAGCAGTTCGGGTGCCCGTACGTCAATCTTCCCTTGTCCCGCCTGATCCTCTTCCCCAGCACCACCAAGCGCCCCAAGTCCATCGATGACAGCGAGATGGAGAGCCCTGTCGATGATGTCTTCTATCCTGGCACAGGCCGCTCCCCAGCAGCGGGCAGCAGCCAGTCCAGTGGGTGGCCCAACGATGTGGATGCAGGTATGGGTGCCGCAGGGCCAACCCCGAGCGGGGCGGCCGGCGCCTCTTTTTCCCTCTCGGTTTACCTGGCGAGCCTCCCTCTGCTTCCCCTGCTGTGGGAGGCGCTACCTCCTGACCTTCCAGAGGAGGGCAGACCGGGCCAAAGGAGGGAGTGGAGGTGAGGAGCTGGGCTGCGGCTAACTCGGCCGCAGAGCCCACAGGTGTGGTGGAAGGAAGGCAGAGGCCCCAGGCTTCGAGCCTCCTTGGTCTCCGTCTCCTGCTGTTTCTCTGGAGGGGCTGCCCTAGCTCCTACGGTCCTCATGGTTTAAAGCAGTTTCTCAATCCGGGCACTGTTGACATTTGGGGCCATGTCATTCTCTGTGGTGGGGCCATCCTATGCACTGCAGGGCACTGAGCACAGCTCTGGCCTCCAGCCACCAGCCAGTAGCAACTCCCCCGTCCTCCCCAAAGTATAATGACCAGAAACGTCTGGACGTTGCTGAACATCCTCTGGCATAGGGGGAGAGGAGACCAGAATCATCCTGAGTTGAGAACCACTGGTCTGACGGGCCCAGCATCACAGAGAGGAGCAGAGCCTAGGAAAGAATGACCAGAATCATTTTCCAATCAAGCAGGAAAGGTAGGGAAGAGCAGAGGTCTAAAGGAAGCTAGCTCAGTCCTCCCAATAGCCTCCAACCACCCCTTTCTTGGTGAACCCACCCACCTTCACCTCCAGTCTTGACGGGAGGCCTAAGCAGACCCAGAGAGCCCAGATGGAAAGGAGGGAGAGTGTGTGCATGTGTATTCCCGCGCGTGTGTGTGTGTGTGTGTGTGTGTGTGTGTGTGCATGCACATATAAATGTTTGAGGAGACTGGCTGCAGGCTATTTCTGCCTGACGCACGGGTGGTACAACCTGTGTGTGTCCTCGAGGTGTGGGTTTCTCGGGGCCAGAGAGTGCCACCCATGTGTGGGCGTTGTACGTGGGGCACGTCTGCTGTGGTCAGGCCTGGGGCTTTGCTCTCGAAGCCGGAAGAGAAGGGTCTGACCCGATGTCCCTTTGCCTGGCGTTTTCCAGAAGTGCGTCTACAGAGATGGGCCACGTGGATGGGCAGGGGTAGGAACTGGGGGAAAGCGAGGCAGAAGGGCGGGGAGGCGCTCCTGCTTTCCCGCGGCCCAGACACAGGCTCCCGCTCTCAGCTCCCTGGGAGGAGGGGAGGAGGGTCTGAGGGTACGGGCTGTAACCACTGTGAAGCTCATCCCTGTGGGACAGCTCCCTGGCAGGCCTTTGGGTGCCTCCCCCAGGGTTCCCTCGTGGCAAGCAGGTGCCTGGGCCAACACAGCCCAGATACTTCCCCGGGGGAGAGAGAAGGGGTTGAAAAGGCCCTGAAGACTCCCCAGCCAGGGCCTCGGTTAAGGGACTGCCCCCTCAAGGACTCAAGCGCCTCGAGAGCCACATCCACAGCTGTTTCCTGGGGTTCAGCCTCCAAGTCCCTCTGCCCAGACCTGGTTCCCGAGGAGATGTCCCCTCCCTGGCTCCCGCTCTCTTTTCTCAGCTGTCTGCTCTGGTGCCTGCCGTTTCTGCTCCTTCTAGCTGTCCTGCCGCGCACGGCCCCCAACATCCTCCTGCAGCACCCCTGGCTCCTCGCTTTCCCCTCTTTTCCTCCATGCCCGCCCCCCCCCCCCCCCCGCTGTGTTGTTTCCCCGTGCTGCGACAAATCGCCAATTAAGCAGCCCAGCTGCAGGACAGGGAACAGCTGGGGAGGCTCTGTGCGGCCACGGGGACAGCTGTGCACAGCTGGTGGGGGTGCTCCCCACCCCCTCACTGTGCCAGCTATCAGGTGGCACACAGCTGCTGCCAGATAACGCCTCTGCTGGCGGCTGGGAGTTCTCCCTTCCCCCCACCCTTCCTGCAGTGAAGACTGCAGCCCCCTCACCCCCCATTCAAACCGATTCTCTGCCTCAAAGGTGGCAGCTCTGGAGGTCTCCACACCATCTTACCCACCCCCACCCCCTCCCCAGCCCTGGGCACGGCCTCAAGGCTCAGCCCAGGACCGGAGACGGACGCCCCTGGAGGACCTGGCCCAGGGGCCCTGCTGTGTCATAGCACCATTTGGACATCGTGCCCCCTGGGCTCAGAGATGAACTTGGTTGGCATCATCAGGATCCTACAGGCGGGGAGCTCTCTCTGATGGGGTGTGCTCTGTGCCCCGGTTCCCACTGAATGCCATCCCATCTCTGGCAGCAGGGGCAGAGCAAAGCCTTGGAATGTTCCTCCCTGGGGCTGCCCGGCCTCTGGATCCCCTGGCAGGGGGTCCTTTCCTGTCCAGCTCTGTCCCCAGGGCCCACCCAGGCCCTCCAGCCCCTTCCCCACTCTCTTGTCGGGTGTGGTATCACCCCCTCGGTCCCTCCTGAGGACTGGTGGCTTCTTCCTACCAGAGCCTCCCTCCTTGCAGGGCGCCACAGAGCAGACCCTGGCAGGTGCTTCCTTGAGGTCTCCTTCACCCTGAACCTAGCTCTCTAGGGCTCCTCCTGCACACCTTTCCCCCCCCCCCACCCCCCGCATCCCACCCTTCATTCTGTGCCCTCTGAACTCACCCGCTCGGCAGAGAGCGAGATGGGCCCTCGGGTTTGTCCCCTCCCCAGCACACCCAAGGGCTCTCCTTTTCCTCTCCCTTCAGAAGTCGCTGGCCAGTCGGAGCTGGAAGTGGGCAAAGGAGGCAGGAAGGGGTGTGGTGGGGCAGGGGCAGCCGGGAGGGGGCCTGAGAAGACAAGGAGCTAGCTGCTGGCTTCCCGCCCTCCCTTGCTCTCACCCCAGCCCAGCTAAACCTGCCCTGTGTTGCCGATTCCTCCCCCCAGGCCCGGCTTCTCTAAAGAAGTCAGGAAAGCTGGACTTCTGCAGTGCCCTCTCCTCTCAGGGCAGCTCCCCGCGCATGGCTTTCACTCACCACCCGCTGCCTGTGCTTGCTGGAGTCAGACCAGGTGAGAACTGCGGGCCCCGAGGGGGGGGCAGCGGGGGAGGCGGTGGGCCAGCTGGCCAGGTGAGGGAGCTAGGGCCCCCCCCCCCCGAGTGACAGCCCCAGGCCCTCTGAGTAGGCAGAGGGCACGGGAACGGGCCCTGCGTCCCAGGCGGCACCTCCTCACCTTGTTCCCGAGCTTCTCACACGCGTGTGTGCTTGCGTGTGTGCCTGGGTGTGTGCGCACGTGTGTGCTGTGCCGCACGGGCCCGTCCTGAGGCCCTCTGCGGCTTGCCGTGTGACTCGCGAGGCCTCGGGCCTGCGCCTGCCCAGTTCTTTCCTCCTGCCAGCGGCGGGTGGGGAAGCACAGACTCCTCCCTCGGTCCCCCTTTTGCCTCTTCTCTCCCGGCCCGCTGGCTGAGCCCGGGGTCGGGGTCCGGGGTCCCCGGCACCAGCCCAGGGCAGTGTGGGGGCACAGATTGACAGGAGCACTCGCGGGAAGCCAGGCTCCCTTCTGAGGCCCTCCCTGCCCTTTTCCGAAAGCGAAGGGCTGGGCCACAGGGGATGAATGCTGGCTCCTGGGTTGTCTTCCGGGGAGAGGAACAGGCCCGCTGCTGTGGGGGGGCTGTCTCGCTTCAGTCTTGGGAGAGGGGGCTCGGTGGGGGCGGGGGGAACACCTCAGCGTTCCCGAGGGGATGGAATCAGGCAGGGAGTTGTGGGAGCTGAGTCCTCATCCTAGCCACTCCCTCATTTGCCCCCCACCCCCTTGGTAACCCTTCTGGCAGAAAGAGGACCCTGCCCCGTGTCCGTCCGCCCACCCGCCCGCCCGTCTTGTGGGCCCTTCTGTAGGATGCAGAGAAGAGCGAGGTTTACCCTCCCGGCTTCCTCCTCAGGGCCTCCTGGCTGAGAGCCCAGAGGCAGCCTGCACTGGGGCAGGGTGTGGTGGCCGCAAGGTGGGGGCGGGGACCCCAGGCCCTCTGTACAGGCAGCGGGAGGGCGGCAGGCCCAGCTCGGCTCCGCTTTTATGAACTCCAGAGAGAAGCCAAGTTTCCTCAGCCCCCTAATGAAACCGAGAGCAAAAGCGAGCTGATTGGAAACAGACTGGAGGGGGAGGACTCGGCTCAGGGAAGAGCCGGGGCCTGCGCTGGGGTGGGAGTCGTATGTCGGGAGGACGCGTGTGCGAGGACGGTGGGGCTGAGCGCTCCAGAACGTGGCCTGGGCGCCTCGGCCAGATGCACGGTCATTTGTATGCAGGAGCGGGGGGGGGTGGGGGGGTGGGGGGGGTGTTATGCGTGTCCAGGGCTCATCCTACACAGGCAAGGGGCCCTGTCTCTACCCAGAGACCAGGAGCTGTTGGCCTCCTCTGTCCCTCATCCAGGCTCCCACCTGGGCCCTGGGCCGGGGTGAAGCCAGTGAGGCATTCACCAGGATGCAGCACGTCACGAGGAGCCGAAACCCTAGCCGTCGAGACACATGATAACGTAGTGTCGTATTTTTAAAAATTAGAACCAGTGAGAAAATCACGCGACGAACAGATATCAACGTTTTCAACAAAAGACGGGGCTGGCCTCGTACTTGCACGGCCCTGCTTTGTTCGTGTCGCTCTAACTCCAGCCCTGGTTCTAATCAATATTTACGAAGACAGGCAGCTGGCTGGCTAGCCCTAGTTTGCCAATTCGACTTTTTAAAAATATTGCATTGAAATGTTAGTTACCTCACGGGCGCCTGGGTGGCCCGGTCGGTTGAGCCTTCCGACTCGTGATTCCCGCTCAGGTCGTGATCCCAGGGTCGTGGGATCGAGCCCCGCGTCGGGCTCGGCGCTGAGCCTGGGGCCTGCTTAGGATCGTCTCTCTCCCTCTGCACCCCCCTCAGTCGCACTTGCAAAAGCAGGCACGCTCTCTCTCCAGTTAAAAAGGAAACGTTACTTACCTCGGGGCACCTGGCTGGCTCAGTCAGTAGAGCTGCGACTCTCGATCCTGGGGTCATGGGTTCAAGCCCCACGTTGGGTGCAGAGATCGCGTAAATAAAGAAGACGGAGAACGTTGAAAAAACGCTCCTCACCCCGGTTGCTGAGTTAGTAGGCGCTGCCTTAAGTCTCTCACTCTCCTCGCCCTGGTCCTGGCCCTGCTCCTACCCCATTCTCCCCTTTCCTCTGGCTCCTCGGTGCTCTCTGTCTGACCAGCGGCCCCCGCCCCCCACTGTCGCCCATCGTGGCCCCCCACCCGCCTCCTAGGCCCTGATGCCCTTTTCTTCCCCGCTCATGTACACGCAGGGAGCCCTCGGGCCACGGCATCAGCGCTGCATTTCCCCTCCACGTCCATCATCCAGCAGTCGAGCCCGTATTTCACGCACCCGACCATCCGCTACCACCACCACCACGGGCAGGACTCGCTGAAGGAGTTTGTGCAGTTTGTGTGCTCGGACGGCTCGGGCCAGGCTACCGGACAGGTGAGTCCCGAGGGCCCCAGGAGCCCCGCCACAGCTCATCTCTGCATCTGTCCGTCTGTCTCGGGGCTCACAGGGAGCGGGTCCAGAAGCCAGGAGCCCTCCTGGGGCTGGAGCAGCAGACAGCCAGTAACGCCAGACGCCTCGATCTCCTGGGTCTGGGGGTAGGGGTCTGCGTATGATGCCGGGGTCTGTCTGTCACGGTCTGGAGAAGGGCGGGGCAGTGGCTGGGCCCACCTTGCTCGGGCCCCTTGCCCTGCCCTTGGCCTCTGTTCCCCCAGTAGGAGTGTATCTGTGATCTATCCGACCCCACCTGGGCTCCTTGCCTCCTAACACCCCTCTCAAAACCTCAGGGCTCCAGGGATTTGGTAGGTTCTAGACCAGCGTTTCCCAGCCTTGGCACTGTTAGCATTTGGGGCTGTTCATTCTCTGTTCCGTGGAGCTGTGTCCTCTGTGGCCCCTACCCACTCAATGCCAGCAGCATCACCCCCTCCCAGCCCCGATGACCAGGATGTCTCCAGACTTCAGTGGGCCCCAGGGGCATCATTGTTTCCTGGTGAGGAGGCCTGAGTAGAGGAAAGGCCCCCTGCCACGGGAGCTGTTCGGAGTCTCCTGTTGGCAGAACTCTTAACAAGAGTTTCCCAGGCCAGTCGCTGTTCTGGAGCCAAGCCCTTGCGCTCCTCAGCCTAGAAGAGACACTGGTTCCCCCATGGAGCTCTGCCGCCCCACTGCCCTTGTCCGTCGGCAAGCCCCAGGGCCCAGTCACTGACCAGCAGAAACAAAGGCCACTCAGCAAAGGGCTTATTCCAGACAGTGCTGGGCCACAGGTGACCCTCCAGTGGGACAGTGGTTCTGCCTTAGTCCCTGGGAGACCACTCTGGGTTGGGACGTGGGTGGTCTCTAGACCTCTGGGAAGGTTCTAGAGCCCCAGCAGCACACTGCGCTGTGAGAAGGCCCAGTTCCTCTCCCTGCCACTGGTCCAGGCTGGAAACCTGCTGTGAGAGGTCAGGTGGGGTGGGGTGGGGGGGGGGGGGAATGCTCAAAGGGCCGTGGTTGGGGAAAGGCGTTCGGAAGCCCGTGCCAGAGGCAGCCCGGGGAGAGCCGTGGGCGGCTCTTGGCGACTCAGCCCAGTACTGCCTCGGGGCGCCCTGTGCAGAGTGGGCATTTTCTAAGTGCTGGTGTGTTGATTTGGGGCAGGGCTACAGCTCGGCCTCCTCGCTCTCGCTGTCCAGAACGGAAGCCAGTCCTCTTCCGTCTCCTGTTCTCCCTCCTTCTGCTTTCCTTGTTCCCTTTCCCCCTTTTCCCTGTGAGGTCTTCTCTTGCTGGCTCTGTAGCTCCTTAGCACATTCGGAGCCTTACCCACGTCTCTGGACAAGCTCTGTCCACTTTCAGGGGCATGGAGGGAGAAGTGGCCATGACCCCCGACAGCTACAACACCTCCTTCAGAGATGCCAGCCGAGTCTGCGGGAGCCGCCAGCCTATGTCCCAGTGTCCAAGAGGCCTGGGGTCTGGATTAAGGATCAGAGAGGCCAGAAGCTCCACCTTGCCTGCCTTCTCGCCCACAGAGGCAGCTGGGATTTGGAATCAAAATGAGACTGACCTGAAGGACCATTTTAGCCCAGAGAGCCAAACCTAAACCCACAGGACCTTCAAGAACATGGGTCAGTCCATCTTTAAGCATCCTGATGCTGGCTGGGTCCTGAGCCTCTCCCTTGACTTGACCATTCAAGATTAAGGGCTCACTGGGTCCAGAAGTTTTCCTCTCAAGGCAGATGCTTGCTCCGTGGATAAAACACTGCAGACAGGAGGGCCAACAGTCACCCTGGTTAAACAGAGAGGCTAGCCCGGCTGGGGAGTCTCTCTGGGTTTCCTCCTGTGGCCCGTTGTGCCAAGAGCCGGGGTTGGGGGGGGTGGGGCGGTAGGGAGGAGGGTTGTCGTCAGTGAGCCTGCTTCCTGGGGCTCAGCTTCTGAGAGGAGGCTAGAGACGTCACCAGGCTATGGAGGAGGCCAGAGCCAGAGGCCCCATGCGAGAGAGTCACCTCTAGGGCCCACTAACACACAGCTGCCCGGGCCTCGCCTGATCCTGATTCAGCAGGTCCAGGGTGGGGCCGAGAATCCGCACTTCTCCCCAAGTTCCCCAGGGATGCTGCTTCTGGTCGGGTGACCTCTTTGAGAATCTGGAGTTACAGACCATCTTTGCAGAAAAATACACGCGCCCAGAAATGTTAACCGTTTGCAGAAGGGTCCCAGGCACCCCTGTGTTCATCCTCGGACCACAGCGCGAGCCCCTAATTGGGAAGCGCCAAATCACTGACGGCCAAGGCCAAGTGGCGACACCGCTCGGAGGAGACGCAAAGGGCAGAAGGAGGATGCCTGGTTCACTGTATTTTCTGGCAGAGAAGAGACGACGAAGCGAACGCGATGGAGAGGTCACAGGGCCTGACGGGATGGCGTGAGTCTGGGAGGCGGGAAGACTGGTCGTAGCTCGGCCTCATCCAGCAGCGCCCGAGCAGCCAGGCCTGTGTCTTCACCTGTCAGAGGAGAATGAAGAGCTATCCCAGCCTCCAGGTTCCTTCTAGCTTTGAACTCCTGAGGTTTTCAGGCACCACAACATCACAAGACCTTGAGATTTTAAAACCTCAACTTGTACCCCAATCAGAGCTGAGACATCCTAGCCTGCTTGGAAGTAGCTTCCAGAAACTAAATGTCGTCCATCAGCGGTTTTCAACGTCCGGCCGTATGGGGCTGGGATTGGCTTTATCAAGTGCGATTAACGATTTAGATCCTCCTGCGGGGAGACAGGGTCTGAGGACTAGGGCCACCCTATGGGAGCAAGGGCTGCCTGGAAGCCCACGTGTCCCAGCTCCTTGGGGGCCCAAGCTCAGGATGGCCTGGCCTGAAGGAGTGAGGCTGTGATCTGTTGGGATTGTCTGTTTCCTGCCCTGATGGAGGATAGGCACAAGATAGGCTCTAGAAATGGGGAGAGGCAGATGCCGTGTGCATTTCAGCCTCACCCCTGTAGGGCTGGAGACCCCTGCCCTCTGGCCTGTGCTTTTGCCTGTTTCTGAAATGACACCTGGCACAAAGGGTCTCCAGCCCAGGACACAAACAGGGACCGGCAGCCCCGGCTTGCTTTGGTCAGGGGCCTCTGAGCGCGCAGGAAAGACGAAGTCAAGGGAACCGTATGGAGGGATGGTGGTGTTAGACCTTGGTGTCGGTCATCAGAGGTGAAGGGTAGTGGGTAGAACAGCCAGAGTTCAGAAGGGTATGGCCTGCACGAGTCAGCCATGGGGCTCGATGGTTTAAAGTGCGGCCGGATGGACGAGTGGCTTCAACTCAGTCAGTGGGACTTGACAGGTGCCGCATGGGCCACGCAGAGGTGGTAGTCCGCAGGCTTGTTGGGGAGCCTGGGAGGCAGCCTACTTCAAAGGCTCCGGTGGAGGTCAAGAGCATCTTAGAAAACAGGGGCAGGGGCGCCTGGGTGGCTCAGTCGGTTAAGCGTCCGACTTCAGCTCAGGTCACGATCTCGCGGTCCGTGAGTTCGAGCCCCGCGTCGGGCTCTGGGCTGATGGCTCAGAGCCTGGAGCCTGCTTCCGATTCTGTGTCTCCCTCTCCCTCTCTGTCCCTCCCCCGTCCATGCTCTGTCTCTCTCTGTCTCAAAAATAAATAAACATTAAAAAAAATTAAAAAAAAAAAAAAAAGAAAAAGGAAACGGGCAGAGAGAGATGGATGGTGGCTTAGGGTATCTGGCTGGCCCCACGTCGGGGACGGTGTTTTGTGGGCAGGCCTTGAAGGGCGTGGGAAGGGGTGTTGTAGACAGGACGTTCTGCAGGGAGCGCGTGTGCAACTCCTGCTCAGGCTGTGTTCCGGAAACCCCAGGTGGTCGGCAGTGGACGTACTTGGCGGGAAGGGAGTGTAGGGGCACGAATGGTGGAGACCCCCCATTTGGGCTCCACCACATGGGCCTTGAATGCCCAACGGGGGAGCTTGTATTTTGTGTTACACGCGGTCAGAGCTGTGGAAAGCAAGGGGAGAAGCCCAAGAATCTTTGGGTTTGGAGAAGAGGGTTGGGATGAGCCTGCTGGAAAGAATCTATAGGATCCCTAGAATCAGACAGACACGGTCGTGAGTTTCAGGCTTCACCAGTTACAGCTGGGTGACTTTGGAGAAACCGCTTAGCTGCACAGAGCCTCAGTTTCCCCAGTTGTGAAAGGGGGGAGAATGGAGCTCCCCTTGCATCAGGGATTCCCAACCGCGACACTATTAACGATTGGATTGTTGCGCCTTTATCCTGGGGGCCATCTCGTGGGCTGCAGGGTGTGTAGGAGCAGCCCCGGCCCCCAGATGCCAGCAGCACCCCCCTCCCCAAGTTTTGCCACCCAGAATGTCTCCAGACATTGCCAGGGTCCCCTGCCGGGGCAGAATCCACCGCACCGTCCCTGCCCCAAGCAAAAAGTGCTGCCTTACTGGGTCTGAGGATTGGACGGAACGTGAGTCAAGTGCCTCGTACAGAGCTAGGCCGAGACCCTGGGCTAACGAGTACACCGTTGGCATAGGGGAGACCCCTTGGGAGTCTCATTGTCCTAGTCCGGGTGAAACCAGGGAGGATAGAAGTCGGGCTGGCTGGAGACATCAAGGGAGTGGACTCCACAGGGTCCGCCCACCAGCAGAAGAAGGAGCGCAGGAAGCTCCCAAGGTCTCACACCTGGGTGTCTGGGTGGCAGCACATCGCCCCTCGGGAGAGGGGCCCGTTCAGGACCCAGAGGTCTGGCCCAGCGCAGGCAGGCAGTGGGTGGTGGTTGAGAGCGCCGCCCGGAGCGGTGGGAGATGCGTGTCCGGAGCTCCAGGGAGGCCTCTCCAGGGAAGCTGTGCTCCGCCCCTCCCTGTGGTGCCTTCGCCCCCTGAATCCCAGAGGCTGACGCACCCAAGGCCACGTCCGGGTCTGGGGAGGAAACTTGAATCTGAGGCGCCAGAGAGGGAAGAAAGACAAGGAGTGGACCTGGTGAGCGGGCAGCCCAGGCTTCCGAGGGCACTGGACACGGAAGTCCTCTCAAAGAGCCTCGTGGCAACCGGAGCAGCGATGGATTTTCCCCTCGGGCCGTTCTGTAGAGAAGAGGCCGGCACCCCGGGATCCTCAGGCTGCCGGAGCCAAGGGCGAGCCCCCCAGCGCCCAGCATCTCCCCAGGCCGCGATGTGGGATGGACGCTGGAGGGCCTGTAGTTCTTGGCTGGGTCAGCCGGCCCCACCCCGGGGGCCCACAGAGGGAGGCATGCGTGTGTTTTCCGGGGACAGTGTGTGTGGGGTGGGGGCGAGCTGGCGCATCTTACCTGCTGAGGGAGAAGGTCTTCAAGAGCGTGAGAGTTCTAGGCGCAGCTGCTCATATGGCTAGGTGACATGTTTTAGTACCTAAAACATGTTCCCTGAGAAATAACAGACCACTCGTCGGACGCCCCCTTTCGTCCCTCCCTCAACTTCAAAAGAGGACCACAAAAAAAAAAAAAAAAAAAAGAGAGAAACACCTGAGAGACCAAATAGAAGCCTCACACCCTCACCCACCCCGTGCCCCGGAGGAGAGGACCCCATCCTGCATCTTCTACCGGGAGCGCCCGCTCTCAGGAGCGAGCTGGCGTGGCCGCGCAGGGGAGCGTGTGTCTGTGTGTGATGTGCCTTCATGCGTCACTCTATTTATGTTGTTCGCAGCCCAACGGTAGCGGCCAGGGCAAAGTCCCGGGGTCATTTTTGCTACCGCCGCCGCCTCCAGTGGCCAGACCTGTGCCCCTTCCTATGCCTGATTCCAAATCCACCAGCACTGCCCCAGACGGCGCCGCCTTGACTCCTCCATCACCTTGTAAGTGGACGATGAAACCGAAACCACAACGCCCAGCATCCCTGGCCCATCCAAACAGTCTCCACTGCAAAAAGAAAAGCCCCTGCCCCGCCCACCGCCAAAGCACCCCAACCCAGAGCGCCATGGAGCCTCCCACCCGGACAAGAGCGGAGCGGAGCCCCCCCAGTCATGGCCTCCTGGGCCTCAGTTGCACCAGCCAGCACCCCACGAGCCCCCCCCTGCCCACCACCCGCGGCTCCCAGCCGGGGCGCCCCCCACACCCCCCCCCCCGGCCCAGGCCCCTCCCGGGGGCGGGAGGGGGAGCACAATGGGGCGCGCAGGCCAGGGGTGCTGGCCAGGGTGGGAGGGGGGTGGGAGGCGCAGCCATGCCATCTTCATGCCTGATTGCCGTTGTTTTTTTCATTTTTCGTTTTTTCGTTTTTTGATTTTTGTTGTTTCGTTGTGCCCCGCTACACCAAAAAAAAAAAAAAAAAAAAAAAAAAATTAAATGTGACCACAAGGCGACGCCACCACCATCCCCTTTTGGCCTTGCTCCCTCACCTCCATTCGGGGCCCGTGGGCCAGCCCCTGACCTCCTCCCCTTCAGTCTCACATTGGGTTTCTCGTTGTTCCTCTTTTTTTTCCTCCCCCCCTTCCCATCCCCGTCCCTTCCCCAGGTTGAATGTTCCAAGGACAAGGGCGGGCTCTGGGCCTTGGCTTCCTTCATCTCTCTCTCTCTGTCTCTCTCTTTTAACCAATGACAAATTTTGTCAAAGGGAAAAGAAAATCTGAGCTGAGAGGCCCAAGGTAGACCCGACGCGTGAAGGACAGGAGAGGTGGAGGGTGGGCAGCGTGCCGTCTTCGGGCAGCGGGGTGGGCGGCACTTCGGGCGCCCTGGGGGCTGGCAGGACTTCCTGGTCAGCAGTGGGAGGGGCGGCCCATCTCACTTTTCTCCGTCTCGCGCTCTCTGTTGCCTTCCTTCTCATGGTTTGAGTTCTTTTCCCCTTTCCATCCTCTTCATGCCATGTTCCCATCTACATCCGCCATAAGACACGAAGTCATGGTCATGGTCATTGGAGGTGGGCAGGGTGGGGGGAGGAGGCGCCAGGCTGCAGGGTGGCGGGGGGGGGGGCACCCTGGACAGAATCTGGTGAGCACGCAGTCCCTGGAGTATGTCTGGTGGGGAGGGTGTGTGGGGGCGGGGGGGGGGGGGTGGAATCCCCGGCAGCCTGTGACACTCCTTGTCCCTTCTGGGGACATCTTTTCAACCGGGGGTGCAGGACCCATTCCCTCCCATGGGGCTCCAGCCAGAAAACCTGAGAAGAGCTCGGGGCCGTTTGGCTGCTCATTTGCCCCCTCAGGCTCCAGAACAACCACCCCTGGGCACCGAAGCCCGAGGGTTCTGCCAGGCCCTCCAGCGTCCTCCTCCTCTGGTGCCTTGGCCCACCTCAGGCCCTGGGAACCACAGGACCTGGCTCATCCATCAGAGGACGAGGGCGCCTGCTGGGCCTGAGCCTCGCCACCTTTGGGCCCGAGCTGGCAGCTGGCTCCTCTCTCTGACCCTGTCCCACCCCGCGCAGCCCTCTGTTGGGCCCCTTGAAATTCCCTGAGCCATCGGCCCCATCCTTGGGACTGCCCAGTGGGGTTGAGCGGTGCAGCACCCATCTAGCTGACCTGGTTGGAGAGGTGGCCTGGCTGAGCCGCCCTTCCCTGAGCAGGGTGGGGCCGGCCCGCCAGAGCTCCCACCCTCCCGCCCTCCCAGGCTCCCTCTTTCTGGACCCGGGAGGGTCAGTGGGAAAGCAAGGGTGCCTTGCCTCCGTGAAGGCTGTCCTCGGTCCTGCTCAGTGCCTGGCTAGGGAACAGAACAGGGTCTGTGGGACCTCGGCTGAAGCCTCCAGGGCCCCTCCCTCACCCTGGGCCAGGAAAGAGGACGCCTGGCTGAGGCGGGGTACTAGGGGTGGGGGACGGAGTGTGCTCCTGGTCAGTGAGAGGATGATGGGACCCCTCCGGCCTGTCCTTCCCACTGCCAGCCTAAGCCCTGGCAGCATGGTCTAATCCAGTCTCTCCCTCTCTCAGCAGCCCCGAAGGGCAGTGCCCAGGCAGGCCCCAAGGCCTCACGGGGTCTCTCCCTCTCTTCCCTGCTCCCCACAGCATTCGCAACGACAGGCGCCTCCTCTGCCAACCGGTTTGTCAGCATCGGACCCCGGGACGGCAACTTTCTGAACATCCCACAGCAGTCTCAGGTAGGAGGCCCCACCCACGCTGTGGATGTGGGCAAGGGGCGGCGGGGGGGGGGGGGGGCGCCGCACAGGCAGCGGCGGGGGCATCTGGGGAAGAGGCCGGTTCCTTGGGGCCAATCCGGGAGAAAGGGCCAGGGCAGGGCTGGAGGGCCCGGGCTTCTGCGCGCCCAGCTGAGCCTGCCTCCCCAGGCAGCCCCCAGGTCCTCTGGCTAATCAGCTAATTGGATAATTAGCTCTGACAGCCCCGGCCCTGGGGAAGGCGGCCAAAGACCTGAGGCTAGAGGCGCTCTGGGCCAGGCCTGGTGGGAGCCCGAGGCCCCGTCAGGAAGAGGACAGCGTCTGCCTGTTGCTCTCCTCCCGCTCCAGCTGGAAGCCCTGGCCCCCAGCCCTCCTTTCTTCCTTGGCTTTGGGTGGGCTGGGCGAGGGGTGGAGGAGGGACAGAGCCGTCCTGGTGGGCTGCGTGCCCGGAGACTCTGGCACCCAGGGTAGGGCAGGGCCTGTTGCCACCCTGGAGGCCCCTCCCTCAAGTCCCCGTGAATCCCGTTAGAGGGGAGGCTGGGCTGCCGGAGCCTCCAGTCCAGCTCCCCGTCTGTCCCCAGTCCTCACAAGGAAACCTCCAGCCCTCCTGCTGGAATCTCCTGGATCCGGCTTTGTACAGGCATCTGTGCACACACACGCATGTGGGCCCCCTCCTCCCTGTGCCTGTCCCCAAGAGGCTGGGAATAGCCCACGGAGCCCAGGGCCCCGGGGTGCAGGGAGGACCCACCTCAGGAGCCGGGCAGAGGCAGCTTTTACAGCGTGGGGCTTCTGGGGGGGGGGGGAAAGAACATGCAAATATCTTTCTCTCTTTCACGGTTTACAAAAACATCGCCCTGTGAGCCCAAGGCCTTGGAGGCTTTCTCAGCCCCAGGAAATCCACCTCAGCCCAGGGCCCCAGGGCCACCTCTTTTGGCTCCTGCTTCTTTACTGCTCTGAGGCCTGAGTCCAGAGAAAGTTGGTGGATGGAAGTTTTGTGTGTGTGGTTTGAGGTTTTGTTTTTTTTTTTTTTTTTTTTTTTTTCCCTTTTCCTTTCCCTCCCTCAAAAAAAAAAAAAAAAAAAAAAAAAGGCAAAAAACTTTGTCAAACTTCAAACTTCAGAGCTCCCTAGTGGCAAGGAGGGGAGGGGAGGGGAACTTCAACCCCCTCCAGCTTCCCACCCCCTTTCCCCAGAGTCACGTCTGACCCGTCTGGTTTCCAGGAGCAACCAGACATGATGTAACACCCAGATGAACTTGAACTTGGGGGTGTTGAGAAGAAAAACAATGGCTCCGAGCAGGGGCTGGAGCCAGCCCCCTCCGCTGCTCTGTGCCAGGGAGGCAGAGAGAGCCCTGCTGGCAGAGGGCGGGAGGGGGTGCCAGAGGAAGGGACAGCAGGCGGGCCTCCCCTCCTGGCTGTGGGCCGGCACCAGGCAGCAGGGCTGCGTCGCACTCTCGCCTGCCCTCCCTCCCTCCGCCCCAGCCGCCTATAGCTCTGGCTGTGTCACTTGCTCACTCTTGGGGACCACGGCCCCGGCCTCCCCCACTCACCCTGTTTCCGCCTCCGTGTGCTTTCCGTTCTTCACTTTCTCTGCGCACTTTGCTTAGACTTTGGGGCCAAGTCAGAGTTTGAGGCAAGTTTGGGAAACGGTCTTCCTCCCTCTCGTTTTGCAAGGGGCCTGGGCCCCGGGGCCCCCAGCAGGCAGGTGTGTCTGGGGGTGCCGGTGGGGGAGACTGGAGCCGGACAGGGCCCAGCCGCTGAGAGAGCCCTCGGGCCTGGGGGCAGGCAGGCGACTGCAGCGGGCGCAGGGGGTACGGTGGGGGGTGGTTTCCACAGTAACCGGTGACTTTAGCTGATCTCTGGAGCACCAGATGGAGAGAGAACAATAGAATGAGGGAAGAAAAGAGAATTTTAGCAATTTTGTCATTCCCTGGGCAGCGCTTTTTACTTAGTTTTAATCAATTTTGGACCTGGCTCAGGAAGCAGAGAGGGTGAGCAGAAAAAACCACTTTGTGCTTGGCAGCCGATGCCCCCCCGCCCTTTCCTGGGATCCGTGAGGAGGCACTCGGGAGCTTTCCTGGAAACACCTTTGTCCCTAACTCCAGGCCTTGAACTGGAGTCGTCTTCCTCTGAGGGAGGGGGGCTCCCCCCGTCCGAGCACTGGTGGTTGTCCCCCTGCTGTGCAGCTCAGGGGACCCCAAGGGGACCAGCCTGGGGTCTGGGCCTGGTCCGACAAAGACAGGGGCCAAGCAGGCCCTCCGTGTCCCGGTCGTCCCCCGCCCCCTCCGTCACAGGGAGGGTGAGGACCAGGCTTGCACAGCCGTGGCGTGAGGGTTCCAGTGTGGTCTCCCCTTGGGAAGGGGGCTCCAAAGAACACCGAGGCCTGAGACCGCAGTGACAGGCTCACTGTAGACAGCTCCCCTACCGACTCAGGCCCCGCCAACAGCTCAGGGGGTGCCTTGTGCCTGGGTTTCCCCCACGCATGGCCACGTGTCCCACGAGCCTCCCTTTCGCCTTCAGTCAGCGGATGGGGCTGGACTTCGGGCAGGTCCCCTGGGAGCCCCGCTGCAGGACGGCCGGTCTCCTCTGTGCATGCCGTCCAGCACATCGCAGGCAGTGAGCATCTCTGCCCGTCTGGTAAATGCCAGCAGCACCCCAGTCATTGGGGCACCCCCAGAGCCCCATGTTTCCCAATGCCTTCCATCTGCACCATCCACCCGGGCAGCCACTGGCCACGTGTGGCTGTTGAAGTTTAAATGAAAGAACTAACTAGAGAAAACTTTTAGTCCCTCAGCCACACTAGCCCCATTTCAGTTGCTTAGAAGCCACCGCGTGGCTACCGGCTCCCAGATCGGATAGAGCAAACAGGGAATGTTTCCGTCATCACAGAAGGTTCTCGGTGATCTTCCAGGCCCCTTCTAACACTAAAACTCCATGTGTTTATCTCACAGTAGATGACAACCTGCGGTCCCCAACCAGAGCCGGCGGGGCAGGCCCGGCCTGCAGGCATGATCTGTGTGTCTGAAACAAGTGTTGTTAAACATTGACAACTTTCACATGAAAATCCGTCTGGCCTTTTGGCTTCTTTTGAAGAGTTGGCCGATCGGCCCCCCGCCCCCCCCCCCCCCAGGCCCTCACTCCAATGTGGCAGCCTTGGCCCTGGGCTCCCTGGGAGCATGCCACATGAAGCAGTTAGGAGCATCGACTCTGAACCGTTCCCTGCATTTGAGTCCTGGCTAGGCCACACGGGTGGGCGGTGTAGCCTCAGGCAGATCAGCCACCCTCTCTTCATCTGGCTTCTGTGTGTGGTTGGAGCAAGGGGAGAATGGGTCACTACTCAGTGTAGGCTCTGTTAGCCCGGCTGGGCCCCTGCCGATCTGAGTCTGCGGCCCGGAGCCCCAGAGGGGCCCTGAAATACATTTTCAGGGACCCCTTTTTGGCCCCAAGGGTATGACCCAGGTACTGTAGGCCAGAGAGAACACGTCCCCCTTCCAGCCCTCCCCCACTGCCCCTTGGCCACAAGGTGGGGCCAGAGCCTCTGGTGGAGGGCATTGCCAGGCGGCCCGGCCTCCGGGTCAGGTGTGTTTTGTGAGCAGTAGCCACCAAGTCTCGTTTGTGGGAAGGTGGCTCCCCCTGCTGGCACCCTTAGGGAAGCCACTCCTGCCCCAGGGAGACTGCGGTCCTTCCCCAGCACCAGGTGCCCTGAGGATAGAGGATCGGGCACAGTGGGCTACAGAGCCCCTCCCCCAGGCCTGGTCCCGCTAGGGACTAAAGCCATGTGGCATCCCCCACCCCCTCCCCAGCCTTTCAGCCTGTGGGACCTTGGCTGGGGAGTACAGACGGGAATTTCTGCTTTTAATCCAAAGAGACAGAAAGAAAACTCAGCAAGAAGCTGTGCCACCCCCCACCCCACTCCCAAAACCCCTCTGGGGACAAAAGCTCCAGCCTGGCATCCTCCCCACCCTCCAGGACCCACACAAAAACCTAAACAATTGGAAACATGGCCAGATCCCAGGTCTGTGCCTGTGCCAGCTTCAGCCACGGGGGTCCCACCCGCTGGGCACAGTGCCCACGGGAAGGCCAGCTGGACTCTGGCACTGGGGGCAGGGTCTCTTGGGGGCGGCAGGATTCCCATCGGAGGTACCGACAGAATGGGGAGGTACCTCTTCGTGGGGTGCCGGTGTCCTTGGCTCTGCTGGGACCGGGCCCTCCAGGGACCTTGGACACTGGCCTGCAGTCAGCTGCCCAGGTGGGGGCAAGAAGAGCGGTGCCCCCCGCTCTTTTCAATGTCGCCTCTTTTTTTTTTTTTTTTTTTTTTTGTCCCGTTTCAGTCCTGGTTCCTCTGATAAGATCGACAGAAGCAATGACAAAATGTAAAGAAGAGGTTCCTCAAACGGGGGGAGAAGAAATTTTGAGACGTGGAAAAATCCCCCAGCCCAGCCCCACCGAAAAAGCAAAAATTAGACGTCGTCAGCCACTCAGCCCTTCTCTCCTCCAGCCCGGGGACCCCTGCAGGCCCCCAGAAGCAGCCCAGTTCTCGGAGAGCCCTCGGAAGAGGTCTCGGTGGAGCTGTGCACCAGCAGCCAAGCAGAAAGAAACATGCGAAACGGACTGTTAAGTAGAGGACAGAAAGAAAGAAAGGATGCGGCAGAACTGCCTTTCTCCCCTCCCTACCCCGCCCCAACCTTCCGGGGAAGGAACAAAATCAACCCAACAAAGCAACCAGCACGGTTCTAAAGGGCCTCTCCTCCACCGTCACCCTTCCTAGGGGAACCCCACCCCCAACTCAGTCCGGGAGCTTCACTAGGGAGCTCAGAGGACAAGCTTGTACAAATGACGGGGTGCAGATCCAGAGGGTTCTCCCTCCAGACTCTGCCTCCCCCCTGCCTGTCTCCCTCTCTCCCAACCCCCTCCCCACCCCCACTGCCTTGGCCTCTGGCTTCTCCCCGCCCCCCCTCCGCCCCCCCCCCCCCCAGCTGCTTTGGACTAGGTGAGGCACGGTGGCTTCCGGGTTTCCCTGCCCTACCTTTGGGCTAGAAGGCCCCCTCCCCCCCCCTCCCGCCGGGGCGGCCGGGAAGCGTCCTCTGGAGCTAGCTTCTTTAGAGCTCCTGGAATGGAGGGCGTTCTGCCACTCCACCCTGAGCTTCGGGGGTAGTTTCAGGGCCCCAGACTTCTCTGTACAGTCCACAGGAAAAAGTCGGAATGCTACAACAGCCCGTCCCAGCCTGGGACAGGCCCCCTCTTCCCTCCTCTCTGCAGGCCAGGAAAATCACTCTCTTGCCACGCCACAAGTGAGGGGAGGCGGGCCCTAGGTCGCCCCCACACCCCAGCCCCGCATGCAGGTGCCCTCGCTCCGCCCCACCGGTCCCTGCCCCTGCCCCTCACACAGACAGCCCTGCTGTGGCCGGGGCCGGAGAGTGGAGCAGAAAGGGGACCCCGGAGCCGAGCGAGGAGGACGAGGCAGCCGCCACTGCCATTGGCTAAGCCGCCACCTGCGCTAGGTAGGCGTCCTGCTCGCCGACTTTCAGTTCCTTTGGAGGGTGTTGGGTGTTGTCCTTTTTCAAAAGTGTTTTGGAGCTTTCTCTGTCCGCCCCCCCCCCCCCCAGCCCCACTTTCTCCACCACATGGGCCTCCTGGCCACTTCTCTCTGGATTTCAGCTGTAATGTCTTTACTCTTTATTTAGGGGTGGGGCATTCATCGTTTGGGTCTTTTGCTGTTGCAATTGGGAACTCCTCCATTTGAGCAACTTGGGAACAATTTGGTAACACACGACAGGAAGTAGCTCTCCTCTCCCCCTCCCTGCAGCCCCTTCCTCCTCCCAAGGGATGGACGGGGGCCTGTCCAGAGGGTCTTCAGAAGCCCCCTGGGAGGGAGGGAAGCAAGAGCATGCCCAGCCCCCCCTCCAGGGTGTGACTTGGCCCCTCTGGCTTGTCTTTCTGTGCCTTACTCCCTCCTCCCTGCATCTCCCTTCCTAGGCCCCCTTCTCGAGTCCTCGTGCCTCTCTCTCTTTCTTAACTGTATGAAAACACAAAGCACAGGTCAGGATCCTCTGAAAGTCAGTCAACCCAACATTGCACCGCAGGGGCGGGTTGTGGGCTTTATTTATTGTGAATCTAGTTTGCGAGGCTGTGGCCCCAGCAGGGAGGGAGGGAAGGAGGGGAGGGAGCTGGCTGGGGAGGCAAGGAGGGCCCTTACCTGGGGCAGAAGGGGCCAGCGCGCGGCGCGGTGCGGTCCTCGCCTGGAAGCCACAAGGCGGCTGGCCCCAGGAGTGGCTTTTGTTGGAAGTTGAGCGAAGGCCCTCCCCCCATCCGCGTGCAGCCCTCGGGGAAGACCGGGACTGAGAAGCAGGGGACAGGGGATCCCACGGGAGCCTGGGGTGGGGGGCGTGGGGAGTAGGGCGGGGGGTGGGGGGGCCGGGTGGGCCGGGCGTGACGCGCGGTCAAAGTGCAATGATTTTTCAGTTTGGTTGGCTAAACAGGGTCAGAGCTGAGAGGGGAGCGGAAGGGACCCCCTGCCCGGCCGCACGCGCCCCTTCCCTCGAAGACAATCGGGGCCGCGGGCGCGGTGGGCCCGCGGGAGCCGGGGTCGGCGGGGCGCCCGCCCGGGCGAGGTCGGAAGCTGCAGGCCAGCTGGGCCGGGGCGGGAGCGCGCCCGGCGGGGCTGCCCGGGCGGGCAGGGGTGGGGTGGGGGTGGGGGGCCGCTCCTTTCCCAAGTGTCGTTGTGAGGGGCAGGCGAGGGGCTACGAGGGCGACAGGAGATGTGGGGACGTGTTAGAAGAGAAAAAAACCCACAAAAAATATATATGGGGGAAATGAACTTTTTTTTTTTTTTTTTCATTGAACCAAGTGCAATGCATCAGAGAGTTTTCCTATCTTTGTATGTTAAGAGATTGTTAAGAAAAATTCTATTTTTGTTGTAATGTCCTCGCGGCTCTGGGGACGCTAAAAGAACTGGGCCCGCCCCGCCCTGCGCGGGGATAACGAAAGCTGAGTGTTTTTTCCTTTTTTTTTTTTTTTTTTTTTTTTTTGTTCGTTTTAAGTTTTTTTTTTTTTTTTTTTTTTTTTTTTAAGTCGTTTTCCTGCGTTGACGAGGATGATCTGGGGTTTTTATTTGTTTCGTCGTTCGTTCTCGGTTTCGGTGGGAGGGCTGAAGGAAACGTTCACATTTTAGAGTTTAAAAAAAAAAAAACACCTCGACACTAAAAAAAAAAAAAAAAAAAAAAAAAAAACAAGATCAAAAAGGAAAAGGACGAGAGAAAATTATTTTTAAGATAATTCAACATAAAAACCCTGGTGCTTCTTACATTATAAAGTACGTTTAAAAAAAACCCACAAACTATTATACATAAGTTTATGAATCAATTAAATATCCTGCACTTGTTAGGAACACGCATATCCCTTCTTTGTTGAGTTTAACGGAACGGGACAGCGGCATACGCCCGGCGGCTGGGCTGCTCTGGTCGCGGGTCTCCCCGGGCGCCCCCTCCCCAGGGCCCAGCGCCCCCCTCCTCGCCCCATCCCCGTCCGGGCACGGGGGCGCGGCGGGGGGGTCCCCAGCCCCTCCCCCGCAGAGGTCAATGCCAACGAACAAACGTCCCCTCCCTCCCTCCCTCTCCCTCTCCCTCTCCGCCCCGAGCGCCCTTCTTTGAGCCAGACGCCAACTTGACCCTCACCAGCATTATCAGGAGCGCGCTCAGCAAGTTGGTAGTTACCCTCCCTTTTCCCCGGCGCCCCCAACTCAACATCATTCCTCCAACCCCTACCCCTAGCCCCGTCACCCACCGGGGAGCACGAGGAAGGCTCGAAGCTCCAGGACAGGACCAGCCAAGCTGACAGGTCGATTCGCCCAGGCCCGCGCCCGCACGCACGCACGCACACGGCCCCGCACACAGCCCCACCCCACCCTGCAACCAGCCCCGTCGACTGCCTTACACACCCGCCCCCGCGCTGGCCGGCCGACCTAGTGCCTTGTTCTCACCCCCGTGCTGGCGGAGCGGACGCCGCGCTCTGGGTCCCAGAGGGGCCGGGTGGCTCAGACGACCCACCATTTCCTCACCCCGACCGTGCTGAACGGACCCCCCCCCCCACATGAGAGAAAATAAAGGAGCAATAAAGTCACGAGAAATTTCGTCCCCCAATCGAGAGCCCGAGGGGCACCCCAGCCCCGCCTCTGCTCCCCCCCACCCCCCCACCCTCGGGGCGCCCCCCTCCCCCCCAAGCCAGCCTGGGCCAGCCCCGCTTCGGCCCCTCCCGGGAGATCCGTGCGCCCGACCAGCACCAGCATCGCGGACCGCAAAGGCCGCCCGTCCCGTCAAACAAGTTTCTTCTTAGGCTAAGAAACGCAGTATATACGAGTATCTCTATATATAGTACTAATGGATTTGGTGTGCTTCCCCCTTAGCGTCCCCCGTCCCTCCGCTCCTCTTCCTTCAGCCTGGTCTCCCCCTCTCTCTGCCCTCCACCCCCGTCTCTGCACTGAGATACATAAGAAACAAGGGTAGTTTACTGTCTGTTTTGTTTTCTGGGTTTTCAGTGTCCTAGCGGAATGCAAGTAGGCAGCCAGCCCGTATGTTCCCTCTCTGCCCCGCCCCGCCCCGCCCCGCCCCCGTCACTGCGCTTCTGTTATACCATCTTTGCCTGACTCTCTCCGGCTTCTCCATTGAATGGCTAATGTGTATGTGAAATAAAGAAATAAAGAAAAACAAAAGTAAGAGCGCCCGAGCCTTTGCTAACGCCGTCGTGCGGGACCGGTTCGGGATCGGTGCGGGGTGGGTCCCGGCGTCGATTCTGCGCCTCCCTCAGCGCACCTGGCGCGCCGCGGACGCGGTCCAGGAGCGCGTATCCATGAGTCTCCAGGAGGGGGCGCCGGTGAGAAGGGCAAAGACCAGCCCCCTACCCCGTCCCTCCCCACCTCTCTCGGTGACCCCAGGCCGGAAAAAAAGGCACCACTTTAGTCCGATGACCTGTCTGCCATGTTGGTTCCCGGACCTCGTCCCCCGGAGGAAGACGCGGGAAAGGTCATTTCCAGCGGGCGGTGGGTGATAAAAGGCCTACAGGGCCCCCGCGGGCGACAGTCGCCCCTCCAGATCCCCGGGCCCTATACCCCCGTTGGGAACGTCCTCACTGGTCCCTCTTCCGGGGAGTTCGCTCCAGAGCAGGCGCAGAGCATCGGCCGCCCCTTTCTCGACCGCCCCGGGGTTAAGTTCCCGGTGCCCCTCGGCTCCGAGGCCACGCCCGCGGAGGTCACCGCACCTCAGGGCTCACGGCCGCTCGTTCCGTCTTGATGGGCCGGGCCGCCCCATCGGGGCTGCCGTCGGGGCCGGCCGGGGGCGCGGGCTGCGAGCGCATCACTGATTCGGCCCTGCGACACGGCCCGCGGCGGGCGCTGTCGTTCGGGCCTCGGTGCGCTGGCCCTGGCCGTCTGCGGGGCCCGGGCGGGGCGGGGCCTGCGGCCAGAGCGGCCGCCTGGTCGCGCAGCAGCCGCACCAGGAAGCCGATGTATTTCATGGCCAGGCGGAGCACCTCATTCTTGCTCAGCTTCCGGTCGGGCGGGTGCGTTGGCAGCAGCTTCCTGAGCTCTGCGAAGGCGCCGTTCACGTTCTGCTGCCGCCAGCGCTCCCGGCTGTTGGTGAACACACGCCGGGCCACCTTCTGGGGCTGGTGCCCTGGGGAACACGAGGGGCAAGTTTGGCGCGGAGGCCCAGGGGGCGCCCCCTGGGGCCCTCACTTCAGCGCCCAGAATCTCCGAGGGGACTTCCACACAGGCGGCGCGGGCTGGGGCTTTTTCCACGCAAGGGCTCCACAAGTAGGATCCATGGGTAGCTCCCCTGCTGGGTAGCCGCCCCTCTCCCACCCTACTCACCCCAGCGGCCTAGACAAGGACCGTCACCCGCCCAGGCTGCAGGCAGCGGAAGCCTTCAGAGCCCGACTGTCCACACTTCTATGTCAATGGCGGAGACTCCCTAGGGACATGTTTCCTGTGGCTGTCAGTCTGGAGAGCTGTCCTTGCGGTCCCCATTCTGAGTGTGGCCCTGCACGTGGCTGGATGTGCACACGGGTCTGAGAGGTTCTCTGGGTGTGAACGAGGGCCTGCGTCTCGGGTGGCTGGCTGAACTGGGATATCTAAATGGCTGTGGTTGCCTATGATCGTTGCCGGGTGCTTGTGGTCGTGTGGCTGTGGCTCTGTGGCTGACTCTTGTGGGGCCATGGTCCTGAGTGGCTGTGGTTGTGTGGCTGTCCCTGCTGTGGTGGTCGTCCTGTGGCTGTTCCCTGCGTGGCCGTGCATTCGACTGGAGCTGTCATTTCGCGGCCCCCATGCCACGGTACGTTTTGCCACGACTCTCCGTGGCTTGTTGGGTGGCTGTGGTCGTGTGGGACCGGCCCCGGGCCTGTGGTTTTTGCACAGGAGTGTAACCTGAGCACTGAGCCCCCGTGTGGGCTATCCTGTGTGTGCCTGGGCGCACCTGCAACAGCTCTCCCCGTGGAAGACGCGAGCCCCCGCAGAGATGGCGACACACACGCGCACCCGCACTCACCCTCGGCCAGCTCCAGCTCACAGTGGCTAGGTCTCCGCTTCAGCCGGCCGCTGGGGAAGATGCCAAAAGGTCCTGCCGGCCCAATGTAGAGGCTGTAAGGGGTCGTGGGTCACTAACGCCTTGTGGGCAAGGACCCTGGCCCCGAATTCCCCCCAGGTCCCAGCCCCCCACTGACCTGTTGAGAAAGGGGTGAGGGTGGTAATGCAGGGCCAGGGGGGGCGGGACCGTTCCCAGGGTAGAGAGTTGCAGCAGCGGGGGCCGTAGGGTGCTCAGCTCCGTGGTGGCCATGGTTGCCCCGGGAGGCCTGGTGTGGCCCAGGCTGATCACTGGCACGCCAGGGGGCAGCCTGGGGGGTGAGGAGCCTCGGTGGCCAACCTCCTTCACCTTTGGGGGCCCAGGTGAGGCAGGCTTGGGGGGCGGGGCGGGCGCTGGGCTGGGGGCACACACCATTTCCGCCTTCTCAGTCATGGTGGGGCCCACCTCTGTCTGGGCCTGGGGAGGGCACATGGGCCCCGAAGGGGTGCTCACCTGCGGGAGACAAGGAAGCCAGTGGGGAGGGAAGAATCAGACGCCACGGACATCCCTTAGCCCAGCAGAGCCCTCAAATGAGAGGGAAAAGGTGGGGGTGGGGGTGGGGGTTCGGTGGGCAAAAGCAGGCGGGCTCTGAAACCACCAGGACACGGGAGGGGACCTGACACAAGGGCAGGAGGTACCCAGTGACCCCCTGGGCAGCGCTGAGCTGGGCAGTGCTATCTCTGAGCTGTTTGTGACCCACGAGGGCCTCAGCTGCCCAGCTCCTGAGCAAATTTCCCTTATTCCAGAATCCCTTCTCACCTGGAGGCGGGAGCAAGGGGCGAGGCCAGGAACCCATGGCGGATCCTGCGGCCCCCAGGATGACCCCGTAACCTTCAGATCTGATCCCAAGACCGCTCACCGGTAGCGTGTGACCTTAGAATCCCTCTGTAATTGACTCTGGCCCTTCACCGGTTCCCCCCACCCCTCCCCCAGCTGACCATGTGGCCCTCAGCTATGACCCCGAGAGGCTCTTCCCAACGCCTCCCTGTCACACCCTGAAAGTCCTCTGATAATCGCTCCATTGACGCCCGTCCCCACTGAAAATGTCCCCCTTACTAACCCTGTAACCCCACTGCTGACATGATGATAAAAAATGCTGACCCAGGATCCCAAACACTGACTCCACTGCCCAGTAGACAGGGTCATGTCCCAATCCTTCTCTGGCCCTATCAGCAGCCTCCCCCACCCTCCCCACCCCATCAGCATCCACTCCTTTGCAACCTGGGTAGCCGTCCCTGTTCACTCTTGGCCCCACGGCTTGGAGTGTCCCAGCAACTTCTGGGACTCCTGGCCCCTCTGTCCTGTCTTCCCTACCTAGGCCCTGGGCTCTCACTTAGTGAGCACCGCCCCCCCCCCCCCGTCCCCCCCGTTGAATGAATGAATGAAGGATGGATGGAATGAATGAATACAGGCGGTCCCAGGATACCCCACCTTCAGGCAGACTCCGCTCTTACCCCGGCGCTGGTCCTGCTGCCTGGTGAGAGCCCCGGCTCTGTCCTGCAGGGCCAGGATGCGGGTTCGGCTGCAGGCCAGGCTCCGTGGCCCTGATCCGGTCCGGCCTCTGCGCTCTGGGCCGCTGGGAGCTTGCCGCCCCCTCCCGGCAGCGACGTCGGGCCGCGCCTCTTCCCGGGCTCGCTAGGGCCCCGGCGACGGCAGCGTGGATCCCTCGAGGGAAAGTGAGCTGCTCCTGGCCGGCCCGCCCTCTCCCCGCCCCCGGCGGCCCAGTTTCCTCCCTCTCACCCCCGGGCCGCGCCGGAGGATGCCGGGCCGGCACAGATAAGGCCCTGGCCGACTGGCCGCGCCTGATAAGGAGCCGGGCTGACCCCGGAGGAAACCGGCTGGCGGGGAGCTCCGAGCCGGGGCCTCACGGCCCCGCCCCCGGCCGGCGACGGACAGGGCCGTCACCCCTCAGGGCCTCACCTTACGTCCTCCCAGGCACTGGAGTGGCCCAGGGTCTCTGAGGACCCCGACCCAGCGCGCCGCTGGGAGTGAGGTACCCGGATGCACGCAGAGGGGGAAACTGAGGCAGGGACGCAGCAGCCTCCAGTATCGCGCTTGGGTTTCACCTCCGGCTTTGAACACCCCCTGCCCAAGTGTCCGCGCTGATGGGGGTGGAGGAGAGCCCTTTCCGGCAGTCTGCGGCCTCGTGACCCAGGGCCCCCTCCTGCTCCTCCTCTCCTCACCCTGCTTTGTTCCTCTTTTTACAGACCGCCTGCCGGGCTTCGCGCCACCCCCACCCCAGACTGGGGCACTGGAGGGAAGGCAGTTCTGACAGTCTGCCCTCGCGTGTCCTGCCTGGCCCAAGTGTCCTGGGCCCCCAGGCCTGCTCTCCACACCACCTTTTCAGGCCCAGGAGGGTGAGAGGAAGCACCATGGCTGGGAGGGACTTCCTAGGGAGCCAGGGCTGGCAGAACCTTACAATAGGTGCCCCCAGCCCGCCCTGTGGCCACGCGGATCCTCTAGGCCACCGGGTCACACAGCCCCAACTTGATGGTCTCTGGCCCTCCTCCCACATCACAGGCCGCTTGGAGGACGGTGATAAAGAGGCGTTGGGCAAGCATCTGGCAGTGGTGGGAAGCTCAACACCCGGCTGGAGCCTGCTAGAAAGGCGAAAGGCAGGGCCCTGGGAATAGCTAGGGAGCAGGGACAAGACTATACTTTTCTCCAGGCCCCCCTCACCCGCGTCCATCACACTTTGCCTCCAGTGTATCTGGGGGCACCCTCCCAGGAGTCTGGTGAAGCCCCGAGCCAGCCGGCCTCCAACCATCCCACTGCCCCAGGGAAGCGCGAGGTCAGCTCTGAGTCCCCAAGTTAACGGATCACCCCAACAAACTAGGTTCTGGGATTAGGTTCCTTTTACAGGCGGGGAGGAAGCCAAGGGAAAGGTGTTTGCGGGGGGCCCCACGGCTACCACGTGGGGGTGGGGATTCTGCCCTAAGCCTCTCCGTTAACGTTGCTAACCCTCCGTCCCGGAGGGGAGGGGAAGCGGCAGGCCGGCTAGAGCCTCAGTGTGCTCGACTGAGGGGCCGCGGAGCAGGAAGCACCTGGGCTGGAGCGGATGCACAAGGCGCCTGGTTCCGGTCCGGCTTCCGCCACCGCAGCCCTGTGGGGAGCTCGGCCAGAGAAACCGGGCGGCGACGCGAGGCAGGGTAGGGGCTGGGTGACTGGAGGGCCCGCCTGTGTCTGGGTGCACGCCAACAGGGGGGCGGAGGCCCCACGAACACGAGCGCACGGCTGCCGCCCTGTGGCCGGCTGGGGAACTGCAGGCGCCAGCAAAGGGGCCGGGGGCTGAGCGCCTCGTGCTGCGGGACAGACCATCCCGCTGGCCGACGGTCAGCTCCCACACCCCCCATACAGACAGAACGCTCTAGATGGCAATACTGACAGCACTTCGGTCGGGCAGGGACAAACAAACCTCCAGATGCATAGCGCTTCCCCAGGGAGTGAAACAAAAAAAAATGCACAGAGGAACGCACGCTCCAGGCACGCAGCTGGAGAGAGGGACAGAGCCCCTAAGGCAGATGGACAGACAGACCCGCAGGCAGCCTCCCGACTCAGACGAATGGCAGTCGGAAAGGTGACATATCTTTATTGGCTCAGTCTACACCCGGACCAGCGGCAACGCCAGACCCAGGTGGGTTCTGGTAAGAGGTCTTGGGATGGTCAGGGGAGGCGGCTGCAGCGGTGTCCTCGGGTGTTGGGGGGCTGTGGGAGTAGCAGCACTGGTCCCCGCGTTGACAGGTGCCCTGGTGGGAGAACGGTGGGTGTGAACCCTGGCTCAGTGCTCAGCAGCCTCTGCTGGGTCCCTTTCCTAGATGGGGAGCTCGCTCGCACGCCCTGCCCGCCCGGGTTCTCCCAGCCCTGCTGCAGGGAGGGCGATCCCTGGGTGCTGCTGTGTGGGGTGGTGGGGGTGCCTCACCTCCTTGAATCTTTTACAGGGAAAGGTCTTGAGCCGGGCAGCCCGCTGGACCGGGTCCTCAGCTGGCTCCTTTCTCTTATTCTGGTGCAGCCTGCGTCTCTCCTCCATAGCTTCACCTGCGGCCTTGCCCCTGTGCAGGCAGAGGAGTAGCTGGGACCCCATCCTGCCCCGGACAAGCCCCACCGCCACCCGCGCTCTCACTCACCCTGGCCGGGCACGGGGCCGGGGGCCCCAGTTGGCCTCAGGATTAGCCTGGAAGCGCTTGAGTCCTCGCTGGCGGGAGCTGGGGTTGGCGTCATCCCGGACGGCGAAGTTGGCCTGCAGCCTGGGGACGTGGGAGTGGGGGCTGAGGGGCAGGTGCCCGGCAGGTGTGCACGGACCACCTGCCAACCCCCGTGCAGCTCCACGTGCCTTGGGAAGGCCGTGTCCGCCCGGGTCGGGATTCTCATCCAGTTAATGAACATGTATCCAGGGCCCCCCACGAGCCTAAGATCTGCCATTGGTAAGGCCGACGTTCCAGTGCGGGAGACGATGGGACAGATCAGAGGTGAGTGAAGTGTATCGTGTTAGGGCACGGATGAGAGTTTTGAGAAAAACAGAGCAGGACAAAGGGAATGGGGAGGCGGGGGAAGGGGCGCAGGACAGGACAGAGCGGTCAGAGACACCTGAAGGAGGGAGGGAAGAGCCTTCAGGGGACCCGGGATGGGCACTCCAGGCACAGAGAGCAGCCCTTATAAAGGCCCTAAGGGGGCGCTGCGTCTGGGCAGTGTGAGTGAGGAGGCCCAGTATGGAAGGAGATAGGGAGAGTGGGGATGAAGGTGATGGTGCATAGCTTGCAGGCAGAACTTGGGTTTCTAATGAGTGAGGTGGGAGTCACAGGGGCTTCTATACAGAGGGTGGACAGGTCTGACTCTGGTCCTCACCGATGTACTGTGGCTGCTGTGGGAAGAGGCTGGGGGGCCGGAGGTGGGGGGGGGGGGTGGTGGACCAGGGCGGAGCCAGCAACACTGGTCCAGCTGGGCAGTGATGGGGCCAGACCAGGGCAGGGGCAGAAGGGGAGGGGAAGCGGGAAGATTCTGGATCTCACTTGAATGAGCATGTGTCTGTGGAGGGAAGGATCTGCGTTGTCCCCTGCCCACAAGTGAGCCCCCCACGCCCGCGGGCAGCCACACCAGTGCCCGTACCTGGGCTCCACGCTGAGAATACGGAACGCAGGGCTGGCCTCTGACAGCCTTTCCCGCTTCACCGGACACTCCTTTTCCTGGGAGGTAAAGTTCAAAGGTCAGGGGACGCTGGGCCTGACCATGTCCCGACCTCGCACCCCCATCTGGTCAGGCCAGCCCTCACCCAGCAGCGCATGATGTCCCAGAGGGCTGAGGAGGGGGCATCCGTCTTCACGGCATTCTTACAGGCGTGGGAGAGTGAGACCCGGAAGCCAGCATGGAGGAGGGCTGACCTGGGGACCAAGAGGGGCCGTGGGTGGGGGGCGGGGGGCCGGACCCCAAAGCCAGTGCTGATCCGTGCGGGTGTGACGCAGCTGAACGTCTCACGGTGACTACGCGGCCCGGGTAATGCCAGTGATCGTGATGGGGAGACTATCTCCCTCCCCAAGGCTCAAGGCCTCCACGCTCTCTTCTAAGCACCTGCACGTAGGCCAGTTGGAAAGCTGTTTTACCCAAGACTCTGGCCTTGAGGGGGGCCGGCCTTGCCCCAGGGCATCCGGAGGGTGGGCGAAGGGCGCAGACTCCTTCCCGCCCGGGACTGGGCACTCACCGCAGCTGCAGGAGGCTGGGCGTGTTGCAGCGGATGGTGCTGCTCAGCTGGTCCAGCGTGTAGTAGAGAGGCACGTCCGGGAGCTCCTGCCGGTGGGGACAGGATGGGTGCAGGGTGGGTGGGGGAAGGATGGCTGGGCCCAGGCGGGGTCCCCTCCCCGTCACCCCGGGCCCCCACCTCAGTGATGACGCTCAGGACCCCCTGGATTCGCTCCGAGGTGTGGAAGCGGCCAGGATTGGTGCTCACGGCCTGCAGCACGCGCCCCACGAAGTCCAGGTCGTGGATGGGCTCCGCCCACAGGGGACCGCCAAGCTACAGACACGTGGCGGGGGGTGGGCGAAGGGCCAGGTGTCAAGAGAGCCGGAACTCCAGCGTCCCCCTGGTTTCCCCAGCCCTGCCTCACCTGGTGTCGCTGCCCACAGTGCTCACACTCAGGGCTGATCGGGGGACCACAGGCCGCAGAGAACTTGACCCTGCGGAGAGAGGGGTGGTTAGGAGGCGGCGACCCTAGGACGCCTCCTTCACCTTCCTCCCCCGGCTCACCCGTGCTCACCGGCCGCCAGAGGCTCCGGACGCTTTGCCAAGGCGCTGGAGGTGAAAGGTCCCGCAGCCCACACACTGGAACACCAGTGCCTGCTTGCTGGGGGGGGGAGGGGGGGGGGGCGAGGCTCATAAGCTCCCCAGCCTGACCGCCGCACCCCAGCTCCTCCCCGTCAGGAGTCCCGTTTCCTCCCGTGTCCCAAAAGGCCCTGTTGCCCTCTCTGTTCGTTGCCTCCCTTGCTTGCCCCAGACTAACCTGGCTGAGGCCTTGACTTTGGCCTGGCCGGTGAAGACGCGGACAAAAACTCTCACGTAGAAGTCAGCGCTGACGCTGAGCAGTGGCACCACAAAGCGCTGGTAGCAGTTGGCTCGCAGGTCCAGGCTATGCAGGACGATCCTCAGGGCCTGAGGGTGGGAGGCGGGCATCAGCCAGCAGCCCTGCCTCCACGGACGCCTCCCAGCTACCCTGGGGCCACACCCGGTGCTCATAAGCACAGGCTCAGGGCCGGCTCCCCGGTGTTGCAAGCCCAGGCCCAAGTGTCCTGGCTGTGTGACCCCTGCCAAGTGAATGCCTCAGTTCCCCCATCGACGGGATCACAACAGTCTATGTCTCTTTATGGGCCTCCTAGGGGTGCTACGTGGTTACGGAGCGCACAGGCCCGCCATCCAGGGCAGCACCATCCGTGCGCCCCGCGCTATGCGATGTGCTCCAAGGACCTGTGTTCCGGTTTTCCAGACTGACCTGGTGACAGGGCCCTTGCGGAACAAAGCCAGGCCATCCTCCTTTCCGGCTCCCGCCCTCTCGAATCCCCAGGGCAATTCACCATCGTGCGCATTTCACAGAGGCCAAAAGCGAGGCCCAGAAGGGTGAAATGAATCACCCAAAGGCACCAGCAAAGCTGGGATTTGAACCCAAAGCCAAACCCCCTCCTGAAAACTGTCTTAAATAACAATTTTGAACGAGTTGTTAAAACCGAGGGCACCAGGAAAAATAATGCGGCCACTGGCTCCCGCCCTGGGCAAAACCACTGCCGTCCGAGTGACCAGAACTGGAAGTCCGGGCTCTAGAACTATTCTGGCTATAGACCTGCTTGTCTTTAACATCTTGGGACGGATCTGGCCCCTGCTGCCTGGAGGAAGCGAAGCAGGTCTGCGGGGTGGGAAGGGGTGGGGGGAGGGCGGCTCACCATCTCATGGCAGGCCCGGCTCTTGAGGGCCATGGCCCCGTACTTGCTGTAACAGGTCTCCCCGCTGTTCCCCGCCAGCACTGCCATGTCGGTGCAGGTGACGCACAGCAGACCTGCAAGGAAGGCCTGAGCAGTGAGGATCCTCCGGAAACCCCGAGCCCCGCTCTGTGCCCAGGTCAGTGTGGCCTCACCTCCTTCGCTCACAGCCTGCACGGCTGCATCCAAGAAGGGGGCGGGGCTGCCATACGGGTCCAGGTCGATGACGTCAAACCGCTCTGATGCCCTCTGGTGCTGGTACATCAGCATCCTGGGAGCGAGAAGGCCCCGGTCCTCAGCCACCTGCATTAGGGACCTGCTCTGTCCCCTACACGTGTCTTCTCATTGGGTGTGATGGTTTCAGCCTGCATTTGGAGGCCAGCTGGCTAGGTTCGGACCCTGGCCTGGCCATGTGCTAACCAACCACGTGACTTTTCTTCCTTGGGCCTCAGTGTACTCGTGTCTAACAACAGCAATAATAATAGCCAATGGTGACGTGACATACATATGCCTGACAACTGTTTCAAGCCATTTATAGATTAATTCATTTAATCAAATAACCTTCCAGGCAAATCTTACGGATTTGGAATCATTATCGTTTCCTTTGTAGGTGAGGAAATGCAAATGCTGTCTTCTCCAAGTTGCCAACCCTAACTGTTATTTAAAATTGCAACCTCGGGGGCGCCTGGGTGGCGCAGTCGGTTTAGCGTCCGACTTCAGCCAGGTCACGATCTCGCGGTCCGTGAGTTCGAGCCCCGCGTCAGGCTCTGGGCTGATGGCTCAGAGCCTGGAGCCTGTTTCCGATTCTGTGTCTCCCTCTCTCTCTGCCCCTCCCCCGTTCATGCTCAGTCTCTCTCCGTCCCGAAAATAAATAAACGTTGAAAAAAAAAAAAATTTTAAATTGCAACCTCAGGGCGCCTGGGTGGCGCAGTCGGTTAAGCGTCTGACTTCAGCCAGGTCACGATCTCGCGGTCCGTGAGTTCAAGCCCCGCTCAGGCTCTGGGCTGATGGCTCAGAGCCTGGAGCCTGTTTCCAATTCTGTGTCTCCCTCTCTCTGCCCCTCCCCCGTTCATGCTTTGTCTCTCTCTGTCCCAAAAATAAATAAACGTTGAAAAAAAAAAATAAATAAATAAATAAAAAATAAATAAAATTGCAACCTGGGGCGCCTGGGTGGCTCAGTGGGTTGAACATTCGACTCTTGATTTTGGCTCAGGTCACGATCTCAGAGTCCATGAGTTCGAGCCCCGAATCGGGCTCTGCTTGGGATTCTCTCTCTCCCTGTCTCTCTCTGCCCCTCCCCCGCTCATGCTCTGTCTCAGTCTCTCTCTCAAAAATAAACATTGAAAAACACTTTTAATAAAAAATGAAATGAAATGAAATGAAATAAAATATATAAAATTACAACCCATCCACCACCTTCCTCCATCCCCTCCAACCTCCAGTTTTTTCCCAGAGCACTTTTCACCTTTTACTTTTCTTTTTTTTTCTTTTACTTTTCTTTTTACTTTTTCACCACTTTTACTATATAGTTTGCTCATTGATCTGGCTGTCACTGTCTTTGTTTCCTATCAGATTCTAATACAGTCCAGAAAGCAAATACTTTTTCTTTATTTGTGCTCTGTAAAAAGTCAGATAGTAAATATTTTAGGCTTTGTGGGCCACAAATGGTGCCTTTTTTTTTTTTTTAAACCCTTTAAAAATGCAAAAAACATGGGATGCCTGCCTCAGCCGGTTGAGGGTCCAACTCTTGATTTCGGCTCAGGTCATGATCCCAAGGTCGTGGCATGGAACCCCCACACTGGGCTCTGCGCTGAGCAGGCAGCCTGTTTGGGATTCTCTCTCTCCCTCTGCCCCTCTCCCCACTCTCCAGCAAGTGCGAGCACTCTTTCAAGAAAAGAAAAGAAAATGCAAAAAACATTCTTAGCTGGTGGGCCAAAAAAAAAACAACAACCCAGGCTCTGGCCTCCCAGGGGGCCTCCCAGGCGGTTGTTTGCTGGACCCCAGCATTAGAATGTGAATGCCCCAAGGTCAGGGATTTTGCCTATTTTGTTTACTGATGCCTGGCACATTGTGGCTACTGGCTTTGTGCTGGCTCATTTGAATGAATAAAAGTACCAGAAGTTGAGAAGTTAAGTCTACAATGGAAACCATAGCAAAACAATCAATGTGATTTATCACATCAATAAAAGAAAGGACAAGAACCACGTGATCCTCTCAATAGATGCAGAGAAAGCATTTGAGAAAATAACAGGACCCTTTCTTGATAAAAACCCTCAAGAAAGTAGGGATAGAAGGATCATACATCGAGATCATAAAAGCCATATATGAAAGACCCACGGCTAATATCATCCTCAGTGGGGAAAAACTGAGAGCTTTCCCCTAAGGTCAGGACCACGACAGGGATGTCCACTCTCGCCACTGCTATTTAACGTAGTATTGGAGGTCTTAGCCTCAGCAATCAGACAACACAAAGGAATAAAATGCATCCAAATCGGCAAGGAGAAGTCAAACTTTCATTCTTTGCAGGATGACATGATACTCTATATGGAACACGCAAAAGATTCCACAAAAAAACTGCTGGACTGATCCGTGAATTCAGCAAAGTCGCAGGATATAAAATCAATGCACAGAAATCGTGATCCCATTTACAACTGCACCAAAAACCACAGAGTATCTAGGAATGAACCTAACCAAAGAGGTGAAAAATCTATATGCTGAAAGCTAAAGAAAACTTTTTTTTTTTTTTTAATTTTTTTTTTTTTTCAACGTTTATTTATTTTTGGGACAGAGAGAGACAGAGTATGAACGGGGGAGGGGCAGAGAGAGAGGGAGACACAGAATCGGAAACAGGCTCCAGGCTCTGAGCCATCAGCCCAGAGCCTGACGCGGGGCTCGAACTCACGGACCGCGAGATTGTGACCTGGCTGAAGTCGGACGCTTAACCGACTGCGCCACCCAGGTGCCCCAAAATTTTTTTTTTTTTTCAACATTTATTTATTTTTGGGACAGAGAGAGACAGAGCATGAACGGGGGAGGGGCAGAGAGAGAGGGAGACACAGAATCGGAAACAGGCTCCAGGCCCTGAGCCATCAGCCCAGAGCCCGACGCGGGGCTCGAACTCACGGACCGCGAGATCGTGACCTGGCTGAAGTCGGACGCTTAACCAACTGCGCCACCCAGGCGCCCCAAGAAAACTTATGAAAGAAACTGAAGACACAAAAAAATGGAAAAAGATTCCATGCTCCTGGGTTGGAAGAACAAATATTGTTAAAATGTCGATACTCCCCAAAGGAATCTACATATTCAATGCAATGCCTATCAAAATAACACCAGCATTCTTCACAGAGCTAGAACAAAAAACCCTAAAATCTGAATCAGAAAAGACCCTGAATAGCCAAAGCAATCCTGAAAAAGAAAACCAAAGCAGGAGGCATCACAATCCCGGACTTCAAGCTGTATTACAAAGCTGTAATCATCAAGACAGTATGGTACTGGCTCAAAAACAGACACTCAGATCAATGGGACAGAATAGAGAACCCAGAAATGGACCCACAAACATCTGGCCAACTAATCTTCGACAAAGCAGCAAAGGATATCCAAAGGAATAAAGACAGTCTCTTCGGCGAATAGTGCTGGGAAAACTGGACAGCAACAGGCAGAAAACTGAACCTGGGCCACTTTCCTACACCATACACAAAAAGAAACTCAAAATGGATGAAACACCTAAATGTAAGACAGGAAGCCATCAAAATCCTCGAGGAGAAAGCAGGCAAAAACCTCTCTGGCCTCGGCCACAGCAACTTCTTACTCAACAGGTCTCCGGAGGCAAGGGAAACAAAAGCAAAAATGAACTATTGGGACCTCATCAAAATGAAAAGCCTCTGCACAGCGAAGGATTCAGCAAAACTAAAAGGCACCCAACAGAATGGGAGAAGACGTATCAGACAAAGGGTTAGTATCCAAAATCTAGAAAGAACTTATCAAACTCAACACCCGAAAAACAAATAATCCAGTGAAGAAATGGGCAAAACACATGAATAGACACTTTTCCAAAGAAGACATCCTGGCTAACAGACACACGAAGAAATGCTCAACATCGCTCACCATCAGGGAAATACAAATCGAAACCCCAATGAGATAGCACCTCACATCTGTCAGAATGGCTCACATTAACAACTCTGGCAACAACAGATGTTGATGAGGATGCAGAGAAAGAGGATCTCTTTTGCCCTGCTGGAGGGAATGCAAACTGGTGCAGCCACTCTGGAAAACAGTATGGAGGTTCCTCAAAAAATCAAAAATAGAACTACCCTATGACCCAGCAATTGCATTACTAGGCATTTATCCAAGGGATACAGGTGTGCTGTTTTGAAGGGGCACATGCAACCCAATGTTTATAGCAGTGCTACTGACAATAGCTAAAGTATGGAAAGAGCCCAAATGTCCATGGATGGGTGAATGGATAAAGAAGATGTGGCATATACATATACATATGTGTGTGTGTGTGTGTGTGTGTGTGTGTGTGTGTGTATAATAGTGTATTACTCGGCAATCAAGAATGAAATCTTACCATTTGCAACTACATGGATGGAACTAGAGGGTATTATGCTAAGCGAAATTGGTCAGCCAGAGAAAGACAAATCTATGACTTCACTCATATGAGGACTTTAAGATATAAAACAGATGAACAGAGGGGAAAGGAAGCAAAGATAATATAAAAACAAGGAGGGGGGACAAAACACAAGAGACTCTTAAATACAAGGAACAAACTGAGGGTGGCTGGAGGGGTTGTGGGGGGGGTGGGCTAAATGGGTAAGGGACATTAAGGAGGACACTTGTTGGGATGAGCACTGGGTGTTATACACACGGGATAAATCACAAAATCTATTCCTGCAAACATTATTGCACTATATGCTAACTAACTTGGATGTGAATTAAAAAATTGATTCATTAAAAAAAATAAAAGTAAAATGGAAACCATAGGGGAATCTGGGTGGCTCAGCTGGTGGGCCACTCAGTGACCTGTGACCAGCTTGGGCCATGGTCCTGGAGGTCAAGGTGGAGCCCTACTCCACCCTTAGCATGGAGCCTGCTTGAGATTCTCTCTCTCCTTCCCTCTGTCCCTCTCCCCTGCTCATGCACTGTTTCCAGAAGAAGAAAATAAATACAAATGAAAATAAAATGGAAACCATAATGGGACTTATTTCTGGCTATCTAAGCATCATCTCTCACTTAATCAACAGAGCAACTCCTGTAATACTAACATTCTCATTTTATAGACAAAAAAACAGGGGCTCAGAGAGGCTAAGGCACTCTCCCAAGGCCAAAGAGCAAGAATATGACGGACTTAGGACTTGAGCCCAGGCAGCCTTGCTCTGGCATGCACGTTCCAGCCATCAGGCTCAGCTGCCCCAAACCTACCTGGCATCGGCCTGCCTGGGATGTACCAGGTGGGCCACAGCGTTGAGCTGCACATTACGGCACATGAGATCCACGGCTCGGGCAGAGGCATCGTTGGCAACTACAGACCGGAGTCCAGGCACCTCTCGTGCAAAGCGAATGGAACGTAGGCCCGAGGCTGCCAGACCCTCTAGCACTCGAAGGCCTTCCTGTTGGAATAATCAGGGAGCCCCACTCACGTGGATACCTCTATCCTCTGCTGGGCCCCAAGGAGCCCCCACCACCCACTTCCTATAGCTCTCCGGCCTCAGGAGCCTTCCTTCCTCCATTACTGGAGGACTCGGGGGCCGCCACCTCCTCTGTCCAGGCCCCACCTCGCAGATCTCCCCAACGGCAGCCGTTCGAGGTTGGTCTCCCGGGGCCAGGTTTGCACCCTTTTTCAGTTCAGCCTTTTCCTCCTCTTGCTCTGACAAGTCCACGACCACCTTTTGCACGTCCTTCTCACCTGGCACCTTGACTGCAGCCACCCAGAAGCACAAGTCAGGGGTCTCGAAGCTCCCTCTGAGAGACCTCCCCCTATTCCTCAGTATACAGAAGATTCATGGGAGAAAATCTTCCTCAAAGCCCCTGGGGAAAGCCTGAAGGAAATGAACCCAGGGCCTGTAAGGTGCCTGGAGCCTTTTAGAACTTTAAGGGAAAGGGGGCGGGGCAGGGCAGGGAGAGAGCTCTGCGTGACCCCGGCCCACAGGGAGACTGGACCTCAACTCACTCTGGATTCCTTTGGCCCCAAGCTGAATGCGAGCAAACTCGGTGATCACGGCACATCTGCGGGAGAGACGGGGGGTTGGTTAGCTCACACTCCTTGCACATCAACCTTGCAGATGCACTGCCCTCTGCCAAGCTGACCCCACACCCCTGCTCACGTCAGGTCCCGGTTGAACTCTTGCACCGGGTTGTAGAAGACTTCGTTGGCGCTGGGGAAGGCTATCTTGGCGGCCCCCTCGGTGACCGTCGTCTCCTGAGCCTCGGATGCTCGCTCTTCTCCGCAGGGCTCGGTGCCGTTCTCCATGCCGGCTGGATTCGGCGGCCCTTGCGGCTGCCCCTCCATAAACCCGGTTCTACAGAGACTGCGCGTGGAGCGGAGAGTTAGACTTAGCCACAGACCGATTCTCGCACGGGGCATCCGCGGGAGCCTCTCCCTGCCAAGCCTGGTTTGGGGGGCGGGGGAGGGCACAGGAAGAGCATCAGGGAGCTGCGTCCCCGGGCCAGGTGGCCTATACATCAGTAAAGATTAAGACCCTGCGGCCTCGGTAAGCTGACACTACACCCCATCTTCGGAGTACCGGCCCCTGAGAAGCCAGAGGCCAGAAGCCCTCTAGCGGGCCCGACACTGGCCTGGATCCCTCCCCGCGTCGCCCACGTCCTTCTCACCTTCGCTCCCGGCGTCCAGGACCGTATTAGCCTGGGTGCACGTTTCCCGGATTAGGACCTGGGCGTCGCCATGTTGGCACAGTGGGAGGGCAGGTCACATGATAGAATTTAGCCAGTCAGTGATGCTACCTACAGAGGGTGGCCGGGATCAAAATGTACGGCGGAAAGCTCGGAAAGTGTAGTGTGGATAGCCTTAATCACGTCGGCTCCCCTGGGAGGGGACGCATCACTCGCCCCATTTCACGGATGAGGAAGGTGAGGCTCAGAAAAGGGGCGGTAAGCGGAGAAATTCAACATCTACTGATCGGCTTCTGTGCACTGAGTGCTGTAAGCACATTATTCCAGGGCACTCTGCAGGAATAATTAAGGCTCTGAAATCAGATTTACTGAGTTTGAATCCCAGTCCTATCACATGGTCTTGGCAAGTTACTTAAACTCTCTGGGCTTCACTTTCCTTACCTGTTAAATAGGAATGCTAACTTCCAATATAGAGCAAAAATTAAGGGACAGAATGCCTGGAAAGTGTGCAAAGCATCCCCTCTTACGTAGTAAGTTCTCAGGAGGTTCTAACTGTGTAGGACGGGAGGGGAGCATAGTGGCCTGCGCTGCCTGGATTCCAGTCCCAGCTAGCCTTGCTACTTGTTCTTGTCTCCATCTAAGCTTAAGTTTGCCCATTTGCAAAATGGACACAACTTTTTAACGTTCGTTATTGTGTTGTGGTGAGTTTTAAACGACTTAGTGCAGGTTAAATGCTTAGAACAGAATCAGGTGTGGCATAAACACGAAAGCATTAATTTCATCGTCGATTCTTGATTCGGGGTTTGAATCCTGGCACCCTCCATCACGTGCTTGCTGGTAATCTTCAGTAGGTATTTTTCATTTCTGTGTGCCTCTCTTTCTATGAAGGGTGTATAAGTGTGTAGTCATTTCTACTTAAAAATGTTACTGTGGCGTTTAAACGAGATAATGCCCGTTAAGTGCCTAAAACAGTGCCAGGCACAATAAGTAGAAGTCATTGTTGTTTTCGTTTTACAGGAAACGAATGATCGAAAAGGCGAAGAGACTTGTCCAAGGTCGCGGAACTAGGAAGTGGCAGGGTCGGGAGTCGAATTCTCCGGCAGACCGGAGCGGAACAGGCGGGGGACCCTGAGGGGCAAAGGGAGAAAACCGAGGTGAGAAGGGGCGCGCTCGGCGCTCAGCTGGCCTCGTCTCGGGGGCGGGGCCGGAGGCGGGCAGGGGGGCGGGGCCGCGGCCGCTCCTCCCCGGCCGGGTTGCGGCGGCGGCGCGGCTTGCGCTCGCTCGGCGCTCGGCTGGGGCGGCCTGGCCCACAATGAATGGCCGCCGCGGCTGCCGCTGCTGCTGAGGCGGAGGCCGCGGAGGCCGCGGAGGCGGAGGCCGAGGCCCCGGCGCAGGGGGGCGCGCCCCGGGCCCAGGCCCGGCCCCAGCCGCCGCTGCGGAGCCCGCTGGGAGCCCCCGGAGCGCGGCCACGGCGCAGGTGAGGCGGCCCGCCCCAGGCCCGGTTCCGGCCTCCTCTCTCCGGGGCGGCCCGAGGGCATCCGAGGGCCGGCTGAGGGCTGAGCGGGGAGGGCCGGGGGGGCCTCCTCCGACAGAAAAGGAACCGGGTCCGCAGCCTGCACTCTGCCCGGGCCGGCGAGTGCGGAGAGGCCCGGCCCTCACGAGCGGCCTTGAGTGTCCAGTCCCGGGCCGGGCCGTGGGGCTTGGGGGTGGCGGGATCGGGCCCAGACCAACCCCCCCCCCCCCCACTCTCGGCGACTGGGGGCTCGGAGCTGTGCCCGGGCAGGTGCCGGAGGCCCGGGAAGTTGGAAGGCCGGAGGAAGAAAAGTGAGGAGGCGTCCGGGGAGGCCGGGGCGGGGGGGGGGGGGGGAGGGGGGAGGAGTCGGGCTTTGGGCCGGCCGAGTGGGGGGAGGAGGGAGAGAGGCGCGGCCGGAGGGAAAGGGCCCGGAGGGGGGGGGGGGCGGGGAGGGGCCGACCTGCAGGTAGTGTCCGGGCGCCGGAGGAGGTGGGTGGGTCAGGTTACAGGCCTGGGGGCGGCTGAGGAGAAGCCCAGGAAGTGGGGCAGGGTGGGTGTGGGCGGAGTTAGTTCGGGTGGGGGCGGATAGGAGATCCCAGAGATGTTTGCAGGGGTCATATGAGGTTAGGGCTTGGAGAGATGCGCGGGGCGGGGGGAAGGCCAGATCCGGGGGCCATCAGGTAGGTTGAGGAACTACTGTAGGAGATCGGGGGCGGGGGGGTGGGGGGAAACAGCGCCTTTGGGCTCGGCTAGTGGAGACACGGGGCGTCCCGAGAAACTAGTGCGATCCAAAGGCACATGCCACCCCTTCCCCCACCAGGTGTTCGCTCCGGGCCAGACCTGGGCTGTGTCCTCTTTTCCTCATCCCTCTCGGGCTCTGGGTCCCCGACCTACCCTTGGAGCAAGCCTCTGCTGGCTTTTCCAAAGCGCTGGCCCACCGGGTGGGTGTTTGTGTGGAGAGCTTGGGAAAGTCCGCAACACCTAGCTGCCGGGAGGCCGCCCAGCTGCCCTTACCTGAGTATCCTGGGGTGCTAGATTCTTTCCCCACTTTTTGTGAGCAGAGCCTCGGGGCTCCAGCCCAGGCGATGGGACCTCGCAGCCACCCACCATCTTATACCATGGCCTCCCAGGCACCAGCTCCCCAGGGGTGAAGGACTGGGAGGGGAGCGAATAAAGCTCTGTTCATCGGGTCTTGGAGGCTCCTGATGATACCAAGTCTGGTGTCTGCACCCTGGCCCAGGCCTTTGGGTCTCTTGGCCCCGGGGCTCTGCCTGTGAGGTGCCCCCTGGGGCCAGGCCCTGGGATGAGCTCGTCGGTTGCCGGCCCACCACTGGATCCGCTTCCGCCTTCTCCATGATGGGAGGAAGGTCAGGCTTCGGGTGGCAGATTGGGACTGACGGACCCTCGGCTCAAACCCACAGTCTCCCCAGCTGGCTTTTGAGGGGCATGGCTGGAGGAGCTCCGCTGTTGGGATTCCCTGGCGGGGCTCCTGTGCCCGGGCGTTTCCTCGTGGCCCTCCCAAGGAATGGATCCGTGCCCTTGCGGACAGAGTTTTCCTGGCGTTCCAGGGGCGGGAACAGTGGAAGCGTCTTTCTCAGGGGCCTGGTCACACCTCATCCCCCGGCTGACCTCTGGGAGCCCAGAGGTCAGGGGTCACGGAACTGTGGGCTGGCTCGGGGAGGCAGTCTCGAGGACGAAGCCTAGCTCCAGAGCTGCATCGAGCTCTGCTTGCCTGGTTTGTCTTTTTCCCCCTCTTTGGTTCCCGGTCAGACGTCAACAGCGTTCGTTGCTCTCTCTGGGCTAATTGTTACCAGTGTGTTCTGGGATCTTCCACACCTGAGGCAAGAGCCACAAACTGCTGGGTCGAGTGGTTATCAGCTGGGCCTGGGCTTAATGATGGGTTGTCACCCTCCTTCCCTGCCTTCCCCCAGTCGGCCTGTAGTTCCTCGAACCCATCCCACCTGGGCCCTGCCCTCCTCTCCCTGGCTAGCCTCCTGGTTCTGGGAGCGGGAGGAACTGGGCCGGCAGCCCCACTTAAAGGCGCCTTTTCCCTGTCTGGTTGGGCCGAGGCTGGCTGCTGTGGCACAGACTGGGGCTCAGGGCTGGGTACTGAGGCCGGGGGTGGCTACCTCTGGTCACATGGCTGGAATGGGGCCAGCGACTGGTGGGGGCTGGCCGTGGTGTGTGGATGGCAGAGGAGGACAGTGGCTCTGAGCTGCCTCTGGAGCTAGAGGAGAAGGTCCTCAAAGGCTGCTTTTCTGTGCAGACTTCGGGGCACACAGACCTGGGGTGCCAGAGGAGGCCAAAATAGCAAGTACAACAAGTAAGGGGACCCTTGGGACAGTTTTATTTCACTAGGGTGTCGACTGCCTGCTAGGGGTGGGGGTGGGGGAACAGCCTTGAATAACAGATCCGGTGGGGGGGGGTGGGGGGACAGTGGAGAATTTCAAATTGGGTGGTCAGGCACGGCTTGTGGGAGAGCTGAGCCCTGAATAAGAAGAAATCGGCCTGGTGAGGGAAGCTGGGGCAGGGGAGGAGCGAATGTTCTGGGCAGAGGGGACAGCACATTGAAAGCCTTTATTGAGCATGTGCCAGCCTCCTGCTAAGTACTCTAAATATCTTGTCCTCGTGAGAGAAGGAGTGAGGGGGGTGACCCCAGTGTGGAAATGAAGACCCTTAGTGCCATTTACAGAAAAGCACCCGGGTCGCAGGGTCTCCTGGATCTCCCCGCTGCCCCCAGATGAAAGCCCAGACCCCTTGGCCTGCCTCCAGGCCTTTTAAAGTCTGGCCGGCCAGTGGGGAGCCCCAGCGAGCAAGGCTGTGAGGACAGCTGAGTTTTTGTCAGTCTTGCAGGATCTGTCGTTGGGGTCAGCCTGCAGGCGCGGGTTTGAAGAGGGTTGGGGGTTGGTCCAGCCAGGTTGACTCGGAGTTCATCAGTGTCAGGGCCAGAGCAGGTTGATGGAGAAGGGAGCCTGTGTTTGAGGCGATGACGAGCCCCCCTGGGCTTGAAGACGAGGCGGCGCTGCTTGAACAGCCTGTGCTCCCTCTTGGGGTCCTCCCGGCTCCTCATCACCCCGATCCCTTTCCTCCTTCCCCAGGCCCTCGGCACCCGTTGTGCCTAGCAGGGGTGTGCGGGGGAGGCTCGTCCCCCTGCCTCTGCTCTCTGGGTCCCCCCTGGAGAGCCCTGTGAGCTGCAGCTTGCAGCTGCAGTGAAGTGAATCCGGTCTAGTGGCTGGCTGTTAGAGGTTGTGCCCAGTGCCTGCCTGTGGTCTTCGTCCCATCTCTCCTGTGCTGCCTCCTTTGGTGAAGGTCTCCGCATCCTTCGAGACCCAAGGGCCCTCTGTGAGGACTGTGACTCTTTTCTGAATTAGGCGGGGGGTGGCTGAAGGTGAGCAACCACGGTCTAGTGGAGAGTCTGATTCCCATCCTCCTCAGCCATGAGACCCTGGGCAAAGGTTGCGACCTCGGGCACCTCCTGTGTCCTCCTCTGATGAGTGGGGACAAGCAGGCATGCCTGTGCAGCAGTGGTTCTCAATGAGGAATGATTCTGCCTCCTCTTAAGGGGTGTTGGGGAAATGTCTGGAGACGTGTTTGGTGGTCCCAGCTGGGGCTGGTACTGGCCTCTAGTGAGCATAGAGGTCCGGGATGCTGCTCAGCATCGTACGTAATGTATAGCATGGTCCGTCCATCCCCCCTCCCCCCACCCGCCAAAGAGTGATCTGGTCCCAGTGGCCACAAGGTCGGGGCATCCTCGCTGTGTTGTTACCATGAGGAGCACAGAGATTGGTGTCTGGGGTGTTTGATGATGCTGGGAAGGCACTGGGGCAGGGAGGGAGCCCTCAGCAAGTACTGCTCGATTAATCATGAAATGGCATAAGGTTCTGGGGGTGTAGGAGGTGGCCGCTGCTGTCAGAGACCTTACAGCCCTGCGAGGGGCTTAGGGGGAGGAACAGAGGGGACGTGGCTGATAACAGCTGGTGTTACCGGGTCCCGGACTCAGGGTAAGCACCAGTCTGCCTGCATTGCTTGCTGGTTCAGTCCTTGAAATGGCCGCGGGAGGTGGCTGCTGCTGTTAGCCCCTTTTCGAGGTGGGAAGACTGATGTCAGGCTGTCAGCGCCGCTACGGGGAGATGTTTTCTGGCGGTGTAGAGGAAAGGAAGCACAATTCTAAGCAGGAAGCTTTGCGCTTTGTGTAAAATAACAAGATTCGTATTCTTAAGCCCTGCCAAGGTCCTGCATCGCCTTCCAAGCCCGTTTTGACAGGCCCCTTCCCAGGAACCACCTGCCCTCCAGCCCTCCAGGCCTCCTGCCTTAGCTACACCAACGTCACCTCAGGGCCTTAGCATGTGACACTCCCTCCACGACCCTTTGTGTGCCTGCCACCACCTCCTCCTTCAAGTTTGAAGGCACACAGGGATTAGGGTGTAACTCCGAAAGGTGGGCTTGGGGTGGGGGGTAGAGCTGCTGCCTGTCTCCTTGTAGGAGCTGCTGCTGTGGGCGGAGGAAGGGAGAGTGGGAGGAGAGAGGGAGACCCTGGGGCAAGCGTGGGACTGGACTGCTCATTTCCCAGAGGTGGCAGGGGGGAAGGGGAGGGAGTAGCTGGGGGAGGCTGGGCAAAGGAGAAGGCCTCCTGTAGGGGAGGCAGGAACGGCACGCAGCCTGGCCCTCAGAGGGCACCCGAGATCCCATTTATGGAGAAGACATACCCAGTGAAGATAAAGAGCCCCAGCTCTGGCCTCTCTGAGCCCCAGTTTTCCCATCCATGGGATGGGTCTAGTCACGGTGGCCTGCGTGCCTCGGGGAGCGATGGGACCACGTGGGGGACGAGCTTGGCATGGGCCAGCCGTGGTGAGGAAGCCTCAGCCACTGTTACCTCCGATTCTGGGACAGGAGCCAGAGGGCCTGGGCGCAATTCTGGGCCTTGCTCTCTACGCCCGGAAAATGGCGGGAAGAGTTGTTTCTTCCTCAGAAACCAGAGAGAGAAGTGTAACAGAGCCCTTGCCCTGTGCAGGTGCACAGTAGGGGCGATGTAAATGCTACTTGCCAGCTAATGCCCTGTCACAATCCTGTCACCCACTGTGGATATCATGGCCACTTTTTTGGGGGGGGGGGATGCCAACAGTAGGGGGGTGCCTCGCTGGCTCAGTCGGAAAAGCTTGCGACTCTTCATCTTGGGGTTGTGAGTTCAAGCCCCGTGTTGGGTGTAGGGATTACTAAAAAAAAATAATAATAAAGTCCTTTTTTTTTTTTTTTTTTTTTTTTTAAATGCCAGCAGTAGAGATCTGTACAGTCAGGTAACACTTTGTTCTTCATTAGCAAATGTTTGCCTCAGCTGCTTTGCAGTTGGCGCCTAGTGAGGGTCAGAATGGCTCTGGGCCAGGAAGGCTGCTCTGGCAGCCTGGGGGTATATCCCCTCCCCCCACCTTACTCTGACCTCCTGCTGAGCTGCTTGAAGTCCTGTGGGGCTTTCCAAGGGCCTCTGGTCCTTTCACTTGGGGTTGGTGGTTTCCCTGAACTGGCTTGCACTACATCGGGCAGCTCACAGCTTCCCTGGAAAGTCAGCCGGGAAGACAGACAGTCCGTCCCTGGTGATGGCGCACATCTGTACCCCTAGCTTGTGCTGCCTGGGGCGTTTGGAGCTCCCTTTCCAAATCCCTGCCAGTTTCCACTCCCAGGAATCGCCCTGCCACCCAAGCACTTGCAGTTCAAGCCTGCCGCACCCCGGCACGATCAGGCAGTAGTGTGAACAGTTGGTGGCAATCTGAAATGCAGTGACACTGAGCTCAGAGCGGGACCCTGACTGCAGGCCACCCGCCTGGTGCGGCTGCCCAAGGGGGGCACCGGTCTGCGCGGCACCCTCCACACTGGCCCTGGGGGCTCCCACCCTGTTTGGGTCACATTCATGTGGAACAAAAAGGGGAGTTAGGTTGGAAGTAACGGAAATAATTTTTCATTCCACAAACAACTATTGAGCACCCACTGTGTACCTGTCTGGTCCTAGGGGGCAGCGAACACTGCAATATAAACCGGATAGGCAGGCACCTTGCCCTGGTGGAACTGACACAAAGCCAAGGATGCATCTAGCTAGCTAGATGGTAGGAAGCACCAAGGAGGAAAGATCAAGCAGGAGAAGCGAAGGAATTGGGGTTGGGAGAGGTTCTGTCTTTGGGAGTTTGAGATAAGTGACTGGGCAGGTGTGACGAGCTGTGGCCATCTCGGGGACAGCATTCTAGGAAGTCCCAAGAGCAGGTGGTGAGAACAGGTTTTGAAAGAGTTTGGGGGTCAGATCAGGGTGTTGGCCTGAGCAAGGAAGGCTGGAGCTGGTGAGAGCTTTGGCCGGCGGACTTGGGGGTGTGGGGAGGGGTTTGGCCGCAGGCACGTCGAGTTAGTATTTGGGACATATACACGTCTGGCACCCATAGGAAGCCCAGGACAGGGGCTCCACGGGGGAGTTGTAGGCGAGAGGATGCTACTTCAAGCCTGTCTTGAGCCAGCTTGCCATAACAACACGCCAGAGACGGGGTGGCTGAAACAACAGACATGGCTCCCACTTCTGGAGCCTGAAAGTCCAAGACCAGATGTGCCCACACGGCCTTGGTGTGTGTCCTTACAGAGAGAGAAATCTCTCCCTTCTCTAAGACTCACTGGTCCTAGCAGATCAGGGCTCCCACTCTTAGGCCCTTGTTTAATCTTAATTACCTCCTAAAGACTGCATCTCCAAATACAGACGTGTTGGGGGGTAAGAGTTCAACCCATGAATTGGGGCGAGGAGGCACAGTTGGGTCCAGAGCAGAGCCCTCGGTCTGGGTTCAATCCCTGGGAAGAGAGAAACTAACGAAGGATTGGGCCCAGCACCAGCCTTCGTTTACCTTCACTTTCTGGAAGGACTGTGCCTGCTTCTGTCTCCGGACTCTGCATGGTCTCCCTGTACGTTGAGGGCTATGCTCCCATTCCACCACCGTCTCGTTATATCTGCCCCCCCCCCACCCCCCGTCCCCGCTCCAATATGTCAGCTGTAATGTTACAGGCCCACACATGCGGCATGTTGATCTGTGGAACTCTGGATGTAAGACCACGTTCCCTGTTGGACCATGAGCCCTGGAGGCAGGCCTTGTCTCGCTCATGGCCTGCCCCGGGCTCCCAGGCACTTCATGCCCCAGGCAGGCGCTTGGCAAATATTTGTTGAGTGACTTGGGAGGTCATGGAAACGGAGTGCTGGGCCCTTGCATCTCACTGGGAGACCTGCTCGTGTTTGGGGCCAGGACACTAGCGATGCTGGGAGGGTCCCTTTGGCCCTGCATAGGGCTGGGAGCCGCCCCTTCCTTCGAGGGGAGTCTGGGGACCCCAGAAGATGGGCAGGCTAATATGCCACATTGTGAGGTCTTCTGCCCTTAAGGATTCTCTAGTCGAGTGGGATTTAGTTTTCTCAGAGGTAAGCATTAGGGCTCTGCGTGTGGGAGCCGGGGAGAGTGTGCAGAAGAAGGGCATCTTCTCCAGTCTGGAGAATTCTCAGAGCCAGGGGGTAACAGTGGGAGAGGAAGGTGTGGGCAGTGGGAGGAAAAGGGTTCTCCCGGCAGGGTGCACAGCCGGGACAGACGCCTGGCGCGGGTGGGAGAGCCATGCAGTGTGCTTGGCGGGGACAGGACTGCTGGATGGTTTAGAAACCCCCGACTCTTGGCTCCATCACCACTGCCTAGGCAGCAGGTACTATAGACCTGTTTTCTGGGAGCCCGTCGTGCTCCATGGTCCCTCCCCTCACAGGGCTAGTGTGGCTAAGGGGCTTCAGGGAGAGCCAGGACAGCCGTTCTTTCTGAGTCCAGAGGACTGGATTGGGGCATTTGCCCAGGGAGGGAAGGAGGGGAGCCTGGGGGTGACCTGTCCTATGCTTCTAAAACCAGCCAAGCCCTCGTCTTTCGCTGCCCTTGCAGGGACAGCAAGGCCACACAGGGTCTCTGCATCTCAAGCCCTGCCACCCCACTCCCCTGCACCGTGGAGGGGGTTCCTGTGCATTGACTGGTTGAGCCGTTGGCACTAATTGCCTCCCCCCGCCAAATGGTTAAGGCGTCAAAGCCCTGGGTGCTGGGCTGTGAGGCTGGGGTTCACAAGGCCTGGGGGACCCCAGCCTGAATGTCAGGTTGGTTCTCGCCTTTGGGAGCGCCTCCCTGTGTGTGTTCTCGCTGTCACCCCAGGGACCTCAGCACTCTCGTCGCTGAGCTTTCCCCAAGCTGAGCTCCCATCCGGTGCCGGTTCCCGGTGAGGGGTCAGGCCCTCAAGTCCAGCCGCCTCGGGAGGGGCAGGGCCGCGCTTCAGTCCTCACCTATGAAGCGGGGCGGTCCTCGTGCCCTTAGCAGCCACTGGCACACCACCGTTAGGAGAACCCCCCCGAATTTCTTCTGCAGCCCTGGGATGCAGCACCTCCCCCAGCAGCTGCCACGTCCCAGACTGGAGGCATTTATTCTCGCCTTGGTGCTCCCTCCTCCTAGCCACTCACTCCTGAGTCTGACCATCCTCTCTCTGTGGCTGCCCCACTGCCACCTGCCCCACCACTGGCCCAGCCCTCAGTGTCTCCCCTGTTTTTGTTGGGAGTTCTCCCGAAGGCGGTCTGGGCCTGTGTCTCCCTTGCTCCAAGCTTCCCACTGCTCCCGCGGAAACACTTCCCCTCACCAGACCAGGGCCCCCCGTCCCACCCCTTTCCCAGCAGCCCTGTTGCCCCTGCACTCGCCTCAAGCCGCCGCTGGCCTCCTGGGGGTCTTCTGACTGCACCTCGCTCCTTCCTGCCCGAGACTTGGTGGCCCTCTGTCCCCCTGTCTTCACCTCACTCCCAGAGTCAGCCCAGCCCCTCTGACACACTCACCCCAGCGGTAAATGTGTCACTCCCGGTGTCTTCCCGCTAGACAACTGCACGTGGAAATAGCCAGTCTCCTTTAGGGCTGTGTCCCTCGCGCCTTGCAGTTTATCAGGGTGGGTTGGATGAGTGAGTCTCCATTTTGCAGATGAACAAACCAAGGCACAGAGGGGAGGGCCTAGCAATGGAACCCAGGTCTGGGGTTGGACTCCACTGCAGGCCTCTCCTGCCTTGGTCCTTCCCCTTACCGTGAGAGCCTTCCCAACTGGGGGTCTAGTGATCCTGTTGAGGGAGCTAGCCTCACCCTTGACCCCCTTGGCTCTGGTCACTTGGGCCCCAGTACCTGGGGTAGCTTCATTTTGGCAGCCTTGGGAATTGGGTTGGGGGTGCCAGGCCCCTGGAGCGGGCTCTCTGGGCTGCGTCCTTTGCCTCCACTTGGTGCCTCAGTTTCTCTTATCCACACACAGAGGGCCAGCTCCTAGCCCATCTGGTATTGAGTTTGAACTCCTGAAGGAAGGTGCTGCCTTCTGACGGTGGAGTCCCTGTCCCTGTCTCCCCCCGGGATTGCCTTAAATTGTTTTTCCTGGGGGTGACAGTGATTTTGATGAGGACAAGGAAGCAGAGGGCATAGCTAAGGGAAATCACAAGTTTCAGTGCCCACAGAGACCCTGATTTGAATCTTGTCCCTACTGTTTCCTCAGCAATGACCTTGAGACTGTTTTTAACATTCCCCCCATGGCCTCAGTTTTCCCATCTGAAAATTGGGAGTATTAAATCAGCCCCGTGGGTTTGCTAAGAGGATTCAGAGAACTCCTGTAGGTCACCAACTGTCAGCTCTTTGGTGGCCCGGGTGCTGGGCCTGCCAGTGTCTCCCTCAGGGTCCACCACATGTAGCAGATTAGTGAATGCACCCTGGATTTGCACCATCGGGTTGGCCTCAACCAATGTCTGTTTCCAAATGGAGAAGCAGAGATTTGGAGTTCCTGCCTTCAGGAACAAGTTGGTTCTGGAGCCAGGACTTACACATGGGCACATGGCTGCTTCTGTTGTCCTCTTGGTACCTGGTGTTACCACAGTTCCACTGTGTCCCAGGGTTCAGCCCGTGGAAGCAGCTCAGAATAGACTCGCTAGTGGATGAAAAATGTGAAAGAAGCAGGCGAGCTAATCTGAGAATGAGGGGAAACAGCTGGGGGCTCTAGTTGGTACCTGCCCCAGGGCCTTTGCACACCGACTTTCTTCCTTCTCACCAGCTGGACTCTTTTCATACTCACCCAGCCCATTCAGGACCACTGCCCTCTATATTCCATAGAATTGCAGGGGACTCACTTTTACCATGGGTACAGTTATAAAGCCGCCTTGTCCTTCAATGCCCTTTTATGAGTGCCCTTAGAGTACTGGACATGCCCATCCCACCCCACCAGTTCTGGGTTGGAATGTGCTGGAATGTGCACTGATGGAATCGGCTGTGATGCAGAAGTTCCCATTTGAGAGGTGCCTGGGCCTCCCTGAGAAGGGCCACAGTTTCTTAAATTGGCATTTCTATCCCCCTCTAGCACTTTGGGGTTAATTTTCACAAATTAGATGTGTATGATACGATTTCACACATTTTACGTCTTTTAAAATATTAACCTATTTTTGTAAGTAGGTGTAATACGATCACCAGGTTCAAAATTCAAGACTCAGGAGTGTTGGTGGCAAGTTTCTCATGTCTTCTGCCCAGAAGAAACTGGTCCTGTGGACTCTTATTTCTTTATTTGAGCTTTATTGAGATACACATACCATGAAGTTCATTTAAAGTGTACAACTCCATGGTTTTCACTACAGGTGACCCTTGAACAACGAGTTGAGATGGGGGGGGGGGGCGTGCAAAGTCGAAAGCCCGTGCATAATCTTTGACTCCCCAAAAACTTAACAGCCTACTGTTGGCCGGAAGCCTTACCGATAATGAAAACAATCCATTAACACATACTTTGTATAAGTATTCTATGCTATGTTCTTTTTTAGTGTTTATTTTATTTTTGAGAGAGAGACCGAGAAAGTGAGTCTGGGAGGTGCAGAGAGGGAGACACAGAATCCAAAGCAGGCTCCAGGCTCTGAGCTGTCAGCACAGAACCAGATGCGGGGGCTCAAACCCATGAATGGGAGATCATGACCTGAGTTGAAGTTGGACGCTTAACTGACTAAGCCACCTAGGCGCCCCTACTGTGTTCTTACGATAAAGTGAGCTAGAGAAAAAAAATGTTAACCAAGAAAATCGTAAGGAAGGGGCACCTGGCTGGCTCTGTCAGAGGAGCATGCGACTCTTGATCTCTGGGTCATGAGTCTGAGCCCCACTACTTGGGTGTAGTGATTACTTAAAAGAAAATAAAATCATAAGGCAGAGAAAAGAACATTTATGGTACTGAACCGTATTGAAGAAATTCTGTGTATAAGTGGACCCACACAGTTCAGACCTATGTTACTCAGAGATCACAATTGCTTATTCAGAGTTGTGCACACATCACCACAACTTTAGACCATTTTACATTACAGCAAGAAGAAACACTGCATTCTTCTGCTCACCAACCCCCCACCTTGCCAGCTCTGAATTTGCCTGTTTGGGAGATCTGTATACATGGGATCATATAAGAGTGCCTGGCTGGCTCAGTCAGCAGAGCCCGTGACTCTTGATCTCAGTTTTGTGGATTCGAGCCCCACGTTGGGTGTAGAGATTACTTCTGACCTTTTAGCTAAATAAGTAAATGAAAGGACCCATCCATACATAAAATCATATAATACACAGGTCTTTTGTCTGCCTTCTTGCATTCAGCATAATGTTTTCAAGGTTCACCCATATCCTAGCCTTATAATATTCCGTTGTATGACCGGAGCATATTTTATGTATCCACTCACCAGTTGATGGACATTTGGGTTTCCACCTTTTTGGCGATTGTGAACGGTGCACAGGATTTTCTGTGGATCTAGGTGTTTGTTTCTCTTGGGTATAATTCTAAGGAATGGAATCGCTGGGTCATATGGTAACTCGTGTTTAATCATTTGAGGAGCTGCCAGACTTTTTCCATAGCAACTGCACCATTTTGCATCCCCACCAGCAGCGTAGGAGGATTCCGATCTCATTCTTGCCAACACTTGTCTGTCTTTTTTATTCCATCCAGCCCCGTTGGTATGAAATGGTGTTTCGCTGTGGTTTGGGCTCACGTAGTTACCCTGACGACTAGTGATGTTCTCGTGTGCTTTCGGGGTTTCTTGAGTAGGTTATTCATTCATTCATCAAACAGTGATTGGGGGTCACGTGCTCAGCCCTGTGGACGCAGTGTGAAAAATCAGACAACCCTGGCCTCTTGGCGTTTTGACGCCAGTGCCCTTCGCTAGGTGTTGCCCTATCTGTGCGTGTCGTGCTGGTGATGCTTAATGCTCACAGGCGCTCACTGTGTTCGCTCATTTCAAATTCAGGCACATACGTGTAAGTGTGCGTTTGCCCTCCTGTCTGCAAGGGACGGCCAGCACGCCCCACCCCCCACCCCCACCCCCACCCTGGGCCTGGGCCTGTGGCTGACATAACTGATCTGACAGTCTGTCATGGAGGCAAGTCTGTGCCGGGACTGAAGGCGCGGGTGGCTCCCGGTGATTCTCACAACCGCGGCCGAGCCCACCCTGTGGATGCTGCTCCCACGTGCCTCCCTGCAGCAGGTGAGGTTCACGAGAGGAGGGCTGAGTCTGCTGCCTGACCCCGTCCCTCCGTCTGTCTCTCCCTGTCCCCCCTCCCCCCCGCGCAGCTGCCGCCATGGCCCAGACCCTGCAGATGGAGATCCCGAACTTCGGCAACAGCATTCTGGAGTGTCTGAACGAGCAGCGGCTGCAGGGCCTGTACTGTGACGTGTCCGTGGTGGTCAAGGGCCACGCCTTTAAGGCCCACCGGGCCGTGCTGGCCGCCAGCAGCTCCTACTTCCGGGACCTGTTCAACAGCAGCCGGAGCGCGGTGGTGGAGCTGCCGGCTGCCGTGCAGCCCCAGTCCTTCCAGCGGATCCTCAGCTTCTGCTACACAGGCCGGCTGAGCATGAACGTGGGGGACCAGTTCCTGCTCATGTACACGGCCGGCTTCCTGCAGATCCAGGAGATCATGGAGAAGGGCACCGAGTTCTTCCTCAAGGTGAGCTCCCCCAGCTGCGACTCCCAGGGCCTGCACGCTGAGGAGGCCCCATCGTCCGAGCCCCAGAGCCCCGTGGCCCAGACGTCGAGCTGGCCGGCCTGTGGCACCCCGCTGCCCCTCGTGTCCCGCGTCAAGACGGAGCAGCAGGAGTCGGACTCCGTGCAGTGCACGCCCGTGGCCAAGCGGCTGTGGGACAGCGGCGGCAGTGGCGGTGGCAACGGCAGCCGCAAGATGGCCAAGTTCTCCACGCCAGACCTGGCTGCCAACCGGCCGCCCCAGCAGGCCCCGGTGGTGGCGGCGGCACAGCCCGCCGGGGTGGCCGTGGCGGCGGCGGCGGCGGCCGCGGCGGCGGGGGCCGGCACCGGGCAACCGGCTGGGGGGGCGGCAGCAGCGGCGGCGGCGGCGGCGGCGGCGGCAGGGGGCGTGGTGAGCGGGCCCAGCACGTCAGAGCGGACCAGCCCAGGCACCTCGAGTGCCTATACCAGCGACAGCCCCGGCTCCTACCACAACGAGGAGGATGAGGAGGAGGATGCAGGCGAGGAGGGCACGGACGAGCAGTACCGGCAGATCTGCAACATGTACACCATGTACAGCATGATGAACGTGGGCCAGACAGGTGAGGTGCCTGCCCTGCCCTCCCGCCCCAGTCCCCGCCCCGCCCCAGTCCCCGCCCCTGCCCCGTCCCCGACACGTGCTGCTCTCTGCCCCCCCGAAGCCGAGAAGGTGGAGGCCCTCCCTGAGCAGGTGGCCCCCGAGTCCCGGAATCGCATCCGGGTGCGGCAAGACCTGGCATCCCTCCCAGCCGAGCTCATCAACCAGATCGGCAACCGCTGCCACCCCAAGCTCTACGACGAGGGGGACCCCTCTGAGAAGCTGGAGCTGGTGACAGGTGGGCCAGCGTCACTTCCTCCCCAGAACCCCCCTTTCCTCCCCCACATCTGCCCTCTGAGCCAGCGCCCCTGGCCCGGTGTTTAGGAGCCACACTTGGGATCTGACTCCAGCCCCGCTGCCACCGCTGGCCGTGTCTTGGGGCAGCTGACACCCCTTGGTGTTGATTCGCCCCAAAGGCCGGCCTCCAGGCTTCTGCCCCAGAGGCTGGTATAATTATGGGTCGGCACTGTTGGCCACGCGGGTAGATGAGCGGCTTCTTAGGGTGGTTTGGGGGTTACCTGATACGGTGGCTAAGAATCTCGGCTCTTGGAGGCAGGGTGCCTTGGCGTGAGCTTCCACTGCCTGTTCTTTTTGATGCCCAGGTGGTTGTGTGGGCAAAAGCCCCCCGTGTGCAAGCAGGGCCCGGCATGTTCTAGGTGCCCCGTGCACAGCGGCACCACCATCTGTCCTCGCCTGACCGCTGACGAGGCCACGCCGGGGCGAGTTGTCAGGGAGCGTCTTGGCCGGGCCCGGGCCGGGGCCCGGCCAAGTGGGGAACGTGGCAGTTTGGGGCCCCCCGGCCACCCTCCTGCTCCCCACTCCAGGCACCAACGTGTACATCACGAGGGCACAGCTCATGAACTGCCACGTCAGCGCGGGCACGCGGCACAAGGTCCTGCTGCGGCGCCTCCTGGCCTCCTTCTTTGACCGGTGAGGCCCTCGCAGAGCCCGGCTGGAGGGGAGGGGGGGCCGCCCCACACCCCCTGCCACGGGCGGCCTGACTCCCCTCCTCCGTGCCCTCCACCCCAGGAACACGCTGGCCAACAGCTGTGGCACCGGCATCCGCTCTTCCTCCAACAACCCCAGCCGCAAACCGCTGGACAGTCGCGTCCTTCACGCTGTCAAGTGTGAGTCTCTGGAGGGGCGGGGCCCGGGGCAGGCGGATGGTCCTCTTCCGGATTGGCCCTGATAGATGGGTGGAGTTTGGGGTCAAGATTCTGAGGCTCAATCTAGGCCTGTGGGGAGGAAGGCTGTGACTGGATAGAGAGTTCCCCGTAGTGAGGGGCGGGGGGCACTGAGGGTCAGCCTGTGTCAGCTGTGGGGGTGGGAGTGCGGGGGGAGGGGTCCTCAGGGAGTCATGGGAGTGGTAAAGCAGCCAGGCCCCAGCCAGCTGTCGGGAGAGAAGTCTGGGTTTTCATGTGGAATCTCGCAGTTCCTAAATTCTGGCAAATGACCCAGGCTTTTCAAGAGCCCTGGGCCATCCTCTCAAACCCCACACACGGCCGAGCCCAGTCAGGCGTGGGGTCAACTGACGTCGTGGCTCGCAGGTTCCTCCATTCTGCCACCTCTGAGGGGGTTCAGGACTGCCCTGGGTGTGTGTTTGGGAATCAAGGAGCAGCGTGGCCACGTGGCTGCTGGCAGTGTGAGCGGCCGGGGCCACACTCTGCCTGAGCCCCGCTCTGTCTGTGCCCTCGCAGACTACTGCCAGAACTTTGCTCCCAACTTCAAGGAGAGTGAGATGAACGCCATCGCAGCTGACATGTGCACCAACGCCCGCCGCGTCGTGCGGAAAAGCTGGATCCCCAAGCTCAAGGTGCTCATGGCAGAGGGCGATGCCTACACCACCTTCATCAGCGACACGGGCAAGATCGAGCCGGACATGATGGGCGTGGAGCACAGCTTCGAGACGGCCAGCCACGACGGCGAGGCCGGCCCCTCGGCCGAGGCCCTCCAGTAACTACCACCGGACCCTCCCCGCGGGGCCGTCACACTCCCCCCCCCCCCCACCCGATCACGCCCACCTACCATCTTGGTCACGAGCTACTGTCTGTCCCTCCCCAGGACCCGCGGGGGGCGCTGCATGCTCCCAGCCCCTCTGCCTCCCCATCCCACTCTCTGACCCCAATCCGAGCGGGCTGGGAGAGGGCAGCGGCCGGTGCGAGCTCTGCACTGCCTTCCCTAGCACACTCGGGTGCCGTCAGGGGGGCTCCTGCTCCCCCTCTCCTAACCCCTAGCAGTGGTCTCCCCACTCACCAGGCCAGGCGGGGAGGGGCCGGCCTGGGGGGCTCAGGAAGGCTCCCTCCCCAGGCCCTGGGCCCCTTGCTGCAACCTCTTGGGACTTGCAGGGGCCCCAGGGTTCTCAGGACCCCTCCTGCCACCACCTCCCAGTGCTTCCATGTTTCCAAAAGCGCCTTCCTGTCTCCCTCGTCTGTCCCTGCGCCTGGGGGCTGGGGTAGGCGAGGCTGAGGGGACTGCCCATTTCACAGCTGAGGAAACTGAGGCTCAGAGAAACTTCACAACTGATCTAAGGTGGTGGGCAGTGGCGGGCCCGGCGCCCCTCTCTCTCCCCACCCTGTGCCCACCTCTGTTGCCCCCACTTTTCCCCTGGGGCCTGAGTGGGGCAGGTCCCGAGTGGGAGGCTCTTGGGGAAAGACTGAGGGTCTCTGCGAATAGAACGAGAGGTTTCCTGGGCTCACAGAAGTGTGTGTGTGTGTGTGTGTGTGTGTGTGTGTGTGTGTGTGTGTAGAAGTTTTGCTTTTAAACAAATGGATATGCGAGGCAGTAGGGCCAGGGCTAGCAGCCAGGGGAGCAGGCTGGGGGGCTGCTGCCCTCCCCCCCCACCCCCACATCCCACGCTGCCCCCACCCCCTGTACATACTTTTTAAAGCATTTTTTTAGCTAATGAAATATTGAAGTATAAGATTCCTTTTATTTTTCAAACCAACGGGACTGTCTGATGTCCCCTTCAGTCCCCGGGGGACGCGGCAGGCAGGACGGGGTGGGGGACGGGGGCAGGCTGAATGCGTGCGTGCGTGAGTGTGGAGTGTGGGTGCGCATTTCTGAGGTGGGGACCCGGCCAGGCCTCTGCTCAGGCTCCTGTGGGTCTGACCAGCTCCTCCCTTGCTCCTCTGTTCCCCAGCGGGGCTCCATTTGAAGTGGGGGGGGGGGCCCTGGCCTTGGCCTCTTGGCTGAGCCCAGCTTCTGGGGACAAGGCAGGGCCCACTTCCATTGTTAGCAGTTTGCAGAATTTTCTCTAACCATTCCTCTTTCTGTCCTCGCCCAGCGCGAGGGGGTTGTGTTTTTTTGAGTTTTACATGTGAACTCTGTGGAGGGTTCTTTTTTTTACTCCCTGTCCCCCCACACTGGGTGTCCTTCACAATTTCACCTTTCCCTCTAGCCCTGCCCCCACTGCCTCTCGCCGCCTTCTCCCCAATCTGACCAGCCCATTGCTTCCGGCAGCCTCTCCAGAGGCAGGGGGATTGTGGGAGGTGGGGTGGGGGGTCAGCCCCAACCCTTGGAATCTGACTCAGAGGTCTCCCCCACCAGTCTGTGAAGGGGTCCCCTCTTGACATCTTTTTGTGGGGGTGGGGGGGCGTCTGGTCTGGCTGGGGTCCTGGCATCCCACTTTCCTGGCCTGGCCCCTGCACCTTAGCCCTCAGCCGGCCCAGTGTATGGGGGAGTCGACGCCCCAGCTAAAGCACAAGCACCTTAGTCGCACCTCCCCCACGCCCTTGTCCTGGCTTTGACATCCCACCCCAGCATCTATCCCAAAGCACAATATCCTGGTCACTTGGCAAGCTGCCGGGCCGGCCGAGGCCGAGGGGCGGGCTGGGGCTCCAGCCAGACCCCACAAGGAAGGAGTCCCCAGGCGCTCCCCTCCTTCCAGGCCTTAGCAGGGGCCAGCTCTCTGGGACTGGGGTCTTCTCCCTCCCCACCCCTTTGTCCTGGACAGGCCCCTGCCCAGCCTCTCCCTGCCTTGTCCTTGGGTGGGGCTTGCCCCTGTCCCTCCTCCAAGCCCCTGCAGCACTGGGTTGGGTGGCAGAGCCCCTCGTTTCAGGGACCCCAGGAGGTGCCCCTGGCTCCCGGGACTGTGTTGGGGGGGGGGGAGGGGCTGGGCAGGGGTGCCGGGGAGGAAACTCCTCACCAGGAGAGCCAAAGACAGGGTTGTGCCTTACCCCAGGAGCCACCCCTGCGCCCCTCCCGCCCTGCCCTCCCCACCTCCTGGGCGGCCTGCTGCTTTTCCTTCTCTCCCTCCCCTGCCCTGCCCTGCTCTGAGCTGCATGGTCCCCCCCACCCCGGGCAGCCCAGGGAGGAGCACGAATGGAGAATCACCAACCAACGCAAAAAAAAAAAAAAAAAAAAAAAGACTGTGGGGCCCCCCCCCCCTCCGTCTCCCCCGGCCGCCCACTCACCCGCCTCTTTCACGCAGGACAGACCGCCCGCCCTGTCCGTGTGAAGTGCCAACGCCCTCCCCGCCCTGGGCCGACCCCCCACTCCCCGGGCCCGTAAGTGAGATTGCACATTAACTACTGTAAGGAGAGGAGCCGCACTGGGAAATGTGAACCATGAGAATATCAGTGACACTGAGGAAAATAAACTAAACGCCTTTGTAACAGCCCTGCCGCATGCTGCTCTCTGGGGGCGCCGGCCCAGGAAGGGACGGTCGCTGCACACTAGGGCACCGCGTGCTCGGGACAGCCAGTGCAAACATCACACCTCAGAATGCCACTGTGAGGGGGGGCCCTGGGCCAGAGCTCCTGCCACTGGGAAACAGGCTCCAAGCCAAGTGGCCAACAGCTTCCGCTTACGGCGGGGTGCCTGGCCTGGCTCAGTCGGTAGAGCGTGGGACTCTGGATCTCAAGGTCCTGAGTTCGAGCCCCACAGTGGGTATGGAGCATTCTTAAGAAGTAGCTTCCACTTAAAACCCCCTTCTGGCTGCCCTGGTGTATAGACACTGGGATATATATACATCCCCCCAGGGCAGGGCTGTTCCTACACACGCATGAGCCTTAGGTCCTACCTCAGTGTCCTACAGGATCGCCTCCAAGAAGGACCTCTGTGGAGTTGGCTGCATGACAGAGCCACTGGCTCCCTCCCCTTCTGTGGTCTGTTTGCCACCCCCAGCCCCAGATACACATCCTGAACACACCCACACCCTTCACGGCATCTGAGCCGTTGGGCCCACGCACGCATCAGAAGGAACACAGAAGTTGAGACGGTAAGTCCCGTTCGATGGGCATCCTTTAAGATCCCTTGAAGAGCCACAGGTTCTGAGGCTATGAAGCCAAGATGTTCTCTCGAACCAGATGGGAAAGACGCAGATGTGTGCTAAGGTCTCCCCGATTCAGAAATGTCTCTAGTAGTGTAGGAAGGTTATTCACTGAGGTTAGGGAGCCCATCAAATCAGAAAGTGTTTGCCTTGGGGTGGAAAAGGAAGTTTCATCCCTGCCCGGGGCAGGTCTGGCCGCTCTAGCAACTAGCAAGAGCATCCAGACAGACCTCCTGGGGAGGTGATCAGGTGGGATCTCAGTCCCCAGGGAGGCTCGGTTGTACTTGAGGAACACCAGCCCCAGCCTCGGCTGCCAGAAAGTAGGGTTCTGACAGCCAGCAACACCACCACCAAAAATCCAGAGGCGACTGTTCCAGTCACCTTGGGTAACAGGAAGTCTTGTCTGCCTTAACATGCGGGCACCCAGGTACGTGCGAACACCACCCCCTCCCAGAAGTGCACCTTTTAACCTCAGGAAGACTTGGAACAGAGTACAGAGAGATCAAGAGAACCCAAACCTCTAGTGGGTTTGCACGAAAAAGGGAATCGACACATTGAACACGGGTTCTTTTTAAGGTTTGACAAATCAGCCTAACGGAACAACACCCTTGTAATAGGCAGCACTTTGCGATGTGTAAACGAGCCACTAAGACGCGTGGTTCTGATGCGGGACTGCGTCACGCGCGGAATGGAAACATCTGAGATGGCAATCTAAGGTTTGTGGCACTTACGAGTTTTCCTGGCTCATAGGAATCACTCGGGCAAGCTCTGGCAAAGCCCTGGAATTTACAAACACTGCCTTGTCAGTGACCAGGTGTACATTAGAGCCTGGCGGTACTCGGGCGCCTCAGAAGTGGCTTGCTCAGCTCCACTGCTGAGGCAGTTGCCTCCGGTGGGCTGAGAACGAGCAGAAGACATTTAGACTAAACTTCAAACGCTCAAGGAAGAATCAGGCTTGGGGTTTTTCAGCCTCATCCGCCGTGAAACCAAGAAATAAACTGGACTAGTCTTTTCTGCACCAAATCCTGACCCCTGATATCCCTACTAGGCGTGTGCCTGTGCACGTAGGTACACACCCGGGCCCCAGCATGTGCAAGCCAGGGGCTCGCAATGGGAGTCCCATTTAGGGGACAGGCACGAGTTAACGAGCCACAACACACAGTAAGGTATAGACGTGTATTTAAAAAAAAAAAAAAAAGCTGGGATTTTTATTTCCAAGTTGGCACGCACGGAAGGCACAGGAGCAAATGGCTTTGGGGCACCAGAGTAGAAACGGGGAGGGGCGGGTCTGAGGTTCCCCTACCTCTGCCACCTCCTAAGCACACTTGAGACAGGACCAGTGGCAGGGGCTCTGGCCCAGGGCCCCAAGGGTCCCACTGGCTCGGATGAGAACCTCGAGACAGCTCTCCAGGAAGGAGCCCCTTCTCCCAGGGGGCAGGACCCTGCCAGCTCCCACAGCTAGAGGGACCAGCGCCCTGGGGAGGGCCGACGTCAGAGGGAGAAGAGCAGGATGAGAACCAGAAGAAGCACCCCCAGCAGCACGACGATGGCACACCACTGTCGGCGATCTGGGGGCAAAAGGGTCAGAGGTCACAGGGGGGTGGGGGGACGAGGTGCCACCTTCGCCCCCCCCAACCCACCACCCCTGAGCTGCCTCCCCAAGGGGGCTTACCGTTCGTCATGTGGGATACTTTGGCCATCTTCCTGAGGACCCCGTCCATCCGGGACTGGGTGTGGTCCATCTCGTGAGCAAAGGCATCCAGCATGCTGTTGATACCGAGATGGCGTTAGCCTCCAAAAGTTCTGGGCACACCAGCACGGCCAGCTGAGGGCACCCAGCCCACCCCCAGGATCCTGGCCTCACACGCCCTGCTCATCCAGCTCCTCCCCAACACGGCCAGACATGTGCTTCAGAACCCGGATGCTCCCGGACACCATTTCCAGCTGTTGATTCTGTTGGTCCATGATCAGCTGCGGATTGGAGGAGTGGGAACTGCCATCAGCCGGGGCCCTGAGCTGTCCGGAGGCCCCTCCGGCCCAGGATCCCCGACTACCCGCACGAACCTGCTGTGTGGCCTGCTGCTCCTCAATGTAACGAGAGGTGGCTGCGGCCATGCTGGCGTCCAGCAGGTCGCTGGATGACTTTGGGGCGGCTGGCTTGCCTGTCAGCATCTATGGGGGCACAGACCACAGGTTCAGGGAGAGAGGGCCACTCACAGCAAAGCCAGACACAGACTGGTGGCAAATCTAGATGGCTGTTGCTCAGGAAGGTGGTCTTAGGAATGGGATAGCCTGGGTTCCCCAAGCCCACCGCTTGCTAACAAGGTGACCCCAAGGTCCTATCAATTGACCTCCCTATGCCTCAGTTTCCTCCTCTGTAAAACGGGGAAGTTCCTGGGGCTGGAATGCGGATTGCCCGAATCCATGGTGGACTCATCATATGAACAGATGTATTTAAGAATTTGGACTTTGACCCTCAAGGCAGCACACCTGGAAAGCCCGTGGGCACTGCTATAGGACCCCAAGCTCGTGCAGGTCTCGGCCCTACACCCTCCCAGATCCCACATGGGCATCCCATGACGGGTTGGAGACAGGATGGATGGACACACAGAAGAAAAAAAGTACCAACAGAGGCAGCTGGGGGAGTGCGCACAAAAGGCGTACGCAGGCACATACAGGGCAGGCACACCCACGGAGGGAAATGGTATGCAAGCCGACTGCAGATGGGGATCTACTCAGAGGCCAAGTTCACAGGCTCAGAAGTGCCAGGTACAGACACAGAAAAAAAGGTAGGCATACATCCTGGAAACAGTGACGCAACAAGCAAAAAGAAAAAAAAAGAGAGAGGGGGTGGGATACAGACCCGCACTAGGAGGCAGAAAGGATTCTACACCCAGAAAGAGCGGGCAGGTAGACAGCCAGGAACCAACTGCTCAGAGAAGATGGGCACTGACACAGAAGAGACCGACTGTGCGTGCAAGGGAGACAAGTGAACACACACAGAGGGGTCAGGCTTGGGCTGGGGTGGGTGAGGATGCTGGGTCCGGATGCCTTACCTCTCTCTTATTCCTCTCCATAAAGGCTATGGCTGCCGGGCTGACCATATGGTCCTTCATATCCTGGGGGGTGAGGACGCCATCAGAGAGTAAAGATACTCCAACCTCCCCACACTCGCGCCACCGAAAACTCTCCTCACCTGGACTGCCTCCCGCATCCGCTCCACGAACACCTTTCTCTCCTGCAGGTCTCCGGCTGGGAGCTTGAACTTTCCCGGGTTGGCTTCCACTATGCGTAAGTCGCGAGTCAAGGGTCAAGGCCAAAGCCAGACATGACCCCCTCCTCTGCCTCAAGCCCTCAACTCCACCCAGGTGTCCGGTTGCCCCCTGCCACAACAGTGGGCTCTCCCAGGACGCCTTGCAACCCCCCAGGATATCGATGGTCTCCTCCAGGTCCTCGAGGTCCCACTCGATGCTGCGCAGGCCATTCCGCAGTTCATTGGTCGTCCAGTCCAGCTCCTCGCGTCCGACCGCAGCGTCCTCTTGCAGGAGCTCGCACCAGCGCTGGTATAGCCCGCGGGCCGTGTTCACGGCCTTCTGCACCTCGCTGCGGGGCAGGGGCACACACAGCGGTCACGGCTGGGGGCAGGCGGTCCTCCCGCCGGCCACTGCGCCTCCAAACGAGTCAGGGCTCAGGATATCCTGATAACCCCCTGCGCACCCATCCCACTCGGCCACGGGTCTTCCCTGACCCGCGCACCCCGACGGCCGTGCCCAAACTGCCTAGCACGCTCTGCCGGACACGAGGGCATTAGTTGGCGGGGGGACCGAGCACCCTCTTCTCTCCCCCATTGCTGTCACTCACCCTCGGACAACAAAAAATGGGTCCTCGAGAGACATGTCACACAAACCCCGCCCGAGGCCAAGCCCCCCTCCCCTCTCGGCTTTGGTAGCGGGTTCCCTCCCAGCAAGAAGGGAAAGCGCCGCCTCCCCCGCCCCCGTCACGTGACCCGCATCACCATCGAGAACCTGGACGCCAGGGTAGAAAGAGAGGCCTCGGCCTCGGAGGCCCGCGCTTCCGCCCTCCTCGCGGCCATCTTTATTGTGGGCAGAAACAGCTTCGCGTACCCGTAGCTCGTCGCGCCCGCCCCCAGCAGAATCCCAGTTAAGTCTGGCTGGGTTGGGGGTCGGAGCTCCTAATCTCTCGGTTGGAGGGCTAGCCCTTCGCATTGTTGCCGCAGCAACCTCAGTTTCCCTTTTGGGCAATGTGAATAATAATAACCTTCTTCAAATCAGAGATTATGACTAGGGAAGGGGATCATTCGATTGGTAGAACCTCTTTTTTTTTTTTAATGTTTGTTTATTCTTGAGACAGAGAGCAAGCGCCGGGGAGGAGCAGAGAGAGATGGCGGGGACAGAGGATCCCAAGCGGCTCCACGCTGAGAGCAGATAGCCCAACGCGGGTCTCGAGCCCACGAACCCCAGATCGTGACCCCAGCACGACCCCCAATTTGGGGCGCCCCCAATTTGAAGACGCTCTTAACAGACTTCCTGAGCCTGCACCTTGATCCTGTACTCGGAGATCGTCCCAGCCCAGAGTTGGGAAGGGGTGGGGGGAGAGGTAGTCCTCCCCACTTTACCGCAGGAGGTGGAGTGAGGTGCGAGCATTCCCCGGTGGAGAGTCTTGCTGGACTGCCCCTCCTCTTTTGTTGTACGGAGGAGGGCGCCCCAAGATCGCCCTGGGGTGGGGTGGTTGTGAGTGGGAGCCCCAGAGATGCTTCTGGGGTGTGGGATCTTTCTGCGTGCGAGGCAGGAGTCGGGAAAAGGGGGCGTGGTGGTGGCTTCTGTATACGAGAAAGTTCTCGGTGTGTGGGGTCTCCGTCTGGGGAGGGACCAGGAATGTCTGGAGACTCATAGAGTGGATCCCTGTGTGACAGAGGCGATCTGTGTGACAAGGTCTCCGGAAAAGCACTCTTTTTTGGAGGGCCGGGGGGAGCCATCACCTGAGTGGGGTCCTAGTCTGTCTCTGGGGAAGTCTGGGCAGGATGTCTGAAGTTCTTGGAGAGCCTGTGTTTCGGAGTCTCTCAGAGACAGAGCCTGGGCTGGGAATATCATTGTGGATTCGCCGTGGGGGTCCTGGGGGATATGGGGGCGTCCTCAGCGGGTCGCCGTAGTGTGTAGCAGGATCGATGACTAGGGACAGTTTTTGGAGGGGTCAAGAAGATAAAATTGTTGAGTCCTTAGGTGCAGGGGGTGGGAAGGCGGGGCGTGGGGTTCTCCAAGGGTGCATGATTTGGGGGGGGGGGTAAGGAACACCTGGAAGAGAACCTTGTAGGGAGAAATAATTGTGTGGGTCTCTATGGGGGAACAGGGACGAATGGGTCCTCAGCGAATCGCCCCTCGTGTTAGCAAGGTCTTTGGGGAGGGTCTCTGGGAGATGGCGTCAGTGGAAGCCCAGAGATCGCCCCTACCTGCCGGCGGGGGGCTTCCCGGAGAGGCGTCACGCCTTCTCGGCCGCCGGAGGGAAGGAAGCGAAGCCTTCCCCTCCTTTCCCGCCCGCCCCTCTAAACTCTGGTCCGGAAGCCCGGGACTACAGCCTTCCTTAGCGGCAGGGAGCGGGGGAGGGAAGGGAAGGGGGCGTGTTCGGAGGCCAGGCACCGCCCCCGCCCGCCCGGAAGGAGGCTGCCTCAGCTCAGAGCGGAGATCCCGGCCCTGTCCTTATATGGGCAGCCGGAAGCGGCTCGCGCGCCTGCCCTACGTCATTATACCCAAATTTAGTCGTGGAAGTCTGGCGCTTCCAGTGGCCGGAAGACTCCGCTCTCCCTTCCGCGCGGCAAGGGGGGAGGGAGACGAGCCTTCCCTTAAAGGGCCTTTGCCACGAATGAATGGAGCTATAGGAACAATTTTGCATCTTGTTTTGGAGGAACTGGAGCAATAGGGCGTAGCGGAGGGTGGGGCCGATGTTTTCTATCTATCCGCTCTATCTCTGCCTTGCTCAGTTTACAGCTCCTACCCCAAGCACGCTTCCTGGGGCGCAGGGGCGGAGCAGGGCCGTGTTGTCTAAGGGGCGCAGCCACGTGTTCACCCGGACTGTCCTGTTGCCCGGGTCCTGCGTCCTGCGAGCACCCAGCCCACCCGTGGAGCTCGAGTAGAGGAAAGGGGCGGGGGGTGTTCGGTGTGGAGCGCAGGAATGACACCCAGGGCTGCGTTCGTGTCTGCAGACGTCCAATGCCCGTGGAGTGGGCAGCTATGCCTAGGAGCCAGCCCCCGCTGCCCGCCTGCTTACTGCCTACAGAGAAGGAGTGAGGAGGGCTGGCTTACGCTAGAAAGACGCAAGAGCTGGAGGCCCCGGTGTCCCCTTTCACTGCAGTGGCCGTTTATTCGTTTAGCAAACATTGGACTAGTCACTCTGTCTCGATTTCCCCAGCGGAAGAAATCAGGTACAGCAGTACCCTCCGCGGAGTGGAGGTGAGGCATTTAGTAAAGGAAAACCCTTAACAGCGCCTGACGGGTAGTAAGTGCTTTCGGAAGTGTTAGCACGGTTACTGATTCAAAAAATACGAATCGGTTACTGATTCAAAAAATATTAACTAAACACCTAGTAGCTGCTAGGAACTGTGCCCACGGGGGATATACCGGTTCGAAGCCCGGTCTTCCCCGGTGCTAAGGGAAACTCGCTGCCTACAAGCCACTGGGGCTTCAAACGCAAGCACGTGGGTGGACTCTGATCCCCCCATCCGCCGCCCTGCTCTTCTGGGCCCGCGCGCCTGCTCATTGAGGGCCCTGGGAAAGGAGACCACCCCGAGAGCTCTGCGTGGACTGGGGAATGCTCCCCCACGCTCCGACTCCCTCCCTTCTCCCGCCTCGGTAAATTCTACCCTGTCGCTTTAAGGAGTCTCTCGCCGTGGTGCGTTGGGAAGCCCGGATGCGGCTCTCGGATTGGGCGGGGCGTCTCCGTGACTTCACCCCGGGTACAAAAGGGCCCGGGTGGCGGGCGCTGGGGCAGAGCGTCCTAGCAGTGTCACGGCGTGGGTTGGCGCGAGGGGAGAAGCGTGAACGAGCGCGTAGCCCGGAGTGCACCTGCTACCTGTCCTGCCCAGTCAGGGAGCCCCCGCCGGCCTCGCCCCCGCCGTCTAGCCGCCATGGAGGTGCAGAAGGAGGCTCAACGCATCATGACCCTGTCGGTGTGGAAGATGTACCATTCGCGCATGCAGCGCGGTGGCCTGCGGCTGCACCGGAGTCTGCAGCTGTCGCTGGTCATGCGCAGCGCGCGAGAGCTCTACCTCTCGGCCAAGGTGGAAGCCCACGAGCCCGAGGTGCCCTTGCCGCCCGTCCGCTCCCCTGATCCTCGCCTGCACCAGTTGCGGGAAGCGGAAGCTGTAGCCGAGGCAGCGCCCCCCGACGGTGAGCAGCCTTCCCCGGAGCCCATGGACACGCGGGAGGCGCCGGGAGCCGCGGAGACCCCAGCTCCCTGTGCCCCGCGCCCCACTAAAGTCAGCCGCAAGCGGCGGAGCAGCAGCCTGAGTGACGGCGGGGACGTCGGACTGGTCCCAAGCAAGAAAGCCCGTCTAGAAGAAGAGGAGGAGGAGGCAGGGGCCTCTTCGGAGGTCCCTGATCGCCTGCAGCCACCTCCCGCTCAAGCGGAGGGCGCCTTCCCCAACCTGGCGCGCGTCCTACAGAGGCGCTTCTCTGGCCTCCTGAACTGCAGCCCCGCCGCCCCCCCGACGGCGCCGCCGGCATGCGAGGCGAAGCCTGCCTGCCGCCCTGCGGACAGCATGCTGAACGTGCTCGTGCGGGCCGTGGTGGCCTTCTGAGGGTCCCCGAGCGGCGCTACGGGAGCCCAGAGCGCGGGCCGAACCGTCGGCCGGAGTGCGCACACCCGAGGCGAGGCCCGCCCCCGGGGGAGCGCCCGCTGAAACCGTGGAGAGGAGCTGCCGCCCGGGCTGCTGAGAGGCCTGAAGAGGGACTCTGCCCCCGGGGAGCCGTCGCCGCCTGTGCGCAGCGGCGGCGCCGAGGAGCCTGAGCGGGGAGCGCGAGCGCCTTCCGCCGAGACCTGCTGCGCCCACAGGTGCTGTCTTAACGGACTGGGACGTGGACCTTTCCCTCTCCTTCTGGGACTGGGAGCAGGGAGGCTAGGTTCTTTAAAACTCCTCAGGGTCGGACTTGATTTTTTATTGGGAGCTGTACTGCCCTTTCAAGGTTTTTCAATAGTTGGTGTTTGCATTTCCAACCTCAGAATTCCAGGCAGGCGCTCCCTTCCCCCACCAGTGACATACTTGTGCAAGCGGTCATCGTTGCGTCATGGGGCAGACGTGGGGAGCTTCCTGTTGCCTTGCGTGGGTGTGGGGCCTGGGAGGAGGGTCTGGGGTGTGGACCGCCCTGGGGAATGGGAGGAGGGCGTCCTGAGTCACCTCGCCCCGCGCGCTGCGGGTTTGTGCCCCGCGCCCCTGCGCCTTCGGCTGTATAGCGGCGGCAAGGTGGGGGCCCGATTTAATTTCAGGTTACAATTTTCCTCATCTGGGGCGTGAGAGGTGGTAATACGTTCCCAGTCTCCGGCGTGACCGTCCCTCAGACACACAGACACAACCCAGACGATCCTGGTCTGAATCACAAAATTGGGTGGGGGTGTTTAGAGCGCTTGTAAGGCTGCGCTGGGACCAGCTGCTGGTGAGACTGGGCCAGTTTGGGAAGGGGAAGATTCTTGCCAGGGCATGCTGAGGTCTGTTTACCTTTACTGTGGTGGATTCTGTTTAATTTCATCTATCTGGCTTTTTGCTAGAAACGCCAGATAGGAAAATAAAGGCCATTTGAATAAAGTCTGTGCTGCCCGTCTGGTTTTCTTCCCTGATGGGGGAGGGGCAGGGTTAAGGGGTCAGGAGCTGGCGGCGGCTTGCTGGGGCCCCAGAAACCGGTCTGACCGGCTCTCACGTGGGTAGAGTGGGCGGGATGGGGCTGGGCCCCTTTTTCTTTGCCAGAGCGTTTCCGTGCTGGGTGCTCTGGTCCTCTGACGCCTTCAGCTCCCCCACATTCGGTGGTTCCGTCGAAATCCTGCAACTCCGGGCAGGCCGGGGCGGGGGGGTGGGGGGGTGGGGAGCGGAGAGGGCTTGACGACTTCAGACCTTTGAGGGGGATTACCGATGGGTCCAGTGCCCCAAACAATTGGGAAGGCCACGCCTCCTTTGGAGGCTTTCGGGGGATGGCAGGCAGATCTCAACTCCCCCCACCCCACTTGACCAACTGAATCAGCTTTGGCGGGGGTCCCTCCGCTTGCGGGGGAGCTGAAGTGCGCTTTGGGGCGCCCTTTATACCCTTGTTCTTATCTCTGGCGGTACCATTTTGTGACTCAGGCTGGGAGGGGAGTTTCCCAGCCTCAGTCTCCCCATCTGTGAAGTGGGCCTCTAAACAGCTTCCCCGAAAGGCGGCTGTAGATTTAGAAACACCCCCCTGACATCCCAGCTCCATTTTAGTCACCCCAGAGCAGAAAACGCTCATAATGTATCCAGTGCTGATTTAGGAGAGGGGCTGCGAGGCGTCGCCCCAGGGCGGGTGGCGGGGTGGCTGTTAGGAGGACAAAGGAGCCGCAGGTGCGGGCAGTGAGGGCGGCGGGAGGCGCCGGGAAAGCAGCCGCCCCGCCTCCAGACGGCTGGCTCCGGCCCTGCCAGCTTCCCGCGACCCCGGGGGACCTGACCCCGAGGCCGTAGGGTGGAAGGAGGAGGGTGAGATGGAGGGTGGACCCGCCCCAGAACTCCCGCCTCCGGCTCCCCTCCAGCCTCGTCCACCCACCCCGCTCCCCGCCTCCCTCTGGGTTCCCCCAGGGGAATCTAGCCCAGCTCGCCTCCGCGGCCACCTGATTCTTTCCTGGGGAAACACGGGAGACTTAAGCGCCACCCACTCGGGGTCCTGACCCGTAACTCCCCAGTGGGACGTGGGGGGGGGGGGGGAGGCTGGAGCCCCACACCCCAGCGGCAGTTCAGTGCGTTCGCGTGGGAGCAGCTCCCCTGAGAACCTGGCCTGCCCCGGGAAGTCCCTGGCGGCTGGGGAGGGGGCCCTCAGTGCGCATCCTGTCGCAGGAACCTCCTGGCCCTTCCTTCCTCCCCGGGAAGCGGTCAGGCTGATCTCCGCCCCACCTCCTGGGGGTTTCCGGGCTGGGGGCTGGAGATGATGAAGTGGGAGACAGGAGAAGCCCCCCCCCCCCCCATCCCTTTAATATATCCCCCTTCCCAAGACTCCATTCCACCCTTCCGAATAGGCAACATTGAATATTCGTCACAATAACCTGGGTTTTCACACCGTTACATGGCATGGGATCATTGGGCTAGGCCCTCTGGGGGAGTAATTCATGGGACAATAGCTGTGAAAGCTAAAAGTGTCACAAGTCCCTTGACCAGTAGAGTCCCCCCAGGGGAACCTCAGGCCTGCAGAAGGAGGCTCCAGAAGGCTGTTCGTTACAGTGTTGTCCACAGTACAAATTGGAAACAACCTACACGCCCATCCCATCTGACCGGTCTGGTAGAATTCGGACTATCCATGCCTCCCCGGAGAATACATGGCCTGAGCGGGGACAGATCTACACTCTGGCGACACCAATGGCTCAGAACCATGACGCTGAGTGACAAGGGCGGGCGGCAGACCTTGTGGGGGTGGGAACACAAATTCTGAAGCCAGCCCACCAGGTCTACTTGCTTGCTGTGCCGCTTTGAGCGAGTCACTTCACCTCTCTGGGCCTCCGTTTCCCTGGCTGTACACTGTGGGCAACAATAGCCCCTACCTCTTGGGGTCCATTGCGAAGATTAAGTGAGATAATACATATAAAGGGCCTGGTGGGATGCCTGGCACACCGGAAGCGGTGTTATTTTATTATTGGTAGAACTCAGAATGTTAACAGTGCCGTCCATTTAAAGGCGCATACAGCAATACAGGCATTTGGCGTGGGAATGTGGGTGCGGATGCTGTGCTCATCCCAGAGAGCTGGAGAAATAGTTCCTGCCTCCAACAGCTCCGTGTGCATGAGGGTCAGCGTCCCCGCTCAGCTCCAGAGTTTGGTTTCATCCTAGGGATTTGACCGGGTTGACTCTTGCCTCCTCCCAGGCCTCCACACTTCTGGTTTCCTCCCACCTCAGGCCCTGGGCCTCTTGCTGTCTACACTCACCCCTTTGTAGGTAGTCTCGTTCAGTCGCAGGGCCTTAAATGCCACTCTATGCCGGCTCCCAAATTTTGCTCTCCAGCCTGGACCCCCTCCCCCCACCCCCAGGCTTTCTGTCCAAGGCCCCTCCCCATGTCTCCCTGGCCTCCCAACTGAGGAATCCTCCTTGGATCCCTTTTTCTCCTTCCCGCCCATGGCGCCCAGTCACAGGTGCTGTCAACTTGACCTCTCATCCCACTCCACTTTCTCCACCTCCTGGCTCCGATGTTGGTGTGGGCTGCTGTTACCTCTCACATGGATCAGGGGCAGTGGCTTCCCCCCTGCTCTCGCCCCCACAATCTATCCTACCCCGCAGCCACACAGATCTTCTAAAAATGCAAGTTGGATAATGTCACTCTCCAGCTCCCCTCTGCTTCATCCACCGTGGAGAAGAGGCCAGGCACGTCCCAGTCCAGGGCCTTTGCACTTGGTGTTGCTTCTGTTTGCAATGCTCCTCTCCCAGGCATCCATTCTCACTTTGTTCAGATCTCTGCCGGAATGTCACCTCCTGGGAGAGGCCTTCTGTGGCCATCTGATCTAAAGACGCTCCCCACTCTGCCTCCCAGCCCCTTTACCCCTCTTCTCAGCCTTCCTTCAAACACTACTCACCGTCTGGAAGGGTAAATTAATGTTCTAGTTCGCATCTGTGTTCAAATGTCCGTTCCAGGAATGCCCAACCCAGGCCTGGAAGAGTCGATGAGGTTGTCTGGGGGAGGCAAGTGCTAAGTGCTGAGTAGTTATTGTCGCATTTAATCAGTGGCTGCCCATGACTCTTAGCATAGAATTTACCAAATTTCAGACCGTTGATGGCCAGGATTTTTGTCATATCTGCAAAACAACTGTACTATTATTTATCTAAAAATTTTTCTGAACGTAAGCCACTTGTTAATCACGGACCATACTTAGAAGGTAACCTTTAATACAAGCTACAGTGAAAACAAAACAATGTCATAAGATTCTGCTGAAACAGTAGCCAGTATGAGGGTCCAGACAGCTTTCTTAGTTAGGCACAGAGATTAGCCACGGTTTAGGACACATTATTACCACAGGAGACAGGAAAGGGCCTATCTTCAGTCAGAAGACTAGGGAAAGTCTAAAAGCTGAAAAGAGAGAAACAAAGGGATTCGTCCTCTTATTTAAATAGCATTGAATCAGTTTGGCCACCGTTCCAGAGTTAAGAAAATTCTGCCTCTGGAAGAGAGACAAAGCTACAAATGCCCCCCATTTTGGTCCAAGACCTTTGCTTACGGACGCTCAGATTAGGAGCTTTTTTTTTTTCCCCCTGTAACATCACAAAGCAATTTTATATTCGTTTCTGCGTTTGTCTCCTCTTCTGGCCTGGGGCCTCCTTTCGAGGCCAGAGACCAGTCTAGCAGGTGCTTACTAAGGGGTTTTTGTGAATGAATGATTCATTTGCAACCTCTCCTTTGAGACTGGTCCTTTTAACTCCACCTTTTACGGATGGGAAACAGGCCAGAGAGGATCGCCCTGCAGGAGAACAAGTAAGGGACGGCTCTAGTCGTGTCGGCCATCCAAGATCCCCTCCACTCTCCTCTCGGCAGGACCTAAGGGACAGGCGCCCCGCTAAAGCCTCCGCAAACCTGAGAAAGGGCTGAGCCACAGAAGCAGCACCCGGACCGGTTTACCCGGTTCCAGGAACCTGGGGCGAGGTCCGCGCGTCCGAGCCGGGAAGGCGCAGGCCTAGGCCAGGCGGGGCGGGGCCTCGATCTCCGCCAGGAAGTGAGTCCTAGGCGGGGAGGTCGAGGTCAGTAACTACCACAACGCGGGGCGGAGCGATCGGGGTGTCAATCACAGACGGGGGCGGGATAGACGAGTTCACCTCGTCTCGCGCTCTTCCCCCGGGCCCCGCCCCTGCGCGCCGCACCGAGCGACTTCCAAGAACTCCCAGCGTAGTCAGTGACTTGGGCCACGCCCCTCGCCCCCCAAACCGGTCTCTTCCGGACCGGATTCCGCCCAGGCTCTCCGCGCGGGGCGCCCTCCCCCCCCCCCCCCCCCCGCCAAAGCACGCCCCACGGATGCGGGAGTTTAGGGGCCGGGACGGAAGGCGGAGGCCGCGCCGGGGCGTGTGGGGCTGGGGGCCTGATCCGAATCAGGTAAATCGCGGAAGGAGCGGGAGGGAAAGGGGCTGCCAGAGCTTGGGGTTCATGCTACCCACCGCTGTCGTGCAGGCTGCTGAAGCTCCCCACGTGTCCAGAGGAGCCCAGAACCCCACACCGGTGTCCACGGGGAACCAGAGCCCCCGCAGCAGTGTCTCGTGGCGCTCGGATCCACACACGTGTGCTCAGGGGGGTCCACACCTTCCCACCTGTGTCCACAATGGGTCTCACTAAGGCACCTGTTCTGTTCCCCCAGGCTCAGCCTGGAGGTTTATTCCGCCCACCTCGAAATTTGTGTCCAGGAGAGCTGAGCCCAAGGCCTAAGGCCCTCCACCTACATACCCAATCCGTCCCAAGATCGACCCCCTCTCCCCCAGCACGTTGTTGGCTCTCAGTGAAGAAATAACCTCAACAGGGGCGCCTGGGTGGCTCGGTCGGTCAAGCGTCCCACTTCGGCTCAGGTCATGATCTCACGGTTCGTGGGTTCGAGCCCCGCGTCGGGGCTCTGAGCTGACAACTCGGAGCCTGGAGCCTGCTTCGGATTCTGTGTCTCCCTCTCTCTGCCCCTTCCCGCTTGTGCTCTGTTTCTCTCGCTCTCAAAATTAAATAAACATTAAAAATAATAATAACCTAAACATTCACTGCGCCCCTCGCTCCTTCAGCTCCCTCCCGCACCTGGGCGGCTCCCCTGGCCCCCTGGGGACCTGCCTTTCCTCGCCCGCCGCCACCGACTGGCACCAATTAATTTCCTCCTCCGTCTGTCCACCCACATCTGGTGGCCAGCTGCTCGTCCTCGCCCTGCCCGCCCCCAGGGTCTCCCAGGGAATTGCTAACAGCCCTCCTCCTCCTAGCGCCCCTCAAACCCAGGACGCCCTACCAAAGCACCCGCTTCCTCCACCCCCCACTCGAGGCTGCTAATCAGAAAAAGCTGACGGGACCTGGAGAAGAGAAGATCTGAAATCCGATGGAGGAGGGGCGGGGTGTGAAACTTTCTGAACCAGAGATGGGGGGGGGAGCGGGGGCGGGGGGGGGGAAGCGGGGTGGAGGGAGGCAGGAGCTTCAGTTGTACCTAAAGGCTCGAGATCAAAGCTTTCTGGCTTCCAGATGGGGACCGCGGGGAGGGCTGCCCACTCGGGGGCAGGCAAGGCTGAGCACCCCCGCCCCTTCCTCGGAAAGCCCCCGGGGGATGTGGCGGTGACAGCTGTGCCCCAGCCCGCGCCCGGCGGGTTTCCTTTTCCTGTGCTCACTCTCCCGACTGGCTGGCCAGCAGCCTGGAGACACCAGTCCGGCCCTTTTGAAGGGGCTCCCCAGAGGGTCATCCTGGACGAGGGGGAGGGGACTGACAGAACAATGGGCTTCTGTAGCTGCTGGACGGCCAGGCGCTTCCTGTTAACCCTTCCCTCGGGGTGCAGCTTGGGGGAGCATCTCAGGGGCCTGGCCTGTGGAAAGGGAGCCGGAGGGGATTTGTCCACCGAGCTAGCAAACATGCAGCTCTTTTTCTCCCGTCCCAGGTCTTGTTTTCACAAATGATCAGAAAGGGCAAGGCGAATGCACCCCTTGCGGTCCTCAGTGGAGTGATAGAGCCTGGTTCTCTGCTCTCTGGTGAGCGGAGGGTTGTGCACCCCCCCCCCCCCCGGGGGTGGGGGACGGGGCATAGCTAGCCTGGGAGAATCCGCTGTGCTGAGGGCGGAGACATCCCAGGATCGCTGCCCTGCCAGATGAGCCGGAGGTCACGACCCCCCAGCCAGTTGGCTCCCTGGTCCGGGCCTCAGTTTCCCTGCTTGGGAAGTTCTTCCAAGGGCCTGAGAGGAGCCCAGCGTGATCCTAATGGGCCAGAGCGACCTGAGCTGGGGGTCTGGGAAACCTTTTGCTGTCTCTTGGAGCTCCGGGAAGATACGCTGGGGAATTAGCTGTTGTGTTCCTTGAGAATTCATGCGAAGTCTCTTCTGTTTACAGAGCTAGCCAGAGAGGTTCACCCTCAGGAGAGTCTGTGGGGCTCCAGGAGCTTCTGAGGGTCCCTGGAGCCCCAGCATCCGGCCCTGGAGGCTTTTGGGTAGTTACAGGCCAGATAACATGCCCTGTTCTAAGAAGAGACTGCACACAGTGATGCCTCCCACCCAGCCAGGTGCTGTGCCTGGCCGTCCCACATTCTCAGTTATCCATCACTGCAAGCCTAAATCAGAACTAAAGTAGGCCTGGGGCACCCAGGCGGCGCAGTCCGTGAAGCATCCGACGCTTGATCTCCGCTCAGGTCATGATCTCGCAGTTCGTGGGTTCGAGCCTCCTGTCAGTCTCTGCACTGATGGTGTGGAGCCTGCTTGGGATCCTCTCTCTCCTGCTCCCTGCCCCTCCCCGACTTGTGTGCTAGCAGGGCTCTCTGCTGTCTCGCTCGCTCTCTCTCAAAAGAAACAAAAAAATTAAAGTTGACACTTTCACTGGCCTCGTTTTACAGATGAGGGAATTAAGGCCTAGAGCAATCGTGTGTCTAGTAAAACAAAGTGCATTGTTTTTCTTTCTCTCCTGGATTGAGGGGGATGGGGTGGGGGGCAGGGGTCACGTAGAGGCCCTTGTCCACACCAGTGGACTTTTGCTTGTATATACCCAGTGGCTTATCTTCCATTCACTGATAAGGAAAGAGAGCTGGGGTGGGGTGGGGGTGGGGCGAGGGCCACGGGGCCCCCGGTCTCCCTGCCACCACTGGGCGGCCTTTTCTCTCTCTCCTTGCATCCTTGGCCCACCGCCCACCAGGTTGGTCCACCAAATGCCCTCTTCAGCTTTTTCACACCCACTTGCTGGGTGACTGTATCATTTTTTCCTCCCCTTTCTGACAGCAAAAACCTCCCCAAGGGCCAATAAGTGCACGTTCAACCCAAGGGCTTGAGGAGGATAAAGTTGGTTTGGGGGTTGGGGTGTTTTGTTTTGTTTTGTTCTTTTTTTTTTTTTTTTTTTTTTGTAATCATTATTTACTGAGCAAAACCAAACTTCTAGACTGCAAAGGCTGCTGCCAGGCCCCCTTGCTGGTGTCTGGGACAGGAAGTGGCTCACTGCTTTGCCTTTCAGACCGGAGGGCAGGCGGGGCGGGGGGGGGGGGGGGGGGGGGCGGGGGGGTGCCTGTTAGAGGCCCAGCAGCTGGGGTTCGGGCCCAGGCCAGCCTACCGCCAGCCAGCATCCACCTGAGGCCCCCTTCCCCTCTCCTCCCCCCCCTTCTGTGGCCCGCCCTTCCGGAATGAACCTTGTCCTGGCTTCTAGCCACCGCCACCCCACCGGGGAAGGCAAAGCAGGCCTGCAGTTAACCCACTGCCGAGTCCCTGCAGGCGGCAACTTTCAGACTCCTCGGGGTAGGGGGGGTAGAGGCGGGGGGGGGGGAGTCTCGAGACCCTTTCCCGCTCAGGCTCTGAATCCGAGCAGCGGCTGGAGTCTGCTGCACTGAGTTCCATGTATTCCCCAGCTACCCTCCAAATCCCCACGGACACTGCCTTATAAACAGTCACCGGAATTTTCAAAGGGGCCACATGTGGTTTGGGACAAGGCATTCTCTTCTGAGAGGGGTGGGTGTGAGGCCGGTTCTGAAGAAAACAGAGAAGCGGGCCGTGGGAACGGGGCCCCGCACTGGGACCACCGAAGCTTTCCTTTCAGCCGGGATGGGGGGGTGCGGGGTGGGGGGGGGGGATGTCTTCCCCTCTCCTGCTTTGCTTTGCGTCCCTGGCCTCTGTGGAGCCCCGGCTGCCATTTACAGGGCCCTTGGGGACGCTGTGCATCAATGGCTGCTTCCGGGCATCATCATATTTCCCTGTGCATCCCTCCTCTCTCCTTAGGCTTGCCCCTCTCTCTCATGACTGTTCATCGTGGGAGGGGTGTGGGCACACACATGCACAGTCTCCCAGCAGTTCCGCTGTGACTCAAGCCAGCCCTATCCCTGAAGGCTGGGAAGGCCAGAGCGAGGAGCCTCCCCCAGGGCCATGGCCCGAGCTTGGACCCGGGTTTCTGGTCGGCTGGGGAGAGCAGGCTCAGTCCCCTCAACACCGTGAGCTGAGTCTAGGCCCAGTGGGTTACCCACAGGCTCGCTCACGCACACACACGCGGCTCCGGAGAAATTCTCTGTCCCCGATTGTCCTAGATTACCCTAGTGTGCCTGTTCCCTGCTCTCAGTGACTTCCCCTCCTTGCAGCTGGCCTGTATGTTCTAGAAAGCTGGGGAAAGTTCCTCAGCTAGAAGGCTCCTGCCAGCCACACTCCAGGTTGGCCTGGCCTCACACACGCACGGGGCCATATGCTTCCCGCTTGGTGCTTGTGGCCAGCGTGAATCCTCCCTGAAACCTTCGCTCCAACTCTCTTGCACCTGAGCCCATCCTGTCCCGTTGCCATGGCATCCGTGGAACCCAGAAGCCAGATGGTCTTATGTCCCCTCCTGCCCCTTCCAGGCTCAGGCCCTCCTGAGCTCAGCAAGAGTTTACTCAGCACCCCTGTGTCCCCAACGCACATTAAGGCTGTGTGCCCAGTAGCGCATCTGTTGCCCCTAGTGACTCCGGAGACAGGCAGTGACAGCACTTATCCAAATCCAGCTGAGAAGTGTCAGGGGTTTTTTCTTTTAGTTTGTGTGTGTGTGTGTGTGTGTGTGTGTGTGTGTGGTTTGTTTACCTGTTTTTTAGTAAGCTCTATGCCCAACATGGGACTTGAACCCATGACCCCGAGATCAAGAGGCTCATGCTCTCCCCACTGAGCCAGCCAGGTGCCCCACGACAAATGTCAAATTCGAATTCAAGTCTGTGGGACTTGAAGCCTGAGGTCTTAAGAATGACAGCGAGATTGCCTGGCTGGCTCAGTCGGTACGTCATAGGATTCTTGATCTCGGGGCCGTGAGTTCGAGCACAGCGCCGGGGATAGAGATTACTTAAAGGAAAAAAAGAAAAAAAGGAGAATGACAACAACCATAGAAGCTAGTGCTTACTACTTAAAGTGCTCCACTCCCAGAGTCCTCACTGCTTGACTTATTATGGCATTCTCCTGGTTTCCCGTGGAGGAAACTGAGGCACCACGGGGTTAGATAGCCTTCCTCCTGCATATAGTCTTTACAGCTGAAAAGTGCGGTAGCCTGGATTCGAACCTGGGCACATGGCTAGCGTTTCTGGACTTTTTGTGGCCGGATGGTTCTCTGTGGTGGGGCTGCCTCGTGCATCGGAGGGTGTCGAGCATCAGCGGTGGCCTCCACCCACTAGGTGCCACCAGTGCCTCTTCGTGTAGTTGTGGCAGCCGAAAAACGTCCCCCAGCGTGGCTGAATGTTGGGGTGGAGTGGGTGAGGCATAGGCTCGCCACCCGCAGTCCACTGCCCTGCCTCTCCCCACTGTGTGTGTGTGTGTGTGTGTGTGTGTGTCTTTTCCCAAATACAGATGTGCAGTCAAACTTGGGGCCTTGGCTGGAGTCCTGGGCACGAAGGTGATTGGCAGGTTCTGGCATCTTGGGGAGGGGCCAGCAGGGCGACCTTTCTAGGCCACATCCGCTCTACCTGGAGACAGGGGTGCTGGCCTCCCCAGCCCCTGGTGGCTGGACTTGGGCAGTGCCCCAGGTGGGTGGCGACAGGCAGCCCTTCCTTCCTGGTTCCTAGGGCAGCAGACGTGGGAAGCCCCAACCTGGCCTCTGGATGTACTGAGTAGGTGCTGGGGTGTGTGCTCTGAGACCCAAGGCCCTTGTGGGCGTGGGGGAGAAACCAAGGCTAAAGTAGGTCTCCCCGCCCGCCCGCCTGCTGCCCTGACATCCCACCCAGCCCTGGCTCTGTGCCAGCGAATGCCGGAATGGTGACTCACGAAGCTGCGAGCAGAGGAGGGAAGCACTGTGCACGCTGGAAGGGAGGGGGGGGAGGCCCCCTCATTCTCAGCTTTCCCAGCATCCCCATCACGACCAGGACCCTTGAAGCCACATCTCAGACTGGTCACACTGGCTCCCTCCCTCCTCCTCTTCCTCCATGGCCCCCAACCTTCCACTTGGATTTTTGTTCTTGAGACTATGCTGGGCAGAAAGGCGGAAATGAGCGTGGGGTGTGGAATGTCCCTGAGGTTGGAATATATTTAGGCCTGGACGAGAGACTGTGTGTGTGGTACCCAGCAGACCTCAGCGTCGGCCTGGGCTGGGGAAGGGTGCACACAAGGAGTGAGGTCCCGGCTCCGAGCCAGCGCGGGAGGCTCCCATCTTCTCTCTTAGAGCTTCCTGGTTTCCCAACCGCCCTCCCCCACCCCTGCCCCGGAGCTGGAGAAGGAGTGGGAGGAACCCGAGGAGGCCCGGTAAGTGGAGGCACACCCAGCACGGGTGCCAGCCTAGATCGTTTACAGCTGAAAACCCAGGGCCCAGAGAGGTTAGTTGGCTTTCCCGAAGGTGCTCAGGACAGAAGCGAAGGTTCTGGGGTTTGCTTGCTGGCCAGCTGTGCCATTATTTGTGCATGCACGCACTCGTTCATGCAGCAAATACACGACCCCAGTCCCTGGCAGTCCAGAGGCACAACACGCAGGGCCGGCAGACTGGACCGGGGTCTCGAAACCACAGCCCGCGGGCCACATCCGCCCGTCCTCCTCACGGCCTTCTGGTTCAGAATGGTTTTTACATTATTAAACAGATGAAAGCAAGAGAAAAAGAGTATTCCATGAGACACAGAATCATAGGAAATTACAGTTTCGGCAGGTGTAAATTATGTGTATGCAGTCATGCCCACTCACGTCCATATTGTCTGCGGCTGTTTTTCTTCTTCTTCTTTTTTTAAAATCTTTTTATTTTTGAGAGAGAGAGAGAGAGAGAGAGACAGAGCATGAGCCGGGGACGGGGAGAGACGGAGGGAGACACAGAGAGACACAGAATCCGAAGCAGGCTCCGGGCTCCGAGCTGTCAGCACAGAGCCCGACGCGGGGCACCAACTCAGGAACCCGAGCCGTAGTCGGATGCTTAACTGACTGAGCCACCAGGCGCCCCTACACATATCTCTTGAAGACCCTGCTTTCAATTCTTTGGGGGCGTCGACCCAGAAGCGCCATTGCCGGGTCATATGGTGATTCTATTTTTAATTTTGGGGGGAACCAGCATGCTGTTTTCCAGGGTACCCGCACCGTTTTGTGTTGGTGGCAACAGTATGCAGGGGCTCTGATTTCTCCACATTCCCCACCGACGCCCGTTTGGGGTATTTTGATGGTGGCCACCACCATGGGTGGGAGGGCAGAGCACGGTTGTTGCCACAGAGACCCGCAAAGCCGAGCACGTTTTCTATCTGGCTCTTTGCAGAAATTTGCCAATCCCGGGGCGCCTGAGCGCTCAGTCGGTTGAGCATCAGTTGGTTGAGCATCAGTCGGTTGAGCATCCGACTTTGGCTCAGGTCATGATCTCAGAGTCTGTGAGTTCGAGCCCTGCGTCGGGCTCCGTCTGTGCTGACAGCCCAGAGCCTGGAGCCCGCTTCAGATTCTATGTCTCCCTCTCTCTCTGCCCCTTCCCTGCTAATGTTCTCTCTCTGTCTCAAAAATAAATAAAAAAAGAAAAAGAAAATTAAAAAAAAATGTTTAAAAAAAAAAAAGAAGTTTGTCAATCCCTGGACTGGGGGTCCAGAGGGTCCCCGTCTTTGGAGACCTTGTATGTACGTATGTATTTCTTTTCTTTCTTTTTTTTTTTTTAATGTTTTATTCATTTTTGAGACAGAGAGAGACAGAGCATGAACGGGGGAGGGGCAGAGAGAGAGGGAGACACAGAATCGGAAACAGGCTCCAGGCTCTGAGCCATCAGCCCAGAGCCCGACGCGGGGCTCGAACTCCCGGACCGCGAGATCGTGACCTGGCTGAAGTCGGACGCTTAACCGACTGCGCCACCCAGGTGCCCCTGTACGTATGTATTTCTATTTAAGTCCCAATCAGTTAACATATAGCATAATAATGATTTCAGGATTTAGTGATTCATCACTTACATGTAACACCCAGTGCCTGTCCCAGCAAGTGCCCTCCTTAATGCCCATCGCCCATTTAGCCCATCCCCCTACCCAACAGCCCGCCAGCACCCCTCAGGTTGTTCTGTTTTAAGAGTGTCTTATGGGGGGGCCCCTGGGTGGCTCATTCGGTTGAGCGTCTGGCTTCGGCTCAGGTCATGATGCCGCAGCCTGTGAGTTCGAGCCCCGCGTCGGGTTCTGTGCTGACAGCTCAGAGCCTGGTGCCTGCTTTGGATTCTCCCTCTCTCTCTCTGCCCCTCTCCCACTCATGCCTTGTCTCTCTCTCTCTCTCTCTCTCAAAAATAAATAATAAACGCTAAATTTTTTTTTAATTTAAAGAGTCTCTTATGGTTTGTGGAGACCTTGTTTCCTATCGGGGTGGGGGCCAGGCGGGGTTGAGTGGCCACAGACACTGTGAAGTCAGAGATAAACACTCTGAAGAAATACAATAGGGTTGTGAGAGAGGGAGAGAATTGTAGGGGACTGGGGAGAGTGGTGGCTGATTTGGGAAGGTGGTCAGGGAGAGCCTGTGGCAGGGGCACATTAGAATGTTCTGCTCCCCACCCCCCACCAGGAAGGGAGAGGTCTCTGTTTGTTGCAGTAAACAGCCCTCATCTGGTCTCTTGCAGCCTGTTTCTCCCGGGCAGCGGGGGTTCCTGGGAGTCCACAGGGGCCTTCAGGGACTCCCGTGTGTCTCCACTGGTGGAGGCCCGGCCCTCAGTGGCTGCTGCTCAGGAGGGTGGTGGCGTGTGTGGCTTCCGACTGTGGCCGTGACCGAGTGACGTGTCTGAGGGTTCGGGACGGCGTCTCTGGGCAGTTTGCCCTGGGGATTTGGAAGGTGACAGATGTGGGGGGCCGGGACAGGGGAGGAAGACAAGAGGGAGGCCGTCCCCGGCCGGTGACAGAGACTGAAGTGACCTGCCATCCTCCTCACCGCCACACTGAACTGGCAGAGGCGGGGCCAGGCTGGGCGCCTATACGTGGTTCCTTGATCCTTTCCAAGAGCTTGTCTTGTCGAGGGGCTTGTCAGATCCTGTCTGTTTCCTGTGCCTCTCCTTCCTCCGCCCTCCCCTCCCTGGCACTTGTCGGCGGGCTGGGAGCAGGTGGCCAGGGGGGCGGTGAGCCCCGTGGGACAGTGGGCCCATCCTTGCTGGCCTCACCTCCTGGGTTGTCTTGGGAGAATCCTGGCAGCCTCTTCCTCTGTCCCTTAGAGCTGGGCTTTACCTCTGGGACCTTTCCAGAAAACCACTAGGAGTTCAGGAAGGAGTCTATACCCCTCCCTCTGTTTCGCGGGGCTCCTCTGCCTTTGCATCCCTCTACCCCCCCAGCTGGGGCATTTGAGGCTCTCACCTTAGCCAGACAGCTTCTCAGTCACCCAAAACGGCAGTGCTGCGGAGGAAAGGTTCCTCAAAACGTTGATTCATTCATTTATTCCACCCACATTTGCTGAGCTCTCCGTTGTCATGTCCTTGCTGTACTGTTGTGTTTTTAATGTTTATTTATTTTTGAGCGCGCAAGCAGGGGAGGGGCAGAGGGAGGGGGACAGAGGATCTGAAGAAGGCTCTGCAGTGACAGCAGCGAGTGGGATGTGGGGCTCGAACTAACAAACCTTGAGATCATGACCTGAGCCGGAAGCAAGAGTCGGACACTTAACCTACTGAACAGCCCAGGTGGCTCTAAAATAAAATCTTAAAAAAAAAAAAAAAAAGAAAGAAAGAAAGAATGAATAAACAAATGTGGTCCCTCCATACTATGGACTATTATTTGGCCATAAAAAGGAATGAAGTTCTGACACATGCTCCCACGTGGATGAACCTTTATGTTCAAACACCTTATGTTCAAACACATTATGTTCAAAGCCAACCACAAGAGGCCACTATTGTGACGTCATTTACATGAAATATTCAATACAGGCAAATAGAGACAGAAAGTGGATTAGTGGTTGCCAGGGGCCCAGGAGGGGGGAATGGGGAGTGACTGCCTTTTTTTTTTTTTTTTTTAAAGTTTTTTGTTTATTTTGAGAGAGAGAGCACGTGCGCCAGTGGGGGAGGGCAGAGAGAGAGGGAGGGAGAGGGAGAATCCCAAGTAGGCCCCGAGCTGTCAGCGCAGAACTGGACGCGGGGCTCGAACTCAAGAACCCTGAGATCAGGACCTGAGCAGAAACCAAGAGTCAGTGCTCAATGGGCTGACTCACCCAGGCACCCCGGGGAGTGACTGCTTAACGGGTCCAGATTATTCCTTGGCGAGGCAGGGGGCTCAGAGGCGGGGCGGTGGGCATATTCTAGAACTAGATAGTGGCACTGGTTGCACAACATTGTGAAAGTCCCACGTGCCGCTGAATCATACGCTTTACAGCGGCTAAGGGTTAATTTTATGGTCTCTGAATTTTATCACAATTAAAAAAACAGAAGGAAGTCAGCAAGCTGGAAGTGTTTCACGCTTCTGCTCTGGCTTCAAATGAAAGGATTTACAGGGGTGTGTGGTGGGAGGCAGTGCTGCGCAGGAGTGAGGGGAAGGAGCCTGCCCTGTGCTAGGCCCTGCTCCTGCAGGAGCCTGAGGCTTCCCTCCTCCCAGACCTGTCTGCACAAGTGGAGGTGGCCTGGCCTTCGGCCTGTGTGTGTGGGGGGGGTGCATCGCGGGTGCCGGCCCCCTTGGAGCTCCTCAGAAACCGAGGTAGGTGGATGGTGGGGAGAGCGGAGCCACAGCATAGAGCAGGTGGCTAACAGGGGTCACCCAGGCGGGAGGGGAGATGGGGCAGGGCGGGGGGGAGGGGGCCTGGAATGATGACAGGGGTGTCTGGAGAAAGAGGCCTGTTGGTGTCCACAGAATGGGTCCTCCTATTCACTTGCTTATTAAAATCCTCCCCTGCGGATGGGGTGCCCGGGTGGCTCAGTCGGTGAAGCGTCCGACTTCGGCTCAGGTCATGATCTCACGGCTTGTGGGTTCGAGTCCCGCATCGGGCTCTGTGCTGATGGCTCAGAGCCTGGAGCTTGCTTCGGATTCTGTGTCTCTCTCTGCCCCTCCCTTTCTCACTATCTCTCTCTCTCTCAAAAATAAACATTTAAAAAATGTAAAAAAACAAAAAATTAATTAATTAATTTTTAAAAAGTAGTGTTGGGGCAGCTGGCTGGTTCAGCCCGTGGAGCATCCGACTTTGGCTCAGGTCATGCTGTTGCACTTAATGAGTTCAAGCCCTGCATCGGGCTCTGTACTGATGGCTCAGAGCCTGGAGCCTGCCTCAGATTCTGTGTCTCCCTCTCTCTCTGCCCCTCCTCTGCTCATGCTCTGTCTCTGTCTCTCAAAAATAAATAAATGTAAAAAAAGAATTAAAAAAACAAAAAATAAACCATGAAATCACAACCTGAGCTGAAGCCAGATGCTTAGCGTGCCACCCATGGGCCCCCCACCCCCCCAACCTTCTAATATCATTACTTTGGGGGTTAGGATTTCCAGGTGTGAGTCTGGGGGCGGGGACATACTTATTTAGACCATCAGGGGGCGCAAGTACCTTCACTCTCCTTGTTCACTCAGAGAGGTCGGTCCACACACCTTCCCAGGCGACCCGTCACCAGTTTTCCAATCATTTTCCTTTCAAGTCATTGACCTTCCGGCTGCAGCCCACGAACCAGCATATGATTGCACATCGGCTATTTCTCCCTCCAACGGAAATGAACAGCCAGGTGCGCTGTTTGAGCCGGGAGGCTGGGAGGATTGCCCTTCACAACTGTCCTTCCAGGGTGTCCTGGGAAGGGACAGAGGTACTGCCGCTCCCTGCTTCCAGCGGCTGCGCGCGCCTCGTGCCGAACCATCTGTAGCCGGAGCCTGAATGTTCTCTGATCCTAAGAAACCCCTCCCATGAAGCTATGGGTGCAGGATGGGAGACAGAAGGACTCTGCACCACGGGACCTTTTGCTTATAGCAATGTGGGTCTATGTTATCTTTTAAAAAAATTTTAATCTTCATTTATTTTTGAGAGAGAGAGAGAGCGCCAGAGTGCGAGTCGGGGAGGAACAGAGAAAGAGGGAGACACAGCATCTGAAGCAGGCTCCAGGCTCCGAGCTGTCAGCACAGAGCCCGTCGCGGGGCTCGAACTCACGAACCGCGAGATCATGACCGGAGCCGAAGTCGGATGCTTCGCCGACTGAGCCATCCCAGGCGCCCCTCTATTATCTTCATGACGCTTTTTAAAGCCCCGGATCATCCTTCCAGACTCCCTGCTATGGTATTAGAAGGCGCAGATGTGGGGGCAAGAGGTGGCGTTGGGACCATCCGCAGCCCTCATTTGCTAAATGCAGCCTGCTTCCTGTTTCTGCACAGCCTGCGAGTCGAGAATGGCCTTTTCGTTTTTAAATGGTTGGGGAAAAAAAAAAAAAAAAACCCACCACGATGTGAAAATTATATGCAGTTCAGATTTCAGTATCCAAGGGGGTTGGAGGGATAGGACAGATGTTGTTGAAGGGTACAACTTGGCAACGAGTAGAAAATAAGTCCTGAAGAGCTAACGCAGGGTAGAGTGGATATATACAACAATATCATAACCATCAGATTTGCTAAGAGACCAGAACTCTTGATCGTTGCAACTCCGACCAGGAGATGATAATTCCACGATGCGATACGGGTGCTAGTTATCGCTCCGATGGCAATCGTATTCCAACAGCTAAATGCATCAGATTCACATCTCGGACTCCTCGAATTCACACGGTGTTCCCTGGCAAATGTATTTCCGTGGACTAACTCCGTGTCCGCAGATAAAGTTTTATCGACACACAGCTGCGCCCGTTCATTTCCCTGTCGGCTGTGGCGGCCTTTATTCGAAGTGGCAGAGTTGAATCACTGCAACGGAGACTGCCTGCCTGGCCCCTCGAAGCCGAAAAGAAAAAATACTTCCTGTCTGGCCTTCCCCCCCCAAGAAGTTCGCAGACCCCTGCTCTACAGGGCCTGAGAACCGAGCGTCAACCCGCCTCTGACTCAGGGCTTCCGGGGACGTTGCCTCAGTGCACCGGTGGGTGGCGTTTGCGTGGAGTGGCTCGGGGACACACAGGGACCGATAATCATGCCGGGAAGGGGAGGCTAGGACGGTCCTCAGGGGGTGGGGGGACATCTGGGCCTTCAAATTGGAGTGGGATTGAACAACGGGATGGGGCAGGAGGGGGGCGGGCACAGCCGGGACATGCGGTGAGGGTTCCAGCCCCAACAGAACCACCCCAAGAGCCACGGCCCATCTAACCAGCCGCCACGTCCCCTCTACTGACCCAGTGTTTTCCCTTTTCCTCAGCCTTTCCCTGCCCTCGCCTGCTGTCACCTCCCTCGCTGGGTGCTATTCGCTGTCACTGCCTTGGGTCTAGAGACAGGTCCGCAGCCAGTGGGTTTGCCTGCCCTCCCCACTCCCTCCCTCCCTCCCTTCCCTTCCATTTCTTTCCTTTCCTTCCTTCTTTCCTTTCTTTTTCTTTCTTTTGGCAAAACACATGTAACATTAAATCAACCTGTGTGTCTGTTTTTTTTTTTTTAATTTTTTTTAACTTTTTTTTTTTTTTTTTTTCAGACAGAGAGAGACAGAGCATGAACGGGGGAGGGGCAGAGAGAGGGAGACACAGAATCTGAAACAGGCTCGGCTCCAGGCTCTGAGCTGTCAGCACAGAGCCCGACGCGGGGCTCGAACTCACAGACCGTGAGATCATGACCTGAGCCGAAGTCGGACGCTTAACTGACCAAGCCACCCAGGTGCCCCTCAACCTGTGTGTCTGTATGTTTGTATGTGAGCTCAACGCCCAACATGAGGCTTGAACTCGCGACCTTGAGATCAAGAGTCTCACGCTGTCACAGCCTGAGTTAGCCAGGCGCCCCTAAATTAGCCATTTTAAAGTGGATGATTGCCTGGCATTTAGTACGTTCACCACCACATTTTGTGCCTGGCTTCTTTCAGTTAGCGTGGTTTTGAGATTCATCCACGTTGTATGATGTAGCAAAACTTTGTTCTTAAAAAAGCTAAACTAAAATAAAACTAAACCTTTTTGCCTGTTTAAAAAAAAAAAAAGACAAATTGGATAATAAATTCAGAGAGAAAAAAAACTTTGTTCTTTTTTTAAAAGTTTATTTATTTTTAATGTTTGTTTATTTTTGAGAGAGAGACAGAGCGCGAGCAGGGGAGGGGCAGAGTGAGAGGGAGACACGGAATCCGAAGCAGGCTCCAGGCTCTGGGTTGTCAGCACAGAGCCCGACGCGGGGCTCGAACCCACGAACTGTGAGATCATGACCTGAGCCGAAGTCGGACGCTTCACCGACTCAGCCACCCAGGCGCCCCTACTTTTTAAAATTGTCATAAAAGACACATAGGATTTACCATTTGAACCATTCTTAAGTGAAAGTTCAGTGGCTTTGCGTATATTCTCCTTGTCACGCAGCCCTCCCCACCATCCATCCCCAGCACCTTTTCATCTTCCCAAACTGAAACTCTGTCCCCGTTAAACGCGAGTCCCCCACTCCCTCCCCACCCTCTGGTAATCACCCGATCCACTCTCTGTCCATAAGTCAGTGGAAGTCCGAGCATGCCAGTCCTCCTGAGCCTTCGGTGGCTCCCTACTGCCCTCAGGATAAAGACCCGATAGTCCCGAGGAGGATGCACGTTGCATCCTGGTCCTCTCAGTGTGCTCCTTCTCCGTCTCATGGACACTTCCCCTTCCCTTTCTGAGGAAGGCCGGCTGCCTCCCAGCAGTCGTTATTTCCATGCTTTCTCTTTGGGTTTGTTGGTGTAGGTCTCTTGATGTGCTTTGTGCCTCCTCCATCTGACCGTGAGCCCATGAGATATGGACAGTGGCCGTCTTACTCACTACTGGGCATGCCCTCACTGCTCCTGGACCTGTGCCCGACACACAGCTGGTGTTCAACATATAGGAGAAGGACTGGCAGAAAGCAGGGAGTGGTCAGCCGTGGGGGGGGGGGGAGCGGGAGAGGACTGAGGGGGGAGGTGGCGGGTGGTGTTGTATCCCTGGCCACCGGACGTGTGGGGGCCAGTCCCGGGCTGGAGCCCTGTGGGACCAGCAGCCAGGAGCAGGATGTCCTTGTGTCCTCAGTGAGGTAAGTTCCTGGGGCAGGTTTGACTCGCCTTGGCTCAGGGCATCCGCACCATTTGCAACTTCTTTCTTTTTATAACAAGATTTAATTTTTTTTTTTTTTTTTTTTTTTTGAGAGAGAGCAAGAGAGAGAGAGAGCACGAACCTGGGAGGGGCAGAGAGAGAGAGAGAGAGAGAGAAAGACAGAGGATCCAAAGCAGGCTTTGCCCTGACAGCAGCAAGCGCCAAGTGGGGCTTGAACTCACGGAACTGTGAGATCATGACCGGAGCCGAAGCGGGACGCTCAACAGCCTGAGCCACCCAGGCGCCCCACAATTTGCCATTTCCAGGGCCCGGTGTGGGCCAAGGAGAGGGGCCTGGATAAAGTCAGACTTGGCTTTCCCCCAGCTGGCTGGCCTCCTTCTGCCTGACGCTAAATGCCAGCTTGTCGCCGTGTCACACGCTGCGCCCCTTCGGGGCGTGCGTTTGCAGTGCTCAGGGCCCTACGGGGGCGGTATCTCTCCGCCAGCCAGTGGCCATTCCCCACCCCTGCGCCCGCCCCCTCCCCCCCCCACCCCGGTTCTTTTTATATCTCACATTTACAGAAAGCCTAAACATCTGAGCCCTTGAGGGAAGGGGCGGGGAGGCAGGGAGGCGGGGGTGGGGGCGGTGGGGGAGGGGCGGGGCGGGGAGGATGTCTGAACCTAGCGCGGAGGGAGGCTGGCTGGGTCAGGGGCGGCCACTGGCTTCCTTCCATCAGTCCCGGAGCATCAGATGGTGCTGAGCTATATTTAAAGGCTGCTTTCTCCGCCTCCACTGCGGGGTCCTCACCAGGATGGATGAGTCAGAGGAAGGCCTGGCGTGGCCCCCCCAGGCCCGGCGGGTCTGCCCCGAGAAAGCTGGGAACACCGCCCCAAGAAGCAACCCTGTAACAGCCCCCGGCTGGGTCCCTGTTGACCCGAGGTCTCCCTTGCCCCGGCTGCCTTCTTTCTCCCAGCCCTGCCCGGGCTCTGCACCAGGGGACAAGACCAGTGCATGACCCGCCGACTCAGGGGAACCCACAGGCCAGCAATGGCTCCCGGGTCTTAGGCACTGGCCTCTGCGGCCGGCGTCTCCTGCCGGATGCCCAAGCCCCCTGCGCCCCCGACCCCGGAGGCACGCGGCCTCCTTCTCTTGCTCCACAGCATCATCGACCCGCACGCACACACATCCTTCCTCTCTCGCTATTCTATTGATTGGAAGGCTGAGGTCCCCGGTGGGGACGTATCTCAGTCAGCGCCGGCCGCTCTAACAACCGTCCGAGGGACGTAAGGGCGACAGACGTTTGTTTCTCACGGTTCTGGGGGCTGGGAGTCCAAGATCAAGGCACCAGCAGGTGGAGCAGACGGTGAGAGCCCTCGCCCCGGTTCACAGACGGCAACTGCTCATCGTACCCCCACCTGGCGGAAGGGCCGAGGGAGGGCTCCGGAGTCTCCTTCGCAAGGGCCCGGTTCTGTTCAGGAGGGGTCTCCTTGGTGGCCTGAACACCTCCCAGAGGCCCTCTCATCATACTGTCACCTTGGGGGTTAGGGCATCAACATATGAATGCGGGTTACAGCAACATAGGACATTCGTAGCAGGACACGTGCCTGTGTGGGTGAGGCCGAGCAGTGGAACAGGTAGCCACAGGTGACAGAACAGGGATTGGAGGACAGCCTGTCCCACCCTAGCTGTGCCGGCATCACCTGCCTACCCCAGGCCGAGCCCACTGGCGGGGGCATCCGGCATCCTGCCCCGGACCCCCTCCCCGGGGAACTGCTGGCACAACAGAGCTCAAGAATGACCCCAGGAGGGGCGCCTGGGTGGCTCAGTTGGTGAAGCGTCCGACTTCAGCTCAGGTCATGACCTCGAGGTCCGTGGGTTCGAGCCCCGCGTCGGGCTCTGTGCGGACAGCTCGGAGCCTGGAGCCTGCTTCCGATTCTGCGTCTCCCCCTGTCTCTCTACCTCTTCCCCGCTCGTGCTCTGTCTCTGTCTCTCAAAAATAAATAAAAAATGTTATAAACATAACAAAGAAAGCAGATTAGGGGTTGCGAGAGGCTGAGAGAGGGAGAAATGGGCAGCGACTGCTCATGGGGACAGGGTTTATTCTGAAATCACACAGAGGTGATAGCTGCATAAGACTGTGGGTGTACTAGGTGCCATGGAATTGAACACTTTATTTATTTTTTATTTTTTTTTAAGGTTTATTTATTTTTGAGACAGAGAGAGACAGAGCATGAACGGGGAGGGTCAGAGAGAGAGGGAGACACAGAATCCCAAGCAGGCTCCAGGCTCTGAGCCATCAGCCCAGAGCCCCACGCAGGGCTCGAACTCACGGACCGCGAGATCGTGACCTGAGCCGAAGTCGGACGCTTAACTGACTGAGCCACCCAGGCGCCCCTGAACACTTTATTTTTATCTATTTATTTTTTGCATTTAAATGTTTATTTAGGGGCGCCTGGGTGGCGCAGTCGGTTAAGCGTCCGACTTCAGCCAGGTCACGATCTCGCGGTCCATGAGTTCGAGCCCCGCGTCGGACTCTGGGCTGATGGCTCAGAGCCTGGAGCCTGTTTCCGATTCTGTGTCTCCCTCTCTCTCTGCCCCTCCCCCGTTCATGCTCTGTCTCTCTCTGTCTCAAAAATAAAAATAAACGTTGAAAAAAAATTTTTTTCTTTAAAAAAAAATGTTTATTTATTTTTGAGGGGGGGCAGGGCAGAGAGAGAGGGGGACAGAGGATCCGAAGCGGCCTCTGCAGGGACAGCAGCGAGCCTGATGTGGGGCTCGAACTCACGGACCATGAGATCAGGACCTGAGCCAAAGTCGACGCACAACCGACTGAGCCACCCAGGCGCCCCAGAACTGAACCCTTTAAATGGTTAATTTTCAGTTATGTGAGTTTCACCTCAACTTGAAAAACCTGAAAAAAAAAATCACCTGTTCTTTTTTACTTTTTTCAATGTGGCAACTAGAAAATTGCAATGTGACTGTTTTCAGACTGCTGCTGGATGGCCCGGCCTAGACCACTGTGCCTCCAGGGGAATCCGGTCACATATGCGTCCTCTGCTCAGCAGGTGAAAAACCCCAGGACCCTGCTGACCCAGAGCAGGGCAGGGAGGAGCTGTAGTCACAGGGAGGCTGAGGTAGGGAGAAGAAACTGTCTATCCACCGGGGGACTTTTGATTGTCTTGTGTTCCCGAGGTGGCAGGACCGCGCTGTCCCTGCCGGTGGGGAGGTGTGGCAGATAGAGACTGGTGCCATACCTTGACCCACCTTGGGCTTTTGGCCACCTGAACTTCAAAGACCTGGAGACTGTAGTTCCTGGTTGGTGGCTTAGTGGTTTGCACCCCCAGTGGTCCTGTCCGCAGGGAGGCAGCACTTGGGAGAGGTTTAGGATGAGAGGGGACAAGCGTACTGGGAAAGGGGGCACGACAAGTGCCAGCCAGGAAGGGTGTGTCCTCACCCTCTGGGAGGCCACAGGGCTGACTGGAGGGAAACCAGCTGGGTGCACTTTTAAGGTTCCCCTCCCCCCGCCCCCCATGTGACTTCGGGCGAGATCTTGGACAAGGGATTGAACCTTTCTGACCCTTAGTTTTCTGACCTGCAAATACCTTCCTCGTCTCCTCCTCTTAGCCAGCCCCTCCCCGCACCGTGCTCCCGGAGCTCCTCTGCAGCCCTCCCGCCTCCCCAGGGCTCTTCCTGAGAAGGAGGAGGCTCACAGGGCCTCCAGCGCCAGCAGCCTCTCCAGCCCCCAAACGCTATAGGTCTTTCCTGAGCCATCTACTCTGTTCCAAGCAATCGGTAGAAAGTCTTTTCCATAGAGCGGCCGGGCATTTACATCCGTATTGTCCCTGCTGGTCCAGCTCCTGTCTCCGGAGCCGCGAGTAGGGGTACTGTTGTGCCCCTCACTCCCACCCCAGTGCCTCTACTCCTGCCTGCACCCCCAGCTTAGCGCCTCTCCCCGCAGATTCCCTGAGGGGTCTACCCCGCCACGCCCTGGCCGTTCGCCGACCGGCCTCTAGGTGGCGCTGCCTATCTGGTGCCTATCTGCCTACCTGCCCGCGTCCCGCCCGCGCAACCTCAGCTCGACCCAAGGCTCCCCTGGGCCTTCTTGGGGGCCAGGAGCTGGGGCTGGAGGTTGGAGATGCGGACCTTAACAAGGCCCAGACTTTGTTTTTTTTTTGGGGGGGGGGCTCTGAGTCTCATTTGGTTGTCCAGTTGATCGATTATTATAATATAGTCTTTGATCCCACGGGGAAATGTGGGGCTCCGGAAGCTTTTTTTTTTTTTTTTTTTTTTTTTGAGAAGAAGTCATCTGGATGCCTTTAAAAACTGTTTCCACATGGCAGAAGCAGTCATGAATTTTGGAGAATTCAGTAAAATACCAAAGTCTACACAGCTCTCTGTGGCGCGCCTTCCCAGCCCCCGTTGGAAGGAACCAGTGTCCGCAGCGGGCGTATCCCCCCCCAGATCATTTTTTTTTTTTTTTTTTTTTACAGGAGAAATGCAGTCTCGGAGAATAAGCTGGGCAGGGCGAGGCCTTCTTTACGTTCAAGGGCTGGAGCAGGGCAGCGGGGGGGAGGGCTGGGTCTGCGCAGACCGCGTGGGAGGCTGGGGGGCGGGGGTAGAGCTCTGGAAAGCTCGCAGGGCCCGATGTGGTGGGCACGTTGGGTGGAGCGCAGAGGGGCTCGGGCTGCTATTCCGGGCAGGGACGGGAGGCCAGATGGAGCGTGGGTATCACGTTCAGCAGATGGGGCTGTCATGGCAGATCCAGGGCAGGGGTGGAACGAGAGCGGCTCCGTGCCCAGCCCCTCTGAAGACTACTCCGGCCAGCAGCCCTTGTCTGCTCATGCCCCGTTCAGGCCATCTTCGTCCGTTTGGGCTGCCACGACAGAAGACCACGGACCGGGGGCTTGTAAGCCACGGAGAGTTATTGTTCACCGCTCTGGAGGCACCAGCAGATGCGGCGTCTGGTGGGGCCTGCTTGCCTCTTAGCTCAGAGACACCATCTCCTCGCTTTTCCCACATGCTGGAAGGGGCGAGAGCTCTCCCGGGGCTCTTTCATAAGGGCATTAATCCAGGTGGCCTGGGCGGGGGGGGGGGGGGGGGGGGGGGGGGGGGCGGTGCTCAGTCGACTCTTGGCTTTGGCTCAGGTCACGATCTCGGGGTACGTGGGATCGAGCTCCGAGTCGGGCTCTGCGCTGACAGCTGGGAGCCTGCTTGGGATTCTCTCTCTCTCTGCCCCTCCCACACTTGTGCACGTGAGGGCATGCACGCGCGCGCGGGCTCTCTCAAAATAAATAAACATTGAAAATAAAACAAAATCTTTAGGTGTGTCTGGGTGACCCGGTCAGTTGAGCGATCGACTTCGGCCCAGGTCATCATCTCGTGGTTCGTGAGTTCGAGCCCCACGTGGGGCTCTGTGTTGACAGCTCAGAGCCTGGAGCCTGCTTTGGATTCTGTGTCTCCCTCGATCTCTGCTCTCTCTCTCTCAAAAACAAATAAACCTTAAAAAATTAAATAAAATCTTTTTAAAAATCTTCTTATGAATGATAAAAGACACTCCTGTGACTTGGGAAATCCCAAGGATTTTAAGAGCTCTGTACCAGGAACTGGGGACAGAGACCAAATATATTTCTCATCAAACCACAGGGACCTTGTCTGGAAATCAGGGCTTTGCAGATGTAATTCAGGTAAGGGCAGGGATGAGATCATACTGCATTGAGGAGGGGGGTGGGCTAAATCCAGGCGAAGTGTCCTCGTAAGAGAAAGAGACACAGGGACAAGGCCAGGTGAAGACAGAGACAGAGGCGCAGTGATGTAGCCACAAGTCAAGGAACGCCTAAGGGTTGCCACCAGCCACCGAAAGCTGGACGGGAGATATGGATGGACAGCTTCTCCTTCAGGACCTTTGGTGAGAGCCACCCTGCCGACACCTTGATTTCTGGACTTCTTGCCTCCTGAGTTGTGAGACAAGAAATTTCTGTTGTTTTAAGCCACTCAGCCTGCGGCGGTTTGTTACAGCTCTCTTAGGAGAGTAATATTGCTACTATTTAATGTTTTTAAAGCCATCTGTTCTCCTTTTTCTACTTATGTGTGTTTTTTAATCATTTTTTTTTAAAGAATTTTCTTTTTTTGAAACAGCGCATTTATTTCGCGCGCGTAAGAGAGAGCACACGAGCCGGAGGAGGGCAGAGAGAGAGGGAGAGAGAGAATCCCAAGCAAGCTCCCCGTGGTCAGCGAGGAGCCCGACACAGGGCTTGAACTCACGAACTGTGAGATCGTGACCTGAGGTGAAATCAAGAGTCCGATGCTCCACCGACTGAGCCACCCAGGCGCCCCTCTCCTTGTGTGTTTCACCACTCTAAGCACCGGTCTCTAAGATGCTGGCGTTGCTCTGTAGGTGAGGCTTTTCCAACGTTTATTTATTTTTGGGACAGAGAGAGACAGAGCATGAACGGGGGAGGGGCAGAGAGAGGGAGACACAGAATCGGAAACAGGCTCCAGGCTCTGAGCCGTCAGCCCAGAGCCCGACGTGGGGCTCGAACTCACGGACCGTGAGATCGTGACCTGGCTGAAGTCGGACGCTCAACCGACTGAGCCACCCAGGCGCCCCAGGTGAGGCTTTTCCAAATGCATGGTGACATAAGACACAGGCTGAGCGTCGTGTCCTCGTCCTCCTTCCGGTTTCTTCCCTAAAACCAGGCCTTTACCTCCATGCTGCACAGCGATCCTGAGGAGCCAGCAGTCCCCATCGTGGGGTGCTCTGGTCGGCAGCCACCCACAGATCTGACTTTCCCACAAGTCTTCGAGCCAAGTGCTGTCACCCATCCACACCTGCCAGTCCTTTGATGGCAGCTGCTGGGGGTCAGATAGGTGCCACCCCCAAATACGCCGCTTTAGGATGATGTTGAGCTGAAGGCAAGTGAAATGCAAAAGAGCTCTCTGTCCTCCTGTTTTCTACCTAAAAGCAGGGCATCAATTTCCTTTTAAGAAGGTGACAGAAAGTTCCCGTTTTGAAGGTGTCCCCTTTTCTCCTGTGTCGGGAAGAGAAGAGTGACTCATCACTGAAGATGGCGAGGCACCAGGATGAGTCTGTATAAACAAACCTTAGGAAACCTTACAAAAATAATCCTTATCTTCCATTAGTTTCCACCATATATTTCCTAGTCATTTCCCCATAATTTATCATCCCTGCAAGCCCCAACTCCCTTTTCTTTGTTAAAATGGTATATAAACCCCTGAGTCGAATCACTCTTTTGAATTTCACCGCTTTTCTGCGCGCGCGTAAATATTAATAAAAATTGTGTGCCTTTTTTCCCGTTAATCCGTCATTTCTCAGTTTAATTCACAGGCCTCGGTCACTGACTCTAAGAGGGTAGAGGAAATGTTTTGCCTCCCTGACACAGTAGTAGGCCCCCATTTCACAGACAGAACATTGAGGCTCAGAGAGAGAACAGGGGGAAGCTTTAGACTGTAGCGAAGCAGTTCCTTTCAGCCCTGAGGATGTCTGGATCTCTCAGATCATTGTCCCCAGGTAGGAGGCTGCCCAAGGCATTTGCAGGGTATACTTGGCTTTCAGAGTCCCCATTTCCCTGCCCCTTCTGCAGCCTTCCAGATGACGTGGCTGAGGCCAGAGACTGAGGGGATGTGAGACCAGGGCTTAAGCCAAGCCACCCTCTGCCTCTTCCCCTCCTGATTCCCTCCCTCCGAGTCTCCTGGGCAACTTACATTTGCCCCAGCCTGAAGGTGTGGGTGATGGAGGCCTGGGTCCAGCCTCCCTGCACGCAGCCTCAGGTTTGGGCCCAGGGGCTGTGGGGGGCTCCGGCAGGGGGACTTGTTCCCTTGTGGACAGATGGCTGCGGTTTCCCTGGTTCCAGAGGGAATTGCACGGGACAAATGTGCCGAACAGCTTCAGCACCACGGGAGGTGGGCCTTTGCCAGAGGCCAGCCCTGCCTCGGGCAGACAGCTGGCCTCGACGTCTGTAGGGGGTTGTGACTGGCTTCCTACCTGGTTAGGAAGTGAAAGCCCTCTTTCGCTTTTTGTTGGACCGGTCACTTCCTAGATGTCATTATTGTGGAGGGAGCTCGGCCTGCCTTGCCATTTGGAGGCCTTCTCAGGCTGCCTGCTCAGCCTTCTTTGCCCAAGGTAAGCTCGAGGGTCGAGGTCTGGAGGAAGGCCTGTCGAACTTTCTGCTTTGGTGCTATGGAAATAATGGCTCAGGTGGGACGGGTGACACTCTGAGAACAGCAGGTCTCAAAGGGGTCCGGGCCCCTGGGGCGGGGGATATCTGTAACTATTACCCACATAAAGAGACGTGCTTTGGAGTCCTTGATAATTTTCTTAAGAATGTAAAGGGGCGTTGACACCAAAAAGTTTGGGAACCACTTACGTAGGACAAGGGCCCAATCTGGTCCACTGTCTGTATTTATAAATAAAGTGGGTTTTTTTTTAACGTTTTCTTTATTTTTTTTTCTTTTTTTTTTTTAATTTTTTTTTTTTAACGTTTATTCATTTTTGAGACAGAGAGAGACACAGCACGAACGGGGGAGGGGCAGAGAGAGAGGAGACACAGAATCGGAAACAGGCTCCAGGCTCTGAGCCATCAGCCCAGAGCCCGACGCGGGGCTCAAACTCACGGACCGCGAGATCGTGACCTGAGCTGAAGTCGGCCGCTTAACCGACTGAGCCACCCAGGCGCCCCTTATTTATTTTTGAGAGAGAGAGAGAGAGAGAGAGAGAGCGCGCGCGCGCGCGCGCGCTCAAGTGGGGGAGGGGCAAGGAGACACGGGACCCGGAAGCAGACGCCAGGCTCTGAGCTGTCAGCACAGATCCCCACGCGGGGCTCGAACCCAGGAGCTGGGAGATGTTGGCCTGAGCTGCAGTCGGATGCTTAACTGACTGAGCCATCCAGGCGCTCCTGTAAGTGAAGTTTTATCCGAAGACAGCCACATTCACTTGTTCGCATGTTATCTCTGGCTGCTTCCCTGGTACGGTGGCAGGTGGAGGGGTCGCCACAGAGACTATCTGGGTCCCAAAGCTGAAAATATTACTCTGATCCTTTAGGAAAAAGTTCGCTGGCGGCTGGTGTAAAATAGCGCGTTTAACTTTCACAAACAGTCTTATTATCATTTCGATTTTACGGCTGGAAAAACAGAGGCACAGAGAGGTTAAGTCACTTTCCTCAGGTCACATAGCCAGTGTGTATGCTGAGTTGGGAGGGGCTCTGGGGAGGGTGGTGGCGCTAAGCTCCCCAGGGTCCAATGACTGACCCGAAAGTTGGGGTGTTAGTCTCCCCCTGCCTGGCCTCTGATTTTCCTTCTTCTGGCGCCCTGATGTTCCCTGAGGACCATTCCCCCCTCTCCTTGTCTGCAGACTTTGTGGGATTCCCTCCAGCCCTTTCTAGGGAGAACGAGGAGCTGCCTTTCCGCTCAACTTGAACAAGGGGGTGTAACGGGTCTTTTGCTCACCTGAATCGACACAGCCCTCTGACCGCCAACTCTGACTATAGTTTTGTGGCTATTGCCCGTATTTGCAGGAGCATTCACAGAATAGGCAAGGAGGTGAAGTCTTGATGTGGGGGCAACGTGGGAGTTTTCTGTCACCTTCATCTGTGGAGCCAGCTTCTGTAAGGCTGGAGCGGGAGTGTACAGGCAGGGGCTCGGGATGGGTCTGAGGGTGGAGGGAGGGCAGGCTGTCAGCCCCTGTGTAAGAACCCCACCTCCACCTGTACCTCTCATGTGCCGCCAGCATCTTGAGCTGGCCATGACCATCCCCCATTACGCAATGGTGGGGGGAGGGGCTGCTCTGACCTTTGACCTTTAGGACGCCCCACCAGCTGCTCAGATGTTTCCAATAGGAAGTTTCGCTACCCTTTGGGGCCTCACAGGCACTCCCCGGGCTCCCACTGGCCCCATCATGCAGTATGGTCATCCGAGATGATTTATCTTCCAGGATGGCTGCTTGTAGGTAGAACCTGGTTGGCAGTAGACGGTGGGAGACCGGGGTGCCTGAGAATGGAGGCGTGGGGTGGCAGCGGGGTGCACTGCTCTGCCTTCCAGCCAGGACAGCTGGCAGGGACCTGGGGAACATCTTCGGCCTTGGCCTTCTTGGACTTGTTCAGGTAGCCAGGATTTCTAGGGCTCTGGTCACCAAGCTCTGTGAGGATCAGGGTCTGTCTGCCTCCTTCTTTCCTGCCTTCAAACACTTTCAAAGGGCTTCCCTTCCACCATTCCCCCCGGGAGACCTGGGGAGCACTTTGCAGAGGGACAAAGACCAGTCGATCCAAAAGCCCTTTGATTCAACTTTTTTTTATTTTTTTTTTCTTTTTGAATGTCATGCAGTAATTCACAGTCCCAAGCCCACAGTTTTCAAACAAGGTAGGAAAAAGGAAAAAAGAAGCAAAGGAAATCGGTGGTGGTGGTGTTTTTTTTTTTTTTTTCCTTTTTCTTTTGTTATTTCAAGCAGGACCAAATGTCAGAAAAAAATGCTTCTTTTCTCAATCATTAATTTTTTTGTCCTTTTTAAAATTGTGTATCTTTTTAAATTGATTTTTCTGCAGGCAGTAATAGTAGGGTTTGGTATAACCAGCAAGCACTCCTGTGTGTGTCTGAGAACGTGTGTGGGGTATGAGCGTCTGGTGGAGGGTCTCGTGTGGGACGCTGGGTTTCGGCTTCGCTTCCGGCTTCTCCGCCACAACACGGGCCACCAGCTCGCGTTCACCAGGGAAAGGAAAGATTCAATTGAGATGATAAAACTCATCAATAGAAGCGATTTTTTTTTTCTCCCCGTTTTTCTTTTAAAAATGTGTGTTTTTTTTTTTTTTTAAATTTCCATTTTCCCCAAGGTTCTCCAAAAATGGCTGAGTTAATTCGAATCCCTTGGCTGTATGGTTTGTCTGCCTCCCCCCGCCTTCCAGGGTCCCCCTCGTGGGGGGCGGGGGGAGGCGGCGTTGGGTCGGCTGGGTGGGGGTGGGGGGGCTCATCGCCGCCCCCACCACCCGCCCCCCAGCGGCTTTTCTGGCCGAGGGTCTTCGCGGGCCACCCTGGTGTGTCCGGGTCCTGGGGTCTCCCTCCAGAGTCCGGGGCCGTCCCGGGCGCCCCCCCCCCCACCCCTACCCCCACCCCCCGGGTGCGCTGGGCAGGCGGCAGCGAGGTGGGCCCGCGGCCCGTGCGCGGCTCCTCCCCGCGGGGCGTGTGCGTGGGGTGCGTGGGGGGGCCGGGCGGGCGCGGGGGCCACCTCGCCCGGGCTTAGCACCAGTCGTCGTCGTCGGTCTCGCTGTAGGCTTCGTGCAGGCCTCTCCGGGGGCCCGGCCCGCGCGGCCTGGCCAGTCCGTGCGCCAGGTAGTAGCCGTTGGGGAGTCGCCGGCCGTGCCGGGAAGGCGAGGCGCACGCCGCCGGGCCCGGGGCCCGGGGAGTCCTGGGCGAGCACGCGCGTCGCGCGGGGGGTGGCGCGTCGTAAGCCGCGGCCCGGGGCTCCTCCCCTCCTCCGCCGCCCGGGCCGTCGGCCTCGTCGTAGTCGGAGCCCCGGTAGTAGCCGTGGTGCCGGGGCCCGGGGGGCCCCTCGGACGCCGGCCACCGCGCCCCGCCGTGGCGACACGCCCTGGGGGACTCGCTCCGGGCCGGGCCCGGGCCCCGCCGCTCCATCGCGGGCGAGCGGCTGCTGCCGTGGCCCCCCGCGGGCGGCCGCTCCCCGGCCAGAGGCTCGGCCGCGGGGCCCGGGTACCTCCGCGGGCCGCTGGGGGCCGCCCGGCCCGGCCGCGCCGCCGGCTGCTGTTGCTGCTGCTGCTGCGGGGGACCCGAGCCGCCGGCCTTACGGATCACGGGGGAATAGGACACGTGTGGCCGGGGGGTGGAGGGGGTCTGGGGGAGCTGGCGGCGTCCCCGCCGCGGAGTGCTGGTACCAGATGTTGAGGGGGCTGGGCTTCCACTTACGGAACTACTGCCCTACACGAAAATTGAAACAAAGGAAATCAAAAAAAAAGATACAACAAAATCAACCAGAAGGAGACGGAGGAGACACAGAGGACGGGAGGGAGAGAGGGAGGGGGCAAAGGAAAACCAAAGGGGGCAGGGGCGGGGGCGGGGAGAGGGGACCGGGAGGAGGAGGTGGAGGAGAGGTGGGGGGGAGGGGACACAGGACGTTTGAATGGAAAAAAAGGAGAAAAGCAACAGCCACAGGTAGGAGGAAGAGGACGAGGACGAGGAGGGGAGGAGGGGGAGGAGGAGGGAGAGGAGGAGTGAGAGACAAGGAGGGAGGGGGAAGTCGAAAACCAACACAACAAAGTGAAAAGAGAAATGAGAAATGGAGTTTTGTAAGTTTCGGGGTTAAATAGCAGAAGTTTCAAAAATTACTCACAGGCGTCCAGAGGACAGAAATCATAATCGAAACAAAAACGGAAGCCGGGTTAAAGGAAAGCAAAAGGCAGCAGGCAGCCAGCGGGGGGCATGAGTCGTAAGGACCACGCTGGCCAGAAACTCAAACGGTGATCCACAACCAAAGAGGAAGCAGCTGCGGGGCAGGGGAGGGGGCGGCAGGCGGGCAGGGGGGCTGGGGGGGAGGCAGAGTGGGGAGCTAGAGTGGCTGGGGGCAGCGTCTCCCCCTGCCCGGCTCCCCCCTGGCTTGGGGACCCCAGTGGTGGGCAGGGTCAGAGGTCACATTTGGGGAATGGAGACCCTGCCTAGAGTGGCTCTCTGGTGTGCCCCCCCCCCCGCCCCCTTCCCCGTCCCGCACCCCCGAGCTGTTTCCCGGGGGCTCGGATCAGGGGTGCCCGGTGCCACACCCACCTGCCGGTGTGCCATGTGTTCACGGCCCTCGCTGGGCGAGCGGGACCAGCGCTGGTCCCGGGCCCGGGCCCGGCCATGGTCAGGCCGCTCCTGGGCGTAGCGTTCCTTGTCCGAGGGTGGGGGGTGGTGGTGGTGGTGGTGGTGATGGTGTTGCCGGTGCTTCCGGTCCTTGGGCCGGCCCCGCTCCTGGTCCCGCTCCTTAGACGGCAGGTCCCCGGACTGGGTGGTCATGCTCAGGTCGGTCCCCAAGCCTGGGCAGAGCAGGGTGTCAGACAGACGGCCATGCAGGAGGCGTGGGTGGCGCACAGGAGGCCTCCCCGAGGGCCTGTGGGCTCTAGGCAGGGGCACCTTCTCCCGGACTAAGGAGAGCCTGCTGGGCGTCAGGGGTCTGGTCCCCAGGCACTGGGCGGCATCGGGCCCAGCTCGGCCGCTTGGTCCTGTCCCCTGAGGGTCCTGCTCCTGGTCCAGACCTCCTCTTTTCGGCCTCGGTGTTTCCCCTGCTCTCCCTTGTCGTCCCCTCCCCTCCTTCGTCCCCTGGGCCCTGAGCGGTAGCCCACCTGTGTCCACGTCCGTGTAGCGGCCCAGGGAGCGCTCAGAGGCTCGGTGGCCGCGGTCTCGGCGCCGCTGGTGGTGGTGCTGGGTGTCTTCAGGCGGCACCCTCTCCAGGGAGTAATCGTCCAGGCGCCGGGCCTTGGGGCCCAGCACGGAGGCTGAGCGCTTCATGGGGCTGGTGTCTGAGATGGTCTGGGGGGGTGGACAGGCCAGCGGGCCGGGGTCAGCGGCCCGCACCGGGCGGTCCCGGTCTCTCCCGGCCCCTCAGCCCTCAGTGACGGGGCGTGAGTGTCGGGGGCAGAGTCCCAGAGGGCCGTGGGGCTCGGCTTCTGATCCACCAGGGTCCCGGGACCCTTCTGCCTCCTCCCAGGCCCATCCTGGGTTCCGGCCAGGAGGCCCCATCTGACCCACCCCCGTTTCTCGGAACCAGCCCTGGGAGGTACCCCCAGCCCTGGCCATCCAGCCAGGGGCAGGCAGGCTTGCCGGAGGGGAGGGCGTCCCCCAACCCGGGTACCACCCGGAAGCCCTGGGCCCTGGGCAGCACAGCCCGGCGCTCACTCCTGCCTGCTCTCTGGAGGCTGGCAGGCCTCCTGCGTGCTCAGGACCGGGTGCCCAGCCTTCCGGCTCACTGTCCTCTCCCGGGCTAGCCGGGACCGGGCTTTCCTGCCCACCCGAGTCCGGCTCTCGAAGGGAGCCCTTGAGGGGCTTCCCCTGGCATTTGAGGCCCCGAGGGGAGCTGCCCTTCCCCTTGGCCTGCAACCTGGGAGCCTGCCCGCGCTGCACCCCCAGGGGTCAAACCCTAGAGAGGGGCCTGTGGTTCTCTGCTGCTGGGAGAGGAGAGGGGGAAGATGGCACCTGAGGCCATCCCAGCCGAATGGCTGGAGGCTCCGCCCCAGGTGGCAGTTTTAAGAGACTTGGGGCCTCTCTGCACCAGAGGGTCAGGGGTGGCGCCAGGGGTACGAGGCTCTGAAAAAGAGCGGGCCAGGTGGGGCTGCAGGTGAGGCTTCCTGGAAAGATGGCATCTCCCAGCTTGGGGGCTTGGAGGAGAGGGGGTTGGGGGGAAGGGTGGGGGGCAGGCCCGCCCGGCAGGCACACGGAAGACACAACACACAAGGAAGGGGCTTCACGGGGTGGGGGGTTGCAGTCTGCAAAGAAAGGGGGGGGTCCGAGGACAGGGGAGATGACGGGACTCCCACGAGGGGGGGTGGGCGGGAAGAGGGGGCCGGAGCCCAGCCGGGAGGCGGTACATACACTGAGGTTATTCCCACGTGGCCGGCCCCTTCTCCTCTGTCACAGCCCCACGGGATGGTGCACACAGAAAAACAGAAAGAAGAAAATAAATATAAAAGCCAAGAGGGAGAGTGAGAGGTGGTACACGGAGATGCCAGGATCGGGAAAGAGGAACCCGGGCGGTGGGGGAGGGGCGGGGGGAGGGGGACGGGGCAAGAGGGTCAGGGAAAGAGGTGTTAAAGTCCCTGGTGTGTGGGTGACCCCAGGCCCGGCTGGCCAGCCTCCCACGGGCACAGAGGAGTCGGACAGGCGACACCACAGACAGACAGATGGCAGAGGCACGAGACGGACAGATGGGATGGCGTGACCACAGGCCCCGGGCCCTGGGCTCCGCCTCATGCAGGGTGCCCCAGCCCTGGTTCCCACTGACACTCAAAAGCTTGGGGAGGGGGTGGCCGTCAGCCGTCCTGTCCCAACCCTCTCTTGGGGTCCAGCGACTCAGTCCTGGGGGTGTGGGCGGCGCGGGAGGTGGGGAGAAGGCCTGGAGGGATGACGCTGGGCGGCCACATGCAGCTGGGCGCCCCCCCACCCGAGTTCTCAGCAGCCAGAGGCCAGGTCCTGGAGCCACCCTGGCCCAGCCAGGCACAGCACAGCCTTGTACCCCGTGCACACGCCATGGCACAGCACACGGGAAGCCTGCCACAGCCAGACTATGCCGCCCTGCCTTGTAGGCTGGGCGGGCAGCCAGCCATGCTTCTGGCTCCGGTGCCCCTGTCCCTGCGAGCCTGGGGCAGTGGGCGCACCTCCCCCTCCCCCCCCCCCCCCCCCCCCCCGCCAGCACTGACCAAGTGGGTGCTACAGCTGGGTGAAGCGGCCACACACAGACACGCATCAGGCATACGTCCCTGTCCCTCCCCACTGGCCCCCACAAAGACCAGACAGGAAATACAAACCCCAGCTGTCCCCAGGCCACCCACCCCCCGCCAGACTCTGCTACCAGGTCCTAGGACCTGCCGAGTTCCCAAGAGCAGACCCACGTGCACACGCGTGTGCGTCCGTAGGTGCCAGTAAGAGCACAAACGGACACGTAGCGTGCGTCTGTGCGTGCGCGTGCCCGGGTGCGCGTTCTCGATCGCCGGTCTCACCTGGCCCTGACGCGTCTCCTCCCCCACCCCTCCCGCGCCCCCATGTGTCCTCCATCAGGGAGGAGCGGAGGGCCTCCGGGGGTGGCCACAGAGGGTGGCAGGGCCCTCACCCTGCGGCTGAGGGTGTGGGTGGCCCCCTTGAGCCGGGGTCCCGGAGGAAAGAGACCCCTTGGGCTGTGCGGGGAGGGAGGGGGCCACGGCATCCCCACTGCTGGCCGGCAGGGACCCTGGGGGCCCTGAGTCCAGCCCTTGGGGGGGGGGGGGTGAAAGCGCTCACCTGGTTCTCCGCGGGGAGGCGGGGCATGGAGGCCGCCCGGGCCTGGCCTTCCATGGGGACGTAGTGCTCGCTGTCTGAGTAGCCGTCTCTGCCCATCTCTCGCATCTCCACAGACTGTGGGGCACAGGGCGAGGCCGGTGAGTCCGGGACCTGACGCTCGGACCCCAGACCCTTCCCTCCTGTACTGCTCGCGCCCGGGAGCTGTGGGGCGGTGGGGGGGGGGGGGGGACAGAGGCACCTGGGAGTTGGGCTGGCTGTTGGGCATGTCGGTGGGAGGCCCCCGCTCTGGGCTCCACGTTCCGGTCTTCTGGAACATCTCCTGGGCCCGCTGGGTCACCCAGGACGGGCTCTCCTTCATGCCGCTTTCGTGAGCCAACCTGTGCGGGGGACAGAGGCCGGGGTGGTAGTGGGCACTCCAGGGGCGGCTGCCCCCCGGGGGATGGCGCCCCCTGCCCTCCCATCCCCACCTTCTGGCCAGAGCCACACTCACAGGCCTCCTCCTGGGTCCAGCTGGGAGGACGGGAGGGCGTTCTGGCCAGGGCCCCCCTCCTGGGTTGGGGACGGGGGCTCCATGCGCTGGAACATGAGTGGTGTCCGATTCTGGGGGGACAGAGAGCAACGTGTGTGCACAGGGCGGAGGCTGGGGACGGTGTTCAAGGCTCAGGCTCTGGCCACGGCAGCAGCTGAGAGACAGCAGGGGCGCTGTGCCGAGAGTGCGCCACATCCCCCCGCCCCCGCCAAATGCCCAAAGCAATTCCCTCCTTGCAAATCCATGCGGAACGGGACCACTTCTCAACCCAGTCTGGCCCCCTCATCTCCCACCTGGACCTGGAGATTCGCCTCCTCCCGGGTCTCCCGGCCCCAGCCCTTACCAGCTACGGCCACCAGAGGGCGGCCACCTGAGCGAGGTGGCTTCCCACGCCTAACGAGGAGCAGGGTGGCTCCCGTCTGACCCAGAGCAAAGGTCAGATTGCCCCCAGGGTGCCCAAGGCCCCCAAGGCGGAGCAGATGAATTCGTCTGGGCCACCTCCTTGGCACGGCCCTGCTTTCCAGCGACCTGCTCTGGGTCCTGGCTACCCCTCACCGTTCTGGCCTGTTACTGCGGTGCCCGCAGGGCGACGGGCACCGGGGCCCAGGGCCATACCTGCTCCTCACGCAGGGCCTGCAGCTTCTTGGCCTTGCTCTGCCGGTAGTATTCCATAATCATCATGGCCGCGTAGATCTTCCCCACGGTCAGGTCTGTGGCTGGGGGGGGGGGGGGCACAGGACGAGCTCGCCGTGGGTGGGGGCCCCAGAAGCACCAGCCTAGTCCCTGCACCTGCCTCCTCCTCTCTCCCGCCCCTTCCGTCCTGGCGGGTCAGAGCCCGGGGCCGGGCGAGGCACGGCTCTTACACTTGTGAGGGGTGACCAGCAGGTCGAGCGTCTTCTGGGACAGGTTGGGCCAGATGGCCATCATCTCCTTCCTCAGCTCAGCGTCCATTTGCTGCTTGTCGGCCCCGCCTGCAATGTGGGCACAGAGAGGCCCTGACTGCCCGCCCGCTCGGGCTCCAGAGCCCTGGTTCTCACGGGCCACCAGTTCCCTGTGGGCCTGTCCCGGAGGAGGAATGGCTACGTGGGCCTCGGTCCTGGGCAGGGCCAGGGCCGCGGAGTGGCTGTGTGGGGGACAGCAGACATCAAGAGGGTCCAGCCGTGCAGTCTACCGCCCCGGGCCTCGGTATTCCCATCTGCGAAACGGGACGGTGGCAATAGGACCCACCTCACCGGATCGAAGGCCAAAGTGGGTAATATGCGTGTGGGCTCAGGGCAGTCTCTGCCAGAGGATTATTAGCACGGTGACCCGTGCATCTGAGACGCGGCCCGGAGTAAGGCCCAGAGAGGCCGGGGCGTCCCAGAGCAACCCTGCTAGAGGAGACTTCTCCTTCGACCAAGCCTCCCCTCCCCCAGATGTGACCTGCTGCCGCTGCTGGCCTTTGGTCCCTCACCCCAGCCACGGTGGCCACCGTCTCTTTGCCAGTGATTCCTGGTCCCTCCTGCCTGAGTGCATGGGAACATGACTCTCCCTGGCCCCTGGGACTGGCCGGGGCCCGCGTGAGGAGTTCTTTCTAATGAGCTGTGAGCACCGTGAACCGTCCCTTTTGGGCCGGGGCATTTGATGGCCAGCGAGGGCCACTCTTGAGTTCTTTCTCCCTCTGGTGATATTACGGATCGATCGTGGCTGCTCCCTCAGGCCTGGTGCCTAAGTGACTGACAGACAGAGCCCCCTGCCGACCCAGGGAGGACACACAGCAGGAACGGGAAGCAAATCTTTGTCGGCTGGAGACCTTGGGGCTGTTTGTTCCAGAAGCAGCACGTTCTCCTCCATCTTGCCTGAGACACCAACCTGGCCCCAGCGCCGTTTCGGAGCCCCCAGCCCCGGGCACAAGGGCACTGTTCCTGACTTTTACGGGCAGGCACGGAGCCACAACAGTCACAGAGCTAGAGCAAGGCCGGAAGGCCCCCTGCAGGCCAGATACGGACCCTGCAGTTGCTGGATTGTGGGGGGAGGCCCAGCAGGTGTGGGGAAGGGCAGGGGCCAGCTACCCCGCCTCCCCCACCACAGAGAAGCATTGCAGCGTCTCAGCAGCCATCCCCTGGCACATGCCTGCTGAAGAGCTGCTCCGCCTGGGGAGCCCCAAAAGCCCGCTTTGCCTCTCCTGGCCCAGTGTCTGCCTCTCTGCCCTTCCTTCCCCACCCCGCCCCCCCCATTTCCCCGGCCCACCCTTGGGCTGCCCCGGCCCAGCTTCTCCGCAGATGCGGGCCAAGCACAGCCATCTGCCAGGCACTCTGTGGAGTTTTCGCTCATCTTCTCCCATGTGACTCTGGACACGTGTCTTTATTTCGGGAAAAGTCTAGCAGAAGGGGCTTTTTGTCGATGCGCAGGTAAAGCTCAGGGCCTGTGCTGGAGTGAGAATGTTGAGGCAATGCGGCACTTCGCTGCCTGGGTTAGCACAGCCGCCTCTGCTCAGGTCTCCATGTCCGCCCCCCTCCACCACCAGGGGGCGCCTGTGACCATCCCTGTCGGTCAAGGGCCTTCTCTGCTTGGAGCTCTCGTGATTGCCCACGCCCTCACCATGAGCCCAGAAGGCCCTGCGCGATGTTCCTTCTTTTCCTCTACTTCTGCCCTTGCTCACTCTGCCCCAGACACACCGATCTCACTGTTCCTCAAACACACCAGGCACGGTCCTGCCTCAGGGCCTTTGCACAGCCTGTTATTTCCTTTGCCAGGATCGTTCTTTCTGCAGATATCCGCGTGGCTCCCTCCCTTACCTCTTTCAGGTCCCTGCCCGACCTCTTTATCAAACAAGTCTTCTAGCTGGCCTCCCCAGCTAAAAACAGCCCTCCCCCATCCTCTTTGACGCCCTCCTGCTTTCTCTCCTTCCCACAAATCACCTCATGATGTCATTCCCTATCTCACCCGCTAGAGGGCGAACTCCCCTGGTCTGGTCTTCCTTTACACCACTGGCGACGCAGGGGGCTGTGGTCACCAGGGGCCAAGCTGCACGGGGGGGGGGGGGGGGGGGGGAACTGATGGGTGGTGGGTCAGGACTCAGGTTGGGAGGTCAGGACTATTGCGGGAGACCCTTGAGACCCTTGGGAAAACCCCCGGTGCTGTTAAGCTCTCAAGACCCTAGACACTAACCTATAACTGTTTCTCTTTCCTTAAGGGAAGTGGTTGTCTGCTGTCCACTGTGGCTAAGGGAGGTGCCCAGGGTCTCTGTGGCTCCTTCTCAGAGACACAGGAAGGGAGAAAAGAGAACATGACATTTCTTATTAAAAGCCACTTTCTCTTTAGGGCTTATGTTTCCCGCTTCTCATGAAGAAAAGGAAGACGCCTGTCATTAAGGACTGAAATGTGTCCCCTCCCCCAAATCATGTTGGAGCCCCAACCCCCCAGTGTAACTGCATTTGCAGATAGGGCCTCTCAGGGGGTAATTAAAGCTACATGAAGTCACAGGGTCGTCCCTACTCCAGTAGCACTGGTGTCCGTCCCTATAAGGAGAGAGAGAGAGAGAGAGAGAGAAGGGTGCTTTGGTGGCCGGTGAAGCGTCCGACTTCGGCTCAGGTCATGATTTCGTGGTTCGGGAGTTCGAGCCCTGAGTTGGGCTCTGCGTTGACAGCTGGGAGCCCGGAGCCTGCTTCGGATTCTGTGTCTCCCTCTCTCTCTCTCTCTCTGCCCCTCCCCTGCTCGTGCTCTGTCTCTCTCAAAAATAAATTAAAAAAAAAAGGAAGCAAGAGAGAGAGGAGAAAGGCCTCACCAGGGATCAGCCCTGCTGGCACCTCGATCTGGAACTTCCAGTCTGCAGACCCGCGCGAGAAGACACGTCTACGGCTTAAGCCGCCCGCTCCTGGCATCTGGGGACACTGGGGGCTGGGTCGTTCCCGGTTTCGCGGTGCCCACGCGCTATATGGCGGGGGCTGAGCCGCGTCCTTGGCCTCCACACATCCAGTTACTGCCAGCACCTCCCTCCTCAAATCCTGACCACCAAACTGTCCCCGGACATTGCCAAGTGTCCCCTGGGGGACAAGACTGCCTCCCCACCCCCCCACCCGAGAACCACCACCTTCAATCACATCCAAGATTGTAAGATTGTCAGTCGCATGGAATGAAGGGAAATGTCCAGGGGATTTCAAGGTGGCCTCCCGCTGAGGTCCCGGGGTTCCCTGAGGGCTGAGGCTCGGACTTATTCCTCCTCCAGGTACACGATTACTACGGGGGGGGGCAGGGGCAGGAGCAAGTCACCCCCAAACCAGGTGTGATCAGAGTGTCCTGCCCGAGGGTCCTCCCCTCCCCTGGCTCATTCCGCAGGACTTTGGCCTCAGAGAGGCGGTCCCTGATCTCAGTGTGACAACTAAAAATGTGTGTCCGGACGTTGCCAACGTCCCTTGGGGGCAGACGGCCCCTGGTTGAGAGACTCCCCAGCCGCCGACCCTGCTCTAGCCTTTCCGCACAGTTCCAACCTTCCGACACATTACACGCTCTGCGGACTCGTGCTTGTTGTTCATCGCCTGTTTCCCTGCAGTCCCGTGAGGGTTGGAGGTTCACTGGTCTTTCACTGCCGTGTCCCACATATCGGCGACAGGGCTGGGCACACAGCAGGCGCTCAATGAACGCTCTCATTCAACGAGCCATGGCCAACGGCCATCAGTTTCAGGCAGGTAACAAGAGGCCAGGAGGCCACCCTCTCTGGTGCGGGCAAGGCAAAGCCTTCTGGCTCCCACGAGGCCCACCCCAGAACCTTCCAGGTTATGGCGGACCCCACCTTCAGAGAGAGTCTGGTCTTCGGGGGGATTAAAGGGTGGGACAGTGGCCTCTCGGCTGGCCAGCTACGCGCAGTCTCGAACAGGAGTCCGGGCTGGCCCTGGGTGGGGTTAGCCGGGACTGTGGCCCTTTCTAAGACAATGGCAGAAAGCGTTCCTGTTTCTAGGAAGCTGAGGTCACCCTGCGTGTCGGCTACTAGTTGGCTCTGCGCTTATCTTTTCCCCATGTCGCGACCCCTCCCCTCGCCCTGCCCCCAACCCTCCCAGTGACCGGGCTGGCAGCACACGGGGTACTCCGTGTTTATAAAGCTCTCGCTGGGGGCGCCTGGGTGGCTCAGTCAGTTCAGCGTCTGACTCTTAATTTCAGGTCACGATCTCACAGTTCGCGAGTTTGAGCCCCATGTCCATGCTCACGGCGCAGAGCTTGGTTGGGATTCTCTGTCTCCCTCTCTCTCTCTCTGCCCCTCCCTTTCTCCTGCTTGAGCTCTCTTTCAAAGTAAATAAATAAACATTAAAAAAAAAAAAAAAAAGTAAATCTCTCGCTTTCCGCTCAGCTGAAGTTAGAGTGTTAGTGTTCGGCTGGGGGTTTTGATCTGATAACTGGGTTTATGTTTGTTCAGGCAGGTGGTCGGCCCTGCCCTCATCGGCTGGCTGCGGGCAGCAGGAGGGCAGGGGGCCAACGAAGGGACACAGACTGAGTCCCTTGGAAGGAGGATTCAGGAGTTCAGACACAACATCCAGGAACAAAAGAAACTTGAAGAGAGAAGGGTTTTCCCCGCATAAGGATGAGACGCTCCTGGGCGGAGAGAGCGGAGGGGTGGGGTGGTGGGGGAGGGACAGACAGAGGAGGGAGGGACACAGACATAAAGGGGACACAGGGGTGAGCCGAGGGACTTGTGTCCTCTCTCCCAAGCATCTAGCTAAGCATGGCCTCCCAATTTGGGGAGATCTGGAGAATGACAGAGGTTAATCTGTTCCCACATGCTGTCCCCTGCCTGCTGGACAGGCGCTTAGTGTGTTTAGAACTAAACTGAGCTGTTGGGAAAAAAGAAAAAAAAGGTGTTATACTTTGAGCCTGCCTGAGACTCTCAGCTGAAATGGCTGTGATTGTCATCACTGTCGTAACTGTTGTCCCCACGCACTCAGCCGACCTTCCTTAACCCCAGAGACGGGCTCAGCTGTTCCCCGTGGAACTCCGGGTGGGGGGGGGGCGCCCTGGTGCCTTTGTCAACGTCAGGACCGAGGAGAGGCCCTTGCTCAGAGATGTTGAGGGCGTGACCCTCTGGGAACTGAGTAGCATCTGGAGTACAAGTGACAGCCAAACTCAGGCACATTCCCAGGAGCCCCTGAAATCCTCACGTGGGGAATCTGGCAGGTGTCCCAACGACTGGCCTTCCTGGGGTCCCACAGAAGGTGTCCCCGTGGTAAAGCATAACTCGGCACATTCCGGAAGAAAGGACTGGTCCCTGGCCGCCTCCTGGGAGGTCACTTTCTAAAGTGTCCTGTGTGATAAAAACCTCTTTGTTTATCTGAGGGCCTTGGGCCGCTCAAGATGGTTTATTCTCACAGTGTGATTTATGGCGGGAGGGGGGGAGGGGGGTCTGGGCCATGTGACATCATTAGTGTGACCTCTGGAGTGGCTGGGGTCTGAGTAGCTAAGGCCGGTCAGGCTTACGCGACCAACCCCCAAGGGACACTCTGGTCACCGAAGCTCGGGTGGGCTTCCCTCGTCGGTAGAATTGCACTGTCACACGCGGTCGTGGGGACACCAGGAGCCGACTTCCGGGTGCTGCCCACGTAACTCCACCAGCAGGGGACCCTGACCCATGTGTCTCTGCTTTGCACATTTCATTTTTTTATTTTTAAATTCTACTTATTTATTTTTTGAGAGAGAGAGAGAGGGAACCATGCTCAGCAGGGAGCCCAACGTGGGGCTCGATCCCACAACCGTGAGATCATGCCCTGAGCCGAAATCGAGAGTCAGCCATCCAACCAACTGAGCCTCCCAGGCGCCCCTCCTCTGTGGATTTTAACCTGTGTCCTTCTGCTGTAATAAACTGCGACCGTGAGTCAAACAGTGCCTCTCAGTTCTGTCTTTCTAGTCAATTACTGAACCCGAGTCTTGGGTTCCCTTGGGACCCCTGAACAGGTTCCCCAGAGAGAAACAGCAGCCGGGCCACCAAAGCATCACATACCAAGAGTGGGTGCGCTGTTAGACCCGTTTTACAGGTGAGGGAACCACGGCAAGCCAAATTCTAAAGCCGCCCCTGCCTCCTGTCCTAAGATTCTGGCTGTCCAATCAAACGCTAGTCTAGGGGACTGCTGTGAAAGGGCTCTGCAAAAGTAATTAGAGTCCTGAGTCGGCTGACTGTCAGACACAGAGCTGATCTGGGTGGGCCTGACCTAATCAGGTGAGACGCCGAAAAGCTGAGTGTTCTCTCTGGCTGGCGACAGAAGTCAGAGAGATGTGGAGTGCATGAAAGATCAGATGTGTCCCCGGGCGCTCAGCGTAACCTCTGGCTAAATCCCAGCGAAGAAACAGGACCTCCGTCCTACAGCCACAAGGGACTGAATTCTGCCAAGACCCGAATGAGTTTGGAAGTGCATTTCCCGCCCCCCCCCCGCCACCCCACCCAGAGCTTCCTGAGAAGAGCCCAGCCCGGCCAACAGCGAGATTTTGGCCCTGGGGGGACCCTCAAATGGGTCACACTAACCCATTTGAGCCCTCCCAGGCCTCTGACCTACAGAACCGAGAGCTAAAAAGCAGATGTTTTAAGCCGTTCCGTTTACGCTGGCGAATACACGGCCGGAGGCTCGGGGAGGGTGGCCTCACCTGCCCAGGTTTACGGCGCGGACGGGGCAGGTGGGCGAGATGAGGCCACAGAACACGACCCTCTCACCCGATTTCTCACCCAGAAAACTGCCACCCACCCCTGTGCTCCCTCCCCTCCCTGGGCTGGGACCTGGACCAGCTTCCACCCCAACGATGGGGAAACAGTCCTGGGGGCACAGAGCCACGAACAGCCAGAAACCGGGCCCGGACTTCCGTCGTGCACGGAGCTGCCCCGTAAGCGTGAGCCGCTCACCTCCGACTTCCTGCAGGAGACAGGTCTTCCAGGGGGATGGCCCCACCCCCCCCTTCTGCTGTCCCCTGAGCCTCATCTTGGCTCTTTCCGACCTTTCTTGCTCTCTCCGGGGGCTCCCTCTGCCAGCACGCTTCCTGGCCCTAACTTTGTCCGTCCTCAACCTGCTCTCCCTCCGGCCCCGGCTCTCCCTCCCCTAGGGACCCTGGATGGAGCTCCCGGTGGCTTCAGCTGGTGGAGCCCTGACCTTTCTTTTTAGTCCCCCAGCTTCCGGCCCTCTGCTGGACGACAGGGTCATCGATCTGCCCGCACCCCCCCCCCCCACCTTCCCACACTCCCTCTCCCTGGCGACCGGCGCACCTCTCTCTCTGCCCCGCTGTCCCATCAGCTGCCAAGTCACATCCGGTCTCCTGTCAGGCCTCTAGACCCCGTTCCAAGGCAGGGGGGCTCTGACCCCCTCCGCCAGAGTTGCCTGTCATGAAATCCACTGCTCGCTCTCGGTCCTTGTCTTCCTTGGCTGTTGGGCGGGAACGGACGTGCTGGAGACACCCTTCGGGGGCCCACGCTGGCCCAGCCTTCACTCGCCTCCCCAGTCGCCCCTTCCCCGGTCACCTCTAACACTGCGGTGGCCCCTGGCTGTCCTTGGGGCCTCTCGGTTCACACTTATCTCCTTGCCGAGCTTGTCCAGTCCCCTGGCTTAAGATGTGTCGGCATCTGATGCCTCCTGACTTTGTATCTTCAGCCCAGCCGGGAAGACGCGTTAACCTCGCCTTCAGAACCTTCCTGGGGAGGCGTTCCCCACCGGAAGCATCCGCGGGAGAGCCCCCTGCCCGCACCGTGTCTCCAGGCCGACACCGACCTCCTGCCCTTCCTTCGCCCCAAACCTGCCCCGCCCATCTTTTCCTCGTCTCAGACAGCCGCGGCTCTGTCCTTTGGCTGCTCAGGCCCTCGCCCCTGGGGGTGGCCTTGACTCCTCTCTCTGCCCCACGCCTTGCATCGGCCATGGCGTGGGCCAGCTCCCAGGACACGGCCGGACTCTGAACACTCCACACCCCCCGAGTCTAGGCAGCCATCCTGCTTTCACTGGGATCATTTTTGGGTCAGCAGCCTCCACGCTGACCTCCTCCCGGTCCGTTCTGCCCCGCGGCCGGAGGGAGCCTGTTCAAGTGTGAGTCAGGTCAGGTGCCTCCTCTGCAGGCACCCCCCTCGCTCAGAGGGCTGAGCGAAGGCAGTTCAGTGCGGCCACGGGTGGCCTCCTACCTCAGGGCCTTGGCACCTGCTGGGGCACTTTCTCCCCACGTGTCCACGTGACTCCTTGAGAACCTCCTCAGGGAAGCCTCTCCCACCGGAAGCGTGAACTGCCACGTGCCCCCCCCCCCCCCCCCGCCGCGTATAGCACTGGCCGGCACACAGGAAGCGTGCGCGAGACGTTTGCCGGCTGAGTGGGTGAGTGAGTGGAGGCCGGGACGGGCCAGTGCGTCCCCGGCCGTGCGCTGCTCTCCCCTTCCAGGCCCCAATTCCATCCGGCCCCACCTCCCTGCTCCCGTCCCTGCCCTTACCCTTGGCGATCTTGATGTCCAGGGCTGTGCGGATCAGGGCCATGAGGGTGGAATTGAAGTGGACGGTGTTGTCATCGGCCACGGGCAGATCCATGCGAAGGAGCCTCTGCAGAGGACCAAAGGCGAGGGCAGTCATTCCCAGGTACCCCTCCCGGTCCCCCGTGAGCCAGACCCACACTACCTGGGGAGCCCCAGGAAGAACTCTGAAGGCAGCGGCTGAGGCGACCCCACCCTCAGGCTACGGATTCCCCTTTGTGGCCCGTGGGGAGGGCTGTGGGGCTCGGCTGCACCAGGAGCCCCCGCCCTTCCCTCTCCCGCACGCCGGACGCGAGAGCTGGCATGTCCCCAGGTTGGCCCAGACCCCCCTCCCCCCCCCCACCTCGCCCTGCCCCAGAGTTCTTCTGGACGACTCCGTTCCGTTCCGACCCCAAAGAAGAGAGCAAGCCGGATCTCAGCAGCACGTGCAGCAGCCAGGCACAGGGGTCCACGGCCACAGCCGCGGGGGGGGGGGCCGCCGGCTCCCCACCTCCCCCACCACCCCCCGCCCCCGCCCCCGGCTCGGCCCAGACCAGACCAGATGGGCACAGACCACATCATTCCTCTGAGAAGCGGCAGGCAGGCGGCCCCCCCGCGGACGGGGCGGCCCCTCGCGGACATGCAGCGAGGCACAGACACACAGAACGGCAGACAGGGGCGCGCATGCAGACGGAATCTCGAGACTCATTCATAGCTCCGTGGAAAGTGTATCTCAGGGGCATGTCCGGATCTTGGCTCTGTGTGATGGCAAGGGGAAGGGGTGAGGGGGCATTCCCGCGGCCTGGGGAAGAAAAGACTCCCCATGTCCCAAGCAGGGGCTCTGTCCCCCGTGCTTGGTGATATAGGAGAGGATGCTGGACCGGTGGGCACCAGCCCAGGCTGAGGTGGCATGGAAATGGGGGTTGAGGGCGGATTAGGTGTTCAGGGTGTGGGGAGGGGGGGAGGGTTTGGTGGGGGGGATTCAGACGCAGGTTGGCGGGAAACACAGAGCTGGAGACGGGGAGAGGGCTGGCAAACCCAGAACAGGACACAGGAGAGGGACTGGGGCGGGGAGGCGGGGAGGGAGGTGGTAGACACAGAAACACAACTGCAGGTTGTGCACTGCACAAAAGGCTCACCGACTTAGAAGTCACGCATTTGTGTATTTGAATGGCAACTTCTCAGGCGATGACAGAGAAGTTTCCTGTTCTTACCACATGGGTGGATTACAACCATTTTCCAACAGACCAAATGTTCTGTGGAAAGGGTGCCCTTTTCAGAGTTGCACAAAGGTGCCTTATGGACTCCTGGTGGCCCTGCACAGAGCCCAGGAAGCGAAGGGGACCGTCTCTCTCTCTCTCTCTCACACACACACACATGCACACAGCTAAACACCAAGAGAAGGGACAAAAGGAAAGCGAGAGGAGGGAGAGGAGCGGGGGGGGGGGGTGGGGGCGGGGGGCAGCCCCTTTCCAGCCTTGATCGGGAAGGAGGAGGAGGAGGGATGAGGCTGCAGTGAGATGGCTAGAGAGGCAGGAAGGGATGGCACTAACAGAAGGGGGGGGGGAGGACTCTCGCAGACACAAGGTGGGCCGGGGTAGATGGGAGAGCAGGATGACGGGGTCATTTTCCGGGAGGCGGTAGGCAATTTTAAAGGTCATCCCTGAACTTCTCGTGGATGAGCTGGAGGGAACAGAGCATCTGTCCTTGGGTGCCAAGGGAGATTCCGGGACAGGGGTCCGGAGGGGTGGCACGGCCCAGCCGCCTGGCGGCGGGACCCTTGCTCCCTCAGCCAACATGCACCATCCCCCGATCGGCCATGGTGCCTGCCCGCCCCAGGCCCCCGCCAAGGCAGCGTGCATGGCCTGCATCAGGGTGCCACGGTCCAGGGGTCCAGCTGCGGCCTGCCTGCCCACTCTGGAACAATGGAGAGGCATGTTGGGGTGTCTAGGGGAGGATGGGTGGCATAGGGATGAGGGCTTGGGAAGCAATTTTGGGGGGGGAGGGAGAGGTGGAGGGAGGAGAGGCTCTGGGTACTCCTCGGGAGGTCTTGAATCCCCCAAGGCCCTAGGTCAGAGATCAGCTTCAGGTGTACGTTGGGGGGGGGGGCTGCTGGACCTGGGGGCTCGAGATACAAAAGATGGGGGGGGGCAGGGCCTCGCCTTGTTGGGGCCAAAGCCCCCTGCTGCGAGGCACCTGCCCCGGCCTGGGCATGGGGGGGGCCGCTCTGGGTGGGCAGAAAGGAGGCGAGGCGGTGTTCCCTCCGAAGCATGTTTATGTCCAATTTGGTTCCCAGGGGACCAGGTGCGAGGGGACCGGGGGGGCTCCCCTCCCCCTCCCCCCCGGCGTGTCGGCCATAATGGAGTCTCAAAACACCAAACCACACTCATCAGAAAAGACGGACACAGTGTGCTGCTTAGAGTCAAAGGGACGGTCATGATCCATTTACTCGAGGAGGAAAGGGGGAGAAAAAAAGAAAAAGAAAAGGAAAAAAAGAAGAAGAATAACTCGGGAAGAAGAAACTCGGCTGGTCGTTCCTGGTCAGCACTGAAAAATCCCCAGTGCCCGACGCTAGTGGTCGGCAAGGGTAGACTACCTTGTAAGCCACTCTGGCCGGACACTTCTTCCCCAGACCCAGGGGCGGAGACATGTGTCTCAGCATCTGATACATGTCCGGGTAAGGCATGCGGCCCCTAGCAGCACCGAAAACAAAACGGGGTGGGAACGGAGAACCAAAGGGGGGGGCGGAGAGGAAGAAACCGAAAAAAAGAAAAAAACAAAAAAACAAAAAAAAAAAAACAAAACAAATAAACAAAAAAAAACAAACAAAAGCAGGAACCAAACCAAAAAAAAAAAAACAAAAAAAAACCCAAACAAACAAAAAAGCCACACGAGCCGAAAAAATAGAGAGAGAAAGATGCAGAGAACAATAAAATAGGTATTTCAAATCAAGGGAAAACAGGAGAAAAAAAAAAAATGGAAGAGGAGGGAATTAAAAAAAAAAAAGATTATTTCACTGCTCACGAGCAGGGAGAGAGAAAGAGAAAAGAGAAAAGTCAGATTCAGTTTTGACTCTGAGCTATGGTTCTGGTGGGGCGTGGAGGAGAGGGGGCAGTTCTCGTTTTGGAGCGCCTGGAACAACGCTTTGGCTCAGTGTTATTTTAAAAATCGGGTGAAAGTTCTCTGGTTTGGCTGAGGCTGGTCTCTGAGGGGGCCTAGACGGGGAGGGGGGCGCTGGGGCAGCGGGAGGAGGGCTGGGGGCTTTGGGAGGCGAAGGGGGGAGGGGGGAGAGAGTGGAGGTGATGGGGGGGTCAATGCACACTTCCGACCCCCCCGGATGTGTCTGATTTGGGGTGCCGTTGAGACCCTGGGATGGGCAGCTTCAGCTAACAGCAAGCAGAAATGGCTGAAGGGAACGGAGAGATATGTTCCATGCTTCATCGAGTCTACGTGACTGCATTCTGTTGGCTAAGAATTTTCTAGTTTAATGCAAGAAAGAGAGATGGCTCTGTTTTTTAGATATATATATATATATATATATGAAATATATATATTGAAGAACCCCAAGCCACACTCATTCCATGGATGCTAGCAGGTTTTAGTGGAAATCAAACCTTGCAAGCAACCCTATGAGGACATTTCTTGCCTAAGCCGAGAGGGGGAGATATCACGCGCAATAAACTGTACATATCCTTATAATGAATCCGACCGCTGAAAGGAGAAGACAGGGGTTAGTGGAGGTAGGGGTCAGGCTGCGCTCTCGCCGGCTCCCCCGCGCACACGGCGAGGTCATGATGCCAGGGGTTGGGGACCCCTTGGCTTGAACACTCGCAGACCCGGGGCAGAGGGTCTCGGTTGGGGTGTGCGACATTTCTGGGCTGGTGGTGGTGGGGGGGGGCCCTCCCCCCGGGGTTCTCTCTGCGTCTCCCTTCTCCACAAGCTACATGGGCTACACTGGAGGGAGGGGGAGCTCGTGGAATAGAGGACAAGGGGACAGCATCCAACTGCTGTGACCTAAAATCAAAAGAGGAAGAGTTAGGAACCAGCCAAAAGTCAAGCCCCAGACCCGTGGCTCACCCCAGGCTCTCGGTCTCACGGAGGGCTTGTCTGGGGCTGCAGGAAGGGCAAAGATGGACTCCTCCCTACTCCTCCCCACCTTCCTCCTGAGGCCTCCCCTCCAGCACCCACACTGCTGAGGGCCCCCATTAACGCCTTCTCAGGCCCCAAGCCCAGTCTGAACTAGACTCCCCGGTTAGTGGTGGGTGGGTTCTGAGGTTCAGGATTGCTCCTCTGAGCGTCCCGCAAGGCGTCACGCTGTTCCATGCATGCACTGGGTGGAGACAACCCTCTGGAGCCACCACCTATCGGTCAGGAGGGAGCACTTGGGTGCCTAAGAGTAGGAGAGCTCGCGCCCCTTGCGACCGTGATTTGCGTGATCACTTGTACCAGCAGGACTCCAAACTCACGGCCAAGCCCATCTGCCCAGGGAGCCAGGCCGGCCCCTTTCCCACAGCTCCCAGTAGAGCAGAGGCTGAGAGGCCTCTGGCTTCCTCCCTGGCTTGCTTGTCCTCACCATCCGGAGGCCTCTCAGGCAGGGGCAGGGGAGATTCACGGGAGGCAAAATTCTCAAAATCCTCAATGCTCGATCCCTTTCCTCATCTCCCAGAAAGCCTGGGCCTCCGGCAGGGGTGTACCCGACCAATTCACCTGTGGTGTGGGCGGGCACTGATTCTCATCTCTTTCCTCCAGGCTGACCCCTCTGAGGTCCCAGCGAGCTCCCTAGGGACCCAGTGCCCCAAAGTCTGGGCCCTGGCCTAGCCTAGGGTGCTCTGGTGCCAGAGAAAGGCGGGCAATGTGGCTGAAGGACTTAGGTGACTCCTTACCACGCTGCAGGGTCGTACTCGGCCCAGACACGCACGTACTCATCCAGGTGGTGGGGGCCCAGGATGGAGGAATCTCGGGTGAGGTACTCAAAGTTGTCCATGATGACAGCGACAAAGAGGTTCAGCATCTGTGGGGACCCCGGGGGCCAAGAAGGAGTGGGGGAGAGCGAGACAGACCCAAACACACAGACACAGAGGCCCAGAGAGAGAGAGAGAGATGAGAGAGAGAGGGAGAGAGGTGAGATAGGGAAAGGGAGACGGAGAAAGAGAAAGATGGGGGGTGGGGAGGGGTTAGAGAGGAAAGACACAGACTCACACAAGGAGTCCAGAAACAGATGGCAATATGGAGACGGGACAGAGAGAGACAGAGGTGGAGACAGAGAGAAAGACAAAGAGACAAAGACCAACGATGATGGACAAAGAGAGTTGGAGAGAGAGGGGGGAGAGGCTATGTGAAATGGGGGCCAACCCCAAGGGATCGCCATGGCCCCAAATCTTCCCACACCTGGCCCCCAACAAGGCCAAAGCGAGTGCTTCTTGCGGGCTGTATTCCCAGTCCAAGCACACAGTAAGCAAATATTTCTTGGGTGGATGGATGGATGGATGGATGGATGGATAGATGGATGAATGGGTGAATTTTCCTGCCCCCGTCTGCATCCGGTGGCACCTTTTCACATATTCTTTTAGCCCTTAGCACGTGGGGGTCTTGCATCATCTTGCCTCTAAGTCTTTGCAAGTGTTGCTCCTTTAGGGAACATCATGATCTGTCTCTCTATGGGTAGCAGCATCTGGGGGAACTCCCTCCTTTATACTTAAGAGGCTGTAGCTGGGCGTGGCCAATCCCCACTTTATGGCTCCACAGGCAGCAGTCATGTAGCCCAGATCTGTGATTGGTTGGGGGGGGGCGGCGGCACGTGACCCAAGGTGGCCAATGACAGCCTTCCCTGGGATTTGTGCTGATGCTCCGGCCGCCATTTTGCCTCCACAAGGAGAAAGTCTGAGAGCCAGATGGAGTCCGCTTGTCTGGCTCCAGCCTCGCCTGACCGTTCAGTTACACAAGTCGGTGAACTGTATATGCTGCTTACTTCAGTTAAAGTTCTGTGGCTTGCAACCAATTTGATTAAAACGGGTTCTAGTGCCTGCTCATCGTTCCTGCAGGCCACTCTTTGAAATCTTTCTTTCCTCAGTCTGAGACTCCCCCATCACAGCACATATCAGACCATACTGCTATTACCTGCCGACCTGCCTGCCTATCACCCCTGCAGACTGAGAGAACCACGTTCTGCCCTTGTACCCCGGTGCCTGGCATGTAGTAGGTATTAAACAAATGTTGAGGCGTAAACATAGTAGGTGCTTAACAAAGAACTCATAATCCTCGCTGTCCTTAACTTGAGTCACTCAATTTTTTTTTTTTTTTTAATTTTTTTTTTTCAACGTTTATTTATTTTGGGGACAGAGAGAGACAGAGCATGAACGGGGGAGGGGCAGAGAGAGAGGGAGACACAGAATCGGAAACAGGCTCCAGGCTCTGAGCCATCAGCCCAGAGCCCGATGCGGGGCTCGAACTCACGGACCGCGAGATCGTGACCTGGCTGAAGTCGGACGCTTAACCGACTGCGCCACCCAGGCGCCCGAGTCACTCAATTTTTAACTCAGCTTCGTGATATCGATTGAGCACCTGCTGTGCACCAGTTGCTGTCCTAGGTGCTGGGGATCTGGCAGTGAACAAAAAAGAAATCCCTGCCCTTGGGGGGCTGATGGTCAAGTGTAGATGTCCTCTAGGGGCCTGCCCTTCCAAGATGGGCTGTATTATAAGATCTTGTCCCCACATGTACCCATAGCTGCTTGGACAAGGGTGGCCATTTGACCAGAGACTGGGCTGGCCCTTTCAGACTCTTCTGGGAATTTGGAACTGGACAATGGACCCTCTGGGTCAGCAGCTGTAGATGCTGGGAGATAGAGGCTGCAAATCTCTCCGTGTGAGGCCACTGGTGTGAAGAGGGAGAGGGTGCTGGGCTTCTGCTGACAGACGCTGGCGTCTGGCTGGGGTCTGCACACGTCTACACTCCCTCAGCACCTGGCTTCTTATATCCCGCCAGTGGGAGCCACGGTCAGGAAACCAGACCGGGAAGGACAGGAGAAGGGGCTCCTTTTCTTATATTGTGGGTTGAATTGTGTCCCCCTCAAAAGACACGTTCAAATCTTAACCCCTGGGAGCTGTGAGTGTAATCTTATTTGGGAAAAGGGTTTTTGTGATGTCGTCAAGTTAGGAACAGGTCATACGGGATCAGGGTGGGCCCTTGATCCCATCTGACTTCTGTCCCCCAAAAGAAATCTGGACGCACAGGCACAGGGGAGAGGCCATGCGAAGGCAGAGGCAGAGACTGGAGGGATGTGGCCACACGCCAAGGGCCACGTGGGGCCACCAGAAGCTAGAAGAGGCCGGGAAGGATTCTCCCCTAGAGCCTTTGGAAGGGGCAGGGCCCTGCCAACGCCTTGATCGGTTTTAGCCTCCAGAACTGTGGGAGGATCAATCTTTGTTGCCACCCAGTTTGTGGTCCTTTTTCACAGCAGCCGCAGGAAACCATCACCGTCTGCAACGGTCTAGGGGCAACGGACGACCACGGTGCTGGCACCCCCTCAGCGGTGGCAGGGGCAGCGGGGTGGGTCAGTACACCCTCTTTTCCTTTTAATTCCCCAGTCCTTGCCTCCCACAGCCAGTAATTCTTGGTGGCTTCGGGGTTTTCTATTTCTCTTTCAACCCCATGTAGCCAATCCCTGTATCAAATCTCCTCTGCTGAAGACACCTAATACCTAGATGGTTTCTGTTCTTCTGACTGCTCCAGGGAGAGGGGAGAACATAACTAGCATCCTGTGTAACTAGACCGGCGGGGGGACCAGCTCTCAGCACCCCTAGGCTTTCCCTCGGTATAACCCAGCAGTTCTCGGGTGGGGGAGATTCTGCCCTTCCCCTCTATCCCTGGGAACACTGTCAATGTCTGAAGGCACATTTGTCGATCAACACCTGGTAGGAGACCGGGGTGGAGACCAGGGATGCTGCTAAACACCCCGCAGCACACAGGACAGAGAGTGAGCCAGCCCCAACTGTCGACAGTGCTGACGTCGAGAAACCCCGGTGAACCTAATCCCCAGCTGGCTCAGAGACGCTTCGGAGGGAGCAAATCTGTCACACAGCCATATTCCAGAGAAATCCGTGTCCCTGAGTGGGAGCCAGGTGAGGAAGCCCACCCTCACATGTCCACAGACTCACCAGAAACGAGCACAGGAAGATGAAGGAAACGAAGTAGAAGTAAGCAAATTCATTGCCACACTCGGGAGTCAGGATGCCAGAGTTCTTATCACACGGCTTCCCACTGAGGCAGGAAAGCATGATGTTGTGCCAAGCCTCCCCGGTGGCACTCCTGAGAACAGAGAGGGGGCATCAGGGACCTGGGCACCCAGTCCTGGACACTAATACCCCCCCCCAGGGAGGCCGAGCACTGGGCTCTGGGTTGGACTGGCGTGAGTTCAAGTCCAAGGTAAAGCCCCTTTTTTCTCTGGGAACTAACAGAGGTGATTCTCATCCTTTGGCTGTGCATTAAAGTTCACGGGGAGCCTTTCAACAATGCTGGCACCAAAGCCCCACTCCCACAGACTTCGTTTCAATTGGTTTGGGGTGGGGCCTGGGGATGTAGGTATGTTTTAAGAGCTCCCGTCCCTCCAGGCAGTAGTCACCTCTTCCTACCTTCTCCCTAGGTCTCTCTGTTCCAGGCACACTGGGATCTTTGCTGTCCCCAAACATGGCAGCCGCGTTGCTGCCTCAGGGCCTTTGCACTTGCTATACCTTCTTCCTGGATTGCCCTTCCTCAGATATCCACACGGCTTCCTCTGTCAGCTATTTCTTCCACGTGTCACCTGCCTCCAGGGAGGCATGACCTACCAGCCCCCGCTCCTTTAGTTGTTGCTAAATTAGACCTTTTTTTATTGTACCCAAATATGTATAACATAAAATTGATCATTTTAGCTATTAATAAAGGTATAGTTCAGTGGCGTTCAGTACACTCACAATGCTGTGCATCCATCACCACTGTCCACGTCTGGAATCTTCATCTCTCCCAAACTGGGAACTTGTATCCGTTAAACATTAGCTCTCCACTGTCCAGTTGTGGAGCCCCTGGCAATATCTGGTCTGTTTCCTCTCTATGAATTTGCCCTTTCTAGGTACCTCCTATAAGTAGAATCACTCACTATTTGTTCTTTTGCGTCCACTTTTTTTTATCCCCTCTAGCACTCTCCATCATTAGCTCACTGATTGCCTTTCTCACCATGGGAATAGAAGCATCCGGATGGCACAGACTATCTTTCTGCTTTGTTGCCAGGACCTTCTGCAATGCCTGGCACACGGCAGGTGCTCAGTAAATCTCTGATGAGTAAATGAAAGAACTCTAATGTGCAGCCAGGATTAAGAATCAAGCCTCAGGGTCTATAAACCTCAATTTCCTTACCTGTCGGATGGGATTGCCAAGAATCCCCACCTCACGGGACGGTCAGGATTCAGTGAGGTAATGTCTGAAAATGCCTTCTGCACTTGTGTCCCTGGGCCTTCAGCTTCTGCCCAGCCAGTGTCCCTGCCGCCACCACTCCCCCCCCCCCATGCCCCCACAAGCCCAGCCCAACCCTCACTGGAACAGAAGAGGACACGCCCCCACCAGAAGAGGGAGAGGACACGCCCCCTACAGGAAGAGGGCACGCCCCCACCAGAAGAGGGAGAGGACACGCCCCCTACAGGAAGAGGACACGCCCCCACCAGAAGAAGAGGGAGTGCACACGCCCCCTACAGGAAGAGGACACGCCCCCACCAGAAGAAGAGAGAGAGGACACACCCCCACCAGAAGAGGGAGAGGACACGCCCCCTACAGGAAGAGGGCACGCCCCCACCAGAAGAGGGAGAGGACACGCCCCCTGCAGGAAGAGGACACGCCCCCACCAGAAGAAGAGGGAGAGGATACGCCCCCTACAGGAAGAGGACACGCCCCCACCAGAAGAGGGAGAGGACACGCCCCCTACAGGAAGAGGACACGCCCCCACCAGAAGAAGAGGGAGTGGACACGCCCCCTACAGGAAGAGGACACGCCCCCACCAGAAGAGGGAGAGGACACGCCCCCTATAGGAAGAGGAGGAAGAGGACACGCCCCCACCAGAAGAAGAGGGAGAGGACACGCCCCCTACAGGAAGAGGAGGAAGAGGGCACGCCCCCACCAGAGGCGGAGGCTGAAAGCGCGTCCTCTCTCTCACCTGAAGAGAAGCATGAGGGCCTGGAAGAAGGTCCGAAAGTTATTGTGCTCAGTGATTTGGAACTCATCCTCATCACTGTCCTCATCCTCCACGTCGATGCCGATGTTGCCAAACACCTGGGGAATCGGAGCGTGATGACCGGGGGCAGCCATGCCCTCAACGGCTCCAGGGAAACCCCACTCAATCCCCATGGCGGTCTCTCCAAACTGGGTCCCCCTGACCCGCCCTGCCTGAGGACGGTGGCCGTCCCAGGGAGGGCTCTGGGAACATTAGGGGTGGGCACTCACCTGCATCCCGATGATGGCGTAGATAAAGAAAAGCATGGCAATCAGCAGACAGACATAAGGCAAGGCCTGGTGGGAAGGAAGGCAATGAAGGAGAGTGGGGGGGGGGCGGGGGTTGCCTCTCGGCCACACCATTTCCCTCCCTTGTCCCAGAGCGCCACCCCACAGGGTTGGGCGGTCCCAGGCTGTGCCAGAGTGGTGCCAGGGCTTTTGGTGGGCCTCTTTGAGGCCATGGTGGCAGGGTATCAGGGGGGTTCCCCTTGGAGCTCTCCAGCCGCCCCAGGAGCAGGCAGTCTAGAAAAACAGACTCTCAATAAAGTGCACCACACAGGCATTTCCACCCGATTTGTACTCTCAGCCAGAGCAGGGATGGGGGGTATGATCTTCTCAGCCCCAGGCTGGCTTCAGGGGCTCACCTTGAAGGACTGCACAAAGGTCCAGAGAAGGATTCGGATGGTGTAACCCTGTCGGAGGAGTTTGATGAGCCGGGCAGCTCGGAAGAGGCGGAGAAAACTCAAGTTGATGAAGTTATTCTGGGGAGATGGAGAGAAAAAGGGTGACCATCCACCCACCCCCAGGGGCTCAGAGCCGTCACCACTCACAGAGGCCCCTACATGAAGCCAACCAACAGGAAAAGCAAGCCAGACCCCAAATAAGGAGGGAGAGAAAGCACTATTTAATGCAATGGTGCGGAGGAAAAAACGTCGAAAAGGGAACAAAGTTTGGGAGGTGGGGGGAGGGGACAGGGTGGGAGGAAGGAAGAGGCAACTCAAAAGCATAAACCCTCCCGGCCAGCCCCACCCGCAATGGGGAAAAGGAAAGAAAAAGGAAGGAAGAGAAAGGAACCGGATGGGGTGGGGGTGGGGAAGAAATAACAAAAGAACAAGGAAAAGAAAATATATCCGAATCATCCAATCAGGAAAAAAATCGAGATGGTTTTTGTTTCTCCCAACAACCAAATGCACTGAGACGATAGGACACAAGCGGGTCAAGTTGCCGAATCCATCACACGTGTACGATGCACAAACACCAGGGCGGGGTGGGGGTAGCCAGCACGCTCAGGCCTGGCGGACATGTGCGGGTTCCCAGGGCATGTTACGCTCCGGGCCAGAAATGCATCTGTCGTGGGACTCAACGGGCACCTGCCCTGCCCTGCCCTGTAGAGCTGCCCACCCGCTCCTGCCCGCCCTGACCTCACCCCACGGCCAAGAGGAGCAGCGGCTTGAGCCAATCGGAGAAGCGAAAGAGCATCTTTTCTTACCCCCTTGGCGAGCGGGAATGGGGAGGACGGGAGGGAGCTGGGGCTGGTCGGCTGCAGGGCGAGTCCTCGCTGCCCGCTGAGTCGGAGAAGATGCATTTGGGGCCCTTTTCCCCCCTCTCAGGGATGGCTTCTCAGCTTCTGGGGCTGGGTGGAGTAGCTCGGGACCAGGCCTGCGGGAAGCAGGAAGTACGCAGCGCCCGTGGGTGGGTGAGCTGGCAAACAGCCCAGGCCCACCGAGGGGCCGGGGCTGGAGGTGGGGCTGTCCCTGCCCCCAGGACCTCCCTGGGTGGACCCTGCCTCAGCTCACGGGCCCCCTGTCTAGTTACTGCCTCTCCCTCCTCCCGCCCAGCCGCCGGGAGAACTTCCCAGGGAAGGGGGCAGCCAACTGGGAGGGGAACGAAGAGACCAGGCGGAGACGGGGGCGCTGGCTGGCCGCCCCGGGGGGGGGGGGGGGGCGTGACTGCTGGGGCCTCAGGGTCGCCGCTGGGTGGGGGGCAGGAAGCTCAAAGTCACAAATGGACCACATCTGGCTGACGGAGCTGTCTTGTCGGGCCTCGGCAGTTTTTGTTTTGTTACGATGAAAAATAGTGTTTAAAAGTCTGACTTCTCCCCCAAATCTGATTTGCTGGCAACCCTGGACCTGCTTCCAGGTTGGCAAAAGTTAGCTGGGGCTCAGATGTGGCTGGCCCCCTGAAACAGGCCACACGTGCCCTCCAGGATCCTTCCCAGTTACTGTATCTTGCCCTAGCTCCGGCCTGGGAGCTGAGAGGCAGGGATGGGGGTCCGAGAAATTTCTGGGGCTCCAAGAGGCCTCTGGATTTGCTGGCCAAGTCTAGGATGCCTCTGGGGACACATCAGTTGGTCCTTAGGCCTCTAGGATGGGGGTGGGGGCTGGGAGAGCCTACCTTGACCCTACTGGGCCCAACCACCGTGAGAATGTCCCAAGGGCCTCGAATACGCTCCCACACCCAGCTCAGCTGAGAGTCACCCCCTGTGCCCAGCTGACCTGACACCCAGCCCTGCCTGGCCACCCAGCTCTACCCGGGGACGGGGCCGATGGCCCAGGTGTCCCCAGCCCCTCCCGACCATCCCCAGAGTACAAGCCATCCCTTCACGGGGCGGGTCATAACATGGGGACTCTGCCCAGCATGCAAAAGCAAGCGGGCCCTGGAGCAGCCTCCGGGGGCTCAGGGTAGAGCAGGGGGGAGCCTGTCACCATGCGGGAGAAGCAAGGGGGTGTTGCAGGGAGACGCGTGCAGAGAACATGCTGCCCTTCTTGGAGCTGAGGGAGGAGACACATGGGGGAGGTAGGGAGTGGAGATGACAGAGGTCCAGGTGACAGGGTAGGGGAAGGAACTCATCTGCCCGCCATCTCTTCTTGGTTCTGCATCGAGTCCTTCAAGTGCTCGCAGAACTGGCGACTTCCCTCTTCCTAGCTCCCGCTTTTCCATCCACAAGCCCGGAAGGAGCAGCTATGCTGTCCTTCAAGGCTGCCCTGTGCTTCCTGGTTCAAGGGCGATGGGGTGGGATGCGGGCCCCGGAAGGCTTGTGGTGCTCAGGGGCGCGAGAGCTCAGAAAGACATGGGAACCAGCCACCTGAGGGCTCCAGAGAAATCCTGCCCCCCGGCAGCCCCCATCTCAGCAGACTTTGCCTCTGAGCTCCAGACCCCATAACCACTCGCCTGGCCCGACTTCTCCCAGGGTGCTCTTAAAGGCACCTTAGACCCGCCACAGCTGTGCTCTAGACCTGTTCTCTTCTCCTAACCTGCTCCTTTTCTGGCATTCCCTGGATTCTATCTCCCAGTTCAAGCCAGACTCCGATCTCTCCAGGGACCTTCCTCCCCCAGTCCAGACCCAACCCATCCCCGGGTCCCGGAGAAGCCCCTGCTCAGACGGCCAGTCCCCTCTCGCTGGGGATTCCCCCTTGCGGCCCAGCACCTCCCTCCCCCCACTGCCCCGGCCACCGGCTGCTGCCTCACAGCCTCGCCATCCTGTCTAATCACACTTCCAATGCTACCCTTGCTCGAAATGCTCCCCGGCTTCCGCTAGGCCCCAGGGGCTTATCCCCTTCCGCCCTCTTCACTTTTCCTGGGTCAGCCTTCCCTCCCTCTCTTTGCTCCAGCCACACCCCCTCAGCTTGCAGACCCCGACCCCTGCATGATTCCTCTTGACACAGGGCCTTTGCCCGTGCTGTTCTGGGCCTCAAATGCCCTTCCCCCCGCTCTTTTGCCTTGTTAACACTGCTCATTCTTTAGCTCCGGACCCAGTTATAACTTCAGGTGGCTTTGAGTGCCTATTTGACCAATGCCCAGCTTTCCCACTTCGACCCGCGAGGCGGTGGCAGTGATGTTGCCCGCTTCAGCCCGCCACTCCACTTGGGGCACCCAATTTGCAATCTTTCAACGTTTGTTGGGCGGATGACTGCATGTGGTACTGGTTGGGGGTGGGGAGGGGTCCTGGCGCAGAGATGCCATTCCGGGAGTCCTTCAACGGGGCTCCGAGGTGGCGGGCGTGGGGAGGAGGCAGATGGAAGGTACCAGAATGAGAAGTGAGCAAGGAGCCGAATCCGTGAGGCGACAGAGGTGGAGATGGTGTGTGCTGTGACAGGGCATGCGGGGGGCAGGCTGGATGGATGTAACAGGGAGGGACAGGTGTGCATGTGTGTGTGTGTGTGTGTGCGTGTGTGTGTGTCGTGGGCAGAGGAGCACAAGAACAACAGAGGAAGGGAGAGAGAGGGCGCATGCGGGAAAGGGGCGAGGGCACCTGTGTGCCTTGACTGTGTGTACGGGGGCGGTTACGTGAGCACGTGAAGGCCGGGGCTCCGGGAGAGGGTCTCGTCTGGCCGGCCCGAGTCCTGGCCCTTCCACGTTTCCCTTGTCTGGGAGTGTTTGCCTGCCTGCTGTCCGGCCCTCCGGCCTCCTTGGACTTAGGAGATTTACATCTCTAGAAAGTCACACCCACGGGCCTGGAGTTTCCTGGGGCCCAGGCCCCATGGAGCTGATCGGGGGGGGGGGGGGGGGACAGGAGCGATGTTTGGGTGTTGCAGGGGCTCGGCGTGTAGGGACGCGTGTATGGGATGGGGCGGGAGGCCCACCCAGCTGATGAGTCCTGCTGGAGCAAACCCTTTGCTTCGCAAAAGACGCAAACCAACCCACACAGAAAACCCCAACTCAGAGCCCAGTAAAAAAGAGAGAGAGAGAGAGAGAGAGGGAGGGAGAGACTGCAGGAAGGAGGAGGGACGGGGGTGGGCTGGGGAGACGGACAGACAAGACGGGGTAGGGGTGCTGGGGGAGGGAGGGATGCATCAGGCAACCCAAGTCCAGAAAGCCCAGGGCGGGACGTGCAGTGCTGGTACGAGAAGATGCGTTCACAGTTAATGTAAGGCATTTAGACTTCAGAAAGAAGTAAGACCAACCGGATTCTAGATGCAGATGTTGAAGATGGAGGGGGAGCGGGCGGGCGGGGGCAGTTGGGGAGGCGTGTTCAGCGTTTTTTAGGTTGATTTGTAACCAGTGCCAAAACACCAATGGGTTTCGGTTCCCGGGCGGGGAGTGGGGGTGGTGGGTTGGGAGATAGTCATTGGTGTATGAACACACAGACCATGTCATGGATGAACAAATGAATTTCATAGTGCATTTTGATTGGATGAGTTTTTCAGACGGCGTTGTGCCAATATACAGTTTAAAGAGCAGGCATGAAAAGAGACAAGACAAGAAACAGTCATTAACCATCGCACGCAGGGCAAACCCCCGTCACCCGGCCACTAGGGGGCGGCAGCTGAGGCCCAGTGGGCCTCCAGCCCTTCCCCCTCCCGCACAACCCTGGGGATCTGCCCTCCCAAGCGTCTGGCGCCCCCTGCCTCAGCCTGGCGGGGTTCTGGCCTGAACCTGGCGGGCTTACCTGGGAGGCAGAGAGGGGTGGCTGTGGGCTCCTTGCCCCGCAGGGCAGGCCTCCCCTCAGCCCAGGTTGGGAGGAGCATAACATCCCGAAAGGGTCCACACACCCAGCCTCCACCTTCCCCTCCAAATGATTCTGATCCAGGGCCCCGGGGGCTGGGGTGGGGGAGGTGACTGGCAAACCCAAGTACAGTGGAAGGCCCACTGCAGACCCAAGGACGCTCCCAGTAATAATAGCAACAGCTGTAGCAGTAAGAATAACAACCGCCATTTGTGAACGATCTATTTCCTGGCAGGTTCTGTGCCAAACCCTTCACGTGGCTCGCTCACGCGTGTTAAAGGTTGCCAGCTCCTTCCCTAGAATGCCAGCCCTGTGGGGGCGGGCGTTCTTGTCTGGTCTGGCTTTGCTCACGGTCTCCAGCACTTACGGCAGTGCCCGGCACACAGCAGGCGCTCAATGAGTGCCTACCGGATGCATGTGTGAACGTGAAGCTGGCAAGGACCCAGGGAGGTTAATTACAACAGTTATCCCCACGCTACAGGAGCAGAGGTGACGTAGGTGCCCTTCCCTGTCCTGCCAGTCCGGAGCCCGGGCCGCGGGGGTCCAGCCCTATGGATCGCTTACTCCTGGCCACTGGAGGTTTCAACCGACTCCCTCCACGTGCTCTGCGGGGGGTGCGGGGCCACCCTTGCCTCGTACTGGTTCAAAGCTGTCGTGTGCTCAGCTGGATGACTGCCAGTCGGAGGTCTGGATCTCTTAGAGACTCAGGACAGAAGATGAGGCCGGGGCTCTGGTCCTCTGCCAGAGCACGGGGCCCAGGTCGGGGACACCCCCGCTGACCTCCCTAGAGGAAGGTGTTAGGGATGGGACGAAGGGAAGGGAGAGTTTCTGGCTCAGTGGAGCTCAGGGCAAAGAGGTATGGCCAGGATACCACTTGGGAGGGAGGTCTCAGGGGACACATCAGAGAATGGCCTCCGTTTCTGTGTAGCTCTTTCGTCCCGTCGGCCTTCCAGGATGGGAGAATGGGTCCATCGATCCCTTTCTGCCGGGGGCTCTAATGGGCCACCCCAGGGCCACCAGTGAGCCTCAGGAGTTACCAGGTCTGGGTGCATGCACGACCTTGGGCAGGTCCCTCGCTTCCCCGAGCACTGGGCACTAGCTTCCTCATCTGTGAAATGGGGCAACACCCTCTTCCTCGGGCCACACCCCAACCACGTGTATTCTCCACGTTTCTCTGCTTGTTCTGAGCACCTCCCCCACCCCCTGCTCCCTGGCCTTCTGGCTCCCTTCTGGCTAGGCTTGGCCAACGGGAAGCACTGGCAGGAGATGGAGGGCGGGGGGAGAGATGGGCTTGGGTATTTCTCCCCTGATGCCCTGAGCCTGCTCTGGCCTTCCTCTCGGGCACAGGCTCTGTCCCCGCAGGTCCACGGCTCCTGCTGGGCGGCCCCTCCCCACCCCAGCTCAGATTTCCTCCCCGCTTCAGCACCTGGGCAGGTGACAGCTCCTCACGGTGGCTGGGTGCCCCTCGCTTTGCCATCCTGGTCGGCCCTCGTCCCCTCCTCTCGGTGAGTAGTCTCTGCTTTCCAATCCCTTCAGTTAAACCCTCCCAAAGGAATCCTTTTATCTACTGACCCCCTGACCTGTACCACGAGCTGATCCACGTGAATCGCTTGGCACTGTGCCTGCCACGCAACTAAGTCGGCCGTTATTTTTACTGCTATTTTGATGAGGTTGATATCCCTTCCCACCCCTGGCTTCAACAGTCTTTGCCCTTTTGCTCCCCTTGTGAGGATTTCCTACCCTCCCCACCACTTTCCTGAGGGCTCCCAGGCCTGGGCTTACTCGAAAATGGCCAAAGAGGGTATCTGAGATAGGAGCTCTGGGGCCCTGAGTCTCTCAGATGAGGGGGAAGGATGATGTGGCCTATGGGGCCACCACGGAGGTCTAGGGACCGCCCCCCTCCCCAAGCTGCAAGCCTCCCGAGCCTGGGGACAGAAGAGGGTGGACATCCTGGGGACCTAGGAGTGGGATCCCCTGTTGGCTCCAGGGCCACGGCTCCCTCCTCAACCTCCTTCCACGACCCAGAAGATGGTTAGTTCAAACTGAACGGACTTGAAGCTGGTTCTTTCTGGGTCCCCAACACTGTGTGGGGTTTGGGGGTAGGGCTCAGCCTTGGGATCCTTTAATTATCTCAGTGCACTCATCCATATTATTGATTCAGTGGTCAACAGCCAAGATGCAGGAAAGTTCACACTGCAGTGCTGGCCCCAAAGCTGTGGCTTTGGGCTCCCCCGTTTCCCTGAGCCGCCCTCCCGAGGGGCTGCCCTTGCCCCTGGGGTCCCTGCTTCTCCCTCTTTGGTCACAGTCAAGTGCTGGCCCGAGTCAGCTGTGGCTTTTGGGACCGCTGCTTTTGGAAGGTTCCCCCCCACCCCCAGCGACCCATTCTCCACCCAGCCGGGAGCTACCCAGAGAGAAGCTGGTGGGAAACTTACCCCAAACTCAGTCACGAGGATGTCGGTGATGCTGCCCAGAACAGTCACAAAGTCGAAGATGTTCCAGGCATCGCGAAAATAATTCTAGAATGGGGACCCACAAGACAGAGATGCCAACACAGGGCTCCACGCCCGGCTGCCACGGCCGGCCCCGGGGTGCATTAGGGGCACGGCTGCTGATCAGCCCGAGTGCCCACAACACGCGTGGTCATTCAAATAGCAAAGTGCTGCTGTATGGGCTGCTTAATATCACCTGCTCTGAGTCCCCCTCCCTGGGACCCCCATGGCTCTCCTGGCCCCAGGGGGGGGCCTCCAAGGCCTGGTGTCGCTCTGCTGGAGAACGAGGGCTGTCCTTTGGGCTTGCCTGTCTTTTTGACATATCTGAGGGCTCCCTGAGACCCGAGATGCTTTATAAACGATGTCACTGGGGTCCTCACATGGACCCTCAGAGCAAAGGATTGTTACCCATTTTACCCAAGGCAACGGAAGCTCGGAGTGGGATGCCGCTCACCTTCTGAGGTGAGCAGCACAGAGGTGAAGGGTCAGGACTGAACTCAGCTCGAGTCTAGGGTTTGTGCTCAAGACCGCACCTGCTACAGCATGCTCGCTAAGACAGTGGACTGTGGGTTCGAATCCCAGCTTTGTTACCATCCTGCTGTATGGCTGTGGGCCAGTGACTTAACCTCTCATTTCTTCCACTTCCTAATCTGAAGAAGGGGAAAGGTAACAGGGGCATGAAACGCCTTCGGGGCACGTGCCAGGCTGCACTTTCTGGCCCCCTTGTGGTTGGATGGGGCCGCCTGTGTCTAGTTATAGCCAACAGGTTTTGCGCAGAGGAGTATTTGTGAAAACATTCCACACCGTTTGAGCCCACGCCGAGCAGCACCTCTGCCTGAATCCAAGGGTCTGGTTCAAACAGACAGCCCTCCCCTCCAGGCTCAGTGGGACCCACACCTAACACAGGCTTTCTCAGCACCCTCACAAAGCGGGGACCAGCTTGGGGCTTGCAGGTCCCCTTCTGATTGGTCTGTTCCTCCCCTGAGCGTCTGGCCCTGAGGCAGCCCCTCTGCCTCACAGAGAAGGACTCAGGCTTTGGAGCTGTGCTTTCCAGGCTCAAACTATTTTCAGCGCGTAGGAATGAAAGGGTCTCGGAGTTGGGACTGGTTGGGCCTTGGAGCCCTCTTCTGGAAGACAGGGGTATAACAGCAATCAGATAATGAATGTGAAGCCGGGGGGGGGGGGGGGGGGGGTGGGGGGGGGGGGGGGGGGGGTGGAGTTTGGTTATACAGCAGGTGCTCAATGAACGGATGCTGTTTCGTAATCATCTAAAAGGAATTCACGTTCCACTGGCACTTTTGGTATTTTGGCAGATGCTGCTGGGGCCCTGCCCATATCCCCTCATATTTCCCCTACACACCTTCCCGTTGCTCTGCCCAGGGTCTTTCTCTGGTTGCAAAGTAAACGGCTCCCCCTGGGAGCGGCCCTTGATTATGACTGAGGGGCCTTGGAGGATAAATACCCCCGCTCTCCCCTCAGGTGGAAAGACGCTGCAGTATGTGCTCTCTGCTGCCTCCTGCTGGTCCTCAAGGGAACTGCGCCCCTTTTGCCCACAGTGGGAACTGGCTCCATTAACACACCTTGTACTCACTCCTCTGCCCCACCCTGAGTTCCCTGGGTTTCCAGATAAATTCCTCGCACTCAGTCCTGATCTCAGGCTGTGCTTCTGGGGGGAGTCCAAATGAAGGCAACTTTCTAGGCGTCTGGCCATAGGCCTTAGCCCCTGGACGACAAGGGTCCCTCCCTCCCACCCCACTGCCTAAACTGCACATGGGGAGCTCCACCCAAACCAGAGGGGGCGGCTCCACGCAGGCCCCTGGGGGATGGTCGGGGGCGGGGAGGATGGAGCCCTAAGCCGCTTCATTTACCAGAAGATCGACGGGGGTTACAAAAACCGCACAGCACAACTGGGCTGGGCAGGTCCCGCGTCTGAACCTACACCACGCTCCCCTCCGCCCTGGGAGGCCGGGTGCACGGTACTCCTGTTTTGTAGATGTGGAAACAGGAGAAAAAGGCCATGTGCCTTGCTTGAGGCCACGCAGCTACAAAGGGGCTTGCACCCCGATACGGGCACGCCAGAGCCTGACTGCCGCCCCCCCATACGTGTTCTGTGACCCATCCTGGGGGCATCCCCAGGACCGAAATGCAGAGTCGGTGCCCTTGCCCTGGCTGCGGGGTGCCTCCCCTTTCTGCCTGGTGTTCAACACTAGAGGCATCTTGGATTCCCCTTGGGGCACTCATCAAAGATACGGATTCAGGGGCTCCCACCTGACCCAGTGAGCCTGAACTTCTGGGGCTGGCTCTGGGGGATCATTCAATTTTAAGGCCTCATGGCGACCCTTCCTGGCATTTATGGGGTGCTCACTCCATGCCAACCCTCACCCTCAGCCTTCAGGCACACTGGCGTTCGCAAGGGCTCTTCTGAGGAAGAGGCAGAGGACGAGCCCTCGCGATGGAGAGGTGAGGTGACACAGCCCGGATGTGAGTTGGATCGAGGCCTCTCTGGCGTCCAAACTAACACCCTTTGCCACCTTGGGAATCCAGCCTCCACCTCGCTGACAGCCTGGCGAGGCCACAGGCTGTGGGCCACTCTCCTCAGAGAGGTGGACAAAGTGGGTGGGCAAGAGGGAAGCATCCTGTTCTAAGTCTGAGCTTGGCCACTCACGGAGGACCTTCTAGAAGGTCCCATCACACACCCATCAGTTCAGTTCAGTTCAGGCCTTCTTGGCTTTTTTTGGGGGGGGGGGGGGCTGTGAACCTCCCTGGCCTCCTGGGAAGACCTTCTCAGAGGAAGCTTTGTAAATGCATAAAATAAAATACCCAGGATTGCAAGGGCACCTGTTACACCGAAATACAATTATCAAAAACTATGTTTAAACGGTGATCTAACGATTAACGCACTTCATTAACACATGAAATAATTTCCGGCGGTAGGTTTGACGGTCACCGGCACTCGAGGCAAGGCTGAACACGAACAAAAATTTGGAGGAACCTGCTGCCTCTGTCATGCGCTACGGAAAGATCTGATTTTTATTGGTAACACAGAGAGTACTGGTCACACTGCAGGGGTTGGTCTGCCTTCACGATGGAAGGAAATGTTAACGTCCAGTTAGCGGCTTGTGAAAAATAGAGACGTGATTTGCTCACGTCTAATTTCACAGCTCTCCCCTCCCCCCCTTCCCCTGCACCCACGGCTCAGTGGGCGTCAGGTTAAGACCACTTGCATTAGTCGGAGATGAAGACAGGCTAGGGGGCGACCAACTGCATTTAGAAAAGAAAAGCTCCGCCATCAGTGGAAGAGCCCGTGACGCAGGCAGAGACGGGATTTGGATTCTGGAAAACTTCACGTCGGTTGTCTATTTGCGCGTCTGGGTGCTGCCTCCCTCGCAAAAGGTACGCCTGACTGTGGATTGTGGTCAGAACGGCTGGGACACCACGGGCTTGGCCCGGTCCGGATTTCAGTTTCCTTAAACTGGATGGTAATCGCCGCCCCGCCCCCCCCCGCCCCCCAGTTTGGATCGCTCTGAGGAATGACGGCAGGTGCATACGCCTGGCAAGGGCTGGGTCTCCTTGCTGTCACCTGGCAGACGCAGGAATGACTAACAAGGGTCTGTGGGCACTGGTGGGATGCTCAAGCTGCCGCTGGGGTTGGGGAGATCATCCCCCACCATCCCCGATCCGCGGCTCTAGCCCCAAGGCCGTACTTACCAGAATTCCGAAAGCCATGACTTTCAGCAGACATTCCAGAGAGAAGAGGGAGGTGAAGACGATGTTGAATACCCTCAAAGCGTTTTCATAAGCAACCGAGGCCCCGTAGAACTGGAGTAGAGAGGAGGAAGGACGTTGGGGTCAGCGGGCAGCGGGGGGGGGGAGCTGGGGAGGCGGCTCTGTGACTGTCCTGGACACTGGGCTTCCCGACATGCTGTTGGAGGCGACCCAGGCCCCCCCCCGGCCAGCTGTTCCTGGGCTGGGCTAATCTTTTCACATCCAAACACGCACTTTCTTGAGTCCCACCTTAGCATCCCAGATCCCAGGACTGCCTGCTTGATGCGGCTCCGGAGGGAGTGCAGGAGGAGGTCTGTGGCATCCTCTCTGCGGGATTTTCTTTTTCTTTTTTTTTTTTTTCAGATCTTTTATGTATTTATTTTGAGAGAGGGAGCAACAGCACAAGAACAGGGGAAGGGCAGAGAGAGAGTGAGGGAGAGAGAGAATCCCAAGCAGGCTCTGCACTGTTAGGGCAGAGCCCGATGTGGGGCTTGAACCCACGAACCGTGTGATCACGACCTGTGCCGAAACCAAGAGTACGAGGCTTAACCCACTGAGCCACCCAGGCGCAGCGCCCCCCCCTTTTTAATCCTTAGCTGTGCACTCCCATGAGACTGCCCCCCAGAACACTTCCAGCACCCCCAAAAGTTTCCTTGCACCCTTTCCCGGTCAGTAATCTGCCCCAGAGATAACTGCTACTCTAAGACTTCCTTATGAAGTCTCCTTGCCCAGACTATTTAATTATATTCAAATTTATAACCTCCAGCCCTGAGGACCAGGTTACAGGAGACACGGCAGGTGGGAGAAGTCACAATACCCCACGAGGAGACTAACGCACCCACAGGTGGGACAGTTTTCATTCAACTTATCTGGTTTCCTCAAAAAGTCAACAGCATGGGGCAAGAAAAAAAAACAAAACGGTATGGGGAAGACAGTGATTTAAAAGACAACAGCCAGGGGCGCCTGGGTGGCTCAGTGGGTTAAGCATCTGACTTTGACTCAGGTCACTACCTCATGATTTGTGGGTTCAAGCCCCGTGTCGGGCTCTGTGCTGACAGCTCAGAGCCTGGAGCCTGCTTCGGATTCTGTGTCTCCCTCTCTCTCTGTGCACCCCCGCATTTATACTCTGTCTTTCTCCCTCTCTCTTAAAAATAAACATGAGGGGCGCCTGGGTGGCGCAGTCGGTTAAGCGTCCGACTTCAGCCAGGTCACGATCTCGCGGTCCGTGAGTTCGAGCCCCGCATCAGGCTCTGGGCTGATGGCTCAGAGCCTGGAGCCTGTTTCCGATTCTGTGTCTCCCTCTCTCTCTGCCCCTCCCCTGTTCATGCTCTGTCTCTCTCTGTCCCAAAAATAAATAAACGTTGAAAAAAAAAATTAAAAAAAAATAAACATGAAAAAATTAATAAAAAATAAAAGACAACAACCAGAGGCCATGTGTAGCCCTTTGGATCTTGGCTCAGAGAACAACCCATACTGTAAAAGATACTTTGGGGACAATTCAATACGTATCTTAGAGAAATCTTGTCAAGCATAAGAATATATAGGAAAAAAAAAAAAGAATATATAGGAAAATTTCTTATTTGTTTTTTTTTCTTATTTCTTAGAAATACATACCGAAGAATTTAAGGTCAAAATATTGTGGTATCTTTAAAATAATTGGGGCGCCTGGGTGGCTCAGTCAGGTTAAGTGTCCAACTTCGGCTCAGGTCACGATCTCACGGTTCGTGGGTTCGAGCCCCGCGTCGGGCTCTGTGCTGACAGCTCAGAGCCTGGAACCTGTTTCAGATTCTGTGTCTCCCTCTCTCTCTGCCCCTCCCCTGCTTGCACTCTGTCTCTCTCTCAAAAAATAAACATTAAAATAATTTTTAAAAATCGACGAAATTGGGGCGGCTGGGTGGCTCAGTTGGTTGAGTGTTGGACTTTGGCTCAGGTCATGATCTCGGGGTATGTGAGTTCGAGCCCCTGGTCGCTCTGTGCTCACAGGGCAGAGCCTGCTTCGGATCCTCTGTCTCCCTCTCTCTGCCCCTCCTCTGTTCACGTGTGCAAGCACCCTCTCTCTCTCTCTCTCAAAATAAATAATCATTGAAAAAATAGATGAAATGTCCAGAATACATAGATCCACAGAGACAGAACGCAGACTGGCAGTTGCTGGAGGCTGGGGGAGGGGGGTGGGGGGCGGTGACTGCTCACGGGGACGGGTCCTCCTTTTGGGGTGATGAAAATGTTCTGGAAGTAGGGAGAGGTGATGGTTGCGCAGGGTGGTGACTGTACAAAACTGCCCCTGAATCGCACACTTTGAAATGGTTATTTATTTATTTTTTTAAGGAGGCTCCTTTAAGGAGCCCACCTTGGGGCTTTAACTCCCAACCCTGAGTTGAGGTCAAGAGTCAGATGCTTGGCCGACGGAGCCCCCCAGGTGCGCTTGAACTGGTTAATTTTATGTCATGTGAATTTCACCTCACAACAACGACAACCACAAAAAAAAAAAAAAAAAAAAAAAAGAGAGAGAGAGAGAGAGAGAGAACAGATGAAGCCAACACAGAGCATGTTCCAAATGGGCACCTCTGGGTGACGGAGACCGGGTATTCAGGGACCCACAGCAATCCCGGGGATTGCTGCATCCTGGGGGATGCTGATTAGAATTTCAGAATCCTGGCCCCACCCCGGATCTGCTGGCGGAGAATCCACATTTTACCAAGATCCCTAGATGATCCGTGAACGCACAGCAGTTCGACAAGCGCTGTGCTGTACTATTCCTTTCTGTCTGTTTGGAACCGTTGAAGGATTATAACGATGGAAAGAGAAAAGAGCTGGCTTGCGGAGAAGCGTTTCAAGCAAACGCAGGCACTGCTTTTTCGCCAATGCAAAAGTTGGCAGCTTAGGGACCGAGTGTTTTCAAAGTGCCGAGACATGTGCCCATGTCTTTGCCTGGACTTCCTCATTCAAGCCTCACCCCCGCTCGAGGTCGGGAGGAAGGTGCCGTTATTATCGTCCTCGTTTCATTGACGGGGAAACTGACGCCTGATAGTTGCTGGCCCCTGGCGCCAAGTTAAATGCTAAGTCAAACAGCGGAGCTGGCCTTAAATCCTGCCCTTTGGTCTTTAGACCACAGGGTGCAAGGTCCTGGCTTTTCACTCGGAAGGGACGCCGCAGCCCCAAGGGTTGCAAGGTCCTTACCTGCCCCTCCTTTCTCATTTCACGCATCGCACGTTTCTTGAGGGCCTCCTGTTCCCTCACGCCCAGGGATGTGCCGAACCCCAGGAATTCAGGGCTGAGCGGGACTTGCCTGGCCCCTGTGGAGCTCACAGGCCGGTGGGGCAGACGGCTGGGCAACCCAACACCGACATTACGGCCCGTGGGAGAACCGCTAGATGGGTGCCTCGTGCCGCTGCGGGAGGCCAGGGAGGGCTTCCTGGAGGAAGGTCCCCGTAGGTGACGTCGGAAGGGGCTCGGTCTGGGAGACTCGCGGCAGGCGGCTCCGCTCTGCCGGGGGCGGGGGTGGGTGGGTACGGGTGGCCGTGGGAGGTGTGGGCGGTGCTGGGGGCTCACCTTCATCATGAGCACGATGGTGTTGAGGGCGATCATGGCCATGATGGTGTATTCGAAAGGCGGGGACACCACGAACTGCCACATGCGATACTGGAAGCTTTGCTTGTTCTGCGGCATGTGTCGGGTCAGCGGTTTGGCACTGATGGCGAAGTCGATGCAGGCCCTCTGCGGGAGAGAGGCCAGCGGCTGGACACGGGGCACCCCCCCCCCCCCCCCCCCCCGGCCCTCGGGCACGTCAGCCAAGCCTGCCCCCAGCCAGGATTCCTCACGCCCGCTGGGTCTTCTCGCCCGCTTCCTCCTGCCAACACCCGCGGTTCCCTAAGAAGTCGTCATCTGCCCACGTGGGACGCCATCAGCAACCCTACTTTGCAGGCTCAGAGAGGCTGAGTCACTTGCCTGAGGCAGCACAGCTGCCAAGCGGGCCAAACCCGAACCTAACCGTTCTTTCCTACTGAGCTCTTTGCTTCGTTTCCTCCTTCCCTTCGAAGGACGGAGGGATAATGGCCATTCAGTGTGAGGGGCCAACAGAGCAGAGGAAGGATGCATTCCCAGGTCCTCCACCTGGCTGAGCTTGGACGGTTCTAGAAGAGCCAAGGGCCACATCTGCGCTCTCTCGGGAGGACTGGAGTTTCACTCACAAGTATTCACCACCCTGCCCTCGGGGAGATTACACTTCGCCACCCCACGGACATCAGACACAGATATGTGACTTCCTCTGGCCAGTGAGATGTGGATGGGTGGATGGAAGGGTCGTTTCCGGGCACAGATCCCCCCCCCCCCCCAAGTGCACAGTGGTTTGCCATTATCTCTTCTTGATCTGAAGTGTCTCGGAGAGCAACCAAAATAAAGGTAACGTGGACCAGAGCCGCCTGGACGTGCGGTGCTGGGCAAGAAATCAATCGATCCCTGTGTGGGCATCTGGCCCTGAGATTCCGGACATGCTTGTTACCGTGGCATAACCTTGTCTGAACTGACTGATACATACACCTTCTTTCGGTGTGTTTTCCTCTGGGAACCCCATGAAAGGCGGCCCTACAGACCAAATGCTGCCTCTTGGATGCTGCTGCGCCCTCCCCAGATGCCCCCAGAAGCTGTTTTCTGGACGCACGCGTGTGCCTGTGTGTGTGCCTGCGATGGGGGGCGGGAGTTGTCAATTTTTAAGTGAAGGATGCAACTGGGAAGCGGCACCTCATTTTTCTCCAGGCTGTATTCCTCCATCATCTTGTCCCCCTGCTCCTGGAAGGTGATGATGATCAAGGCCACGAAGATATTGACAAAGAAGAAGGGGAACACCACAAAGTAGACGACGTAGAAGATGGACATCTCCATGCGGTACCCGGGGCTGGGGCCCTGGTTCTCAAAGGTGGCGTCCACGGAGTGCTTGAGGACCCTGGGAGGCGCGGAGCAGGGGGAGGGGGAAAGTGGGACAAGCAACGGGAATGGAGGGAGACATTAAAAGAAAACAGCAACAAGATGGAAATAGTCGTTATTTTCCGACCCCGATTCCTGTGGTGATTTTACGAAGCCAGAAGAGTTCCCTCCTCCTTCGTCTGGGGGGAGTGTGGACAACGCTCTCAGTTACCTCTCCCACCGCGTCCTGAGGGCTATCAGGGGCTAGAAATGATTTTATCTATGTCCTTGGCAACCCTCTCAGGGAGGTTATTACCGGCCCCGTTTTGCAAATGAGGAAACTGAGGTTTGGCAGTTTAAAGTGGCCTATCGAAGTTCACCCACTAAGGCCTGGCCAAGTTGGGATGGGAAACCAGGCTGGTGGGGATGGATGGGAGGGTGTGTGGGAGTCATGGAGGCACACACCTAAGTGTGTGTGTGGTGGGGGGGGCGGCATTTAAGCACAGGTGGTGGTGCTGGGAAGGTGTAGTGGGGATGAACATGGGAGTGTGTGTCCGCAGAGCTGCTCTGAACAGCTGCACAGGTTGTGCACTGCTCAAGGGCTCTGTGTCTCAGGGGTGCCATTCGTACTGGAGACATGATAGATTTGTGCATTTACGAGGACAACTTTTTGGCAGGTGGCCACGAAGTACCTTATTTGAACAAAATCATTCGGTACATTCCGACAACATTCTGACAGATGGAAGTGAAGTCTGTTGAGGAAACACTGCCTAAAAAATTTGCCCAAAGGTGCCGTATGGGCTAGCACTGGCCCCGTGTGCATGGGTCCGGCCCTGGACTTGCACAATTCAGCCTCACCACAACCCTGACTGGCCCTGTCTGGGTGAGGAACGGTCCCGTGGTCAAAGGGACTTGGAAAATGCCACGTCCAGGCCTTGTCCTGGGAGATCTGTGCTCACCAGCACAGAAAGGGTTAAGAGGACGTGACCGCCTGTGTCCATGGAGCCTTTCTGCAAATTAGAAACAGCACCCCATCTGGGAGGGTGCAGGGCCCTGACTCTTAGGGGTTCGGCGCACTGCACGGAGGGAGGCCTGCATTTCGGCCCCAAACGAGCCCAGGCTGCTGTTCTGGTGACAGGGCCCCTCGTGGCCCCAGCGGGGTCTCCACCTCGGGAAGCCGGGAGCAAACCCCTCCTCGTCCAGGCCTTTCTCGGCACTGGGCTCTCAGACCCTTCCCCATCCTGCTCCCCGGGGGCCCCCGACTCCTCCGTGGCGCTGTCTGGTGGGCCACTTACTGTGGCCAGCCTTCTCCCGTGGACACGGTGAAGAGAGTCAACAGAGCCCAGAGCACGTTGTCATAATGGAACTCATACTTCTTCCACTGCCTGTCCCGGGCCTTCACCTCGTTCTTCTCGTACAGGAGGTACTTGCCGCTGATGTAGAAAATAGGGGCCGTTACTCAACGGAGGAAGGGGACCCTCATCTTTGGTGACCAGAGGTGAGAGGATGAGGAGGCCCACCAGCCCACACGGCATCCCTCAGCCCAGGGAGTGGAAGCCCCCCCGTGCGGCTCTCTGATGGACGTGCGCACCCCCTCGGAGGTCGTCAGATGAGGCCACGGCCCCTGCTCCCAGCGGGAGAGCTGACTCAGGACCCAGCACTGTCTTCCAACATGAAAACTTCCAGTCCTGCGGGGGAGAGCCTCAGGCTTGGGGGTGCTGAGAGCAGGGAGAGAGACGGGAACTTTTCTGGGTCCGTCAGGCCGAGGGGGACGGGGGCTGCTCCTTTTTAGGGCAGCGATACAAGGCTTAGCCCCAGACCCGTGGCCGAATGGAGTCCTTCCAGCGTCAGGAAACAGCCTCCGAGATAACGACAGGCTGCCCGTAACATTTTACACGGCGACAGCATGTACTGGGCACGTCGGTAAGGGCCTAGCGATTTCCATCATGAGGGGGCGCCCGGGTGGCTCAGTCAGTCAAGCGTCTGACTTCAGCTCAGGTCATGATCTCGCGGTTCGTGAGTTCGAGCCCCACGTCGGGCTCTCTGCTCTCAGTGCAGAGCCTGCCTCACCCAGCTCCTCTGTCTCCCTCTCTTTACTCCTCCTCCACCCTCTCTCTCTGTCTCTCAGAAACAAATAAACATAAAAAAAAATTAAAAAAGAATTTCCATCATGAAGATGACCCAAAGACGGGCGGGGCGGGACTCCAGGCCCGCAAGTTCTCGTCCACAACTCCAAAGTCTAGAAAGTTCTGAAAACCAAATATCTTCCTCTTAACTCAGAGGGTGAACGTTATGGCTTGCAGACCGAATCTGCACCTGTTTCTGTACGGCCCACAAACTAGGAAGGGTTTTCTACGTTTCCAAGTGGTTGAAAGCAAATCGAAAGAATGCATTCGCGACAGATGAAACTTACACCGACATTCAAGTTTTCGTTTCTAGAAATAAAATTTTAGGGGAGCCTGGCTGGCCCAGACGGAAGAGCATGTGACTCTTGATCTCAGGGCTGTGAGTGAGTTCAAACCCCACATTGGGTGTAGAGATTACTAAAAAAATAAATAAATAAAAAATATAGAAATAAAATTTTATTGGAACCTTTGTTTATGTGTTGTCTGGCTGCTCTGTGTCGTTTTTTTTAATGTGTATTTATTTTTTAGAGAGAAAGCGGGGGGCAGGGGGGGCAGAGACAGAGTGTGAGTGGGGGAGGGGCAGAGAGAGAGGGAGACACAGAATCCCAAGTGAGCTCCAAGCTCCGAGCTGTCAGCACAGAGCCCAACGCGGGACTCGAAACTACGAACCGCGAGATCATGACCCCAGCTGAAGTTGGACGCTTAATCGACTGAGCCACCCAGGCGCCCTTGGCTGCCCCCTGTCACCACGGGAGCTGCAGCTGAGACTACATAGACTCCATAAAGGCAGAAGTGACGCGCCATCTGGCCCTTGGTGGACAAAGTCCGTCCACCTCTGATCTAATTCGTTTGGCGACAAAACCTGACCCCCTGGAACTGAAGCTCTTTATACTTGCTTTTCGTCCCATTTGCTGCCAACAGTCACGTGACCCCCCGCCAAAAAAAAAAAAAGTTTGATTACAGGGATGCCTTAGACCCAGCGGAGGGAGTCACGTCCTGCGTGGAACACGCGGTACACGGTCTTTCTCAAACAACTGCAAACTATTCTGAATTTTGAAACACATCTGCCCATAAAGGTTTTCAGACAAGGGGCCGCGGACACGTGTCAATATCCCCCAGGTCGATCCCACGTGGCGACTGAATGAAGAGTTAAGCAGCCAGCTTCGGGCGCATCCTCCCTAGAGCTCCAACCCCGACGCTTGTCCTCCCTACTCCAGACCCCAGCGGGCGGCCCCTGGCTCACTTCCGGAGCCCAACACTCCAGTCGCCAAGCCCGGTGGCTCGTGCTTCCGCCCCCGCCCCCCCCGCCGCTCCCGCCAGCCCCTCTGTGGCGGCACCGAGGAGAGCGGAGACCCACCGACAGTCTTTCTCAAACTCCTTGGATTCGTCGGTGCAATGGAAGAACTTCCCCTTGAACAGCTGCACGGCCACCACGGCGAAGATGAACATGAACAGCATATAGACGATGAGGATGTTGAAGACGTTCTTGAGCGAGTTCACCACGCAGTCGAACACGGCCTGGGGGGGGGGGGGGGTGGAGGGGAGAGAGCGCGTGAGGGGCTGGGGGCCTGCCCGGTCAGTTGCCTCCAGCAGCCCACGATCGTTCCATTTCACCGACCAGGCCTCGCGCCAAGTCACGCTTAAGGCCCCACCCCGTTCTGCTTCTAACCACAGCGGGTCCTAACCACAAGCGGACAAGGGTCCTCGAACCTACTGGAACTACAGGCTGGCTTCGGTAGCTTTCCCCAAGGGAGAGGGTGCATAGCTTTCCTGGGGGCTTTTATTTATTTATGTTTTATCTAATTTGATTAATTAATTAAATGTTATTTTTCAGAGGGAGAGAGACAGAGTGAGAGCGGGGGAGGGGCAGAGAGCGAGGGAGACATAGAATCCGAAGCGGGCTCCGGGCTCCGAGCTGTCAGCACAGAGCTGGACGCAGGGCTTGAACCCATGAACCGTGAGATCATGACCTGAGCCGAAGTCAGACGCTTAGCTGACTGAGCCACCCAGGTGCCCCTCGTGGGGGCTCTTACAGGGGGCCGTGACCCAGGAAAGGGTGAAGAACCCCAGAACTGAATACTGCTGGGCCTCTCCGTATTTCAATGCAAGCAAGCTTTCATGTCCAAAGGGCGGCCACCTATTGGCTAGCGATAGTGCCAAAGTCCTGGTGACGGGGGACATTTCTTTAGGGCCTGCGGGAGCCCGACACTAAATAATGCTGAATCGCACGGCAACAAACTTAATCACTTTCCACGTCTTCGATCCTCTCGAGCGAGCCAGAAGATCTTGCTTAATTGCTACTGTTAACAGCTAACCCTGATACTTTTCCTTTTCAGCCCGTGTTCAAAGTCCTTTCCAGGCAATCTTTTTTGGCCGGATCTTATTTATTTATTTTGAGAGGGCGCGCCTGCGAGAGCAGGGGAGGGGCAGAGAGAGGGACAGAGAAAGAATCCCGAGCAGGCTCCACAATGTCAGCGCAGAGCCTGATGCGGGGCTCAGTGTCACGGACCGTGAGATCATGTGTGACCTGAGCTGAGATCAAGAGTCGGATGCTTAACCGACTGCGCCACCCAGGCACCCCTCTTAGGCTAGATTTTAAGAACAGTATCTTGGGGGCGCCTGGGTGGCGCAGTCGGTTAAGCGTCCGACTTCAGCCAGGTCACGATCTCGCGGTCCGTGAGTTCGAGCCCCGCGTCGGGCTCTGGGCTGATGGCTCAGAGCCTGGAGCCTGTTTCCGATTCTGTGTCTCCCTCTCTCTCTGCCCCTCCCCCGTTCATGCTCTGTCTCTCTCTGTCCCAAAAATAAATAAACGTTGAAAAAAAAAATTAAAAAAAAAAAAAAAAAAAAGAACAGTATCTTGTCTTTTGGGAACATGTTTAGTTTTATCTTCTGTTGGGTTCTTTCTGCTCTTCCCGCTTGAGAACCTTGACACGGAATTTCTTTTTAAAATACGTTCACTTAAATTTAAAAAAGTGATCAATGAAATAAACATGAAGAGAGGATACAGGTGGTCCTCAGGTGGAACACCAATTGAAAAGATGCGTTTGAATGACTAGGTTTCATTTCCTTTTCTTTTCTCCTGAATGACAAGCTCTGGGAAATACTGGTTCACGCTGTTGTGGAACAGGAGATACTCGAACCTAGAACTGGTAGGTGAAAAGTCCAAAGCTACGTGGGACCAGAAACCTAGTTTCTTGCTTCCCACATTAGGGTTGTGCCCGACTGTTATCCATACGGTAGCTTCGTGGGAATTAGGAAAGGGGATCCTGACCTCAAGACGCTTCATCTAATGGAAAATTGTCATAATACACAGATTCTGTCAGGTCAACTCACTTTACTGCCATCTACTGGAAAGCTGTAATAATAACTACATCCATCTACGATGGATGTGATGTTACCAGCACCCCTTTCAGTGTCGTGTCCTTGAGCAGTGCTCAACCTGCCCAACTGTACACGGCAGCAACCCTGACAGGCCTCCCACCTGCCCCAATCTCACCTTGAGCTTTGGCAACCGCTTGATGGTTTTAAGAGGTCGTAGCACCCGGAGGACTCGGAGGGACTTAATTGTGTTGATGTCCTTTCCTTTGCTGTTGCCACTGTGGAGGGACGTTAGGGTACGGAGAGGGGAAAAGAGGGAGCAGAAGTCAGTCTGGGTGGGGGGTGGCCCACAACTCCACGTGACCCTGCCCTCTCAGGCCCAGGAGTCTGGGGTGAGCCTGGCACCGGCCTGCCCTTGCTGGGGAAGAGTGGTGAGCACCCCTGCTGTGTTTGGGCTCAAGAGGTAGCCAGCAGACGGCCTTCTGTGGTCCTGGTCTCAGGACTTGTTAAGGAGCCTCCACCACTTGGCTGGGCCTGTGTAACTGCATGGGGTGGCCCTCAGACCCAGCATGGGGCGGCTGGTGGCACCTGTGGGCTTTCATTGGTGCTGGAGAACGGGATTCCCTGCCTCCCCTCCCAACAGGATCCAGGAACGAGTTAACGTGGCCCCCCCTCAATATTCCCTGAGCCCGCGCGGAAGCAAAAAACCGGGACGTCAGAGGCTGACGTTGAACCTCTGCCAGGGTCTCAGGCCTCATTCTTCCAGGGTCTCTTAACCCATCTTTTCTACGGGGTTCAGTGCAGGGTCTACTGGACCGGGGCCCTAGCCGTACAGCCCCTGCAGAGGCCGTGATCCCCTTAGCCAACCATGATTCAGGTCCCCCAAAAGGAGGGCATTGGGTGCGGCCATCAGAGGCCTGCGGTTAATAGAACTCACCACCCGCCAGTCGCCCAAGCCAGAAACCCGGGTCCCGTTCAGCTTTCTGTCCTCCATCCCCAGTGGGTTACCCTCCTAACCTCTCCATCATCGTCCCTGGCCATCGTCTTGTGCTGGAGTCCCACTACCCATTTCCCAGCTCCCCCCCCCCCCCCACCCGCTCCCTGTCTCCCTCTCCTTCCACCTTTTCCGCACACAGTGGTTCAAAGCCAATGACCATGTCACTCTCCTTCTCAGAATCCTTCTGGAGAAATCTGAATGCCTAGAACTGCAAGCTTTTGGCTCGGCATTCAAGGCTCTTCAAAACCTAGCCCAACTTACCTTGCCTTTGCATTCCCATCGACTGCTACACACCCCAAGCCCCAGCCAGACTCTTTGCCTCTGTTTGTTTTTGCACCTACTGTCCCTGCTGCTAGAAATGCCCTTCTGCCACCTGTCCGCTCCCAGGACTACGCGGCCTTCGCAGCCAAGTTAAGTGGCCCCTTTATCCGACAGCCTCCCCTGATTGCCTGCGGGTGCTACCAGACCCTACTGCTGTTTCAGAATCATCTTTGCTTCGTCTTTGGCTTCTGGCTTCAGAGAGAGAACTTCTCAAAGGCTTAAGCTGTGACCTATTCTTCTACGGTTCATTTTCCCTTTGATCTTGGTTCTTGTCCCAGCTCCCGCCGTGTGCCTGGCGTGTGATCTCAGGACACACGTGAACGGGTCCAGATCAGAGTTCTTTGAGGGTCTCCTAGCGAACATCTCCCCAGAGTTACCTCGTGGGTCAGGTGTAAAACTCCCAGAGACCCCTCCCGTGGTGTATCTGGATACAAACCCCCCCGCCCCCCTTTTTAAAGATCTCTCTTCTCTCATTTTTCAGGGAATAAAGAGCGGGAACTGGACTTAGCCCTGCGGGGCACAGCCATGCTCCAGGATTCCGCTGGAACATGTTTTTCCCTTTTGAAACCCAAAGTCACCGTTATCTCAAGGCCGTGCCCCTGAAATACGAGATGCACGTCAAGAGAGCCACTGAGATCATCTGAAGCAGGACAGGGACGCAATTTGGATCGCACGGGGAAACGGCTATTTCTTCCCCAAGTGTCTTTCAGGCCTTTTGCTTTGGGAAGAGCGCAAGTCTCCGCACTAAAACATCAAGCAAGGGGGCATCTAGGTCGTAAGCGGGACCGGCTAAAATCCTGAAGTGCCGCATGCCTGACATTTGGAAGCAGGACTCCCGTGGGCAGATCCACTCCTCGGAAAGTGACTCCCCGGCCATCAGGGGGCCCTCTCTCCCAGAAGGCGCTGTGTGCCCTCTGGCCAGGCTGAGGAACAATCTTGTTTACGGAGGCACTGAGGAGTGTTCCTGGCAGGTTGGATCCTGAGCATGCAGGAGTGGCTTGATCAAGGCGTTCTCACAGAAAACCACCCGCTTTTTGAACCACTTTGCTGAGAGTGTAGATGTTCTTTCTCCCTTCTCCCACCCTTCTCCCATCTCAGGGTCTGGACACGCTTACTTCTTCGGGAGTCACCTCCCCGTGCTTGTCTGCCTTGCTGAAGGGAGCCCCTGGGGAGGCCCCCCCCCTCCCTCACGTCCCTTCTAATCTCTGCCAAGAACCAGACTAATGGTGCATTGCAATGGGAAGCAGTTGCCAAGACCCCTGAGGGCTCCCCTCCCTGGGGAGAGACCGAGGGGGGGGCTCTGGTCACTGCAAAAAACAGGACAGCAGCAAGGACACGAGGCCATGGAAAGAGGCCCAGAACCAACGTGGCTGCACCAGAGCACGGAGAACGAGAGACAAAATGAGAGAGAGAGAGACAGAGAGAGAGAGAGACAACTTTACCGTGTACTGCTCCTGGTGAGGTGGCGTTGGTGGGAGAGACAGATCGTAAGCGGCCTCAGAAGAGAGAACACAGAGCACACACATACACGCATGCGCACCTGAGCGCCCCCTGCCCCACCCGGGCACTGGGTTGGGGCGGGGGCGGCAGCCTCAGGCTTGCGGCTCTGGCCGACGTCCATCCTTCCATCTGGAAGCCCCTGTTCGGTCCCCTGCCCTCGGCAGGCTCCCAGCACTGCCCAACCGCACCGAGAAAGCCAAATTTCCAAGTAGCTGGACAGCCAGAGAGTCGTCAACTGCCGAGGGCGAATGCGCCCCTGAAGGTCACTGCCAAGAGCTGGAGAAAGAAAGCCCTTTCCTCCAGAGGTCCTGGGGCTGGGAGGTTTTAGAATGGCTTGCCAGTTGGGAGCTTTGGAGTCGGGAGCACCAGGGTTTGGACCCCAGCTCTGCCTCTAAGGACCGTCCTCATCTGCAAAACAGACCCGGGGGATTCTGGTGCTTGACACACAATAGCCACGGCCTTGCCTGGACCCCCTATGTGACGAGCGACAGGGAGGTCGGTGGAGGGTTCCGATGTGGGCTGTGGTTAGAGCCGGCTCTCAGGAGTCCCGAGAAAACGCGAGCCTAGACGAAGCCACCTTCGCACAACTCCTCTTTGGCCTCAGGCTTGGCCTCGGTAGGACCCTCCGACCATGGCCGGAGGTCGAGGCCGAGAGACCCGACTGCACCAGTGAATGGAAGCCTTGCCGCCGGGCGAGTACTGTCCAGAATCCCCCGCCCGCTGCCTCTCTAGAAGTTGGTGGTATTTCTAACGACGGAACGGCTTAAGTGCCTACGAATATTCCCGATGGGGTTTTTCCTCCCCCGCCCCCCTTTTTATTCTATCTCAGGGGTTCTCAAAGCTCGGCGTATCTAGGAATCGCTGCGTGCATGGAATCGTGTCGCTTCTCCTTCGTGGACGGCTGACAGATCTTTCAAGGACAGTGACTTCTGCCTAACCCGCTGACTTCAGGTGTAACCTGGGAGTCTTCTGAAGGTCCCCGTGCCTGTGGGAAGGTGGCACCGTTATGTCTGTTTTCCAGATGAGGAAGCTGAGGCCCAGAGCGGGGGAGTGACCTGCCCAAGGTCACCCAGCGAGATCAAGCCCCGGTTCGTGTATCTCGGGCTCAAATCTTCTCTCTGTTTTAGCGCACACAAGAAAACTAATGCCTTCGGTGCAGGGGCTGTTTTGAGGGTAGGATAAGAAAGGTGGCAGCCTGAGGGCTCCTTCTTTGGCTCCCGGCAGTTTGGCTCCCGAGCATGCAGGAGTGGCTTGATCAAGGCGCTCTGCCAGCTGTGCCGGCCTGCCCTGAGGGAGGGGGGGCGGCGCCAGATGGACTCTTGGCAGTGAGGGCAGGATCATGATCCGCCAGCTGCTGAGAAGTGTCAGGTGGCCGCCCCGATGCATGGGCACAGAGCATGATATCATGTGTGATGGCTCATGAGATGCTGTGTTAATGGCGGTCACGTGGACACGGCACAGTCAGTAGAAGGAGCAGGACGCACACACACACACACACACACACACACAGATCTGGGTGAGATGCAGGAGGGGTGGAGACCGTCAGCAGAGCTTCGACACATCCCTTGGAGGACCACAGGGATCGTTCTCCCACATCCGAGACGGGGCCACAATCACAGCGCTGAGGCAGAATCCTTGCCTCCACCCCAAAAGGCCAGAACAGCAAGATTCCGAGCAGGCTCGTGTCCCCTTCCCCCGACTCTCGAGGAACCCAGGCTGGCTAGGCCGTCAGGTGCCATCCGGCTCACTGGTGGAAGCTTCCAGGTTCAGGGCTGGGACGCGGGCAGCAGCCCTGAATCTGACAGCCGAGGCCCACGGCAGCCATCCCGCCAGACTCGCTTCCCTTCACACGCCCTCTGGGCCTCAATTTCCTCATCTACAGGATGGGGATCACGAGACAGCTTCCCGCAGGAGGCGGTGGTGAGGGGGTTTCTATTTTATGGGGAAACCGAGGCACGGAGCAGTCTAAGGGACCTGCATACTGGACACAAACCGGACAGGCTTCCAGGAACCTCTTTCTAAAGCAATGAGACTACTCTGACACCTGTTTGGGGTTCTCAGCCTTGTCTATGAGAAGATGGAACAGGGCAGATGAATTGAGGTAAAGGACCAGGGAGAAAGGGAAGCAGAGGACTCTGGGGTTGGGCACTCAGGCTAAGACCGCCACATCTGCCAACGTTGACGTCCATGTAGTAACAAGGGAAGGCCATAAGCAAAGTCCTTACAGGGACTTTCTCAGGCAAGAGGCCAGAACCCTGCAGCCAGGAGGAGGATTCTGAAACGTTTCCGGGGAGGAAAGCAGCAGCCCGGGGGCTCCTTGTCTGGCTTTTTGGCGGATTAAACCCCGGGCATGCAGGAGCGGCTTGATCAAGGTGTTTGGCCAGTTGCACCAGGCCTGCAGCCCTGCCTTGAAAGAGAGATGGCGGCACCAGATGGGAGTGTCTGCGGCAAGGTAGGGAGGGTGTGGCAGGGGCCCGAGGGTCCGCCTCTCCCACCCCTATGGCCACCATAGACAGGTGCTCCTGTGACGGTCAGCTCTTCCAAAACCCCGTGAGAGTTGCCGGCCCTTGTCAGGATCCCGCTGGCAAAATCTCACATCCCCCAGCTCCTGTGAGATCTGCGAGCCCATCGAGGCTCATAGGATGCCCTTAAATCCCAGTCTGGACCTTTTCCTTGCATAGGGATTAAAAAAAAACACCAAAACCCAAAACAAGAAGCCAAACATTCAAAACAGGGATTTTTCAAGGTCACGGGCTGGCTGGCTTTGTGCCTGAAGCAACTTCGCAGAAGCAGCTGAAAAGATTCGCTACAAACGTGCTGCCAGATTTCTGTGAGTTGGAGGCTCGTTTCGAATGCCCTTGGATAACTTCATATTTAAAATGAAAATTCAAAACAAAAATCAGCTCCCTCCAGCAGATTCTTTTGCAACACAAAGAATCCACTCTGCGGATTGATTTTTGGTGGAAAAAATAATTTTGATTTTGCAGACTGCAGAGACTAATTGTAGCTTCGGGGATCCTAGAAACAGCATATTGTGAATTACCAGCTCTTTATGGCCAAAGTCCGTCCTATGGTTGAAAGCCCCCGGTCTTTCGGAGGCCACCCCTTCCTCAAACTGTGAGGCCAAACTGGGGGGTGGAGGTGGGGCGGGGGAATGGGGGGGGAAGGGAGGGGGAGGCTCCTTCAGCACTGAAGCATTTGCTGCGGACAGAGGTCTGGGAGGAAAGCGCCAAGGTCAAGGGTGAGCTGACGCGTCAGTCGCCACTTTTTTGGTGCTACACCCAGTGGTGGCCGCGGAGGGCAAAATTCACCACCCAGGGCACAGCTGGCCAAGCGGTGGTTGTGTGTGGGCAGGTGGATGTGGCCGACAGGTGCTCATCCCTGTCCCTGTCCCCGTCACCTCCTGAGCCCTAGGAGACTTGGGGACTGTTGGAAAGACCTCATCCTGGAGGGCTTGAGGAATTATGGAAGATGCCCGCCCAAACTTGCCCTCCCTTGTCACAAAGACCACCGCTGCTCCGAGTCTAGTGGGGATCGGGTCTCCTTATGCCCGAGCGTATGGCGAAGGGTCCGCCTTCTCCAGGCCACACAGCCCAGGTTACGTGGATGGTCAGGCCCACGTCACCGTCACCGGAAGATAAGGGCCAGGGCCCGGGGAGGGGGAGAGAGAGTGAGAGGGGGAGAGAGAGGGACAGGGAGGGAGAGAGAGAATATGAACGAGACAGAAGGACAGAGGAGACACATCACACATGCTGAATGGGCTGGGTGGGCAAAAAGAAACAGAGAGACACAGAAAGTGATAAACAGAGAAGAGAAAATGGGGGGGGGGGAGGAGAGAGGCGCACAGAAAGAGGGAGGGAGGGAGGGAGAAAAACGGAAGGGGAAAGAGCCAGGGAGGCAAGTCAGAAGGAAGAGGAAAAAGCGGAAAGGGAAAGAAAGACACAGAAGCAGGGCAGGGCAGGGGATCCGAGACAGAAAACAGAGACAGACAGGGGTGGAGACACAGGTAGGTTATCTCGGCAGTGGGGGGGGTGGGGGGTGGGGGAGACAGATTCATTCTAGCCTGAGAGAGGTAAGACGTTTTGGCTCTTCTGAGTTGAAATTTTCCCTGGACCTAGTGTGGGGCCCTCCAGCCTCCTTGGAGGAATCGCTCAAATAGCTGACACAGGGAGGGACGACTGTATTTCGTTACCTTCTCATGTATACTTCAAAGATCTTAAAAAAAATTTTTTTTTTAACATTTATTTTTGAGAGAGTGAGACAGAGCACGAGTGCGGGAGGACCGGGGAGGGGGGCGGGGTACACAGAATCCGCAGCAGGCTCCAGGCTCTGAGCTGTCAGCACAGAGCCTGACGCAGGGCTTGGACTCATGGACCACGAGATCATGACCTGAGCCGAAGTCGGATGCTTAACCGACTGAGCCACCCAGGCGCCCCTAAAAATCTTTTTTTTTTGAAGAAAACTGGTGCTATCTTGATAGGAAAAAAATTGTATCTTGTTTGTATTTTATATTTCTCCAAATTCCAAGGAGGCGAAATTTTCTTCATTTTTACTGGTTGTCAGCATTCTGCAAAATCTCTGTTTATATCCCTTCCCTTGCCCACGTATCTACTGAGTTTCAGGTTTCTTAGTGATTTGCAACTGCTTTTTACATATGAAGGCCATCGATTCCCTGTCTTATTTGTGGCCATCTTTCTCCCCTCATTCGCTGTGCATTTTACTTACTTCACTTTTTAAAAGTATCGACCGTTTTAATAACGTAGCACACTTTGGATTTTTACAAAATCTCTTCGACTGCTCTAATACTGAAATAATCATTTAAAAAAGGGAGGGGGGGAGGCGGAGGGAGTGAGGAAGAAGGAGAGAGAAAGGAGACGAGGTGGAAGACGAGCAAACCTAGAAAGAGGAAAAGAGACTAGAAGGAAAAGGGGAAAGGGGGTGGGAAGTCTGGCCAGAGTCAGAAATACAATCAGCCCCGGGACCCTCGTCGTAGGGCTCCACCGGCTTGGCGGCGCCCGGAACCCTGGAACTTTCTTGCTGTTCTGACACAACTTGACCGTATCGTGTCCCCAGGGGAGAATCCGAGCGTGGCCCGCTTTGGTCCTTAAATTGGAAAGGAGCCACCGCTCTGGCCTCCTGACAAACGGAGTCTTCCCTATTGGGTTGGGGGGCCATTCAAGAACCCCGTGAGAAGGACGCGAGGGAGCAGAGGCACGAGGGAAACCTCTGATTTCTCACTGTGGGGGTGAGGCGGGTGGGAACCCCTCTGAGACTTTCCTTTCTGGGATTGACCCACTGCGGTGGGCACACAAGGGTCCGCCAAGAAGACTTGGGGGTGAAGGGCCGGCTAGGTCTCCTCAACCGGCCCCAAATGTCTAGAACTTAAGGAACGCACTGCCGAGTTCGCTCTGGGGGCCCTAAGACCTCGCGGGTGCTCAGCCCTTGGGTACCACCTTGAAATGCTTCCCAGAGCTCGGGAGCCATCTTGGAATGGGTCCCCACAATTTGGGTGCCATCTTGGAGAGAATGGCTGCCCGGCCCTTGGGTGCCATTCTGGGATGGCTACCCACGACCCAGGGGCCACCTCGGAGTTGCACAACAACCTGCCGGGACATGTGGAGGACACACAAGGGGAGTCACCAGGTCCACAACTACTGAGCCTGCAGACACAGGGTGGGGGGGGGGTCCGAATTCTCATGCACATTCGTTTCCTGAGTTTCTTTTTAGGGGGTCTCAAAGAGACAGCGGTTGGGGTGGAGCTTGTAGGGCAGAGGGAAGATGAAATGTCCCGGCGGGGCTATTCTACTGAAAGCAGCAGAGCGAGGGGCCAGTGACGTGGCTGCGCGAGGAGGTAGAAGGTGGGGTCCCTTCTCTTCCTTCCTCCACAGGGGACGTCATGCAAAAGCCAGTCGAAGCTCTTCCTGGCGTAGCATGCGGATGTCCCCCCCCCCCCCACCTCCCAGAGCCCACTCTCCCGTCTCTACGCCCTGAGAACACGTTCCCTGGTCCAACGGGCAGCCCCCGGCCGGGGGCGGGGCGCAGAGAGGCAAGTGGAAACCTCAGGAGGAGACTTACGTGAAGGCAAAGGCCACCAGGGCCCCACTGACCACTATGAAGTCGAGAATGTTCCAGAGGTCGCGGAAGTAGGCACCCTGGTGCAGGACGAGCCCCAGGTCGATCATCTAGGGGTGAGAAGAGACGGTGCTCGGGTCCCTCGTCCCACTTGGGGGAGCAGTCCCCACCCTTCCAGTCTCTGGGGGGAAGGGCACCAGGAGGGGACACGCGGAGGGGAGCCCAGTGGACCTCCCCATCTCACGAGGGGCAGTTCTAGCCTGCTGGTTCTCAGGTCCAAACCTCGATGCCCCCCTTCGCTCCTCTTTGTCTCGTTCCCCCACGTGGGATTCACCAGGAAGCCTGCCAAGAACCTGCCCACCTTCTCCACCGCCCTGGCCTGCCCCCCACCACCCTCTGCCCGGCCCAGCGCAATCGCCTGCTCCTAGCTCTCTCAGCTCCCACCCGCCCCGCCCCTCCCTCAAGCGCATCCTCCCCAGCGAGGCCAGAGGGTGCCCGTGGCATGGGCAGGAGTCCAGTCAAGTTCCTCCCCTGCCCAGAGCCCTCCATGGCTCCCACCTCACTTGGGGTAAAAGCCAAAGTTCTCCCCGTGGCCCACAAGGCCCCGCCGGATCTGTCCCTGTCACCTCCCTGCTCTCATCTCTCCGTCCTGGGTTCTCCACTCTCCTCACTCACTCCTTCCAGTTCTCACCGCTGCTCCAACACACCAAGCGTTTCTAATCCCCCGGGGAAGCCACCTGCGCCAGGGTGGCATTCTTGAGAGTGAACTTTCCCTTGGATCTTGGCTCTCTCAGCACTCACCTTGATCACCATCTCAAAGGTAAAGACGCCTGTAAAAACGTAGTCAAAATACCGTAGCACCTGTAGGGGATCAAAGCAAAGGGGCAGCAGATCACTGGCTTGCTCCAGCAGAGTCCCCAGGAACCTAGTAAAGGCCCACTGGAGTGTGTGGCCTCCAGCAAAGTCCCCAAGGAACAGACTCTCCAAGCAGAGGGGGAAACACGGCTGCCACATACAGTTGGGCAGGGTGGGCACTGTACGAGGGCCCCTCCCACCCCGTCTCATAGTGCAGATTAGTACGTTGTGTATGAAACTGTCCAGCAGATGGCAGAAAAGTCCTAACAAAACCACTCAGGGTGGTTTGCTTACCCACGGGAAGGGCGCCTTTTTTTTTTTTTTTTTTTTGCCCAAAGCTCAATATAAAGGAAAGGTGATCTTAGGGACGTTCAGGGAGGACTGTAACCCTGCTGGCGACCGGTCTGACCTCCCCACGCCCTTGACCTGCTGGGTCTCCTAGGTGAGAAGTCCTAAACATGACCGGCCTTCTAAGCCAGACACTGGGGGGGGGGGGGGTCAAACTCACCACCGTGGGTGGTCTCCCCCAGCAGATCTGCGGCCACATCTTCACCATGGTGGGGGGATTCTCCCCACACCCCTCCCTCCCCCCACTCCCTCGTGCGGGGCCAGGGCTGGGTGGTCTCCACCTGGCTGAGCGACGGCCTGCAGCCTGGCCCCTCTCCAGGCCATGCCATAGCACGGCTCTGGTGTGGCCTTGGCAGGAGGATGTGGTTATGCTGACACAGCAAGTGCACGTGGGAAGGGCTGATATTTACTGAGCGCCACCATCAGAGGGCGCCCGTGAGCACCGGAGTCCGGTTAGGGTCCTTCTCTGCCCTAGAATCCTCTACGGCTCTGATCTCACTTGAGGTAAGAGCCAAAGTCCTCCTGGCGGCCCCCGAGGCCCCGAAAGACCTGCCTGGTCACCTCTATGCCTTCACCTCCACTCACCGTCCCTTGTTCACTCTACACCCGTCACTCTGGGCGTCTTCACCGCAGGGCCTTTGTACAGGTGGTTACCTCTGCCTGGAATGCTCTTCCCCATGTCCTGCCTGATTCCCTCTTTATGGCTTGCTCAACTCTCACTTGCTCCGCGAAGCCTTCCCCCACTGCCTGTTTAGAGTCCTACTTCCTGACGCTCACCATTTTCCTCACCAGACCAACCACCCACCCCTGCGAACGATTTGTTGTAATTTGTTATAGTCATCAGTAACCTCATCGTCCACGTTCCTGACCTGAGGTCAGCCCCACGTGGCCAGGGACGTTTGGCTATGCCTGTAGTGTCTCCAGCTCATAACACAGGCTCAAGCATACAGTTGGCACTCAAGAAATGTTTGCGGAAAGAATGCCTGAGTAGCTGGCAGGGTCCTGGGGATCTGTGTGGTCACACCTCACGTTCCCGTTACGCGTGGGGCTTGAGGGGCCATCAGGGCCCAGAGTGGCCAGGATGGCTGGCTCCCTGAGTGTGAGTGTGTGGGGGGGGGGGGTGGCAGGTACAAGGGGCTGGAAGGATCTGGGTGCAGAGAGAGCAGTTCAGGTGCACCGGGCGGAGGGCTCAGCAGGGCCAGAGGCCTGGCGCTCTGTGAGCTCTGGGAAGGCAGGGACCATCTCCTACCCTGTCAATCCTTGACCTTGAGCTCTGTGCGTGGCACATACTATTTGCTCATTAATTGCTAAATAAAGCAATGAATGGAAAGCAGAGAGGGGGTGCCTGGGTGGCTCGGTCAGTTAAGCGTCCGACTTCGGCTCAGGTCACCATCTCACGGTTCGTGAGTTCGAGCCCTAGGTCAGGCTCTGTGCTGACCGCTCGGAGCCCGGAGCCTGCTTCGGAGCCTGTGTCTCCCTCTCTCTCTGTCCCTCCCCTACTCGCGTCCTGTCTCTCTCTCCTTCAAAAATAAATAAACATGAGGGGCGCCTGGGTGGCTCAGTCGGTTGAGCAGCCGACTTCGGCTCAGGTCATGATCTCGCGGTCTGTGAGTTCGAGCCCCGCATCGGGCCCCCGTGCTGACAGCTCAGAGCCCGGAGCCTGTTTCAGATTCTGTGTCTCCCTCTCTCTGACCCTCTCCCGTTCATGCTCTGTCTCTCTCTGTCTCAAAAATAAATAAACGTTAAAAAAAATTTTTTTTAATAAATAAACATTAAAAAATTAAAACAAGAAAAGAAAAGCAGAGAGAAAAAAGGAATGAGGGGAGTGGGGGAGGGGCAGGCCAGGTGGTCAGGGGAATCAACTTCTGGAGAACTGAGGGGTTGTGAGTTCGAGCTCCCACGCTGCGTGTGGAGATTACTCAGAAATAAAATCTTATCAAAAAAAAAAAAAAAAAATTCTGGAGAACCGAATTAAGTCGGACAAGAGGAAATCAAGGAAACCGAGAGACCAATAAATCAGGTTTGACTCTCTCGGATGTGCCGATCCTTTGCCCTATGCAAATGACAATTTCCTGTGGCTCAGTTTACTCCAAGCAGGTGCTCGGGCTCATTTATCCCAGGGAAACGCAGATCAAAGTCCCAGAGAGCCTCTGCGTCATACCTACCAGGTGGGCCAAAGGAGTCTCCAGGCCCCAGGGTTGACAAGCCTGGGGAGTGGGGGGGGGGGGGGGCGGGCACGAGGTTGGGTGACAGAAGAGAGGCACAGAATTATTCCATCTGTTTTCGTGTCAGAAATGAGCAACAACACCCAACTCTAGCGCCTAAGGGTGCCCAAGCCGGTGGGAAAACGAGTCGCTAAG